>NC_136927.1:49333030-50040949 GCF_949752795.1 Hyperoodon ampullatus | reverse complement strand
GGTGCCGCGCTGCCTGGTAACTGCGGGCCGGCGGGCGGGCCCGGGAGCGCCGCCCCTCTTCGCCGCTGCCCCTGCCCGCCCCTACCCGCGCCCAGGTGGAGTCCGGAGTGGGCTTTGTCCCCGGCCCGGCCGGCGCGCCTGCCCCGCGGGGCCTGCTCTTTTGGGGAAGTAAACACAATGACCGGAAGGAAAACCTCAGCCTGCAGGCTGTGAAAATAAGCCGTCTGGATTCTGCCAGCACCCGGTCGGGGGTTCAGGGAAGAAGACAAAAAACTGCCCTCTTTCCCCGCTACTTGTGCTTATCCAAGTTTTGCCTTTTAATAGTGAGTTTCTTTTTTGTGTTTAATGTTACGGTTTTGCGCTCATTTGCGTCCGAGAATGTTCAGATGTTGGGTGCCGTTGGTGTGGTGCTCACTCCTCGGAATGCGGGGCTCCGGGCAGACTTCTCACCTACCTGCATTCAACTTTGCTGCAAACAATGGCTTGATGGTCCACTGCATAAAAGTGTTTTCCGGGGGTTCAGGAAACAAAAGGGGAAGTTTGCAAATGAGAGTGCCGTAGAGTGCCCCGAGGAGGCCGGGTGTTCCCCCCTCACTCCTCCCCGCTAAGCCTTAGGATTTGGGATATCCGATTTTATTTCCTATTACATATTTTTGCTTTGTCCGTTTTCCAGCCACTGTAGTCTACTGCCTTGCACTTTAGTTTCTCCCGCTTATTGGGATCATGGCTCACACCTGTAGGCTGGAATGACTTTTTCTTCGCTTGAGGCTGTGGAACTCTTTCTTGCTCACATGCAATTACTTCTTTAAAGCCATATCTTATAACGTTGGGTCAGAATTTGTTGCTTCTTCATACAATCAACTTGTTTGCCCCTCCTAGGCTGGCGTCTTTATTTCCTCTTGGAATGTGTTTGGTTATGCTTTGTATACACGTGTCTGACCTAGACACTAGGTATTAAACTCCTGGAGCGGTAGGGATTAAGCCTTTTCCTTCTTTGTCTTTCTCCCCCTTCCAGTCTACAGCCGTCAAAGTGCTTTGTTTATTAGTAGCGACAGTTAACGCTTGAATAATGTTTATATGCCTGGCATCGCTCTTAAACACTTAAGGTATGTTTTTTTTTTTTTTAATATTTATTTATTTATTTGGTTGTACCGGGTCTTAGTTGCGGCCCGCATGTGGAATCTAGTTCCCCGGCCAGGGATCGAACCCAGGTGCCCTGAATTGGGAGCATGGAGTCTTAACCACTGTGCCACCAGGGAAGTCCCTGTTTTTCTTATTTAATATTCATAACAACCTCCTATAGATGAGGAACAAGACTAGAGAAGCTGTGTAATTACCTTTTGGTTACCCACCAAGTAAACCTTGAATCCAAGATTTGAACCTAGGCAGTATGACTCTTCACCCCTAAGCCAGTGGTTCTGAAAACCCAAGCAAGCATCATCCTCCCCTGGCGGGCTTGTTAAAACACAATAGCTGGGTCTCACCCCAGACCTTCTGATTCTGCAGGTCTGGGGTGGGGCCGGAGAATTTGCATTTCTAACTAGTTCCCTGGTGCTGCTGCTACTCCCAGGACAGACACGTTGAGAGCTGTTCACTACCGTAGGAAGTTAAGTTGTGAGGGAAGTTTATTCTAGATGCTTGCTCTTCAGTACTTTAAAACGAGATCTTAACCAAAAGTAATTCGTACTGCTTACTGTAGATTGCTTGGAAAACTGAGAGTTAAGAATTTTTCTTTGTTGGTTACAAAATTAAAGTTTAATAGGTCTTCAGTTTAAAAAGGAGCCATGGATTTGAGTACAGAATACAATTAGAAATCTAATCTTGGCTTTTTTTCCCCTCTCATTCATTTATTTTTTTCATGGCACAGGCATTTATCTCTTTCAAGCGATGCCTAAAGCATCCTATCCCCACCAGAGTCTAAAGATAGGGCCTGAGCTTGGAACTGAGGTAAGCTGGGCCAGGCTGGGGCAGGCAGAGCAGCTGGGGCTCCCTAACTCCACCCTCCCGCCAGTTCCATGCACCAATGATTTGGCTAACTTTTAAGAAAATGGCTACAAAGACTTTGTCATTAAAATGTAGGCTTTGGGCTTCTTTTTCTTGGGGCACACGTCTTGGTGAGAATGATTTTTAGTTTTTTTGGTATAATGGATTTCTTTCTGAAGAAAGTAAGTAAACTCAAATCAGGTAGGAGTGGGATTAGTTTACGGTAATCTATCATTTTTAAATTTTTATTTATTTTTCGGCTGCATTGGGTCTTCGTTGTGGTGCGCAGCTTCTCATCGCGGTGGCTTCTCTTGTGAGGCACGGGCTCTAGGCACGCGAGCTTCAGTAGTTGGCAGTAGGCGGGCTCTAGGGTGCGCGTGGTTTCAGTCGTTGTGGCACGTGGGCTTAGTTCCGCGGCATGTGATCCTGGACCAGGGATCGAACCCTTGTCCCCTGCATTGGCAGGTGGATTCCTAACCCCTGCGCTACCAGGGAAGTCTCTCTTCTATCATTTTTTTGATGATCCATAGATCAATGGTGTGTTCCAAAACATAAAATACAAAAGACAAGGTCCGCGCTCCAGGTTGTTATTATCTAAAGGAGCAGTAAATAAAACACTTAACCTTTTCTGTCATTACTGGTGTGTAGTTATTTGCATTGCATTCTACCTAATTCAGTTCTACCATTGTTTCTTTCTTCATTGAAAACATGAATTTTAAAAATATTGCAGTCCTCTTCATATAACTGCTGTGGTATAATTAACATGAACTTGTCTTAATCACTGGCTTAAACAGATGCTGATAAGTAATTTCTATGTATGTCTGAGGGAAAGCATTTTTTGAAGAGTTGTTTGAGAAGTAGTACCCTTTGAGAATGGTATTTCACTTTTCCCGAAATGCATTAGAGGTAATCTACCTGAAAGATAAATACCATGAATTTTATTAATAGCAGTTTACCAAAGGTCATTGGTACCATTTTTCTTCAGAAGTTGTCTACATTTATTAGGGTTAAGCTTATTCATTGTTACTAACTGAAAGAAAGTAGGAAATGCAATTAATCAGTTGTTCATTGTAATTGTAGAGTTGAGTTTCCTTGTAATCAATGGGCTTCAGTGGCAGCATAGCAATATGAAGAATAAAATTTGGTTAAACAAAGTGTAGCTGAGGCCACCTGCCTGGGAGAGTAAAATTAAGAATTAGTATTTTAGAGGATGTATTAAAAATTATGGGGAAATTACGGGAAAAAATCATGTGGATAGATCAGAAGTGCTGAAGGTTTTATCTTAATATTCTTCATTTTCCATTCTTTCCTCTTTCTTCCTTTACCATTTTCCCTTTCTTGTCTTTACTGGAATGCTCAACGATGCAGCTTCCCTGTTTTTGTTTTTTCTTTTTTCCTCTTTGTTTCTACAGTCCTTGTCTTCATGTCCCATGCCTGTCTCTGGCACTACTCCTTTGCTTTAAACACTTTGACCTAGTGGGAAAGTAAGAAAGTTCCACATAACCTTGGACTGTCAGAGTTGATGGTGGATTGACTCATGTTCCTTGGTTTAACTTGATGAAAAATTACAGAGGATTTTAAAAGAATTAGTTTATTTAGAAAGTAACTTGAGGGCTTCCGTGGTGGCGCAGTGGTTGAGAGTCCGCCTGCCGATGCAGGGGACACGGGTTCGTGCCCCGGTCCGGGAAGATCCCGCATGCCGCGGAGCGGCTGGGTCCGTGAGCCATGGCCGTTGAGCCTGCGTGTCTGGAGCCTGTGCTCCGCAACGGGAGAGGCCACAACGGTGATAGGCCCGTGTACCAAGAAAAAAAAAAAAAAGTAACTTGAGGCAAAATGAATTTATAATTGAGAGAGAGGGAATATGGCTTAGTGGGTATAGACATAGGTTCTTTTTTTTTTTAATACTTATTTGGTTGCGCTGGGTTTTAGTTGCGGTAGGCGGGCCCCTCAGTTGTGGCTCACCAGCTCCTTAGTTGCGGCACGTGTGTGGGATCTAGTTCCTTGACCAGGGATTGAACCCGGGCCGCCTGCATTGGGAGCATGGAGTCTTATCCACTGCGCCACCAGGGAAGTCCCCTTATAGTGATTTTTTAAAAATTGTGGTAGGGACTTACCTGGTAGTCCAGTGGTTAAGACTCCGAGCTTCCACTGCAGGGGCCGTGCACACCATGTGGCACGGTCAAAAAAAAAAAAAAGAAAAAAAGAGTAGCAAAAAATTGGTAAAATATACATAACACAAAACTTAACATACAGTGTTAAGTGCACACTTTGTACAGTCACATTGTTGAGCAGCCATCACACCATCCATCTCCAGGACTTTTTCATCTTCCTAAACTGAAATTGCCCATTAAAGAGTAATTCCCATTCCCTCTTCCCTCCAGCCCCTGGCACCTCCTGTGAGGCATGTGGGATCTTAGTTCCCTGACCAGGGATGGAACTGGTGCCCCTTACACTGCAAGCGTGGAGTCTTAACCACTGGACCACCAGGGAAGTCCCAAATTTGACTGTTTTAGGTACCTCACATAAGTGGAATTATTTGGACAGTATTTGTCCTTTTGTGATTGGTTTATTTCATTTAGCGTAATGTCCTCACGGTTCATCCATGTTTTAGGATGTGTCAGAATTTCCATCCTTTTTTATTGTTATAGTGATTTTTAAAGTTTTTGTTTTTATAGTATGGCAAAGGAGGTGATTTTTTTAAAGTACTGTATATGACTATATTATGGTATAATTATATAAGTGGAGAGGAGTGAAGAGTTTGATCCTATTTAGGGTATTTGGTTAAACTCAGCCCTGGTTAGACTGAGCCTGTGAAGATTTCTGATTGTATAGGTCCCATACTTTTGAAAATTGATGTGTGTTTTGATTCCATTTACATACACTGTCTCTAGAGACCATAGTATCTTTTATTATATGTTAAAAATTATTTTCTGATTATGTTTTTTTTTTTTTTTTTTTTGCGGTACGCGGGCCTCTCACTGTCGTGGCCTCTCCCATTGCGGAGCACAGGCTCCGGACGCGCAGGCCCAGCAGCCATGGCTCACGGGCCCAGCCGCTCCGCGGCATGAGGGATCCTCCCAGACCGGGGCACGAACCCGTGTCCCCTGCATTGGCAGGCAGACCCCCAACCACTGCGCCACCAGGGAAGCCCCTGATTATGTATTTTTGTTGTGTTGATTGCTTCTGTAAAGCTTTTAGAGTACTTTTTCTTAGGGTTTGTTGTAAAACAGTGGGGTAGTCAGTTTACCCAACTAGATAACTCACTTCATAATTTTTTTTTTTTTACATCTTTATTGGAGTATAATTGCTTTACGATGGTGTGTTAATTTCTGCTTTATAACAAAGTGAATCAATTATACATATACATATGTTCCCATATCTCTTCCCTCTTGCGTCTCCCTCCCTCCCACCCTCCCTATCCCACCCCTTCAGGTGGTCACAAAGCACCGAGCATAATTTTTTTCTTTATTTGTAGTCTTACTTATAGGAAAATCAGTTTTCTTTACAATAACAAAATGAGTGTTTGAACTGTTGTTCACTATTCATTGTCTATGTTTTAAGCTTTGGAAAAGAAGAGATCCCTTACCACATTTGGAACAGTACTCATTTATCTACTTACCCAGCATATTGAAGGCCTTCTGGGTGGGTTAGGTATTGTGTGACGCCCTCAGAACACAACCCCCAGAACACAGTCTATTTCTAGGAGAATGCTGGTATGGGCAAATTCTATTGTTTGTTGAGAGCTTCACAATAAAGACTCCTTAGTTCAGTTTGTATATTCAATCTAGTGTACTTTTTTTGGTATTTGGCGCAAGGTGACTTTTAAACTTAAATTGTGAAACAATCTTTGAGGAGTAGGTTTGATACAAGCAAATTTTCATGCTTGTTGGATGTATGCTTTAAAAGGTGCACATACTATATTTCAAAGCAGTGATTTGTTGTTTATCTTAAATTTACACAGTATTATAGGTCAATTATATCTCAAAAAAAGCTGGGAAAAAAATAAAAATAAATGGTTAAAAAAAAGCAGTGATTTATTTTGACAACTTTCTTATTATTTTTCCTGCCCCATCAGAAAATAGGTTATTTTATTTAGCAGTATTAATTAAAGCAGTTAGTTGGGAAATTTTCATTTGTCAGGCTTGGATTTGGAGAGTTTATAGGTAGATAAATAGGTGTTACATATATGTGTATTTTAAAAATAAGTAATTAAAAATTTTTTAATTTATTTTATTTATTTTAATTTTTGGCTGCATCAGGTCTTTGTTGCTGTGCACGGGATTTCTCTAGTTGCGGTGAGTGGGGGCTACTCTTTGTGGTGGAGCACAGGCTCTAGGCACGCAGGCTTCAGTAGTTGTGGCACATGGGCTCGGTAGTTGTGGCTTGCAGGCTCTAGAGCACAAGCTCAGTAGTTGTGGCGCACGGGCTTAGTTGCTCTGTGGCATGTGGGATCTTCCTGGACCAGGGATCGAACCCATGTCCCCTGCGCTGGCAGGTGGATTCTTAACCACTTTGCCACCAGGGAAATCCCTAATTAAATTTAAAGTTAAGTGCTGGGACTTCCCTGGTAGTTCAGTGGCTAAGACCCCACGCTCCCAGTGCAGGGGGCCCAGGTTCAATCCCTGGTCAGGGAATTAGATCCCACATGCTGCAACTAAGAGTTCGCATACTGCAACTAAAAATCCCACATGCTGCAACTATGGATCCTGCATGGATCAACTAAAGATCCTGCATGCCGCAATGAAGATCCCGTGTGCTTCAACTAAGACCCGACGCAGCCAAATAAATAAATAAATATTAAAAAAAAACAAAATTAAATGCTTACTCAATTTATTGAATGGTTGTGTTAAGCGCTCTGTCAGGTACTTAATAGCTTCTGATACCAACCTTGTGAGGTAAGTACACACATTATTGTCATTTTCCGATTAGTATATTTGGGATTAAAGAATTCCACAGTCAACCATATCTAATATTGGAGTTAGGACTTGAATTCAGAACTTGGCATGATTCCAAAGCTGCCATTCATAATGGCTTTGCTCTGTAGCCTGCTTTCTGTAAACAATACATTAAAAAGATAAAGATGGAACTTTTAGGTCACAGTTACTTGATTTTCATTTCCTCTTCCAATTCATACAAAGTTAGAAAAAGAACAAGTGAGCCAGCTTATCAACTACCAAATGTTTTTTAAATTTGAAGTAAGGACAAAGGGGCACATTCTTTGTGTATTGGCAGAGAAAGCTGCTACTTTTAAAAAATCTGCGCTATCAATTTAAAAGTATAACTTACACATTTGTGAAAAATTTCAAACTAGTGCCAAGAAAAGTTGTGGGTCTTCCTGAATAGTTGATAAGGTGTTTGTTTGTTTGTTTGTTTCAAAGACAGTGTTTTGGCTACTGTGACACTCAGTATTGAACTTGTGTGATTCACCTTTGGGCAGATTCTCTTTCTATGCCTTCATTTTTAAAATTTTATCATTCTTCTCTTCACCTGACTTTTTAAAAAAAGATAAAATTTAGCTATTTTTGTTAGCTATCTCAACAGTATTTTGGAAATGGGGTGGAGAGGGTATAAGGTTTTAAGTATAAAAATAAACACACTTGCAGATCATTTCAAATCTTAACCTTTCAAATGTATTTTGTTTCTTCTCGAGAGATCACTTGGTGTTTACTGATAAAATTACCAGCTTTATTTCAGCAGAAAGAAAAATTTTAGTATCTTAAAATGTAAGCATAGCTTGCTATGAAAACTTAAAAGCCTTGACTTTTAAAAATCAATCTTGATCAAAGGTTTGTTTTAGGGATTTCTAATTTTCTTTCTAAATGGTCTCTTTGGCTCTATTTCTCTTGTTTGCTGCGGTGTATATATTAAATATATGTGTTACCATATTACTATAAATTGTGATACTTTGTATTCTTTTATTAAATATTTGTAAAATGGAACCTCTGACAAAACGCCAACCTAATTTATTCCCTTTGAAAATACCTGTTAAGCCTATAGAGATAAGCTCTTAGAAATGCGTATTAAAATATTCCTCTGTGTTAATAGGCAAGGAATAAGGAAATTCTGGGAGTTACAGGTCCTAGTGTAGTCTCTGGCAAACTGATCTTATCCAAAATGTTCTGTCCACTTCTGGGACATTGCCTGGAAAAACTAGAGAATATCTTGAGAATGGTGCTGCTGAGGAATATTTTGGAAATCATGTTACAGGTAAAGCACAGGACAAACTGGGGATGCTTGGTTTGGAGAAGAGAATTATGGAGCACGATGCATTAAAAGGGCTCTTTTGTAGAAGAAGGCTCTTTTAGGAGGCAGCAGTGGCTGAGACAGACTTGTTTGTTTGTTTTTAATATTTATTTGGTTGCACCGGGGCTTAGTTGCTTCAGGTGGGCTCCTTAGGTGCGACACGCAGGCTTCTTAGTTGTGGCACGCGAACTCTTGGTTTCGGCATGCATGTGGGATCTATTTCCCTGACCAGGGATCGAACCCAGGCCCCCTGCATTGAGAGCGTGGAGGCTTAACCACTGCGCCACCAGGGAAGTCCCTTGAATTTTCTTCTTTATCTAAGATTGTAAGTTTTAAGATTGAAATGGAGAAATGTTTGTTGAAAATAACAAAATAATAGCACAAAAAAGAAGTAAGACATAAATGGAATAAAAGAAACAAGATCAGTGTTATGGGTCCCCCCACCTCCCACGGACTGAACAGTCTGACCTGAACCTTAATTTGAAGCAGAAACACGTTGAAAATTTAGAATATTTTAGAAATCAACATAATCAGAAATATTGAGAATCTCAGTTTTTTTGTTTGTTTGTTTTCGTTTTTTTTTTTTTGCGGTACGCGGTCCTGGTCCTCTCACTGTTGTGGCTTCTCCCGTTGCGGAGCGGACGCGCAGGCTCAGTGGCCATGGCTCACGGGCCCAGCCGCTCCACGGCATGTGGGATCTTCCCGGACCGGGGCACGAACCCATGTCCCCTGCATCGGCAGGCAGACTCTCAACCACTGCACCACCAGGGAAGCCCGAGAATCTCAGTTTTTTGTTAGAGTGATGATGGCCTGTGTGAAAGTATTTTAATTTATTTTATTTATCTATTTTTGGCTGCCTTGGGTCTTTGTTGCTGCACGTGGGCTTTCTCTAGCTGTGGCGAGCCAGGGCTACTCTTCATTGTGGTTCATGGGCTTCTCCTTGCGGTGCCTTTTCTTGTTGCGGAGCACGGGCTCTAGGTGCGCGGGCTTCAGTAGTTGTGGCTTGTGGGCTCAGTAGTTGTGACTTGGGGGCTCTAGAGTGCAGGCCCTGTAGTTGTGGCGCATGGGCTTAGTTGCTCTGCAGCATGTGGGATCTTCCCGGACCTGGGCTCGAACCTGTGCCGCCCTGCATTGGCAGGCGGATTCTTAACAACTACGCCACCAGGAAGGTCCCTGAAAGTGTTTTAGAGTTCTCTTTGACTCACTGTAAAATTTCTTTTTATTGTTTTGCTGTTCAGCATTAACGGCAAGGATCAGTAAATTAAAAACAAAAGTGTGGTCAAATAAAAACACTTACATGGAATTAATTATGGGCTTATTTTGAGGTAGAATGGATCAGTACAGTAAGGACACAGATAAACCTAATCCCTGAAATGGATCTCCAATAAGAAACACAAGAAGATTTTAAAGAATGGCTGGAGTCTGTTTTCAGAGACATAAAAGAAGGCATTGCTTCTATTAAACAGTAGCTGACAGGATAAAAGATAAAAAGATGAAACAGCAACAGGCCAATTAAGTTCAGCTTTGAACTTAAAGGAGAATTAAAATCAAATCAGGGAAACAAAAGATGAAGTCAAAAAAAAGTTCAGAATTGAAGAATTAAGGAAATTGAAAAAATGGGAAAGAAAATGGAACGGACTCTGGTAGCTATTATTTTTGTGTACTGGCACACTTTATCAACCCTTTTCTCCTGATAACAGTGTCCTGCTTTGCCTTTTAACTGCTTACCTTCCTACTCCACGTGGTTCTGGCTAGACTGCCAATCACAGTGTATCCCAGGTAATCTTGTTCTGACTAGCCACGTGGGCTTGGGATAGGCTCGTGGGCTTGGGATAGGCTCATGACACAAGTACCCAGAACTTTTGTGCAAAAAATAGCAAGAAGATATGATAGTCCGCTGCCTCTAGGATCACGGTATAGGTGTGTGGTAAGCATAAAGGTGCATGTGGCCATCATTGTCTTAGGAAAGAAACCCATCTGCTCAAGAAGTGAGGCCTGCAGGGAGGGAATAGAGAGAACTCTAATGATATCTCTTGTGTTCCTTGATCTAGCTGTGTATAGAATCAGTGCAATGTTTAGGCTGAATAGTTAAATAAAACAGTAAATATTCCTTTGTTCACTTGTGGTGGTTTGAATTGGGTATTTGTAACCTTGCAGTGTAAGATAGTTCTGCTAATTCATAAATTGTTCTTGAAAACAGAAGACTATATAAGTAAGGTGTGGTTCCCAGAGTTGGTGGGACTAATAAGAATGTTCTAGAATTATAAAACAAAACTTTTGTAAAATTACCAAAAAGTTGATAAGATAGGAATTTTGAAGAGCTATTATGAGAAGCTAATATTAAAAGGAAAATGGGGGAATTCCCTGGCGGTCCTGTGGTTAGGACGCCTCACTTCCGCTGCAGGGGGCATGGCTTTGACCAAGAACTAAGATCCTGCAAGTCCTGCGGCACAGGCAAAATTTAAAAAAAAAAAAAAAAGGAAAATAGGAACTAATAGTAGAAGTGAGAATCTCTTTTGCCCTAAGGGCATCTGCCAATTTCACCATATGAACTTGAGTTTTGAAAACCATGTGAGATGAGAGGCTGAAATCAAAGCCCAGAATCTGCACAGAATTCAGGGGACAGATAGACCCTTCCTCTCAATAAATTGAGACCTCAAATTGGTTAAGGCTGATTAAGAAATAAGCCAGCTTGCGTCCCTATTTGTGGCCTGGGTTAACATCTCTGGGTGATCCGAAGAACCTGAAGCTTTAGATTATGGTGATGCCAGGCAGGTATTGTTCCCAGATAACAGGTCTCATATTTAAAACAGTGTTTTGATGTAAAACGACCAGCATACAGTAGAAGACAATCAGGCATACATGGGAACGAGAACTGTGAGTATGAGCTAGAACTATGAGAAACATGAGAAATACACCTGCAAAGACTTTAGATTTTTGAATTATCATAGACTGTAAAACAACTACCCGTACTATGTTTAAAGAAATATGTCGAGCTTGAAAATCTTTAGGGAGTAGGAAACTTTAAATGTGACATGGCAACAAATAGAAATTGTATAAATGAAAATTATAAACAAAATAAAAAACCTGATGGGTGGTTTTAACAACAGAATAAGTATAAGTGAAGAAGGAATTAGTGAAATGGAAGATAAGTCAGAAGAAAGATAAGTCAGGGAGGAAAAATGAGAAAAATTCAGAAGAGGGTAAGAGATTTAAGGATTAGCAGACATTTAGTCTGCGACTCTGTGTAGGATAGGAGATAGGCAATGGGACAGAGACAATACCTGAAGAGATAATAGCTGAGAATTTGCCACTACTGAAAGATGACAATCCTTAGCCCAGTGAATGATAAATGTACTGAATAAAAGGAAATCTACACTACACACACACTATACAGAGTGAAACTGTAGAAACCAAAGACAAAGAAAACATCTCAAAAACAGCAGGGGTGAGGATTGGGATTACCTTTAGAAGAGATTCTAGATGACTTCTGAATAGCAACAATGGAAGCCAAAATATAATGAAGCCAAAAGATAATGAAATAACCTCAGTGTGCTGACAGGAAGTATTTGTCAACCCAGATTCTCATCCTAGTTGAAAGTATCTTTCAAGAATAAAGAATTTTTGGGCTTCCCTGGTGGCACAGTGGTTGAGAGTCCGCCTGCCGATGCGGGGGACACGGGTTCGTGCCCCGGTCCGGGAGGATCCCATGTGCCGCGGAGTGGCTGGGCCCGTGAGCCATGGCCGCTGAGCCTGCGCGTCTGGAGCCTGTGCTCCGCAACGGGAGAGGCCACAACAGTGAGAGGCCCGCATACAGTAAAAAAAAAAAAAAAAAAAAAAAAAAAAAAAGAATAAAGAATTTTTAGCAAACAATAAGTTTGCCATGAGAAAGAAACTGTAAAGGATTAACTTTAGGCAGAAGGAAAATCTGAGATGCAAGAAAGAATGAGCAAAGAATTTCATAAATATGTATGTGGTTAAATCAAAATGAAAGTTAAATTGTTCGAAATAAATAATATTGCATTAAGAATACAGAATTAAAATACATATACACAAAAGCTGAATAATAAAGGAACTATATCCACATAATAATTATCAGAATTCTGACAGGTTATGCAATGTGTAGTCATCATCAGAGGTCAGTTTAGTAATGGGCATAGGACCCTAAGCAGATGAGTCACTCAGGAAGAAATAGAGATGATAAAACTATGGAAAGTGTTTCTTTAGTAAGCAAAGAAATTCAGCTGTTTTAGTAATAATGAGGTATTCATAGTGATTAGGTCATAGTTCTCCAATATGTTGGTGAGACTGATGAATTTAGTGTTTTTAAACATTTCTGGTAGCAATGGAAAAATTTTAGCATTATGTATTAAGAGGTATAAAGATTTTCGTGCTATATTTCAGTATTAAATTTTTAAAATACAGAAATAAAAAGGCAAAAGCCAATTTTATGAAGATGTTGGGAGAAATTGTATGATTCCATTTCGATGGGCTATTATGCAGCTATTTAAATAACTTGTTCTGTAAGAATATGTAACATGACAGGTAGATGATTCTAGTTGATCATTAAGGCAAGGTCACTGTACTCATAGTGGGTTAGGCTCTTTGTAATTTTACTAATTATTCTGAGAATCTGCGTCCCAGATGGCTTGTGTATGCATTTTAACTTTACTATATCATAAAACTGTACTTCTCTGTTCCTTTTCTGTGTTCTTTTTCTCAGGCAGGCTACATTGGTACTCTGTTCTATGGGGATACTCTTGTAGCAATAACCCTTGGAGATTGGGACTTCCCTGGTGGTGCAGTGGTTAGGAATCTGCCTGCCAGTGTAGGGGACACGGGTTCGAGCCCATGTGGTCCGGTTGGATCCTACATGCCGCGGAGCAGCTGGGCCCGTGTGCCACACTACTGAGCCTGTGCTCTGGAGCCCGCGTGCCACAACTACTGAAGCCCGCGTGCCTAGAGTCCGTGCTCCTCCGCAACAAGAGAAGCCACTGCAATGAGAAGGCTGCACACAGCAATGAAGAGTAGCCCCCGCTCGCAGTAACTAGAGAAAGCCCGCGCACAACAACGAAGACCCAACGCAGCCAAATAAATAAATTAATTAAAAAAAAGAGTCCTTGGAGATTGGCAGTGAAGAATGCTCATACAGAGTTGGGATTGGCCTTTGTATCCTGCCTCATGTTCCCTTAAGTTTCTTTTCCATTGATTAGTTCATTCTTTTGCTATTGCTACTACTGTGGTGGCTCAAGAGGTCATGAGAATTTAAAAGTTTACTTAACATAGTTTAATTTCTATAGCAGTATAGTTTTTGTGATAACGGAAAAGTTCTATATTGTGGTTCTTCGCTACAAAAGTCACTAACTACATGTGGCTGCTAAACACTTGAACTGTGGCTAAAACTACTGAGGAACTGAATTTTTAATTTTACTTAATCTCGATTAAATTTAAATAACTACCTGTGGTTATTGGCTACCATATTGGATAGCACATCTCTAGAGGGATACCTTCCAGTTGTTTCCTTGACTGCTGATTTTCTGCCTTGGATTACTGCCTCCTTCCTTACAAAGAGAGATCACCATTTCTCTCCACACCACCTCTCCTTTACCAAGACAGCATCAGAGATAAGACAATGGGGAATAAATACATTGTGGTACAAATCCCAGAAGTCATTTTCTTGTCTAACATTGGGCTCATCTTTTTTTTTTTTTAAGTTAGTTTCCTGTAATGCGTGTGTATGTTTTTTTTTAATATTTATTTATTTGTTCATTTTTATTTTTTTTGGTTGCAGTAGATCTTAGTTGCGGCATGCAGGATCTTTGTTGGGGCACGCAGGATCTTTGTTGCAGCATGTGGGGTCTTTTTTTTTTTTAACTGTGGCATGCGGACTCTTAGTTGTGGCATGCAGACTCTTAGTTGAGGCATGCATGCGGGATCTAGTTCCCCGAACAGGGATCGAACCCGGGCTCCCTGCATTGGGAGTGCGGAGTCTTACCCACTGGACCGCCAGGGAAGTCCCTGGGCTCACCTTCTGAATTGTCTCAGTTCAGTTTTTCTGTGTTTAAAAAGATTAAAAGGGATCTACCATTTTTATATTTACTGTTTTATGGAGGACATGATCATTTTGGTCATTTTCCTTTTTGCTCTAAAGAACTAACTGTCCCATTTTAGGTACTTTAAATTTTTGTTTCATGGTCACTTTATTTTTATTTAATTTAATTTTATTTTTTTGGCCATGCTGCGTGGCGTGCGGGATCTTAGTTCCCTGACCAGGGATTGAACCCGGACTCTGGGCAGTGAAAGCGTGGCGTCCTAACCACTGGACTGCCAGGGAGTTCCCCATGATCTGTCTATCTTTTCTTTTCTCTTCTCTTCTCTTTTCTTTCTTTTCCTTCTTTTCTTTCTTTTTTTTCTTTCTACCTACCTACCTATCTATCGCTGCATCGGGTCTCAGTTGTGGCACGTGGGATTTTCATTGAGGCAGGTGGGATCTTTCGTTGAGGCGCATGTGGTCTCTCCGTTGTGGCACACGGGCTCTAGTTGAGGCCCGTGAGCTCAGTAATTGTGGCACGTGGGCTTAGTTGCCCCACAGCGTGTGGGATCTTAGTTCTTCAACGAGGGATCAAACCCGCGATCCCTGCACTGGAAGGCTAATTCTTTACCAGTGGATCACCAGGGAAGTCCCCCCATGGTCTTTTTAATTGGGAGACTTCTGAGTTTTGACAGGATAGATACAACAGATCATATCCTGGTGATATTTGTTGTTCATTTCAAGTGACACACACACACACACCCTGGTGATATTTGTTGTTCATTTCTAGTGACACGCATGCACACACACACACACACACACACACACACACACCCTGTTTAAATTAAATCAGAAAAAGAGTTCATGGTTCCTGCCCTAGTGGCTTATGAGATGCTATCTCCTTCACAAGTCTTTTTTTCTAGGCTCCCTGGATACTTCCATTTTGCTTTTCTTCTCTTACTCTTTCTCCCTCACAGGGTGGTTGTAAATATTAAAAAGATGACTAACAAAACATGATAGGTATATTTAAGTGTTTATTTCTTTTTTGTTTATCTTGCTCTTATTTTAAATTGAGTCATTTTATAGGGTCAGAGGTGAAAGGAACCTTCATGGTAAGTGATTGATTTAGAGTCTCCGTTCATAGAGGAGGATCCTGAGGGCCGTTGCCCACTGGAGTCCCAGAGCAGGTTGGTGGTCTGGGGAACCCACAACCTGGCTTTCCTGGCTCCTGCTTCTGTGAGGACCAGCCCATCATGCCTCATGGTCTGTAAGCTTGCGTCACCAGCCTGACCTCGTGTGTCCTCTGGTGTTCATTGTTAATGCCACTGTGTGATGGCAGTTTCTTTCTGGCAAAGGGAACAGGAGAGGATGCAGTCATTGGGTTAAGGGTGCAGGGAATGTTCCATGAACAGTGTTGACTAAGGACTATCCAGGGAAATGACCTCTTGGGACAGGCAAAGAACAGTTCAGTGTATTTCTTTTGTAATCCAGATACAGCCATTTCTAGAGAGCAGAAAGCCCGAAACAAAATGCATCCTTCCCCATCAAACCTGACTGGACTTGATCACCTCCAGGGTTCTTACCATCAAAATGTACTAAGATGCTGTTGAAAAGTTCTGGTTATGGAATAGGATTTCTCATCGCCTGTGGCATCCCCACAGGCTGTTGGTATGGGGTCCCTGCCATTTCTTATCACACACTGAATGTGATTGACATCATAGCAGATCTCTGGCAATTGAGGGTGAGAAGTGGAAATAGCAGTAGGCAGAAAGTTGTCCTAGTGTTATGTTCTGCCTCTGATAGTGGCTATATGACCTTGACAAATCATTGCCTTTGTAAAATGAGAACACATCTTTTTCTCCTGCTGGAGAATTAAAGGAAAAGTGAGACTATTAAGATATATTATGAAAAAAAAAGATATATTATGAACTTTCAGAAATAATGATAGTATATTCTAAGTGAAGGTTATTATGGAAAAATAATATGCCTTGTTGTCCATTTTGACTGAGCCACATTTTACTATATGTTTACTTAAAACTTACTTATCCAAGAGAAAAGAATAGGACCTAGGCTGTTATGGAAAATAATTTCTATCATCTAACCATTCTCTTGCTTGATATTGCCTTTTCTGTTTTGGGAAACAAAATTCTTTTTGTTAACAGCTATGGGGATGTGTCAATTTTTTTATTATAAAATTTTATTTCGTAAGTATGTGTACTTCATTAGTTTTTGATGCCCAAATCTAGCCTAGCAGTTAATTCAAATGCTAACACATGGTGGAGCTAGATCACAGTTCCATTTATTTATTTATTTATCTTTCTGTCTGTCTGTTTATTTATTTATGGCTGTGTTGGGTCTTCGTTTCTGCGCGAGGGCTTTCTCTAGTTGCGGGAAGCAGGGGCCACTCTTCATCGCGGTGCACGGGCCTCTCACTATCGCGGCCTCTCTTATTGCGGAGCACAGGCTCCAGACGCGCAGGCTCAGTAGTTGTGGCTCACGGGCCCAGTTGCTCCGTGGCATGTGGGATCCTCCCAGACCAGGGCTTGAACACGTGTCCCCTGCATTTATTAGCAGGCAGATTCTCAACCACTGCACCACCAGGGAAGCCCCACAGTTTTTAATAATAGGGAAATCATCCTCTTTTTTTTTTAATTGAAATTTAGTTGATTTACAATACTATATTAATTTCAGGTGTACAACATAGTGATTCAATATTTTTATAGCTTGTACTCCATTTAAAGTTATTGTAAAATATTGACAATATTCTCCTGCGCTGTAGCTTATTTATTTAATATAGTAGTTGGTACCTTATAATCCCTTAGCCATATCTTGCCCCTCCTCCCTTCCCTGATGATCTTTAATAATAAGGAAAAGATTTACATACATTTTTAGCCAAAACGATTTTTCATGGTAACAGCTCAGCGTGTTCTCTAATGTTCGGCCTTCAGTTAAGGAACACCCAGGTGTCTTTAGTAAATTAACTTATATACACAGATTTATTTTTAGAATTTATCTTTATGCTTCCAGTCATTAATTTTTTAGTCATCCTTTCATATTAGTTTCATTTGATTATTTGGTCTCCTGCTAAAACCTAGAATTAACCAAATTGAAAAGGGGTACTTTTTAATAGGCATCTAATTTGCATGCTATTTATAGAAAGAGTTATTTTAGTATTAGAATTTTAAAAAATTTGCTTTAGGGCTTCCCTGGTGGCGCAGTGGTTGAGAGTCCGCCTGCCGATGCAGGGGACACGGGTTCGTACCCCGGTCCGGGAGGATCCCACATGCCGTGGAGTGGCTGGGCCCGTGAACCATGGCCGCTGAGCCTGCGCGTCCGGAGCCTGTGCTCCGCAATGGGAGAGGCCACAACAGTGAGAGGCCCGCGTACCGCGAAAAAAAAAAATTTTGCCTTAGGTTTTGGCTTCTTAGAATGTCTTTATGGGATGTATTTTTGCCTTTTAATTTTTAAATTTTGATGAAATATATATGACATAAAATTTACCATTTTAACCATTTAAAAATGTACAGTTCCCCTGGCATTGAGTAGATTCATTGTGGGTTTTTTTTTCTATTAAAAATTTTTTTTATACATCTTTATTGGAGTATAATTGCTTCACAATGCAGTGTTAGTTTCTGTTGTACAACAAAGTGAATCAGCCATATGCATACATATATCCCCATATCCCCTCCCTCTTGAGCCTCCCTCCCACACTCCCTGTCCCCACCCCTCTAGGTCATCGAAAAGCACCGAGCAGATCTCCCTGTGCTATGCTGCTGCTTCCCACTAGCTAGCTGTTTTACATTTGATAGTGTATATACATCAATGCTACTCTCATTTCACCCCAGCTTCCCCCCCATCCCTTGTCCTCAAGTCCATTCTCTATGTCTGTGTCTTTATTCCTGCCCTGCCACTAGGTTCATCAGTACCATTTTTTTAGACTCCATATATATGCGTTAGCATACGGTATTTGTTTTTCTCTTTCTGCCTTCACTCTGTATGACAGACTCTTGGTCCATCCACCTCACTACAAGTAACTCGATTTTGTTTCTTTTTATATCTGAGTAATATTCCATTGTATATATATATATGCCGCATCT
Source organism: Hyperoodon ampullatus (assembly GCF_949752795.1). Taxonomy (NCBI): domain Eukaryota; kingdom Metazoa; phylum Chordata; class Mammalia; order Artiodactyla; family Ziphiidae; genus Hyperoodon; species Hyperoodon ampullatus. Next base: position 50,022,595 of record NC_136927.1, on the reverse strand, counting down.
TCTTTATCCATTCATCTGTCAGTGGACGTTTAGGTTGTTTCCATGTCCTGGCCACCATAAATCGTGCTGCAGTGAACATTGTGGTACATGTCTCTTTTGACATTCACATTGTTGTGTGACCATCATCACTGTCTATCTCCAGAACGTTTTTGTCATCCCAAACTAAAACTCTGTATGCGTTAAATAATAAATTGTCATTGCTCCCTCCTCCTAGACCCTGGCAACCATCATTCTACTTTCTGTCTCTGTGAATTTGATTATTATAGCTAATCTCATGTGAGTGGATCACACTACATTTATCCATTTGTGTCTGGATTATCTCACTTAGAATAATATATATATATATATATATATATTTTTTTTTATGCGGGCCTCTCACTGTTGCGGCCTCCCCCGTTGCGGAGCACAGGCTCCGGACGCGCATGCTCAGCGACTATGGCGCAGGCTCAGCGGCCATGGCTCACGGGCCCAGCCGCTCCGCGGCATGTGGGATCTTCCCGGACCGGGGCACGAACCCATGTCCCCTGCATCGGCAGGCAGACTCTCCACCACTGCGCCACCAGGGAAGCCCTAGAATAATATTTTTTAAGGTTCATCTATATTGTAGTATGTATCAGAACTTCATTCCTTTTTTTTTTTTTTTTTTTTTGTGGTACGCGGGCCTCTCACTGCTGTGGCCTCTTCCGTTGCGGAGCACAGGCTCCGGACGCGCAGGCTCAGCGGCCATGGCTCACGGGCCCAGCCGCTCTGCGGCATGTGGGATCTTCCCAGACGGGGCACAAACCCATGTCCCCTGCATCAGCAGGCGGACTCTCAACCACTGCGCCACCAGGGAAGCCCTGACCTAGTTTTATGGAGCTAAAACTGGATGGAAAGTTGAGGGTTAGATTCTCTTATCTTATAGGATAATAGGAGTTTGGGACAAATATTGATAGATTACTTGGTTTTTAAGTCTTATTTTTTCTCTTAAGCAGGAAAACTGTAAATTAGGCAATTTACGGAGGACCCTTACAGCTCTAAACATATGTTGAGCAAGACACTGAATTTCTACCACTCACTTTCCTAACACTTCTCTTTTCTAGGGATCATGGCCCAAGTAGCAATGTCTACCCTGCCCGTCGAAGATGAGGAGTCCTCGGAGAGCAGGATGGTGGTGACATTCCTTATGTCTGCTCTTGAGTCCATGGTGAGATGGCTTTGCAGTTCTATAAAGTCTTCCATAGTTGGATAAGATTGGGCTTGTGAATGAGATTGATTTGTTTTTGGAAAACATACACTGTGTCTATTATTTTTAATAAATACATATTGTTTTTGCTTGAGTAATAGTTATGGATTTAAGCCTTTCAAATTTTATTGCATGTTTCAGAATGTTTTTAACTTATCTGAATGCGTAATTTTTTACATTTAATTTCAATTTTTTACCTCCCAGTATCTTAGGCAATCCCTTGTTTTGTAAGCATTAACTTTGAATTTAAGTGTAATATTTGAAGTTACTCAGAATGAGTTTGTATATTATAGTGTGGTGCTGGTGTCTTATTGTATCTGTGTAAAGAACATTACCACAATTTTGGGCCATAAGAGCATATTCACTATTTTACATCTATTCTTTATTTTATTGTGCTATGCTTCACAATTGTCTGAGTTCTGTGACCTCCTACCCAATAAGTAGTGTGTTAACTCTTTATTTTAAAAAAAAACTTGTACACATAATTGCAAAATATTGAGTAGTATTCTTTTGCTGTACTTTTATATTACTATCATGGTAGTAATTCTGTTGGCTTATCATGTTTTTCTGAATATGTATTTGAACTCATAGATTTAAGAAACATCAGACTTAAGTATTTTCTGACACAGTGAAATTATATATTCTAAGCAGGAGGATGCTGTGTATTTCCTGTCTTAAGCATTGACTAGTATTATATAGCATTTAACCTCACAGTTCTCAATATGACATAGTTCGTGGAATCTTTTTTGTTTTTCCGTTAGGACATTGTTTTTCTTCTTTCTGCTATATAAGAATTTAAAAAAATTATCTCCTTGGGCTTCCCTGGTGGCGCAGTGGTTGAGAGCCCGCCTGCCGTTGCAGGGGACACAGGTTTGTGCCCCCGTCCGGGAGGATCCCACATGCCGCGGAGCGGCTGGGCCCGTGAGCCATGGCCGCTGAGCCTGCGTGTCCGGAGCCTGTGCTCCGCAACGGGAGAGGCCACAACAGTGAGAGGCCCGCGTACTGCAAAAAAATAAAAATAAATAAAATAAATTAAAAAATTATCTCCTTAAAGAAAGAAATTTTAGAATGGTTAGTGGCTATGTATACTATTACTTTTTTTTTTTTTTAAGTATTTATTTATTTGGCTGCACCAAGTCTTTTTTTTTTTTTTTTTTTTTTTGCGGTACGAGGGCCTCTCACTGCTGTGGCCCCTCCCCCTGCAGAGCACAGGCTCCGGACGCGCAGGCTCAGCGGCCATGGCTCACGGGCCCAGCCGCTCCGTGGCATGTGGGATCCTCCCAGACCGGGGCACGAACCCGTGTCCCCTGCATCGGCAGGCGGACTCTAAACCACTGCGCCACCAGGGAAGCCCTGCACCAAGTCTTAGTTTCATCATGTGGGCTCTTAGTTGTGGCATGTGGGATCTAGTTCCCTGACCAAGGATCGAACCCAGGCCCCCTGCGTTGGGAGCATGGAGTCTTAACCACTGGACCACCAGGGAAGTCCCTACTATTACTTTCTTTTTGTTTTTTTTTTTTTCCTACTATAACTTTCTGTCACTTACTTCTTGCTTTTGGTCATAAAGTTAGCCAAAATTTGTGGCTGTAACGTTAAATAATTTAGAGATTAAATCCTGTTGATATTAAACAATTTTCTTTAATACTGCTCTCTGTGTAGGATGAAATAGGGTCACATAGGACCAATTCCCTTCCTTAGAATGTCTATATAGTTTTCTCATCTTTGGCAGAAGTAAGAGGATCTCTCCTCCTGTTCCCAGTTGTATACTGTGAAGTATAATTTACAGGTGTCTGGGTCGGCTTCATCCTTCCTCCTTTGGCCCATGGATTTCTTTGATCTAATCCTTAGACAGTACATGAATCTTGCTTTACTGTTCCGTAAATACTGCCTTTGGAGACAGGGTCGTCTAGCTAAGAGTGTGGTTAGTGCAGCAAGAATGCACCCTCATTTATCACAAGGTAAGTAAATAATAGTTCCTTACAGGTGAGCAGCCATGGTACATCTCATAGATATGTACCATATAACATATCATAGAAATGTCATATAACAAAATTACAGTACAGCATTGTTCGCCATGTTGGGAACAATTGTCGGCTCACCTCGGTCACAAGTTCTCCACTGTGGCTTTATTACAGTTCAAAAGATTTCTGATTGTGACAGTAGGTATAAAATTATTTATTTGAGATACTGTTTTTAAGCGATATTATTCAAGTAATTTCCAGTTAAGAAATTAGAGGGTGATAATTGTACAAATCAAAAACAAATGGAGGGGGCTTCCCTGGTGGCGCAGTGGTTAAGAATCTGCCTTCCAATGCAGGGGACACGGGTTCGAGCCCTGGTCTGGGAACATCCCACATGCCGCGGAGCAACTAAGCTCATGCGCCACAACCACTAAGCCTGTGCTCTAGAGCCTGTGAGCCACAACTACTGAGCCTGCACTCTAGAGCCGACGAGCCACAACAGCTGAAGCCTGTGCGCCTAGATCCAGTGCTCCGCAACAAGAGAAGCCACCGCAATGAGAAGCCCATGCACCGCAATGAAGAGTAGCCCCCGCTCACCGCAACTAGAGAAAGCCCGCGCACAGCAACCAAGACCCAACGCAGCCAAAAATAAATAAATAAAATAAATAAATTAAAAAAACAAAAAACAAATGGAGGAAGCTGTAGTTTTCAACAAATGATGCTGAGAACATAGGTTCTTTAGGGGGAAAAAAGTCTTTATTATGCAAGTTAAACTCTAGATGAGTAAAATTTAAAAAAAATTGTCATATTAAGATAAACTAAAAAACCAGAAGAAAATATGTATGATTATGTATTTAATTCCATAAACAGCTTTTCTTTGCCTAAAATCAGTGAGGCACTGTTATGCATTAATAGAGAAACACTTAACATAGTAGAAAAATAAGCTAAAGTTAGCCTAATTTACAAAAAACTGTCCAAGGTACAATACTCTAATTTATTTTATTTATTTTTGTTTATGGCTGTGTTGGGTCTTTGTTGCTGTACACAGGCTTTCTCTAGTGTCGAGTGGGGGCTACTCTTCGTTGCAGTACGTGGGCTTCTCATTGCAGTGGCTTCTCTTGTTGCAGAGCATGGGCTCTAGGCATGCGGGCTTCAGTAGTTGTGGCACGCAGGCTCAGTAGTTTTGGCTCGCAGGCTCTAGAGCACAGGCTCAGTAGTTGTGGTGCACGGGCTTAGTTGCTCCGCGGCTTGTGGGATCTTCCCGGACCAGGACTCGAACCTGTGTCTCCTGCACTGGCAGGTGGATTCTTAACTACTGCGCCACCAGGGAAGTCCTAAAGTACCCTTTTTAAATGGTTCTGCGAAAGTTGCACAATAACATTTGCTAGGATATTGTGAGTTAGCTCTTCTAGAAGTGCAGATGGGAGTATCAACTGATAAAACCTTCTTAGAAAGCAATTTTTAGTACGTTTTGAGAACCTTAAAAGTATTTACTTTCAGAGTCAGAGTTTTTTGGCTATATTGTTTCATGTCTCTGACTCTGTTCTGAGAAAGTCACTCAAGATACACGTAAATATTTTGTTCCCAGATTAGTATTTCATTGTTATTCTTAGGAGTGATAATTAGAATCAGCAACATTTTCAATAAGGTTTGCACTAAATGAATTATTGTTTATCCATAAAATGGAATGGTATATACTCTATTAAGAGTTTAAAGAATATTTAATCTCATAGGAATATAGTCAGTAAAAGTATACTCATCTAAATGGGATTCCTGGTGTATACATATGGAGATACTTCTGGAGGTGGGATTATGTGATGGAATTTGTAGTGTGGCTTCCAGACCCCACCTCCCCCATTCAGGACTGATGGCACTGATCCCCCAGTTTCTATGAGTGTCAGAGGCTCCCTTGCCCAGCATCTTTCCCCTTCCTTGGGGAGGCCTGTCCCAGCTCCAGAATTTCTGTGGTGCATCTGTGGCAGCTGCTGATTCCCCATTTGCAGAATCCTGCCCCCTCCCAGTGCACAGCTGTTGTTATTGGGAGTGCTCGCCAGTAAGCCTGTGTGCAACTCTGAGTCTGTTTCTTGGGTATTTGACCTATAACAGATTACAAAGGATTTCTGCCTTTTTTCTTATAAATTGTGTGATTTCTTCTCTTCAAAATCAGGGTTGTTGGGACTTCCCTGGTTGTCCAGTGGGTAAGACTCCATGCTCCCAATGCAAGTGGCCTGGGTTCGATCCCTGGTCGGGGAACTAGATCCAGCATGTATGCCACAACTAAGAAGCCCCACATACTACAACTAAAAGCCCTCATGCCGCAACTAAAGGATCCCGGATGCTGCAACGAAGATCCTGCGTGCCGCAACTAAGACCCGGTGCAGCCTAAATAAATAAATAAATAAATATCAAAAAATAAAATAAAATCAGGGTTGTAAACTATCTGTTAGAAAGAGAGTTCCCTTAAAAAAAATGGGGACTCTTGTGTATATGATAACTTAAGGCCCAAACTAGGAACTTCACGTCATCCACATTAGGTATTAAGGCAGGTCAAGTGATAAGATTTTTTATTCATCGAGCAGAAACAGTGCTTTTAAACATCTGTATATAACATAAGATTTCCTATTTGTGTATTTCAGTGTAAAGAACTGGCCAAGTCCAAGGCGGAAGTGGCCTGCATCGCAGTGTATGAAACAGACGTATTTGTTGTTGGAACAGAGAGAGGACGTGCTTTTGTCAACACCAGAAAGGATTTTCAGAAAGATTTCGTAAAATACTGTAAGTATTGTATTATCTTCGGTATTTCATAAATATTAAACCTAAATATTTATGGATGGCACATCGTATTTTCTTCTAAAGCTGAATGAAATTTATACCCAAAAAAGACTTTCTGAAGTCCATGGAGACATTTCAGAATGCTCAAAGTGAATCACTGACATGGTAACATATTAGGGGAAATACTGAAGAGCTTAAGAAAAATGGTAAATGTTTATTGTACTGTGCTCCTTGCTTGACATTACTCTGGATTAGTGAAACATGTTAGAAGGTAGAGAAATGTCAAACTTATTAAAATTTCTTATTCAGGTAAGCAGGTCTTTCCCTGATAGATGTTTGGTGCGTTGGGGAAAAAAAAAAGTTTTTCTCTGTGCATTAAATTTGAGTAAGCATGAAGCAAAGTTAAACAGGTCTTCTTGACTCCCTCAGTGGAATCATCTTATCCTCTGTCCTCAGTCAGTTTCAGGAGTTCATCTAAGTAGTGTACTTATTTGATACCAGAACAAATGCAGTAGAGAAATTTACTGTAGGGTGTTAATACCTAGGACCTCTCACAGTGTGACAGTTTTCGTATCTGTGTTTAACCTAACACTCTCCATAGGTTTTATGTTAACTCAGTGATACAGCATTTTCTTAAACATGTCTATCAGCATATAATATGTATGTCTTTAAGATCCAAACTTAAATTTCCATTATCCAGTTAGATCCAATTCATGATACAACAAGCAGATAATGGATGAATAAAAATAGTTTACTTAATTCATTAATTTCAATTCTCAATTGTATTTTTAAAAAACATATCCCCTCTGCTGTAAAACATCCCTCCCCACCCCTGCCCCCCACCCAGCTATAATCTTTTAAGCTTTATGGTAGCAATCTATTCAAATTTTTTTCCATTATTTCTTATCATTTTGAGAATTTTTAAGACTTTGATTATGTTTATGTATTTAAATTTATATTAATAATGTTGCTTTGATTATGTGTATATCAGTTACCATCTGTCCTATGAATACTGTAATCCAACTGGCAGCTGTGTTTACATTTCCGTTCCCTATACTGTCTTGCTAATGTGGTTCTTCAGTGGTTAGAACTAAGCATTAGGGGAATTGTCCTCAGTTGCAAATTGTAGTCCCTGCCTATTAGTATTCATACTTTTTTTTGTTACCAATAATTTGATGCCACAGAGAATAATCTTTGGATATAATTCTTAAGTTCCTAATATTTGTTTCTATAAATTATTCTGCAGACAAGGATCAGTAGTTGTCTTCTGAAAGTAAATCAATAGGTGTACGAGTCTTTTTTAAAATTTTTATTTATTTATTTATTTAATTTTGGCTGCGTTGGGTCTTTGTTGCTGCGTGCAGGCTTTCTCTAGTTGTGGTGAGCAGGGGGGCTACTCTTCGTTGCAGTGCATGGGCTTCTCATTGCAGTGGCTTCTCTTGTGGTGGAGCATGGGCTCTAGGCGCGCGGGCTTCAGTGGTTGTGGCACGTGGGCTCAGTAGTTGTGGCTCGCGGGCTCTAGAGCGCAGGCTCTGTAGTTGTGGCACACGGGCTTAGTTGCTCCGTGGCATGTGGGATCTTCCCGGACCAGGGCTCAAACCCGTGTCCCCTGCATTGGCAGGCAGATTCTTAACCACTGTGCCACCAGGGAAGTCCCTATGAGTCAGTTTTAGAAATTCTTGGAAGAAAATTCTAAGCTCTCTTTCAGAATTTTGAAAAGCACTGTCCAATAGAAATAATGTAATGTAAATCACTTAGATAATTTAAAATTTTCTAATAAAAAGTAAGAAACAAGTAATTCATTTTAGTCGTTGTATTTTAAACTGGTGTCTAAAACATCATTCAACATGTAATCAATATAAAAAATTATCAGTGGGGTATTTTGCACACTCTTTTTTGTACTAAGTCTTCAAAATCTAGTGTGTATTGTAAACTTACAATACATCTTAAGTCGGACTGGTCACATTTCAAGTGCTCAGTAACCACAGGTGTTTAGTGGCTATTGTGTTAAACTTTGCAACAAGGGTGTTTTTTGTGGTGATAATCTTCCCATATTTAAGTTTGTAGTTAGTCTTAAGGTATCTTTCCATTTTTAAACTACTGTTATCTAATTTTTACTTTGTAAAATGGTTATAGCTACTCTTATTTCAGAGATAATCACCGTTTCTTATCATTTCCATTCAAGTCATTTATGTCTTTTAGGTGTTGATTTTTTTATTTCTTTAGAATTTTATTTATTTTTATTTTGGCTGCATTGGGTCTTCGTTGCTGTGTATGGGCTTTCTCTAGTTGCGGCGAGCGGGGCTACTCTTCGTTGCGGTGCATGGGCTTCTCATTGCGGTGGCCTCTCCCGCTTTGGAGCACGGGCTCTAGGTGTGCGGGCCTCAGCAGTTGCAGGTGGGCTCCAGAGTGCAGGCTCAGTAGTTGTGGTGCATGGGCTTAGTTGCTCCGTGGCACGTGGGACCAGGGATCGAACCCGTGTCCATTTATTTATATTTATTTATTTATTTATGGTACGCGGGCCTCTCACTGTTGTGGCCTCTCCTGTTGTGGAGCACAGGCTCCAGACGTGCAGGCTCAGCTGCCATGGCTCACGGGCCCAGCCGCTCTGCGGCACGTGGGATCTTCCCGGACTGGGGCACGAACCCGTGTCCCCTGCATCGGCAGGCGGACTCTCAACCACTGCGCCACCAGGGAAGCCCTAGGTGTTTATTTTTAAAGTTCCTCCTCCTCCCTTTCCTTTCTGTCAAATCATAAATCTTAGTATTAGGAAAAAATATTCTTAGTAAAAAATCAAATATTGAGATCATGGATATGGACCTTATATATCATTAATATTTGACAGGTGTTGAAGAAGAAGAAAAGGCTGCAGAGATGCATAAAATGAAATCAACAACCCAGGCGAATCGGATGAATGTAGATGCTGTAGAGATTGAAACACTCAGAAAAACAGTTGAAGACTATTTCTGCTTTTGCTATGGTAGGGTTATACACTTGAATTTTCTAAAAGATATGTTATACAGTTGACTTTTCTAAAGGGCAGATCACATAATTGACTTAACATTCATGTAACATACTTCTACAAATGAATGGGTTAATTCCCAAATATTGGGTTAACATTACAAATGACCTTTCTTCTTCTTCTTCTTTTTTTTTTTTTTTTTTTTGGGTAAAGTAGATTTTATGGAAATGACCTTACTTTCTAGTTCCAGTTTGTTGGAGCCCAGAAATAAATGTAGCTGTTAGAGGTTTTGTTTTGTTTTTAATTAAAGAGCAGTTTTAAGGTTCACAGCAAAATTAAGAGGCGGGTACAGAGATTTCCCACGTGACCCTGCCCCGCACATGCATAGCTTCCCCACTGTCAGCATCCCCACCAGAGAAACTACAGGACACATCACAGTCACCTAAAGAGGGCTGTTTATGTTTGACATGCGTGCTGGTCTTACCAAATCCCTGGGAAAAACCACCTTTTGTTAGTCTAATTATGCAGTAAACAGCTCTTTTTAAGAATAAGGGAAAGAGGGGGAGGATATAGGTTGCACTGTGAGGTTGTAGGTAAAACTCAACTCTGGGGAACGGAGTTTCTAGCATGTGTGGGCTCACTGATACATACAGACAGCTGACAGGATATATTCATTTGTGAATGTAGCGTGTGTTTATCTAATAGGTTTTCAATGAGAATATTAGCCAAAAACTGCCTGGTATGTTATGGTAACACTTGGGTTTGTCGGGGTTCCATGTTCTGAGGCTGAATTGCCTATGAAAAGATTGTGTTATACCAGGGTGGGGCCATTGTTCCTTTCCTTTTGTGTGGGTTTTATATAAGTGTTTTATATCTTTTTCATTTTGGCCTTTTGAATTCATTTCAGGTTTAGACTTCTGCTAACATGGGAATAGGGCCCTATAGTATTTGAAAGTAGTTTTGTAATCAGATATTACAAAAATATGAATGCCGGGGAATTCCCTGGTGTCCTCGTGGTTAGGATTTCGGGCTTTCACTGTCGTGGCCTGGGTTCAGTCCCTGGTTGGGGAACTGAGATCCTGTAAGCCGCATGGCCAAAAACAACCCAAAAAACAAAACCCACAAATGCCATCTATTAAGCCATGATAACTAATGTTGGTTTAGTTTTTTCAAATCTTACCATTTAATGATTATCCTTTTTTTTACCTCATCCCTGTCTCTTAACCTCAGGGAAAGCTTTAGGCAAATCAACAGTGGTACCTGTTCCATATGAAAAGATGCTACGAGATCAGTCAGCTGTGGTGGTGCAGGGGCTTCCAGAAGGAGTATCCTTTAAACATCCTGAAAACTATGATCTTGCAACCCTGAAGTGGATTTTGGAGAATAAAGCAGGGATTTCATTTATCATTAAGAGGTGAAGTACTTTTTCCCTTGCCCTCAACAGTTTATTCCTATAAAGTTGAATATTTAAGTTATGTTAATATGTTTTAAAAATTCTTATTTACTGTAGAAGCCATTTAAATTTATGCTTTATGATAATTTTGTGTATTTACGTATAGTTTTTTGTTTTGTTTTAATGCAGACCTTTCCTAGAGCCAAAGAAGCTCCTAGGTAAGTGATTGTTTTGCTTACATGATAACAGGATGGGTTCCTAAACCTGTTGTGTCAAATTTAATACATTTTAATGATTTCTCCTTTATCTTCTTTGAGAATATGTTGTAAGGCGTTTTGGAGTGGAGTGTTATGGTGTTTATATAAACCAGTGAAGAGTCATTGAGCTGAAAAACCAGAGACTTGTTTTTTTGTTTTCAACTCAGCTGCTTGCTTTATGATGTTTTCAAGGTTTTATATTTGCAATGTGTAAGGTCATATCCTGGATCTGCCCTCGTTTCCCAGAATTATGAGTGATTTAATTTACGTAGTGTTCACTGAGCAGGCATGGAAATTATTGGACATAAAATTGGGTGAAGAGGGGATACAAAACCATGTATAAGCATTAAAGCTTTTTGGTGCTGGTAGTCTAGTGGTGGAGATAAAAACCCATAGTCACCACAAGAAGAGCACAGCATACACATTGTAGGAATGGTTAGTGGAGGTTCGTTAGAGGAATCCCAGGAAGATGTTTATGAGGAAGAGGGCATTAAGATGGGTCCTTGAAGAAAGAAGAGGATTTCGATAGGACTTCCTTCTGGGAAGGCCAGACATTCCATTTGAAGGGAAAAGTACCCTTTGGAGCCAGGGTTATTTGAGACTTTTAAAAGGAAATAACCGTTGTCATTGGCAACCCCTTAAGCAACATAAACATGAAAGGGCAAAATAATATATAGACACCCAAGTGTATATTGTTTTCTGATAAGTAACCTTTGTTATTTTCACCATGATGAAAAGATTAATATATATATATATATTTTAAATAAATTTAATTAATTTTTGGCTGCATTGGGTCTTCGCTGCTGCACGCGGGCTTTCTCTAGTTGCAGTGAGCGGGGGCTACTCTTTGTTGCGGTGCGCAGTCTTCTCATTGCAGTGGCTTCTCTTGTTGTGGAGCATGGGCTGTAGGCGCGCGGGCTTCAGTAGTTGTGGCACGTGGGCTCAGTAGTTGTGGCTCGCGGGCTCTAGAGCGCAGGCTCAGTAGTTGTGGCACACGGGCTTAGTTGCTCCGCGGCATGTGGGATCTTCCCGGACCAGGGCTCGAACCCATGTCCCCTGCATTGGCAGGTGGATTCTTAACCACTGTGCCACCAGGGAAGCGCGAAAAGATGAATACTTTAGAAGCTTTGTTGAGGTATAGTTGACATGCCATAAAGTTCAAACATTTTAAGTATATAGTCCCTGTAGTATATGGAATTGCTTTGACAACTTAGTTGACGCTGTTTATTTCTGGACTTTCTACACAGTGAGTCATGTTGTATGTAAATCAAGATAGTTTACTTTGCAATCTGAATGCTTTTTATTTTTTAATTTTGTTGCTCTGGCAAGGATGTCCAATGCAGTATTGAGTAGAAGTGGCCGTAGCATACATCGCCTTGTTCTTGATACTAGGTGGAAGGCATTCAGGCTTTACCATTATGATGTTAGCTGTTGGTTTTTGTATATGCCCGTTTTAAGATTGAGAAAGTGTAGATTTGTCATTTAAATTAAAATTCACTTTTTGGTGATCAGTATTTTTTTCCCTGAAGTACTCTAAGTATACTAAGTAAACTAAGTATCCTTAGTTTGCTATTTGTATTTTATGAGGTCTTTGATTCTAGAAACTTGTTCTGAAACATTGGGGCCTGGTGGTTAATTAAAGAATATTTCTGTAGGGCGTTTTATAATAATGAGTTGTCCAAGTGGGTGGGTTTGTATGACTCAGGTCTTTTGCCTTACCAACTTCAAAGTAATTGAAGAGTTGCAATTGTAATAGGGTTGTATTTTCCAGTGTAAAAATTTTTTAACAGGCTTATTGAGATACAGTTGACATACAATAAACTACACTTATTTAAAATGTACAGTTAAGTTTTGACACATGAATATTCTGTGAAAACCATCACTGCAATCAGGGTAATGAAACATCCTTCACCCACAGGCTTCCTCACACTTCTTGGTAATTCTTCTTTTCTTCTCTCTGCCTCGTCCCCAGGCAATCACTCATCTTCTTGTCATCAGCATAGATGTGTCTGCATTTTCTAGATTTTTTTTAAAAATAGAAATGGAATCTTATAGTATGTACTCTTTTTTGTTTGTTTGTTTTGCTTCTTGTTTTGCGATTTATTCATGTTTCATGTATCGGTAGTTATTTCTTTTTATTGCTGATTAGTGTTCCACTGTATAGATATACTAAGATTTGTTCACTCATTCACTTGCCCGTGAATATTTTGGTTTCCATTTCTTGGCAGTTACAAAGAAAGCCACTATGATATTTGAGGGCAGGTTTTTATGTGGACATACATTTTCATTTCTCTTGGGTAAATACCTGAAAGGGAATAGTGAGATCATATGGTAGTTAGTTACATATTTACCTTTTTAAGACACTGACAAACTGGCTTTCAATGTGGTTGTTCCAGTTTACGCTCCCACCAGCAGTGTGTGAATTCTAGTTGTTCTACATCTATCTTTGTCATCATTTGGGCGGGGGTGTATGTGTGTGTCAGTCTTTGCTTTTTTATTTTCACAAACATAAAATTCCCTATTTTATGTTGTGTAATTCAGTGGGTTTTAGGATATTTATAAGACGTACAACTATCACCCTGTCTCATCACCTCAAGAAGAACACTGTACCTGTTAGCAGTTACTGTTTTCCAGTTCTTCTGATCCAGATCTACTCTTAATAGAAATCTGGCATCATTTATACATCGGTATTGTCTTATTCAGTAATAGTGTATTGGTGTATTTGTTTCATTGATAAGAATAAGAGCTTTTTCATTAAAGGGAGAGTTCTGGAGGGTTGAGGGGATAAAAGCTGTTAGATGATTATCATCCCTAATTACCTTCCTTATAGGGGAGAACGAAGGACACACTTAAACTAACACCATACTCATTCTGATGACCCAGAGCTGTGAAATCCCTTCCCTGGGTCATTCTGCATTTAGGACCTTTGGAAATATTAGTCATACTTCAAGTATTGGAAAAATCTAAATCTAATTTTTTTTGTACATAGGTGCTCGAGTGACGGTAACAGATGCTGAAAGGTCAATGCTATCTCCAGGTGGAAGGTAAAGCATATCTCATTAGTAATAATGAACCTCTACACCTCAGCAAGTTTTAGTGTTTAGATTACTGAGGTATTAGAATATTAGAAAGCACTGTGTCACACATCTCGATGTTTAATAATGCAGTTGAATCCTTTGGAGGTCCTGTGAAAATGCACTTTTTGACTTAGTAGTTTTGAAAGGTAATAGTTCCTGGGTGAAGCTGATGTGACTGGTCTGATGAGCACATTGTGAGTAGGAAGGCCTTATAGTAAGATGGGATTTGCTACTCCGTGTTGTTTTATTATACTTTTCCCTCCCATATGGTTGATTGGAATTAAAGTACTAAATTCACTTGACAGGTTATTTATGCAAGAAATAAATACGTAAATTTTAAAGTGAGTCAGTTTTGCATTGAGCTTGGTCAGGTGAATGAGTTTTATACAGTGAGTTCAGGACATTTGAGCACTGTGTGAGTGGCCCTCACAATGCAGAGCTTCATCAGGGCTTCTTTTCCTTTCAGTTGTGGCCCCATCAAAGTGAAAACTGAACCTACAGAAGATTCTGGTATGTACTTGTGCTTTTAGACTCTATGAAATGTAAGAAGCCTTTTCCTTAATGTAGAAGGTTGTATTTTGACTCATTACTTATTGCTTTGGTGAGAAGTAGACAGAACAAATTTATTCCAAAGGTGATGTTGTTAATGTTACTATATTATACTAAAACCCCAAGACAGTACTTTGTTTGACAAAGTGGTAGCTAGAAATTCATTGCTAATTACACATTTATAGACAAAGTTTATTAATAGTTTTTTCCGATTACACAAGGAATAATAATAATAAATGTCATCTAGTCCTGTAGTGCATTTTACAAAAATCAATATAATATCGTCTTGACTCTGCCTTTTCCCATTGCATTCCCATTTTTTTTACTCCCCAGGGAAACTGTCTTTAACTCTAAGCTGTTTTTGGTATTTAATTCTTTAGTTTCATTTTTTATTTATTTAAAAAATTTTTATTAGCGTATAGTTGATTTACAATGTTAGTTTTAGGAGTACAGCAAAGTGAATCAGTTATACATGCACATATATCCACTCTTTTTCAGATTTTTTTTTTTTTTTTTTTGGCTGTGTTGGGTCTTAGTTGCGGCATGCAGGATCTTTTTTGTTGAGGTGTGCGGGCTCTTCATTGTGGCGTGCGGGCTTCTTTCTAGTTGTGGCATGCGGTTTTGTTTTTTTTTTCTCTCTCTCTCTAGTTGTGTGTGGGCTCTAGTTGCGGCACACGAGCTCGGTAGTTGTTGCACATGGCCTTAGTTTCCCAACCAGGGATGGAACCCGCATCCCCTGCATTGGAAGGCAGATTCTTTACCACTGGACCACCAGGGAAGCCCCTTTTTTTAGATTCTTTTCCCATATTTAGATTCTTTCCCATTACAAAGTATTGCTTAGTAATTCTTTATTTTTAAATATCATTCTCATACTATTTCATATAGTTTTCTTTTTATAAATTTATTTACTTAATTTATTCATCTTTGGCCGCATTGGGTCTTTGTTGCTGTGCGCGGGCTTTCTCTAGTTCCGGTGAGTGGGGGCTACTCTTCATTGTGGTGCACGCTATTCTCATTGTGGTGGCTTTTCTTGTTGTGGAGCACGGGCTCTAGGCACGTGGGCTTCGGTAGTTGTGGCGCGTGGACTCAATAGTTGTGGCTCGCAGGCTCTAGAGTACAGGCTCAGTAGTTGTGGCACACGGGCTTAGTTGCTCCGCGGCATGTGGGATCTTCCTGGACCAGGGCTCGAACCCATGTCCCCTGCACTGGCCGGCGGATTCTTAACCGCTGCGCCACCAGGGAAGTCCTGTGGCTTTTCTTTTCTTAATGATGTCCCTCAAAACCTAGAAGGTTTTAATTTTGATCCAGTTTTCCAAGTTTTTCTTCTATCACTTTTTTTTTTTTTTTTTTTTTTTTGGTTATGCGGGCCTTTCACTGCTGTGGCCTCTCCCATTGCGGAGCACAGGCTCCGGAAGCGCAGGCTCAGCGGCTATGGCTCACGGGCCCAGCCACTCCATGGCATGTGGGATCTTCCTGGACTGGGGCACGAACCCATGTCCCCTGCATTGGCAGGCGGACTCTCAACCACTTTGCCACCTGGGGAGCCCTCTTCTCTCACTTTTGCCTTTGGTGTTATATCTAGAAAATCTTTGCCCAACCTAAAGTCATAACGATTTTTATATGTAAGCTTTCTTCCTGAATTTATAGTTTTAACTGTTACATTTCGGTCTAAGAGCCATTTTAAGTTAATTTTTGTACATGTTGTGATGTAAGGGTCTAAATATATCATTTATCATTATCATTTATCACATTTATCATGTGAATATCCTGTTGTCCGAGCATCATTTGTTGAAAAGATACCCTTTCTCCATTGGATTGCCTTTTAGGCATGTTTGTCAAAAAATCAGTTGACCAGGTTTACTTCTGCATGTTCAGCTCTATTCCACTGAACTCTAATGCCTATTCTTAGGCCAGTACCATACTGTATTTCATGTGGGCTTTTTAACAAAAATTATTTATTTTGTATTTTATTTATTTTTGGCTGCATTGGGTCTTCATTGCTGCACACGGGCTTTCTGTAGTCGCGGTGAGCGGGAGCCCCTCTTCGTGGCGGTGCACGGTCTCCTCATTGCGGTGGCTTCTCTTGTTGCAGAACACGGAGCTCTAGGCACACGGGCTTCACTAGTTGTGGCATGTAGGCTCTAGAGCGCAGGCTCAGTAGTTGTGGCGCACGGGCTTAGTCGCTTCGTGGCATGTGGGATCTTCCCAGACCAGGGCTCAAACCCGTGTCCCCTGCATTGGCAGGTGGATTCTTAACCACTGTGCCACCAGGGAAGCCCTTCATGTAGTTTTAAGGTTTGGTTTTATTTGTTGCCTATTAACGTGGAAAATGAGAATATAATTCCTTTACCACTTGTTTCCAATACTTCTTCCCTTTTTCCCACTTTTATCATAGAGGTGAATTGATTTTTCCTATTCAGGTTCTTTTAGAACTGAGCATTGTCTTGGACATTTTACTTAATATTTGCTTTCTTGCCATGTTCCATTTCTAGGGTAGAGTATTTTTGCTTATTTTTAAAACATACAGGTCTTCCTGACTTGATTACAATTTTATTGTAATAATTTATTGTTACTCTGGTTCTATGATAAGAGTCAGAATGAAAGCAACTTCATCTTTTAAAAATAATATATAATTTTTAAAGGTCATCATATTATTACTAGGGATATGTTTTTAAATTAGTCTTGGTGATTGGTAAGGAAAAAATGGATTTTTACAGTTTTTTCTTACTAAAGGCACATATAAACTATGATGTCTCCCGTTCGACCTCTTGCAGAGAGAGGATGGATGCCAATTGGTATTACGTTGTGTTACATCTGAATTCTCACTGTTGGAGGGCCTGTCACTGTGGGGCTTTTGCTGTACTCTCAGATTACTTCAAAAATTATCTTATGCAATGAATTTCAGATTTAGAGTTCATCTAGGAACATGAGGATGATTTTATTAGAAAATCTCTTAATTCACTTACGTTATTGAACTAATTACAAATAATATATCATTTAGGTAGATGATGAAAGGCAGCAGAAATTCTTAACATGATTGGGTGGAATATTATGCATAATTGTAAACGCCACCCCCTCGTGTTTAATAGTGAACCACAAGAAGCACTCCTCGTAAGACACTAGCACATTCTCATGTTTCTTACCAGTGTTCCAGATGTCCAAACCATTACAAATAAGAGTAAGTAATTAGAAAATGCAGGTACCATTAACTTTTACAGGTGATATGATTATGTATACAGAACACTAAAGAGAATCAACTAGAAAATTACTAAAAACAAAATATCCATAATCTATTCTACTTCAAGAAGTGTTTAAAAGTCTGCAGATAGGGCTTCGCTGGTGGTGCAGTGGTTGAGAGTCTGCCTGCCGATGCAGGGGACATGGGTTCGTGCCCCGGTCCGGGAAGATCCCACATGCCACAGAGGGCTGGGCCCGTGAGCCATGGCCGCTGGGCCTGCGTGTCCAGAGCCTGTGCTCCGCAATGGGAGAGGCCACAACAGTGAGAGGCCTGTGTACTGCAAAAAAAAAAAAAAAAGTCTGCAAGTAATAACAACTTAGATTAAAAGCGATTGAAAAAACATTTAGTAATCCTTTGAAAGCTTTCTAAGCAATGAAGTTTGACTAGGGAAAAATTCTAAAAGTTTTGTATGGCAAAATCGGCCAAAATGTATCAAAGGACATGTAAGAAACAGGGAATGGCTATTTGCAAGACCAATGACAAAGGGTTGTTTTACTTGACTTACAAAGAGCTAATTCAAGAAATAAATGACCAAAGATTCAAGAGAAAATGCTCAGTTTAGTTAAAGAAAGGTAGATAAAAATCCAAGAAAGATAAAGTTTTGCACTCAGCAGATTGGCAGACATTAAATTCTGCTTATACCCAGTCTCAGTAAGGGTGTAGAGAAACAGGCAGTTCTAAAAATTCTTGATGTGTGTAATAATTATTGCTGTCTTATGGAGGATACTTCGGTAATATCTCTCATTTGGAGATGCATATGTTCTTTGACCCATTGCTGCTTTGCAAAAAGAGCAGTTAACCTGCAGCTCCATTAGTGAATTCTGTGTTGTCTTTGAACACAGTGAGGCAGTAGATCTGTATCCACTGATGCACAAGTGTCTATAAGACAGACTACTTGTTAGCTAGAGAAAAGCTAGATGTGATGAAAGAAATGAATAATATTGTAATGCCTTAAACTTTGTATTTAAAAATGTTACATTTTGAAATTATTGCAAGCTAATAAAAAACCTGCATGTATAATATAAGGACCTTTTTCCTGTACCATTTGACAGTAAGATGCCAATGTGATACCGTATCTTTTTTTTTTGGTGGGGAGGGAAAAGCAAGAACACCAGGTGTGTTTAGTGTGCAGCAAGAACACCAGGGATCTTTCCCAAAGCAGTGTCTCCCCTATCTCTCTTTTAGCTACTTCAGCATGTGATTCTTAGAAGCGAGGATATTGTCCCACATTACTACAATATAATCATCAAAATAAGGGAGATAAATTACTCCTAATTCTCAAACCCTTTTCAAGTTTTGGGTTTGTTGGTTTGTTTGTTTTCCCAGTAATGGCTTCTTCAGCTTTCTCGGGCTTTTCTGGTCTTCTATGACCATGACACTTTTGAAGGAAATATCTGGTATTTCCTCATGATTAGATTCATGTAATGCAGTTTTTGCAAAAATAGCACGGAAACGATGCTGTGTTTTTTTTTCTCCTTTCATATCAGGTGGAAGTTGTTTTCTATTTATCCCTTTACTGAAGGTATTATTTATGTGACCAGAGTTAGTTTTTCTAGGCTTCTCCACTGTAATTTCTTTATATTAATTGTATTTCCTTTGTAATTATTATATTCATGGGAGTTTCTCTGAGACTATGGAAATATATACCACTCATCAAACTTCCACTTAAAATTAATTCATGTATATTAGAGTACACTCTTTCTATTTTATAGTATATTTCTGTTTTATTCAGTGTATTACAATTCATTATTATCATTATTTATTTTGATTTGCAAATAGCCCTTGCTTTGGCCGTTGGGAACCACTTCAAGATGTCCCCCGTGTCCTTCCTTGTTTGTAAATATGCCCATCGTTTTTAGAGAACTTTTAATTTTTTGCTAAGCAAGGTTGTTAGGGTTCATCTTATTCTTTCCCTAATCCAGCACTAGAGTCAGCCCTGGTTCCTCACTGTGGAGAGTGTTATTTATTAAGAAACCATAACCTAGGTGCTAGATGTTCGTATTGCAGTTGGGATGTCATTGCTTCTAAGTGGACAAAGCTAGGGTATCTGTTTATTTGTATTTATATACACATAATTATATACATACGTACATCCATTTACATCTATGTTTTTTCATGCCCATATCTTCAGTTCCACTCTTGACACCCCAAGCTTTTTTCCCTCCCTTTCCTAGAGAGTATTTGTCACAGAATCATAGCAACCAGATATTCTCAGTATGTTTACGTACTTCGTTTAAGCCATGTCTTATTGCCAGCCTCCTTGCCTTGCTGACACTTTGACACTCTTTGTTGGGCTGTCACCACTCCACTCATGCTTGTCCCCCATTTGTCTCAGTCTCCCAGACCTGTTACTCAGTTTCCTCTCCCCCCTCATATAAATAGTCTCATTCTGCTACCCTGCTTTGGACCATCAGACCTCCCCGACGCAGCTGCCTATCTTGGTCAGCGTAATCTAACGGCATTTGGAATGAATTGTTGGGGTAAGGAGAAAGAGAACTCTGTGTGTATGAGTATATGTGAGTGAATGAATGAGACTTTTTATGTATGTTATTTTTAGGGAGGTCTGCAAGACAGGCAGTGTTGAATTCTCCTTTTGGGGAATAAGTATTTAAATCTATTACTCTGTTTGTTTTACAGAAGTTTTTTTCTTTCCCCCCTTTTTTCCATGTCACAGGAAATTTCAATTTTCGGTTTAGTTTTTAGTTTATTGTGCTGAAATCACCGTTTCGCAAATCTTCTCCCCTTTATTTATGTATTCCTCTCCTGAATAGTTTGCATCCAAAAATAAACAGGCTGACTGGAGAAAAATCATATTTTTGGAATTCTTTATCCATCTTAAGTATAGATATAATAGTACACATCACTATCATAGAGGTTTATTTTTTTTCTGCCTTACACTTTGTCTTTATATTCCTTTGTATGTGTGTCTTAACTTTTCTTGCAGTTTCTTTTAAAATTTCCATTTTATTTTATTTTTTATATTTCTTGGGCATAACAGTTGTGGTCTGTTTAGGAGAAAACAGCCATACCAGTTATTTGAACCATACCAGTTATTATTATGGAAAAAATTCACAGATTAATTAGTTGTAATAAAAAAGGACTATATACTAAGGTATCATGTAAGTAATGACTCAAGGAATTGGCTGCCACCCCTAAAACTTTGCTTCTGATTTCTAAGGTGGGATACTATTTGGATGGTACTGGTGTATGTGGGGGACATGTTGAAACTGGTTCTGGTTGTGTTGGAAAACTTGTAAGGTGGATCCAGGTGTTGCTATGGGAAGGGTGTGCTTTCACTAGATTAAAGGAGTATACCAAGGAGTGAGTGACCCTGGTGGGAACAGGATGCAGCAAGCCAAAAGAAAGATGCAAGTCCCTTTTCTCTCTTCTAGCCTTATAGCCTCCCTACTCTATTCCCTTGTGGCAGAGATTCTCAGGGAACCAACTGGTTTGCAGTCCATGCTTCAGAAGCGTCTAAGAGGGCAGGTCTGGACCTGAGACAGCAGCTTAATGACTCACACAGGCTACCCCTTTGGCTACATGGCATCCACACACACCTCCGCATATTTAAACCTTCATGTAACAACTAAACAACGGTCCCATCTGACGGGATGCAACTTTCCCTTCCTACAGAGGGAACCATTTTTGCCCTTGTTCTAATAGTCATTGTACCCGTCTCTGGGAGACTAATTTACTGCCCAGTCATGGGCTATGCTAATTACTCCTCAAATATACCCCCAACCTATATAGTCTCTTATCTAAAGGCTAACCGGCAAAGGAAACCTCCAACAAGATTTTTGTAAAATAATAATGGGAAGGAGAAGAGAGAACAGTTAATATAACCAAATATATAATATTGACAGAAACACACATACTCATAACAAGGAAGAAAACATGCAGTGTCCCCATTTCTGCAGCTTGTCACAAAAATTCATACCTTTCTTAATTCATTACCCATTATATTATGTTTTCTTTGCCTTCAGCCAGGACCCTATCCGGTAAGGTTCTTTACCTGGTTGAGGTGGCCCAAACCTTCATTCCGCAATGGATCTGCCTTTTTTGTTTGCTTTGATTGTCTATTAACTTCTGCTAATGAGCATGGAAGTACTAGACACCCAACAGAATCCCAGGGTTTCCAGACAAGTTCCCTACCACCATCTTCTGGCAGCAAACCAACCTTCCATTGGTGATTGCTGGCCATAGAGTAACCCCCTTCTTTGCTTGTGGCTTCAGGGATAAATGTCCTTTAGTGTATCAAACTAACTCTTTTTGAAGTATTTATTCAGTTGAAAATACTCTGTACAAACCTTCTAAAGTCACATAGCACCAGCTCAATATTAAGTCCATGATGGGACTGGTATGATTATAGCTGATATCTTAGTCTGAACTGTGTACATACACCCATCCACTGTTGATTTCTTAAACTTGTCTGAGAGTATCATCTACTCCTGACATGGCAGATGAGAAAGAGAGAGAGTAGGAACTGCAACCATTTGGTGAAATCAGCATTTCATTTCTGAAAGCCCCTCCTGTGTAACCCTTTGAGGCTCCCCAGCCAAGAGCTCTTTGTTTTTGAATATATGGGGAATATATCTTTATTAAGAATTCATTAAAGAATTAGTTAAGAATCTTCTTTCTTAAAACTTTTAATTGAAGTATAATGTATGCAAAGTGTAAGTGTATATATGCTCAATAAATAAAAAGTACACACACCTGTAACCTAACACTCATTGATACAGAACATTAATAACACCCCAAGAAGGTCTTCTTCCTCCTCTCATTACTCCCCTCCCAAAATCAACTACTTGCTTGAGTGGTTTTTTTTAAACCTAAGGCTTGTGCATTTTAATTTTTCTTCAGCTTTCTTGAGGGATAATTGACATTACTTGAGTTTTAACAACATAAATTTCTTTTCTCTAATTTTGACCTTCCTCTACATGGAATTGTAAAATATGCACTCATTTATATCTGGCCACAAAGGTGTACGTCAAATTATTTATCCTCGTGGGCAAAGTGTTATGCTGAAAGGTATGATTTGTTACCCTTGTTAAAAAAGGGATATATTAAGAGGGGGAAAAAAATTAATGTGTCTCACGATTAAAGTGGTTTTGCCATATTTACTCTGGAATAGTGAGTTATTAAAATTTATGTTTGCAGGTGATGTTCAGTGATTTATAAAAATATTTTTAATATTGAGTGAAAA
Source organism: Hyperoodon ampullatus (assembly GCF_949752795.1). NCBI lineage: Eukaryota > Metazoa > Chordata > Mammalia > Artiodactyla > Ziphiidae > Hyperoodon > Hyperoodon ampullatus. The sequence goes on along the minus strand of NC_136927.1, from coordinate 49,999,958 downwards.
TAGAGTGTGACTAATTTTCTTTAATTGCAAAGATCAGAACTTGTTGGAGAACAAATTTAACATTAAATAATCCCAGAATATTAGTAGTGTGGTTAAAACTACTACACTAGTAGTTGGTAGTACTATTAGTACTACCACTAGTACTACTAGTAATAGTAGTCTAGGTTGGGTTTTAGGTTATTTTTGTCCCCCTGACGCCTAGCAAACTTTTGTCTTTTGAAAGCCTTTAAAATATGTATGCATTATTCTGCATTATTAGGAGGGCAGAAGGGATTTCCCTATACTGTCTGAATGCCCTGAAGTGTAATTATATAATTTAATTAAAAAACTAATTTGTTTTTACAGGCATTTCTCTGGAAATGGCAGCTGTGACAGTAAAGGAAGAATCAGAAGATCCTGATTACTATCAATATAACATTCAAGGTAATACTGTTTAATACAATTTTTCTTTCCAGAAGTTATTGGTGGTTTAAATTAAAATTCTTTAATTGCCCGAATTCCCTAGATACTATTTTATTGATTGGTCCTTTGGTCCTTGACTAGCATGTATACTTGTAATTTATCACTGGAATAAAACAGATTTCAAAAATGGGGCACTAAAATAAACTCAGTTTACAGGGGAAATGTTAAATAATCATTAATATTCTTAAAAGGACAAGCAAAAGTTGTGGCACAATTTAGAATTCAATTTGAATTTTCAGTTATTTGCAAGGCATAAGAGGTCTTCTAAACATTTAATATCTCTATTTGTGCAATAAAAATAATTTTGCATTATCACTATGTTAAAAATCTATAAAAGATAAGACATTAATTTTAGGTATTTATCATCTTGTTCTGTAGCTGCTTGATTATCAAGAGGGAATTAAAGGTCATAATTTCACAATGCAGTTTGCTTTTATGCTTTGATGGGTTTTAGTTTAGAAGAACATCTATAGTTCATGGTAAGTTTAATTTTTATAGATGCATAAAGTACATTAAACATTTAAAGTATAAGATCTGATTGGTTTTATGTATATACCCATAAAACTATCTTCACTGCAGTCAAGATAAAGAAATGTCCATAACCCTCAAATTCCCTTAAGTCTCTTTGTAATTCACAGCCCTCCCCAGCCAACCACCAATCTGTTTTCTATCATTTTAGATTAGTTTGCATTTTTAAGAAATTTATGTAAATGGAATCATCATAAAGTATGTACTGTTTTCTTGGGGTGGGGAGCTATGACTTCTTAAATTCCACATAATTGTTTTGAAATTTCATCCATAGTGTGGCATATATCGATGGCTAATTCCATTTTATTGCTGTTATTCCATTGTTCGGCTGTACCACAATTTGTTTATCCCTCTGTCTATTGATGGACATTTTGGTTGTTTCCAGTTTGGGGCTATTAAAAGTAAAGGTGCTGAAACATTTGTTTGGAAATACGCCTTCATTTCTCTTGAGTAGATCCCTAGAACTGGAATAGCTGAGATATATGGTAGGTATTTAAGCTGTTTTCCACTGTGCTTTTACTATTGTACATTTCCATAAGTGGGGACAATAGTTCTAGTGGCTCCACATCCTTATCAGCACTTGTATGGTCCGCATTATTTAGCCACTTCAGTGGATGTCTTGTGATACCTCTTTTTGGTTTTAATTTGCCTTTGCTTAATAGGTTTAGTTCATTTAAAAAGATAAGGCTTTATCAGTTCTGGAGTATTATAAGAAAGTTATGAATAAATTTGTTCTGTTTGTAATCATGTGAATATCTGTATACAGGTATTTGAATTTCATAATTTTTATCTGTCAGATTTGAATATTTTATTGCTTGTGATGTTAGTAATCACATGGCTAAAAGGTTGGGATAATTCTGAGGATTTCTAATTAAAAAGTTAAAAATTTGGAAAATATTTAGCCTTTATAGCAGTTGTTGGTACCTTACTAACATATATTTAATTAATACTGTTTAGTAAAATCTTTTTAGCACATTATATTTAATTTTTAAAATAAAATGTCTGCCTTTATCTTTGGTATTGCCTTTTTTAGCTTTGCTGTTACTAGGCAGGATTATAGAAGCTTTTTTTTCCCCCTTTGAAATAGGGAGTGTGAGTGATTTAAGTAATAAGAGTGGAAATCAGATGTTTATAGAGGAAAAGATTGCTGAAATGATAATATTTTAAGTGCAGCTGAAGAAGGTGAGAGCCAGACTATTAGTTTTTCATCTAGGCTGAGAGATACAGTCCATGCAGTTTGGGTACTTCTCTTAATAATTAAGCTTTGGCAATTCTTTGTATATTCTGAATGAAAGTCCTTTGTGATGTGATTTGCAAATAGGTTAATTTGATGGTGTCCAACTTAGTGCTTTTTTTTTTTTTTTCCTTATATGAGTTGTGCCTACGTATCATAGCTAAGAAATCTTGGTCTGACCCAGTGTCACAAAGATTTTTCTTCTGTGTCGTATAAAAGTTTTCATAGTTTTACATTTAGGTCTGTGATTGGTTTAGGCCTAATTTTTGTATAGTGTGCAGAATACCAGGTTCAAACTTAAGGCATACAGATATCCAGTTTTTCCAGTACCTTTTGTTGAAATGACTGTTCTTTTTTTTGTTTTATTTTGTTTAATTTATTTTTGGCTGCGTTGGCGGGCTTTCTCTAGTTGTGGCGAGTGGGGGCTACTCTTCGTTGCAGTCTGCGGGCTTCTCATTGGGGTGGCTTCTCTTTGTTGCAGAGCACGGGCTCTAGGCACGCGGGCTTCAGTAGTTGTGGTGCACAGGCTTCAGTAGTTGTGGCTCGCGGGCTCTAGGGCACAGGCCCAGTAGTTGTGGCGCACAGGCTCAGTAGTTGTGGTGCACAGGCTTAGTTGCTCTGTGGCATGTGGGATCTTCTCGGACCAGGGCTCGAACCCGTGTCCCCTGCATTGGCAGGCGTATTCTTAACCACTGAGCCACCAGGGAAGCCCAACAACTGTTCTTTTTCTATTGTATTACCTTTACATCTCTGTCAGTTTTCTCGAGAATATTCTGTTACATTGATCTGTTTCTATCTTTTTCCAAAATTACATTGTCTTGAGGACTATAGTTTATATAATAAGTCTTAAAATTTTGAAAATCAGCTTATTGATTTGTTCAAAAAGCCCTGTGGGGACTTTTTTTTTTTTTTTGTGGTACGTGGGCCTCTCACTGTTGTGGCCTCTGCCGTTGCGGAGCACAGGCTCTGGACGCTCAGGCTCAGCGGCCATGGCTCATGGGCCTAGCCGCTCCGTGGCATGTGGGATCTTCCCGGACCGGGGCACGAACCCGTGTCCCCTGCATCAGCAGGCAGACTCTCAACCACTGCGCCACCAGGGAAGCCCAACTCCTTTTTTTTTAAAGAGTGTTTTTTTTTTTTAAATTATTTTATTTTTGGCTGAGTTGGGTCTTCGTTGCTGCACGCGGGCTTCTCTAGTTGGGGCGAGCAGGGCTACTCTTTGTTGCAGTGCATGGGCTTCTCACTGCGGTGGCTTCTCTTGTTGCGGAGCATGGGCTCTAGGCACGCAGGCTTCAGTAGTTGTGGCACATGGGCTTAGTTGCTCCATGGCATGTGGGATCTTCCCGGACCCGGGCTCAAACCCGTGTCCCTTGCCAGTGCAAGGCAGGCGGATTCTTAACCACTGCGCCATCAGGGAATCCCAAGAGTTTAAAAAAAATTTTTTTAAAGTCTTTATTGAATTTGTTACAATATTGCTTCAGTTTTATGTTTTGTGTTTTTGGCCGGAGGCATGTGAGATCTTCTTACCTCCCCAACCAGGGATCAAACTCGCACCCCCTGCATTGGAAGGCGAAGTCTTAACCACTGGACCAGCAGGGAAGTCCTTCCCCCTTCCCCCACCGTGGGGATTTTGATGGAGATTGTGCTGAATCTATAGACTAATTTAGGTTGAATATCTTAATACTGAATCTTCTGATTCATGAGCATGATATATGTACCTTATCTATTTAGCTCTTTCTTGATTCCTTTCATCAGTGCTTTGTTTTCAACATACAGGTCTTGTACATATTTTGTAAGATTTATATCTAAGTATTTAATGTGTTTCAGTGTTATTGTAAACGGTGTACTGTTCTTTTACAGTTTCAGCTTCCAACTATTTATTGCTAATATGTAGAACTACAGTTGACTTTTACATACGGACCTTGTATCTTGTGACCTAGTTAAAAATCATTTATTAGTATAGCAACTCTTAGGGAAAAAATCTTTGGGATTTTATAAGTAGACAGTATTATTTCTTCCCTTTCATTTTCTTGTGTTAATTGCACCAGCTCTTCAACATTCCAGTGTCACGATGAATAGTAGTGAGAGTAGGCATCCTTACCTTGTTTGCAGTTTTAGAAGGAAATCTTTTCTCTGTGAAAGCTGTACGTTTTTTGTAGTTGCCCTTCATCAGATTGAAGAAATTTTCTTCAGTTCAGAGTTTGTAAAGAGTTTTTATGGTGATTGGATGTTGAATTTTGTGAAAGGTCTTTTCTGTATCTCTGGAGATGATTACATCATTTCTCTCGTTTAGTCTGTTAAAATGGTCATCAACATTAATTTTCAAATGTTGGTTCTGACTATTATCTCTTAAGAATATTTTCAAATGTTCTTAAGAGATATTAGTTAGAAGTTTCTTTTCTTGTAAATGTCCTTATTTGGTTTTGGTAATACTGGCCTAGTGAATTGGGAAATGATATATTTGAAGAATTTTTTTGGAGAATTGATATTATTACATTTCTATATATTTTTGGTAAAATTTGCCTATGAATCCACCTGGACCTTGAGGTTTCTCTAATGGAAGGTTTAAAAATTTGCTCCATCTTTTAATTTTAAAATTTCTTTTAATCATTGTAGGTCTGCTCGGGTTATGTATTTCTTCTTGATTAAGAGTCGGCAGTTTGTGTCTTTTAAGGAATTTGTCTACTTTGTCTTAAGTTTTCTTTTTTTTAATTTTAACGTTTGCAGGGTCTGTAGTAATTTAATTATAGTGATTTGTGTCTTTTTTTGGTTTGTTTCTTATTGGTCATTCTAGCTCAGAGCTTTGTCTTAAAACTTGGCAATATTGACATTTTGATCAGACAGTTCATTGTTGTCAGTATCTGTCTTATGCTCTGCATTGTAGGATGTTTAGTATCCTCCCTGGCCTCTCCCTGCTAGATGTATACCAGTAGCATCTCCCTAGTTGTGACAATCCGCAACGTCTCCAGACGTTGCCATATGTACCTTGGGGACAGTATCACTTCCAGTGGAGAACCATTGCTCTTGCTCTAGAACTTTCTCAGTTTTTTTCTTTTTTCCTCAAAGATCTAGCTTCTACAAAATTTCAGTGATTTTTTTGCTCTTATATTTCTTTCTTTCTTTCTTTTTGGTTGCTTTAATTTTAATTTGGTTTTATTTTTATGTTTCTTAAGATGGGAGCTTAAATCATTGAAATATTTTCCAATATAAGTACTTAATGCCATAAACTTCCCTCTTAAGCATTAGTTAACTGAACCCTATAAACTTTGATATGGTTATTTTCATTCATTTCAAAACATTTTCTGATTTCCCATTTGTCCTCTGGTTTACATAGAAGTGTAGTCTTTCCTTTTCTTTTCCTTTTTTTTGGGGGGGGCAGCACCGCATGGCTTGTGGGATCCTAGTTCCCTGTCCAGGAATCGAACCCAGGCCCTCGGCAGCGAAAGTGCAGAGCCCTAACCACTGGACCGCCTGGGAATTCCCTGTAGAAGTGTAGTCTTAATCTCCACATACTTGTGGACTTGTCAGGTAGCTTTGTTACTGATTTTTAGTTTATTTCCATTATGGTTGGGGAACATTCTTTGTATAATTTCAGTTATTTCAGCTTTGTTAAGGTTGCTTGACGGTCATTCAGGCCTGCTATATTTTTACTGGCATTTCTCTTTACTTCTATCCACTACAAAAGTACTGAAATCTCCAACTGCCTCTGTCTATTTCTCCTTCCAGTTCTTTCACTTTGCTTCATGCATTCTGAAGATCTGTTGTCAGGGATCACTATGCTAGAAGCTCCTTTTCCCTTGGGCTCCTTTCCTGGCAGCCCCTATCCAGTGCAGACCGTTGTCCTGATTTGTAATAACCTAGGTTAGTTTTGTCTGTTTTTGTAGTTCATATAAATAGAATCCGTCAGCATGTATCAGGCTTCTTCTGTAAACATGTAATTTGTGAGACATTTTGTTGGGTGTACTTGTAGTTCGTTTATTTGCATTGCTGTACTGTACAGTCATCCTTTGGTATCCACAGGGGGATTGGTTCCAGGGCCACCCCCCAGTATCAAAACCCACAGATGATCAAGTCCCTTATACAAAACGGTGTAGTATTTGAATATAACCTAAAAACACCCACCCCTATACTTTATTTAAATCATCTCTAGATAACTTAAATATCTAATACAATGTAAATGCTAAATAGTTGCCAGCATGCTGCAAATTCAAATTTTGCATTTTGGAACTTTCTGGGATTTTTTTGTTCCCAATACTTTTGATCCATGGTTGGTTGAATCTGCAGAGGCTGAATGCAAGGATACAGATGGCTGGCTGTATTTCTAAAATGCTTTTTTAAAATATTTAAAACCCACAAACATAATATACATCTGCCCAGGTTTACTGAATCTTACATGATATAACATGTTAACTATGTTATTGACACCCTTCTTTAGGCCCTTCCAATTCCCATTTTTTTCTCTGTTCCTCCTGAGTTAACCGTTTTCTTGAAATTGAGGGTTGTCCTTCCTGATAACGATTTTATATTTTAAATGCATATACATTCCCACAGAAACGTCTTTGTCTGTGTATCCAGGCACCTATACATTTTATGTATTACATTTTCTGTTTTTAAGCTTGACTCAAATGGTATCATACCGTATATGTGTTTTGTATATGTTCTTGTGTGTCATTCAGTACAAGTTTTTGAGATTGACCTATTTTTGTCACGTACAGATTTAATACTATCATTGCGACAATTACCTGTGTGATTATACTGTAGTTCATGTGTTCATTCTTGCACTTAAAATCATTTATGTTTTCTTCCAAAACTTTCGGTATTCCAAAATAGACTTGGACACATCTCTGTGTACCTGTCAGTTTTCCTCTAAGATGTTCTCAGATGTGAGCGTTGGGAAAGTGATTTGTCTGCAGTGACTGTTAGACACTCCGGGATTGTGTGGGTGAAGTGTGATCCTGATCTTATGATGGAGTCCAAGTCATTTGCTATTATAACATGTATGGTTAAAAGTAAACAACATAATTTGGTAGTATAGTGTGATATGTGAAGGTATGCTGGGCAAATAGTAACCAAAAGAAACCAAGTTTAGTAATATTAGAGGCCAAAAAAGAAAAAAAAACAAATATGAAGAGTAAGACTATATAATTTATATACTACTAAGTCATTAAGTTAATAGGATAATCATTAATTTGTATATACCTAACAGTGTAGCCTCAAAAGTCTAAATAAAGAATTGATATAATTTGATACAATTGATAAATTTGTAAATGCAGTCCATGTGGGAGATTTTAACAAATGATGAATGCTTATAAATGGTAAATAGAGTATTTGAACTCTGAAATTTACAAACTTAAGCTAGTTGTTGTATATCCAGAACTCTTTACCCAGCAAATAAATGTTTATTTACAAAACATGGATCTTTTACAAAAGTTGACTTTATATTTGTTCACAGGTAGCCTTAAAGAATTCCCCGAATATAATGTAATCAGTTAAATTAGAAGTCAATAATAAGCATGTTATTTAAAATAGAGATTCTATACAGTGGGAATCCTAAGAAATACACTTTTATTGACTTAAAAAGGACCTAATTAAAATAATTTAGAACAGAACAATATCGATAATGATACATAGCTAGACTTGTGGAAAAGCAGCTAAAGCAGTATTTAGAAGTCAGTTAGTACACTTAGCTATCATTTAATTTATTTCTTCTGTATATTTTTACCCGGGATCACATGACTAGGAAGCAGTGAAGCTGGCATTTGAATTCAGGTGTCTTTCATTTATCACCTTGCTCTTAGTTGAGATTCCAAATACAAATAATTTTTCTATTTTCTATGAAATTATTTTCTTCTATGCTGTGTCCTTTATTTATAATGTGTAGTTTTGTGCCTCTTCGTGAAATCCGTCATGCATTTGCAAAGCCTTTCAAAAAGTCTTAGGATATTTTCCAAAAAATATTCAGAGGTAGTGAAGTGGTTTGTATTCATATTAATGCAAGGACATGTTTATGTTAAGTAGTCATTGGAAACACAATGTTTTGTTCTCTTTTAAATCTATTACTTTCACTAAAAGCATAATACATGCAGGTGTGTTGTCAAAATCTATAGCATTCTGTGAAGGTTTAATTAACAAAATAAGTTGTATGTTAATAATTGGGAAAAACCAAGTTAAGTTATTAAAAAGTGTTTATGGATCTTCAGGAAGGGAGGATTCTGAATTAATTGTTTGTCATGTTTCTATTTCAGTGGAGATTCAAGCTTATTGATAGGTTAATTGTGTTATTTTAGAGATTCTAAGGAAGGTGTAACAATTTGATTCTGCATTTTTCTTTAGTATGACAAAACATTAAGCCAAATACTTGGCAAGGAAGAAACAAATGCACCTTGTAAGATATATCTGCACTTATAATCTGTATGAAGTAAAAGTTGCAGTTTGCTGTCATGAACATTACCCATATCCACCATTTTAGACATATTGTTCCCATTCAATTCATGTCGAGTTAGTCATTTTCAAAATTTCTTTTGACTGTCTATGTATGAGTTTATCTGAATACACCTTTTCCATTCACTAAGACCATAAATTGACACCATTCATTTTGTCAGTCAGTCTTTTTTTTTCTTTTCTTTTTTTTTTTTGTTTTGCCTTTTTTGTTCATGAAAAGGCTGTATTATTCCATATCTCTCGCCCAAATTTGTTTGCTGAAGTGACCCAAAATACATTTTTGGGATTACTTTTGAAGTATTATCTTTGTATCCCAAAGCAGGCCCTTCTGAAACTGATGATGTTGATGACAAACTCCCCCTTTCGAAGTCTTTGCAAGGTATAACTTTTTCACTTCCATTTTCCCACATACTGTTCTTATTTAATGTTTCTTTATATTGGACAGACTGTGTTTTAGTATTTATATCTGTATTATTACTTTTCTAAATGGAAAAGGAAAAAGAAATGTATTGGCCTTTTTTTTTTAAACATATAAATGAACTTCACAAGCAACAATTTTTCAAAACCAATTTTCCCTTTTGTGAATCTAGTAATGAATCTCGAAATGGGTACATGACACACTTTCATATTTAAGGTAAAGTACACATTTATACCTTATATCAGAATAGTCAGAAATAAGGCTTATATTGCATAGTTAGTAATGTAAATATCAATAAGGTCATGTTGATACTTCGTTTTTAGAAAGGTTGTAAGATATCATTTGTAAATCCCTAAGTTTATTGATTGAATACCTCTTTGGGAATTTCTGTGTAGTGTTCCCTAACTTGACGATCATAGGCTATTTGTGCTGGCTTTTACTTTACTTCTGTCTATTCTGGCTTTTAGCTCATAAGATTTATTTTATTTAGCTTTACTTTTAAAATAAATGTAATTGCTTATTTTAGATTTTTAAAGAACAAAAAGTACACGTAGAATCATTGTTTACGTGTACTCTTGTAATATTCTGACCGGGTGGGACAATCACCTTAATTTTTCTTATTCTTACCCAATCTTGCCTTTTTAAGTACTGGCCTCTTCTCCCTTATCTCTCATTGTTTTGACCTCACATTTTTGTTTTCTTTGGCATTATAGTCAAAGAACCCAATGCTCCATAAATTCAAATGTTAACGTTTAATTGGGGGTGGGGGCTGTGTGTTGAGAAATCGTATTTAAGAAGTTAAATAAAGAAATAATTCATGGCTACAGATTTATAGATTTATCTAGTGTTTTGAGCTCAGGTGAGTTTTCAGAATATGAAATAAGTGGAAAAGAATCCCAAGATAATTATAGCACCATAAAGTTAGACATTGAAAACCAAAAACATTTTGTCTTTGCATGGCACTTTAAATTCAAAGGTGCTAGGCAGTGCATGACAGTGTTTGTAGTCAATGCTCTTTAAAAATCAGGATAAAGTGTATTTGAAACCTGTGTCTGGGAATTGAACCTTTAGTGTAGTTTCTTTAATTAGTTACCAATGGATGACAAAATAGACCTGATTTTGCTTCCCCTCCCCCTTTGTGCTTTATTCTTCCTTATAGGTAATATATTTTTATTTATACACGAATGCAGTGATTTTCAATCTTTTCTATGTTAGTAGCTCATACATTTAAGGACAGAGGATAAATATTCTGGGGCAGTTTGGGCACTTGTCCTAATTGGCTCTCTTGGGTTTTAGATTACTTCTTTCCTATTTATAAGTATAGCTTCTTCTCTGGTAGGATGAGCCTGTTTACCTTTTGACTGCCTAACCTGATACATTGCTTTATGTTCCAGTTTTTAGAAGCAGGCAGATTATATTACCTGAATTAAAATGCTTTTGAGACTAAAGGTAGTATCTTAAGTTTTAACTTATGAGTTTCCTTTAAGTGCAACTTTGATTAAATAATGGGGATTGAGTTTCCATAGCTTCCACCATAGTAAAAATGGAAAGCAGGAAACATTTCACAGCCCAACCTGAACTTGTTTATCTATCCTTGATAGAGTCTATGAACAAAGAAGAAATTTACTCTGATGTGTGTTTTTGTGTGTGTGTCATTGACAGATGAGCATGGCACTTTGAAACATACTATTCTACTTCTCAAATTCTAACATCTATCAGTAATTATATTGTGCAGTTCCAGTAACTAATAGTAAATCCCCAAACCTACTTCGGTTTAATCTATCTATATATTTACGTTTTAAAATAATTTTTTGAGCTTTCATACAGAAGTGTTACATGTTTTTCTGAATTAGATAACATTGTTTGTATTAACTGCTAAGGAGTTAAGGAATCAGTTTGTATTCGTGTTGTTATTTGCATTGTTACCTAGTATCTCTTCTTCCAGTATCAGTCTTTATTGGTTTATTATATGTGGTATATTTTCTTTTTAGGAAGCCATCATTCTTCAGAGGGCAATGAAGGAACAGAAATGGAAGTACCAGCAGAAGGTTAGATACAGGGATTTTTACTTTGCTGTATTTGTATTATGTTGTTCTGTACTATAGAGAATATTATCCTTAAAGCACCTTATTTAGAAATGAAATGATGATTGTTATGGTATGCCTTCTTAGCCAACAGGTTGTGTTTTTAGTCCTAAGATGATATTTAATATACCTCTTTTACTGTACTGAATAATAAAGCATATGGGGAGGAAAACTTAAGTGGTAAGTAAAACTCTTCATGATGCAAAATGCTGCCCATTTTTTCTTGGTCATTTTTTGCCATATTTTGAAAGAATGGTTTTGATAGTTAGAATTAAAATTATTACAGGCTCTGTTCATATTTCATTTTAAAACATACTATTAGTACCATTTTTTAAAGTAGGGTCATGTATTCTTCATACGATTAATGAAAGAAAGATCTCCTCTTGGCTCATTTTTATATCCACAGCCACCCTGTGGACTGCTTTGTCTCTTAGCCAGCCATCCTCCTTTGATTGTAGGATTGAATGGATATTCAACTATGGTACAGCTTTTTTAGTTATTGGAATCTTGAGTTAAACGGTTACCATGCAGAGTGGCTTCCTATTGCTAAACCGTTTAGATAGTTCCAAAAGAATTTTTGTAGATTTCTCCCAAGGAAAATAACTGGTTAAGGTAACTGGACATTGTTTTAGAATTATTATTTCTCACATAAACTGGTCGTGTCAAGCCTTATTTTTTTAAGAATAAAAAGGAACTCTATTCTGTACCTTTTTATTCCTTATATTTGCTTTTTTGTTTTATTTTTTTTAAATCAGTAATTTGATCTTTTACTTTCTTCGAGTGGAGGGAGTTCTGAAGGTCCCTGGAAAGTTGACTGATCTTTCCAAATTCAGTTGTATAATTAGAGTATTCTAATTGGAATACATTTCTTGCAGAAGTATTGAAATGCTCATTTTAAATAATATTTTAAATTTCTTGTTGAGTTTTTTTAATAGATGATGGTGTGGATGAAATTTTTTTTGTTTTCTTTTACTGTGTGTAGGTAATTAGATATTTCCTCTGTAACAAAATCCTCTGTTTTGGATAGGCAGTATTTACAGCAAGGAGATACCTGTATACAAGACAAATTGTACTGGGGTTCATTGGGCAATGTGAATTAGATATTAGGCTTTGAACTACTTTATTTCTGAGGAAATTTTTATTGTCATATTGCAGTGTTAATAGAGTCGAATTGAAGTTCAGTTCTGTTCTTTATTCCTTTACTAACAAGTAAACATAATCTTTGGCAAATCAATTAATCTTTCAACCTTTGCAAAATGAAAAGAGAGTTGATGAAGATACTCTCTAGCTGAGCTTCCAGCACTAACATTCTGATGTACATTTGTTTTGTGTAGTAACACAAATATTTAATTTTGTAATAAAGTATGTTGCATATAAAGTTAGGTGATACAGTCCTGTATGCATTTGTTATAGTCACTGTTTTGATATGAAGGTCCCCATTGCAAAAAATTTGATTGTGGTTTTATTGAACAATATAAGCCACTCCTAGGATTTCTGAAAGAAGAGGAGAAATAGTTTAAAAAGGATAAAACCTTTGTTTTTATCCTAGTGTCTTCTAGTTAGAGCAGGAGAATAATTGTGACTTCATTATAATTTTATTCCTCTAAAAATAAAAGTTTTTTGAGTCCATTAATGCAGGTAATTTGGTATTGTCTAATAGTTTTCCAGAGTTTCTCTACTTTTTATTTTCTTTTATCCCTACTTACAATGAAAAGGGTCAGATATTTTAACTTAACAAATATGAGATGAATTAAAATGCCAGTAAAATTTTATAGTAGGCTGCTTTTGGAATATCAAATCAGTAAAATGTTGGAACATAATAGAAAGTGCTTTATAATGAATGTCATTTTAGAATTTTATTTTTTTCAAGATTCTACTCAACATGTCCCTTCAGAAACAAGTGAGGACCCCGAAGTTGAGGTGACTATTGAAGGTTAGTTATCTAAAAGCATTGATTCCAAAAGTTTACTTCTGGTCATAAAAATATTTGTCACATTCACATTGCTAAGTATGCATTTCATTCATTTTTAAAGGAAACTTGTGAAAAAAAACCTGAAGCATATATGTGTATGTGTGACCAAAGCAGCCCATATCCCACCAGCACACCCAGTGCTTTGGGAGTTTTAGACAACAAAAAGTAAGCCGTGAAAATGAGCAGTGTGCCAACCTATATACTTTCTATCATTGGGAATAGAGAATTTTTAAAAAGCGAAAACTATGACCAGACTGGATGCACACAAAAACAGATTTATAACCTGTTATTGGGTGTGATATAAGAGACTTAATTAGTACTGGAACCCCTGTGTCTACCTTAGTGAAGTGGAGGAGAAGGTGTTGATAGTTTTCCCCCATAAAATGCAGTTAGAGGCTAGCATATAATCTGTCCTTCAAAACTTTTGAAGCAGCAGCTACAAAAATATTCTAAACTAATCTCTCTATATAGTTAAAGTTGCTTCAAATGTAGTTTTTTCTTCAAGGATAATGCATGAATGCAGATGAGCCAGTTTGTCCTGAATTATTTAAAGATTCAGCTAATTATTAACAGTATCATGCTTTATATTTAATAATTATTAAATGTGTATTGATTTTTTTCCTTTGAAGTTATGTCACACTATTCCTCTATAAGTTTTTTCTCCTCAAAGTAGTTTTCTCTAAGGTAAAAATACAGCTCTGTTAACCCCCGCCCTACTCCAGTGACCCTCTACTCAGTGGTAGATGGCACTTTATTGTGTATACATCTAAAAATAATTTGATGTATATACATACACACATGCATATTTCGTTTTGCGAAAATACATGGATGTTTTCAGCATACAGCATTATAATGAACAAATAAAATACACACATATCACATTTTCCGTAGTTTTTTTCCCCATAACTTTACATCTTGGTACTTCATCATTATTATTTTTTTTAACTGCTACATAACCTTTCTTGGTTTGCTGTCTTTGTCTTTCCTTTTTTTTTTTTTAAATAACCTGTCTCCTACTGGTGTCCACTTGGTTATTTATGGTGTTTGGCTACTTCAGGCTATTCAAAGTGTTTGTCTTCATTGCTTCTAAATTATAAGTTGATTGGTGGCTTTTACCTAATATCAGAAATTTTCTCATACTTTGTTAACATCTCAATTTAATATACATATTTTATCATTAACATAATTTTACTAACCTAAAAGCAGTTTTGAATTGTTTCTAGTCAAGTAAGTAAGTAATTAACTAATTTGTCCACACTGGGCGGCATGTGGGGATCTTAGTTCCCCAACCAGGGATTGAACCCCAGCCTGTTGCACAGAGTCTTAACCACTGGACTGCTAGGGAAGTCCACAGTAATTGAATTTGATTGCTTTTTAATTTGAAACTCAACTATGAGAAAAAAATCTATAAATATTATATTTATATTATGAGCACTGAGAACCTTTCCCTTCCTATAGAGATAAGAAAAATTGATGATAAAAATTATTAGCATAAAGCTTTTAAATAGTACTAATAACCACATTGATTTATCTGAAAGCAAATCTTAAAACAGATAAAGGCTATGTTAGAATTGTTTAGAAAATAAAGACTTGTTTTTAATAGTATAAGACCTTTAAAGGGATGTCAAGATAATTATGAAATAAATGGCTTATAAACTTGAAATGTGTGTCAGTCTTTTCAGTTTTAACTCTTTGGAGGGAATGATAAATCCCATTTCTTTTAAACTAAGACATAGTACCAGAAGTTTGATACATCATCCAAATTTGTCCACGAGTAGAATTTTGCTATTTAGGCTGCTGCCTTATGTTCAGAAGACCAGTGAAATACCAGGTCTGTGTAACGTAATTACTTTTCAGGGTAGCAGTTTCTGTGGATATGAACAAACTATTATATACCAACTCTAATTAAATTGCTAATTAATTGTTATCCATACATTAAGGAAGGTAAAATGTAATCTGTGGTATTAACAAGGCAGGTCAAATGAGAACTCACATGCACATCTTATTGATAAGTATATTGTATTTTTTTCTGGAAAGATGATTATAAAATGCTAGAAACTAGGAAAATATCCATAGTTAGAAAATTAAATTTTGATACATTCTCATATTAGAAAAAATATATTGGCATTGAAATGGTAACTTTTTTTTTTTTAATATGTGATCTGAAAAAAGACCCCTAGTGTAATATGCTTAGTGAAAAAAAAAAGAAAAACCCTGCCTTTCAAGAACAAGTCACCTTTAAAAGGAAAAGTGTATCTAGAGAACTATGTTAGTTTTGTTTAGGAAAATACTTGTGCTTTGAAGGAAATAAGATAATCCTGCTTGCCTGGGGGTGACTTTTGTTTTCTCATATTGTATCTTTATGCATTTCCCAAAAAGTTTATAGAAAAGAAAAAAGAAACTTTGTCATCAAGTAAGTTTGTAAGATTTTCCACGGTACTTTAACCTTGATATCTTTATTTGCAATTATGTGATGTTATGAAGGGTTTAATTGAGATTGATGCAGACATGTTAAACTGCAGGAAATAGTCTATTGAGCTGAGATGTGCTCCTCCATTTGTGATGATCAGTTTGTTCTTGAAGACAGTGGTGCGCATGTATAACTTTTGTGACTTAGGTTTGGGAAATAGCCCTTGGAGTAATATGGCTGTGTGTGCCTTAATTTCATAAACATGGTGACTACATTTCTGGGCAAAATCAGACTGTTGTCAGGTCTCTGACACATGCATGCCTTTGATAAGTGCAGAGACAGTCTTACCTAAGAGTTGTTTGAGGTCTGGCTGTCGTGGGTGTGCTAATAACAGGACGTGTTTCGCTTGAGAAGAGGTCTCCTTACAGTGCAGTTCACTTTCAATGCATTTTCCCCCGAACTTGAGTCATTCACACATGTTTATTCTGCTGTGGCCTAACCCCCTCATTGTTTCTTAACTTAATTTGTCTTCAAATTGATTTTTTTTAATTTAATTTATTTATATTTATTTATTTGGCCGTGTCGGGTCTTAGTTGTGGCGCGCGCGGGCTTATCTCTAGTTGTGGTTTGCAGGTGGTCTCTCTCTAGTTGTGGCACATGGGCTCCAGGGCATGTGGGCTCTGTAGTTTGCAGCATGCTGCCTCTCTCGTTGAGGCACACGGGCTCCGTAGTTGTGGCGCGCGGGCTTAAGTTGCCCCGCGGCATGTGGGATCTTAGTTCTCCGACCAAGGATTGAGCCCGAGTCCCCTGCATTGGAAGGCGGATTCTTTACCACTGGACCACCACGGAAGTCCCTTCAAATTGATTTTAAATAGATCAAAAAGGTTAATTTTGTGTCTTCTTAAGTAAGACTCTTCTTGAAATTTAAAATTTTCTTTCTTAAATAAATTGAAAAATATACATAAATAGTTACACACCGGAATGCAGTTCACAATACCACCTATATATGGACTATATTTTTTTGGGTTTTTTAAAAAATAATTTATTTAACAATCTAGGAAGTTTGCAGCCATCATCAGTTTCAGTGCAATTTCAGGTGCAATTGGAATTCAGTAATCTCCATGGAGCTGTTAGTGTAGCAAACCTTGTAGGTAAAATACATGTATACTTTTGATAGCACATATGAAGGGATCTCTCTAAGACTGACTTCATTAGTTTCGTTCTCAGCAAACTGACCTGGGCCACTCAACATGGCTTTTATTGTTCCTGATGTTAGCGCATGTTCTCTTTTTATAGTAAATTCGTGACCATCCGAAGATAACAATTTTACATGCATGGCATTAGGGCCCTCACAGCCACCGTAGGTTTTCTCTTCTCCATCCACTATGTTCTTATGAAATTCTGCTTTGCGTCCACAGGAACTTTAGTAGTTTCTCATCAGCTCCGCAGCGACCACTGTCACTGCACCGGGTCCCCATGCACCACCACAGCCCTATGCCAGGGCCACTTTGGATAACACTGTTTTAGAGTTTGAATAGTTGGATTTCATCCTCTGGTGGTATCCTTTTTCATGAAATTTATGCTTAGGACATTCATAAATACTTGGCTGCTGCACAAAATTAAGGACTACACTATTCAAATGTTCATTTAATCAGTCCACAAATACCAGGCACCTTGTATGTGCTGGGGGCTGTACTAGGCGCTAAGGTGTGAACAAGATAGGCAAGTCCATTGGAGAGTTTTGAACAGAGAAGTGATAAGTTCTGTCCTCCTTTTTGAAGAAACAGGGCTGCTGTAAAGACTGAGAGCAGACCATAGTGGAAGCAAAGCTATTGTAGTTATCCAGGGCAGAGAGGGAGGTGCTGTAGAACTGGATGGTGACAGTAGGGATAAGGAGTGATTGAATTCTGGGCATTTCTGAAGATAGAGCAATAGTCTTTGCTATTTGTCACTGTTTAGTTATTATGCTTATCTTACAAATGTTACATGAGAGTTCATAGAATCTATGTAATTGGGTAGGTTATCGTTTGAATACTTTGTATTTTCAACTTTATAGTTGCTAACAAATCACTTAATGAACATCCAATTATTATGTAAAAATTAGACTTTTGGAGGATTTAGGACCTGGGTCCATGGGTGGAAAATGCCATCTATTAATTTGAAATGTGTAGGGTAATCAATTAAGAGAAAGAGTGCCTGGTTTATTTTAATTTGTTTCTTTTACTTTGAATAGGTGTCAGATTATTTGATAAAACATTACCAATTTGATTATGTTGAAAAGAGTATCAGAAAAAATTTTTATATGCTATTAATGAATTCATCAAGAATTAGATGAGTTTAGTAACACATTTTAGCTCTGAGGTCTGTGTTATCTATAGGCATATTTGTAAGTATGTTGCAAAAAGGAAAACAGGATTTTTTTAGATAGTAATTTTGGGTTAGGGTCTGTTACTGCCTTTTTTCAAGGGGTGGGAGGCTTTTTTTTGTGGTACGCGGGCCTCTCACTGTTGTGGCCTATCCCGTTGCGGAGCACAGGCTCAGCGACCATGGCTCACGGGCCCAGCTGCTCCGCGGCATGTGGGATCTTCCCGGACCGGGGCACGAACCCGTGTCCCCTGCATCGGCAGGCAGACTCTCAACCACTGCGCCACCAGGGAAGCCTGGGAGGCTTGTTTTTAAGACTGAGGCATAGCTGTCACATATTCCTCACTGAATTGCAGCCTTTGCATGTTAAAATATCTTGAAATTCATTTTATAAGCTTTTAGTTTTGATGATGTAAATATTTTTAGTTTGGGCTTAAATTGCAAGTGTCCAGAGATATGTGTCTTTTTACACAAAAGTGGTTGTTTATAATGTTGAAGCACCATGATAGTTAGAAAACAGTGCTACCTGCTGGACTGATTGTTAGAGGCAGACTGGTTTCTGCTACAGAGAAATAATTTGGATCCTTTCTGAAAGAGATTTTGAGGTCAAGAGTAACAGTTTTTCATACTTTTTCAAAATCAGAGTTTTTTGCTGCAAGAGTAGAAAAAAAATAGAAGGTGTGGTTGAGTTCATAGTTCTTCTTGATCTAATTCTATGTTTCATATGAATTAAAACACTCTAAGATCAGGTAATAAATATATGAAATGGGTTAGTCTTTTAATAAAATATATGGTGTGGTATTTTATCATCACACATAATTAATTTCATCTCTGTTTACATTTAATAGATTGACTTCATTATTTGTCACTGGAGAGAAATGTGATAATCACTTTTTAATATTTTACAGTCTTTGTTAAACCATTTGTTATCTTGTTAAAAAACACTCTCCTAGATTTGTCTTTTTTCTGTTTATGGTCGATGAGTTTACTTTTATAAAATATATTTATACTATTAAATCCTTTTGTTTTAAAATAAGTTAATCTGATTGAACAAATGAGGTCTTGGACACTAAAGAAAAGCTCTCTTGCCCTTTCCCCTTGGCCTCAATTTCAAACCGTTCAGATTACAATTGCGATGAATATAATAGAGCACTGACTTTTCATTACCATCCTAAAGCTATATTTTCTTTTTTATTTTATACTCTTTTGGTTTTCATGTTATATAATTCAATTAGCAATAATTTTAAATGATAATCTATAGAAATATTTAGGCTACATTAGCCTGTAAGGAAAATACTTTTGTTTTAAATGTCATTGCTTAATGTTTGTAAAGAAATATTAATACTAAGCATTTAAAATGCTTTGACAATATTCATAGGTGAAATGAGTATATTTCATTTTACCCTTTGCAAATTAGCCTGAAAATACTCTCAGGCGTCTAAAAATCTATTTGGAAATTGGAAAGGGGGGATTTTGTCAGCTGTTTTCAGAATTGAAAGCCAGACATTAGAGAAATACCTAGTATGTTTTCCAAAATGTATCTACTTAGGTGTGAATCTAATTATTTAATAACCTATTTAAGAATTTTTTGACCATTTTTAATCCTTGTAATAGTTTAATCATTATGTGCCCATGTTACATAGTCAAGTTTTATTTTACTGGTAGTTTGTCATTTTTAAATTGTTTTTTACTACAAATTTTTTTTTGTTTTTTTCTGGATTTGAACATGGGTTTCTACAGTGGAATTCAACGCGTGAAAGTTTTTGTAGTGTCGTAAGTTGTTTATATGATAACTTGTTCCTGAAATAGTATTCCTTTTCCCAGCACATAAATGGGTCCTAATATGACTTTATCTGGTATCAGTGACGTTGATACCTTTTTGTCTTATTGGTTTGAATAGTCAGTCAGTAAATGATTTTAGGTAATCAGAATATCTGTTGACATTACAGTTGGCCCACCATGGCTGCAAGCTTTAACCAACTGCAGATGGAAGGTATTCAGAAAGAGGTTTTTAGAAAATTCTAAAAAGGAAAACTTGAATTTGCCATGTGCCAGACAACTATTTACATAGCACTTACATTGTCTTAGGTATTAGAAGTAATCTAGAGATGATTTAAAGTATAAGGGAGGATGTGCATAGGTTAATTATATGCCAATTTATATAAGTGACTTGAGCATCCGTGGATTTTGGTATCCACAGGCTGTGTAAAGGAAGAACCCAAAGTCAGTGAACAAGGGCAGCCATGTCTGTGTTCTCTGATGCTATGATAGGAATGAGATTGAAGTATTTTAGGCTTTAGTCAGATTTTCCCTTGATTAACATACAAAGTATATAAAAGTTATCCATTGCTGTCCAAGGCATCATTGTATATTAGGCTAAGTTTGAATTTCTTTTGTTTTTTGAGAGTTAACCTGTTTAGCTGAAAGAATGATACCCATAATTTCATCTCAGCTGCACTGTCTAGCATATGACATGGTTAAGTCATATAGCATTCTCTGATCTTGTTTGTTTAGCTATAAAATGAGAATGAAAATTATACTGAAAAGGGGAACTTAGTGTATCTTATGGTATCTTTTTGTTACTGCTGTTGCCTTTAACCCAGTAATTATTTTCTTCTTCATCCCACATTTTTTAAAGTATAGATATCTGAAAATGGTATTTTCAGTAATTTATAGATGGTGTTTGAGCAGAAATCTCAGTAGTGTGCCAACTGATATTTTCAGGGACCAGAAGAAGATGACAGTTGATAGCTTTTCTTACTTGATCCAGTGTCCTTTATTCTAGCACCAGATGTATTGAAGTATCATGGCAGAGTTGAGTTGCAGGCGTAGCCGCAAAGAACTCTTACTACAAAGTCTTGGATAGTCTATATTCTGTGATTAAATATATGATCGCTTATTTTCTACATACATGGGTATTGTATTGGATGAATCAACAATACCTGTTTCACAAATAATATAATCTTACTTCTTTTAGTTCTGTTTGTTAAAAGTTTTTAATATACAGTTATCCAACCTCCTTTATGTATGCTTGAATTTTGTATAAGCTTAAATATTTCTCCATTCAAGATATATTTTCTCCCCATTTTCTTATATATTTGTATAGTTGTTGGTAGCTGTCTCCATTAAAACCTTTTTCTTGGAAGACTTAAAATACACTATAATCCTAGACAGCTGTCTGAGAGGAGTTAGGAGAAGGGGAAATTTTTATGACTTAGTTCAAATTAAGCAAACTGAAAAAAAGGAGCAAGACAAAGGAAAACGAGGGTTATTCACTTGAGCACCTCCGAAGAGAGTAGGAAAGCTGGAAATGTAACTGGGAAAAAATACGCTGAAAATGGCAATACAGAAATAACGGTTGCTGTCCCAGTCATATTTAAATCCCCCCACGTCTTTCGAATGCTGAGAATTTTACAGGCAGTGGCTGCCACTCATTTAGACTGTTCCTCCAGTGATGATAGTTTTCTTTTTCAAGATGATGATTATTCTCCACCTACCAAGAGACCAAAGAGCAATGAGCCTCCCCAGCCGCCAGTCACAGAACCTGCCAATGCCGGCAAACGGAAAGTGAGGGAGTTCAACTTTGGTAAGTTGTCAATTAAATGTGGTCCTCTTTACTTTTTTTTCCTTCCAAACTTTTTCTGTTACTGAAGAGTTACAGCATTCTTTGGGGAGGATGCCTTAAATATATTACTGCCTTATAATCTAAGCTGAGGAAAGCCATGGACAGTTTGAAGTAACCTTAAAGATACTGCTTACACATGTTTGTGTATACCAAAGCATAAGACATTGTATCTTAACTAGAATTGGTAGACTTAAGGGAATTTCCTGGCAGTCCAGTCGTTAGGACTCGATGCTTTCACTGCTGGGGCCCGGCTTCAGTCCCTGGTCAGGGAAGTAAGATCCCACAAGCCATAATGTGGCCAAAAATAAAATAAAATAAAAATGGGTAGACTTAAAAATCAGTGTTAATGACTTAGTAATTCAGTTATTTGTCTGAGATTTGGATCACTTTTTTATTTCAGATATAATTTTTATATTAATTTTTCTTGCTTTGTGTAACTGCTGGCCTCCGATCTAATCAAACCACAGTGATATCCTTTTGAAGGGACTAAGTAAAATATTAGTGGCAAGGTGTGTTTGTGATCCATATTTTGAATAAATAGAACATTTAGCTTTATACGTTTTTTAAATAGTACTTGAATATTTTAAGTTGTCTTAGTCATAATTACTGAATATAAATTGAAGTTATATATATAGTAAGTTTATATATATTCTTTATCATGCTATTTATTGTAAGTTGCAACTGTATATAAAGTCTTAGTTCCGTACAACGTAGACATGTTTTAGAAGGTTTCCTGCACAGTCTTGGGGACCTTTCTCTTTTTCGCCTCACTTTGTAGTGTTTAATTGACAGGTCTTTTCTGCCCTCCTGCTTGTACTCAGTATGAAGTGTTCTGAAAATAATCTTTAAACAACCCTATAATCTCTCATTGAACCAATTATAAGAACTGCAAAAAAGATAAAGTCCTTAGGAAAACAGTAAAATTATATAGACAGGTGGATTATTAAAAATCAGGATATATTATGTAGAAAATAAGTCGTTAGATGTTGGGTCATCTTCAGAACATATTAGTGCCTCCAAACAGGGATTTATCATTGAGTTTTAACTTTCTCTCAATTTTCAGAGAAATGGAATGCTCGAATTACTGACCTGCGTAAACAAGTTGAAGAGTTGTTTGAAAGAAAGTATGGTAAGTCTAAACTCAAAAATTCCTGTAAGGTTTTGTCCGTAAGCTTTTTAACAATGGAATTACTGTTCATCTAATATGAGCAAGTCCCATTCTACCAGTGTTTGTGCCTTCCTTACTTATCTGTCCAAATATTAGAAATTTTCTTTCCAGATCACAACAAAGCTTTAGAAGAAGTTTCTTTTCTTGGGCTTCCCTGGTGGCGCAGTGGTTGAGAGTCCGCCTGCCGATGCAGGGGACACGGGTTCGTGCCCCAGTCCGGGAGGATCCCACATGCCGCGGAGTGGCTGGGCCCGTGAAACATGGCTGCTGGGCCTGCACGTCCGGAGCCTGTGCTCCGCAACGGGAGAGGCCACAACAGTGAGAGGCCCGTGTACCGCAAAAAAAAAAAAAAAAAAAAAAAAAGAAGTTTCTTTTCTTTAATTATCAATTAGTATTTCCGTTAAACTTTAAGCATGTGTGTTTGGGAGTTTATTTATATATTTGTTGCAAAATCTTGAATCTTGGAGATTTAACTGAAGAGTGTTTTCTTAAGCAATAGTGTTCCTTAAACCTTATGTGTTAAATCTAGTATTCATCTAGATGCCCTTATTTTCCCTACTCTCGATAGATACCTGAGTTTGTTAGATCTCAAATTCTCTTTTCCTTTTATTTTAGTATTCCGTCCTATAGCTACCTTTATATAGTAATCAGAGAAACAAGATTTATTATCACCTGGTATCAAATGCTCACCTAGAAATAGCAAAAATTGTTAAAAAATATGTTTTGTTTTTTTTGCGGTACGCGGGCCTCTCACTGTTGTGGCCTCTCCTGTTGCGGACCACAGGCTCTGGACGCACAGGCTCAGCGACCATGGCTCACGGGCCCAGCCGCTCCGCGGCATGTGAGATCTTCCCGGACCGGGGCACGAACCCGTGTCCCCTGCATCGGCAGGCGGACTCTCAACCACTGCACCACTAGGGAAGCCCCTCTAAGTGAAGTTTTTAAATGATAAACAACATTGGGATTATTTACTTTAAGTAACTTGAACAGTTCCCTATCACGGATTATAATACTCCTCAGTGAAGATCTATAATTAGAGTAAACTTCATGAGGAATTCATAACTTTTTCTTTATTTTTATTTTTATTTTTTTTGCGGTACGCGGACCTCTTACTGTTGTGGCCTCCCCCGCTGCGGAGCACAGGCTCCGGATGCGCAGGCTCAGTGGCCATGGGTCATGGGCCTAGCCTCTCCACTGCACGTGGGATCTTCCCGGACCGGGGCACAAACCTGTGTCCCCTGCATCGGCAGGCGGACTCTCAACCACTGAGCCACCAGGGAAGCCCTTCTTTAATATTTTCAGTTATTTTCTTAAGGTTCTCAGTATTTTTCCCATGTTTCAGAGTCAGAGTCTATTGCCTGTGATTTTGTTTTATTTTATTTTTTTATTTTTATAAATTTATTTATTTATATTTTATTTTTGGCTGCGTTGGGCCTTTGTTGCTGCATGCGGGCTTCCTCTAGTTGCAGTGAGCGGTACTCTTCATTGCAGTGCACGGGCTCTAGGCGCGCGGGCTTCAGTAGTTGTGGCTCGCGGGCTCTAGAGCGCAGGCTCAGTAGTTGTGCCGCGTGGGCTTAGTTGCTCCGCGGTATGTGGGATCTTCCCGGACCAGGCCTCGAACCCATGTCCCCTGCATTGGCAGGTGGATTCTTAACCACAGCGCCACTAGGGAAGTCCTATTGCCTGTGATTTTAATTAGACAATTTCAAAGTAAAAACTCACAACATATTCTTTCTACGTGGAAGCACTATAACGTGGTGGTTAAGATTACAGGCTGTGGGGACAGACTGTCTGGCCATGTTCTCTTAGTCCTCTCTGAGCCATTTGTGACAGGCATGAGAACTATAGCTCTACTCTGAAGATTTGATGAGATAGATGAGATAGTGCTTGTGAAGTGCTTCCTATAATACTTGGGATGTAAGTACGTAATAAATGCTTGCTGTTTATATTTTTGTTATTGTATTCTTAATTTAGTACTATTATGAATAAAAGGAATTTACTTATCACAGTTTTTATAAATTTCTGTGTTTCTCATAAAGAGAAGCAAAGGTTATGTTTTTACTTTTGTTGTGATGGTGATATATTTATTTGATTATTTTGCATATAAGAGAATAATGTTTACCAGTCATTGTAAAATTATAATAATAATATTCACATTTCATAATTTCAAAGCATCTTTAATGGTAATTGCCTTTGGGGAAGGTATTTTCATTGTTAAATATGAATATGATTTTCAGATGTAGTATATCAACGAAGGGTATTAAATCTAACTCAGAATTAATGTGTAATATGGTACACTTGAAACTTGAGTACAAAGATTAATGTTTAGCAAATAAACTTTTACATAAAATACCAGCAAAAAAGTGGACCTGTTCTGAGAGGTGATTCCTGAGGGAGCAGGGGCTGAGGGGAGTCCACCGTAGTCATTTTTGCTTTGGAACCTTTCTGGCAAGGTCAGTAGCATCTGCGCTGTTCTGTTCACTGGAAAGCAGTTTATATAACTGTGCTATATGTTAATTACATGAACTAGAAACCTTTGAAAGAATTAGTGGTGTTTGCTATGTAGTCATGGAGAATTTGGCATTGCTTTACTTAGTATCAAAATGTTTGTGCAATTTTTAATGCTAGCTAAAAATGTGCTTGTGTTGTAGATGAACGTAAACTGATGCTTTTTAAAACTTTTTATTATGAAATTCATACTTCCAAAGACCCTCTATTTAAATATGCATCACCCAAGTTCAACAGTGTTTAATATTTTACAATATTTTCTTTCTTGGCCTTTCCTGTCCTCTTTGTGATGCAAGAACATTTTAAAACTCTGATGTCCAAGACATCATGTCATTTCACCTCTCAAAACTCTAAATTGTAAAATTCCAAGTTGGGTGAGAGGAATGCATTGTCTTAATCTCAGTTCCATTGTCACATCTAAAAACATTACACTGTTTAATACCCAGTGATATTTAAATGTCCCCTATTGTTTAGAAAAACTGACTCTTTGTAGTTTGTTTAATAAAACTATCAAAGTCTATTCATTGTATTTGATTCTTAAGATTCTTTGTGCATTTGGCTTGTTGCAGTTGTTGTATTATTTTACTCTCAATAAATAAATTTTAGAATTTTTACAGTTCAGAAAAATGTTCTGCTTCAGTTATTTTATTAAAAAATCCTTTTTACATCAACATTTATGTTTTTAAAATATTACTTCTTTTTCATTATATGCTGTATGTATTAGCTGAAATTAGCTGGTATATTTTTCTGGGGTCATTTGTGGCTCAAATTTGAGTAGAAAGTCTGCCTATATCTACATTATTTCAAAATAATATATTATTTCATTGCAGTTTTGACTAAGTAGAGTACTGGCATCTTTGGTGTTCTTTTCCTCTTAGTTCTTTTGTACTATTTTGCTTCTGATGCAGTGATAATAAAAATTGCAAAGCAATATGTATGTATTCGATTATTATTCTTTTCTACAAACTGTGCTTAATCCTTGTCATTTCATAATTTTCCCTTTCTCTTTTTACCCTTAAAGCTCAAGCTATAAAAGCCAAAGGTCCTGTGACGATCCCGTACCCTCTTTTCCAGTCCCACGTGGAAGATCTTTATGTAGAAGGACTTCCGGAAGGAATCCCTTTTAGAAGGCCATCTACTTACGGAATTCCTCGCCTTGAGAGGATATTACTTGCAAAGGAAAGGATTCGTTTTGTGATAAAGAAGTAAGACTCTTGGACTTTGTTCTTGACTAGTGCATCTTTTTATATTGTTGACAAATATTCACTAACCACTAGGGCTATATTTAAATTAAGTTTGAGTTATTATATGTTGTTTTATTTCTACTTTTCAGTGTGTCTATGTGAGTTATGCCAGGGTTGGCTTTTGGAGTATGAACACCTGTCCATGCCTGACTGGCATACAGCTGTTATTTTCTTTTACAATTTTTCTCTACGTATGCTAAAGAAAATATTGAAGTATCAGTGTCTTATTTTTTTAGACCTGAATTTTAAAAACCATAGGTGGAAATAAAGTCGATTATAAAAATAAAAATAAACAGTAGAAGTAAGAATGAAAAGAAAAAGTAGAATGCTATAAATTCTTTAGCACTGACGTAGGGTTGTAGCAAGGAGCTTTAAAAAAAAATTATGTGCAGCAATTGGAAGTGTAAATGCTTCCATTTAAAAATGGCAGCTACATCACACATTTCCATAATTTCTACTGACTAAAATTCTATTAAGATTACAATAAAAGTTTTAAAACACTAAGAGGACATATATCAACATATTTCAGCAAATGTCGATATATGAAAACTTTCTGTTAGATGCATGAAGCAAGTATTAGATGCATTTGTAAACAGGAACAGTTGGAGAATAGTTGTCTAGGAAATTATCAAATATAATTGCTAAACTAAAATTTTCAATGAAAGGGCTAAAAGATTATTAGTATTATAAATTGTAAAGATGATTGTGTATATGAGACATGAGAAAGGATATGAGAAGAAAACAAAGATATATGCCTGGTCACATTTCATAAAGTTTCAGTGTCCTAAGGATAAAGGTAGAAATCATTAGGTTCCAGAGAATAAGACCATGTCATCATAAAGAATGAAAATCACGCAGATATCATATACTTGATTTGAGCAGTAATGGATGTAACGCTATTACGTCATTCTTTCCAAGTTCAAATTGGAAATGATTTGAGCCTTGAATTCTGTAGCCAAACGTGCTTGAAAGCAAATAGAGATTGCAGCATGAAAGAGGTTGGGTAGCAGTTGGGATGTTTCCAGCACCAAGTAACAAAAACCCTTATTCAAATTGGCTTGTTACAGTAAGATTCTTATCTCATGTAGCAAGGGGGTCAGAGATAGGATGATTAAAACAGTGATACTTGGGGACTTCCCTGGCAGTCCAGTAAGACTGTGCGCTTTTACTGCAGGGGGCACAGGTTCAATCCCCTGTCAGGAGCTAAGATCCCGCATGCCGCATGGTGCGGCCAAAAAAACAAAGTTAAAAAAATTAGAAAATAAATAAAACAGTGATACTTGGGGCTCTGCTTCTGCTCCTTTCCAGATTCTTCCTTCCTTGTGCTGATAGTTTCCTTAGACTAGTGAGCTGGATGCAGTAGTTCCAGAACTCACAGCCAGACACGTCTACTAGGAGGGACAGTAGCTACCTGTGTTTCTCTGAGAGAAGGAAACCTTGGAATATGGCCTTACTTCTCTTTGGTTAGGATTATGTCAAGTGCTTATTCCTCAGCCAGGCACAGGCATGGGAAAGATAGCACCATGATGGGTGTAGACCATGTAGTACTCACCCTTCAGTGAAAGGGGGCGGGGTTCACTTCCCCTGAATTACGTGGCTTTCATTTTAAGTTCTAATATGAGTGAGTCTTTTTGAGTCACGTGCATATTATAACTGATTTAATTTTTTCCCACATATCTTTGGGCTATAAATAGTAAAGTCAATAACAGTAGCAGAATGATAGTCATTTGCAGAAGTATTCATGTTCATTTTTCTGGCAATGCTCTGTTACTGTTGAGAAAGTGGGGAAATTAACAAACACCTTGATCAAAGATTATAACCAAGCAGACTTGCCTCTGTATTGGTATTAAATAAGGGAATGATAGGATTTAACTAAGGATAAAAAGGACCCAAGAAATACCATAGGTAATAGGTGAGCTGTCCTCCACAGAGAAACTTGTTGCTAACGGATATTTTTCTTTCAAATAAATTGTAGTTTAAAAGATTTTGTCCTCCATTTTTCTATGAACAATTCAAGTGAAACTCTCCTTACACGAGACAGCATGGTAGGCAGCCGTGCAGACTAGCAGCATTGGCATCGCCCGGGAGCTTTCAGAGACACCACATCTTAGATCCTACCTAGATCTACTGGATCCGTCCTGCATGTGATGAGGATCCCAGGTGATTCCAGTGCTCATTAAAGTTTGAGACACCTTGGTGTGGAGAACAAGCTTTGAAGTCAGAATAATAGTAATGGCAATTCAGCCCAATGTGTCCAGTACAGTCAAGCACTTTATATTATCACCCACACTTTTTTTAACAGATGAGGAAACAAGGCAATGAGAAGGAAGGAAGAAAGAATGAATGAATGAATGAATGAACATTTCGTAGTCTCTCATGAAATTGAATGGTAAACAAAAGAGGCTTGTTATAAAACCCTGACACCAGTCCTAGTCAGGAATCAAATAACCACTCCTTCCCCCCTACATATTGATATATTAATAAGCCTGTTCTAAGAACTCTTGTACTGTCATTTTCTTACAGTGCTTGCATTTTAATTTGTTAGAAGTTTTGAAATTTTTTTTGAATAACTAAGGAAAACATACAAATAATTTTATAGATTTTGCTCATGGTTGCTGATCTTAAAGCATATAAAACTCTATCTTTGGGTATTTAAATGTTTGTGCAAGCTCACCACAAGGTACTCATACTGTGCAGGTTCTGTTCAAGTCCTTTTGATGTTCTTATTTATGGGAAGCCATCTCTCACTTTTGGAAGGGACTTTGTAAGCCTTTCCCTAAAGGTTAATGTGGTTAGTCTTGATAAACAGAAACTATTATGTTTATTTAGAAGGGTAATGCTATACTTCAGCAAACGTTTTATTTCACAGCTCTTCCATTGACTTAACCCTATATTAGTTTCTAACATTTTCAAGATTATGGTTAATACATGGCCATGCTTCTCTGTGATCTCAGTCTCCTCCCTCTTCCCCGTTACTTCAGGATATTACAACAAAATAGAGTGAGGCGGGATACATAAGTTAGATTGTAAAAATTCTGTGGGGTGTTTGTGTATTCGGAAGAATTTTTTAAAAGCATGTGTACTGTCCTGCAGATGTTAGTTTTTAAATATATATGGTTTTTATAACCAGATTATAGATGTTTTTAGGTGGTCTTGAATGTAATGTAAAATTGAAGACTCCCATTTAAAATTTTTGCAGTTTGCTTCCTTTGGTGTTATGCTTTTATGAAATACCTTTGATTTACAAAGTTTACTCTGTGTGTGTGAGTGTGTGTGTGTATGTGCACGCGTGTGTGCGTGCGCGTACACACACTCCATGAAGCACATTAAGAAACAATTTGCAGTTACCATTTGGTTTTATTACTCTGGAAATTTCAAGAAATTAGGATTTAGTTGTGCTCAAGAGTTCAGGCTGTCTTTTAAAAACTGGCTTTGATGACTGAATATGACAAATACTAGTAGTTATTAGTAATTTTTCTCACCTTTCAGACATGAACTTTTGAATTCAACACGTGAAGACTTACAGCTTGATAAACCAGCTTCAGGAGGTAGGTCTCCAGTCTTGTGTCAAATTGTATGTCAAATCAGAACATGATGTACAAGGAATATTGTCCAGGATTCTCTAGAATAATAAACACATTTTGTTCTTAATAACCCATTATAAATAAATGTAAACATCACATTTCTGGATAAACTATAAAAGAACCATGTCTGTTCTATATTTGAGATGCAAAATTTTTCTGGCATAATGTATTGAACAGTTTATTATCCTAGTCTGTAGTATCCTAGTCTGTATTAGTATCAGTTGAATGATCATCCATCATTATACCCAGGAGCTAAAGGCTTACTTCTTAGAGTACATAGCCATGGGCATCATCACTTGTTGGTTAGATGTGTTTTGAAGGAAATCCAATCATGATCTGTTCTCTTAGTTGCTTTTGCTCTGGAGTGGAGGGAGTAGGGTGGGGATATGAAATGGAAATTGCATCACTTAAGTTGGTGTAATGAAAGGATTGCCAGCATTATTGTGGCCCCAAATTTATCATCACAAAAATCACCTGCTAGCTGATCTTGAGTAACATGAATTCTTTTTCCTAGCTTTAGTGGTGACACTTTCAGTGTATCTCTGTAAAGTTACTATTAATTGTGAATTTTCATTTTGTTATTGTTTCGTTAGTTCTTACACTTTTTATTCAATGTCAGCACTGTTTTAATAAACACATTCTAAAATCTTAGAAGTAATTTTAGTTAGAACAGAAAAACAATAGCACCTATTTAATAATTTATTTAGTAACATTTAATAATTTATTAATGTTATCAAATTGAAGAATTTGTGTATATTACCCTTACAGTAAAAGAAGAGTGGTATGCCAGAATCACTAAGTTACGAAAGATGGTAGATCAGCTTTTCTGCAAAAAATTTGGTAAGTTTAATTTCCCCCCTAGCTAAAGTATATTACAGAATAACTTTAACAGATTTGGCTTTAAGAAAGTAAATACAATGGATGACTCATCTCCAGTTTTCTTTTATTGTTACTTTTTTAACGTATACTATGAAAAGTTTTAAATCTGTACAGAAGGGAAGAGAATATTGTAATGAAAACCCATGTACTCTTGACTAAGTTATTTATACTGTGTACAGGTTATTCGGCACAGGGCATTTCACAGTTTGGGAATCCTTTTGTCTTCGTACCTTTTAATAGTGTACCACAGTGGGATATAGAGGACCACCAGTAGCAGTCTGTCCCTGGAAGGCAGGCTGCTGGTTAGCAGTGTTTTGGTTGTCTTGTTTGTAGTGCTTGCTGTGCTGGCATCCCTAAACACTTAAAATACTCAGGTTTGGTTTATCATTGCAACATCTTTTGTTACCAGAAGTAACTCCCTTGCTTTATTGTACTTTTCAGCAGTGTTCAACATAGTTGTCTTATTTTTTTTTCTTTCTTAAGCATTTTAAACTATTCTTAGGGAAAGTTTCAAACGTTATTGACTCTTGGTTTGTTCCTGGGTTTCTTCATGTCTTATTGGCTGCCCTCTTCATTCCCTTGTCGGTACCTCCCTTGAGTCCATTCTTTAAATTTTGGGGTGCTACTCTGCAGCTCAGTCCTGAGCCCTCCACAGATGGTCCCACTCTATCTTAAAAATAGTGTGTTGTCTATATTCCCGATTACTTTCACATTCAAGTTTCTAGCCCTGAAAACTCCTCTTACACCACACCTTTATATTCACCCAGCCGTTCGACAGCTCTTCAGACTTCACAGGTCCTAGATAGAGTCCTTGATTCCCCCTCCAGCATGTTCCTTTCCCAGTCCTCCCAGTGGCACCACACTCTACCTAGTCTTCCAAGCCAAACCCCCTAGTAGTCACACTTGATTTCTTCATTTCCACAAGGCCTCCTGCTGACTCTACGTTTAAAACACACTGCAAATCCATATCTTTTTCTTCACTGCTGTCTGTCACTGTAGTCAAAGTCAATGCCCCAAAGCAGCCAGATTTTACTGCCTACCCTTCTAACATAAACCATGAAGTACACTGTATGTCATCACCCTTTTTCTTAAAGCACTAATGGCTACCTTTTTCCTTCTACTACAACACAGTTCAAACAGCAGCCCAGATCTTGTCTCTCTTGGCTATTAGTAGAATAGTGCTTGGTGCTTGGGCAGATACTCAACAAATACTGAATGGACCAGTGTCATTAAAAATTACTCAGAATGGGCTTCCCTGGTGGCGCAGTGGTTGAGAGTCCGCCTGCCGATGCAGGGGACACGGGTTCGTGCCCCGGTCCTGGAAGATCCCACATGCCGTGGAGCGGCTGGGCCCGTGAGCCCTGGCCGCTGAGCCTGCGCGTCTGGAGCCTGTGCTCCGCAACGGGAGAGGCCACAACAGTGAGAGGCCTGCGTACCACACACACACACAAAAATTACTCAGAAGGACTTCCCTGGCGGTCCAGTGGTTAAGACTGTGCCCTTCCAAAGCAGGGGGCGCGGGTTAGATTCCTGGTCAGGAATTAAGATCACACATGCCCCTTGGCAAACAAACAAATAAATAAAAGTGTGACTCAAAAAAGTTTTATTAATTAAAAAATAAAAATACATGGAACAGTTTTTTAAAAATTACTGAGAGGGCTCTCCTGGTGGCGCAGTGGTTGAGAGTCCGCCTGCCGATGCAGGGGACACGGGTTCGTGCCCCAGTCCGGGAAGATCCCACATGCCGTGGAGCGGCTGGGCCCGTGAGCCATGGCCGCTGAGCCTGCGCGTCCGGAGCCTGTGCTCCACAACGGGAGAGGCCACAACAGTGAGAGGCCCGCATACCACAAAAAAAAAAAAAAAAATTACTAAAAAATTACTGAGCCTTGAGAAAAAGTCAGAGTGTAAGTTTTTCCTCATCAGTATCCTTGACCACCCAACATGAATGTAGGACCTTAATGAAAATGTATCTCCTCGTACATCTGGTCAGAAATCAGCTAATGAACAATAAACTAGAGAATCTTCACCACTTTAAAAATCATTATATTTCCAAGACATTTAGTGAAATAAGATTATGAACCTTATTTGTCATTTGAGATGCCACCATAGTGTCGTCATAAGCATAATTCATGAGTAGCTGACATAGGATAATGTGCATCTGCATTAACAGGCTTAAAGTTTGGCCTCACATTTAGTTCTAGAAATTCAGCCTGGGGTAAGAAACAGCCAATCCTATTAGATCATGGGTGCCTGCCAGCCAGCCATGGCACCCATGACTTTTCCCTCATGGAAGGAGAAAGCTGTGGGTGAGATAGTGTACTCATAGAAAGAAAAATTGGCCTGTAGAAAATATTTTCTCATTGTATCAGAGCTAAGAAAATACATAAGAGTCTACGTATTGTTATATTACAAACAGCAAAA
Source organism: Hyperoodon ampullatus (assembly GCF_949752795.1). Lineage (NCBI taxonomy): Eukaryota > Metazoa > Chordata > Mammalia > Artiodactyla > Ziphiidae > Hyperoodon > Hyperoodon ampullatus. Next base: position 49,966,616 of record NC_136927.1, on the reverse strand, counting down.
TCCTGCTTGTGGCCTCAGGTGGGTCATTTGGGACTGGAGTTTCTTTAGAGAGTGAAAAGCCAACAGAATTGTTGCTTTCTTTAAGGTTACTAAAAGGGAAAGCAGAAAACGTACGATTGTCTGTCATATCAAACACAAGTCTTGAAAGTTGTATAGCAGCAGCAGCAGCAGCATAGTCATTCAGCACCTGTGAACCCCCTATGTGTCAGGTGCTGAGAACTCAGCAGCACAGAGGATGATGAATGCTTCCCCTGGGAAGCATTCATTTATAACTTAAGGAAATATGCATAGCAAAGCAACCAGTAAATATGCAGTATATTAGAAGGTGTTAAGTGTTCAGGAAAAAATTAAGGAAAATGAGGGGGATAGGGAGACAGGGGGTTGGTTACTTAATATAGGGGAGACCTCGATGATGTGATGACCACTAATGCACTTGGCCTTGCTCTTTTCTGTAACTTGTGCTGTTTCTCTCTCAACTCCCAACAGTTTGGTTCTTTTTTATTTTGTAGAAAGTTTGTTAGAATTAGGATTATGTTCTTTTTTGTTATATTTAACAGAATAATTACAATTAATATTACTCCCAGGTGTGAGTGTGAAAGCCTTTACCATATTTTAAAAGAGAATATTTCTTTTAACAGCCATGATCTAAATTACATTGTATTTGTTTTTTCAAATACACATTCCTTACTTTTATCAAAGAGATCCTATACTTGAGCCTTTCAGATTTGGTGCTAATGAAATGAAGGAAGAAATTAAGACAGAAGGCCTTTGAATTTGAGAGGAACGTCAAACTAACAATCAAAGAAATGCAGATTCTTCAAGGAGCCCCTCTTTTTTCAACCATCAGATTGTAAAATATTTAAATTAACACAGAATACAAGGGAGACCTATAAGTGCTGATATTTTGTAAATTGTTTGGATCTTTCTTTTTACAAGCTCTGTTTGGTTGTGGCTTCATAGTAGGGGTTAGTAATTACATTTTTACATTTTAAAGTTTCAATGCCACACCTATTCAAAAGTAGAAAAATAGTACAATGCATTCCCATATACCCATTTTTGTAATCAGTGATCTTTAAGATTTTCCACATTTTGTTCATCCTTTCCTCTTTCATTCCCCTTGTAGGAATTTAATAAAGCATATCACAGGCATGGTGTCATCTTCCTTGTTCAGTGTGCACCATTGAACAACACTGAGTTTTATTTATATTATTTTATCTTTGGCTGTGTTGGGTCTTCGTTGCTGCGCATGGGCTTTCATTGGTTGTGGCTAGCAGGGTCTCCTCTTCGTTGTGGTGCATGGGCTTCTCATTGTGGTGGCTTCTCGTTGCGGAGCATGGGCTCTAGGTGCTCGGGCTTTAGTAGTTGTGGCACACGGGCTCAGTAGTTGTGGTGCACGGGCTTAGTTGCTTCACAGCATGTGGGATCTTCCCAGACCAAGGATTGAACCCGTGTCCCCTGCATTGGCAGGTGGATTCCCAGCCACTGCGCCACCAGAGAAGTCCCAACATTGACGTTTTGTGTCACAGTGTCCTCGTCACACTTGACAGAATTAACAGTCTCTTTGCTCTTACCCAGTCCTTCATTGAGTTTCCTCATTTATCTGCAAAGTATTTATCTGAAAAGTATCTTTAAAGTTTTTGCTTCGAACCTGGATTTAAACAATAAAGTTTTGTGCCTTAATTTTGCTTGATATGTCTCTTTTAATCTAAACCAGCCTCTGCTTACTATTTTTATTTGTCATTCCATGAATTATTTCCTTGGAAAATGGTACACTGATGAGGTTTAAGGGGTAAAGAACAGTAATCTCATGGTTGCAATACAGATAAAAGTATAGCCTGAAGTAAGTTAGTGTGCAAGAGCCAATAAAAAGTTTATTGTACTCATGAAGCATTAAGTAGCAAAAGTCTGCCTCCGGATATTTGAAAAAGTAGCATTTAAGTTGCGCTCTTTATTGTTGGTCATGATTTTCTTCTCTTTATTTATTCTCAAAGATACTGAGAATTTAAAAAATAAGATCTTAGAGGGACTTCCCTGGTGGTCCAGTGGCTAAGGCTCCACGCTCCCAATGCATGGGGCCCGGGTTCGATTCCTGGTCAGGGAACTAGATCCCACATGCATGCTGCAACTAAAGATCCCGCATGCCGCAACTGAGGCCCAGCGCAGCCAAATAAATATCTTTTAAAAAAGAAAACATGAAAATAAGATCTTAGAGCTATTAAGATGGCCTTAGTATCAGGAAACTTAAATTCACCGAAAGTTACTTCTTGATCGTGGGTCATTTAATATTTGCATTTGCTGTATTAAGTCTATTTCAGTAGTTGCTGTTGATATCTTCAGAGTATACTTTGCTTTTTGAAAAGTTGACATATACTTTGCTATGGATTGTATTAAAATATGATTTCAGTGGAAACTTAGTCTCCAGTCTTTTGAATTGCTTTTCTTCTGTAAAGCTGAAGCCTTAGGGAGCATCGAAGCCAAGGCTGTACCTTACCAGAAATTTGAAGCACATCCTAATGATCTCTATGTGGAAGGACTACCAGAAAACATTCCTTTTAGAAGTCCCTCGTGGTATGGAATCCCAAGGCTGGAAAAAATTATTCAAGTGGGCAATCGAATTAAATTTGTTATTAAAAGGTAGGATTATAATTTGCAGAAACAATTTAATGTTGTCATTAAGAAAAAATTAATTTTATAAAAATGGGCTTTTCCCCCTCCCAGTTGGTCTTACTCTCCATATTTAAGATTAAGGTATTACATTTAGATTCATTTTTTGAGCAAGTGTCTCTGCAGTGCCAGGCACCAGATGTACAAAATTGGGTCCAACAGGAATCCTGTCCTTGGGAGGCTTATTATATAGATCAATGCAGTAAAATGCTACTTGAACACTTTGGGGGAGAAGGCAAGGGTGGCATGCAGTTTGGTCACTTGTGCATAGAGAACGCAAGAAGGGGGTTCAAATAAAGGAAATAACATAAGTAGGTAGGCGCAGGGAGGTGTCAGATGTACTCGAATGTTTGCATAACCACACCATTCTGTATGGAAGGATTGATGACCTTGAGAGCGTAGCATGGTAGACAGGCTGAGACGGCCCAGTGGAGGAAGGCTTTATGTCCTTCACAGCAGAGTACTGAAGAGGTTTTAAAGCTGATTCCTCTTAAAATAATTTGAATTGGACCTTAAGAGTGTTATTTTGGCTTGAGTTTGAAGGATAGCAGAATGGGTAATTTGAGGGCAGGGAGTGGGAACAGAAGGCCCATTTAATAAAGAAGAATTATCGTTGGGATAGAATTTGCTTGCTGATTGGGGGTTGTGCATTTGTATGTCTATTTGTTGGGACACGCTTTAGGGTGACATAGCTAGATATATCTACCTGTATTGTGCTCTAGTTCATCTGAAATTTCAGAAACAGGAGGTCGAACTGCTTTGGGGCAAAACAACTGTTTTGCACAAGTTAAGCTTAAAATTCCTTTGAGGACATACAGGTGGTTCCACCAGAATCTTTATAAATTGCTACTTTAAGAATAATTGAAGTCACCAAAATGATATTGTCACTGCAGATGAAGGTAGAGTGAACCACACTGGAAATTAAGGTGGGCTTAAATGCTCTCATCTCGATGTCAATTGTATTTTTACAGACCAGAACTTCTGACTCACAGCACTACTGAAGTTACTCAGCCAAGAACGAATACACCAGGTAAGATAGTTGTGAAATCCTTTTTAAAAGCTTAAGTAAATAGTTTCTAAGCTTTTATTAGTCCTTTAAAGCCATGGAATTCCTCTTTTTTCTCCCTTCCACCCAAAAAGTCTTTTGTGGAAGGTCAATACAGGCACTCCTTGATTTATCCACATGAACGTAAACAGTCTAGGGGGAACTCGAGCTTTGAATTTAGACAGGTGGTATTTAGTAGAAATATAACGTGCATCATAAATGCAAGCCATATATGTCATGTAAAATTTTCTAGTAGCCAAATCTGTTTTTCATCCTGTAATCAACATAAATACATGATGAGTTAGTTTACATTTTTCATTTCATTTATTTACATTCTTTATTTGAAACTCTGGTATGTATTATACACTTACAGCACATCTTAATTCAAGTAGCGACATTTCAAGTGCTCAGCTGCCCACATGTGGCTAATGCGCCAGACCATGCAGATTTAGGCCTTAATCTATTCACAAGGACCTTGTTTTTAAAATGACAAATACTGTGATTGCAGCAGCTGTGCTGACATCATGCCCAATAGAAAAGAACTTTAATAAAAGTCTCGGTCTCAGTTGTCTGAATGGTTTTATTTTCTTTCAGGTATAAGTGTGCCTTTATTTCTTTCCCATCTTTTTGTTTTCCATTCCATAATGTCAGAAAAAGTGACCACAACTTGTAGAACTTCTACAACCTTAGGAACTTCTGTTGCTAAGAACCAATGGGTGTTTCTGAATTGTTGCAGTTAATCTTTTCCCTCCCTCTCTCCCCCCTCCCCCCTCCCTCCCCCCCTCCCTCCCTCCCCCTCCCTCCCCCTCCCTCCCCCCTCTCTCCCCCCTCCCTCTCTCCTCCCCCTCCCTCCCCCCCTCCCTCTCTCCTCCCCCTCCCTCCCCCCCCTCCCTTCCTCCCTTCCTTATCTTTCATTTTTGCAGTTAATCATTTTTGTAAATGTGTTTAGGTGAACTACTGTACAGGAAGGGTTATTTGTCTGAACTATAATACTGATTCTTGAGCTTTTAGGGTACCTGGAGGCAACCGGTGAAGGTCACCAGTATGCCAAATAGATTGTATAATCTTTTGTTTATCATGGCATGAGAAGTATTTGAGAAATACTGTACTAGGGAAACAAACTATCTTGTGCCCAGAATCCTGCCGGGGAGAAGATAGAGTTGAGGCTTAACTTCTCAGGTTGAGCAGCAACATTAACCCAGCAAGCTCCCCAGAATGCTTTTGATTTAGGCAAAGAAACAAAATATTGGTGACACATTGAAGATTGGACATGACAGAGACTTTACTAAGCAAAATAATGCAAAGAAAAATATTCCCAAAGGTAGCGCTTTAATACGCATTAGTCTGAGTATGATGAAAGTCTATGTATGAGTCTTCGTTTCGCAAGACAGACCGCAAGTTCAAGCTTGTGATTAATGTGATAACTGCTTTTATTAGGAGCAATTCTAATAATGACTGCAAATTGAGGATGTTAAACATGTATTATTCGAACGATCTGTAGGCACCATACAAGTTACTCCGAGGATTTAGTAATATTTTCAGTAGTACTTGATCTGATGTTTTCTAGCATAGATGGTTACAGGCCTATTATCAAAAGATTCTCCATTCTCCCAATTATTAACAATGCTTGGCCTTCTACCATTCGTAGAAGACCTTGGAAAGAATCAAAGGTTGTCCTTCTTCATTTCAACAAAATGTTACTGGGTCTGCCAGTCACCCAGGCGTTAGTCTTGCTGGGCCAATTCAAGTCCCAGCGTACCTGACAGAAGAATTGTATTAGTCCTTGCCATCAGAGACATCTACTTAACTGAGGTAACAGTTGTATGCTTAAACACACGTGGGTGCACTTTGTTCTCAATTTGGTTATAGGTAGATGTCACATGTGAGGAAGTTGGGGCACTAGCCAGATAGCTGAGCTTTGAAGGGGAAGAATGAGAAGGTACTTGGTTCTTGTGTAGAACAGTACAGAGATCTTTTTGTCTTAGAGCAGCAAATACCAGAGAAGGAAGTGCAGGGTGAGGCGGAAGGGGAGGCTGAGCACCAGGTTAACAGAAGCCCTTTACCTCGGAGAAGGAGAGTCTAGATATTGTTATAGTAATATTCAAATTTGGTTTATACCAGACTGACTTTTCGTCTGGCCGAATGGCCGAGTTACCATATTAAGCCCTTGAGATGCTGGGTTTTCTTTTAAAGAAAAGGTTTCAAAGTACTTTCACAGTAAAAGTAAAGTGGAAATGAAAGATCTTCTGAGGCTCCCAACCTTTAGCAGTATTTTCAGAACTTCTCCAACATTTCCTATCGCCTTGTCCACAGACACAAGTGACTTTCACACGTAGTGCGATTCTTGCACTCTCTACCCTTTCCTCTTACTCTCTCTTTCCCTCCTTTCCTTATCCAATATCTCCAACCATCCTCCATTGTCTCCAAGTCTACCTCCGTCCTCTCCATCCTCAGCTCCACCAAACAAGCCCCGATTATCTGCCCAAGTAAGTGCCACCCTACGTGTCTTTTATAATAGCTTATTTTTTCTTTATTTTTATGTTGTATTTAAAAGGGGATGGTTGTCTTATAAATGAGGGGTAAGGAAATAAACTGGATTCCAGATGTGAGTAGTGCTGAGTGACAGCTCCCTAATCACTTTATCATTTACTTCTTGCTGTGATTAGTGAAGTTTTCCTTTGTGTAAATCTGTAGGCACACGTGTTCGATAAAACAAGGAATGCCTGTTTAGAAAGCAAATACAAGTGAAGCTCCTCTGGTTGAACCTGGTATAGGAGGCCTGGATCTTTATATAGCTGGTCCTCCCAACCCTGAGAGGGTTCTTTGATGTACCTCCAAGGAAAAGTGTTTGAAAACCATTCATTCTACATACTTACGAACAAGTTCTTCTTTATTTACAATGTAAACTTAAATTTGAATTCTATCTCCCTGTACTTCTGATATTTGACAAGTGCAGGAAATCCTTCTTTTCCTTATCTGAAGTTTTTGCTTTTAAGCAAAATTTTATTAAGAGTGTCACTGGATTGTACATCTAAAACTAATACAGTGTTATATGTCAATTATATCTCAAGTTTTTAAAAAATAGCATCACTGGAAAGAACAGCATCCAGTCTAATTTTGTGTCAGCATCCATAAGGGACATTGTTAATTAGATTTATTTTTCCTTTCTAGTCAAAGAAGATTGGAATGTCAGAATTACCAAGCTACGGAAGCAAGTGGAAGAGATTTTTAATTTGAAATTTGGTAAGTAAAACACAGTGATTATGTCTTAATTTAAAAACGTTAATGAAAGGCAGTGTTTTGAATGAACATTATAGCAGTTGAGGACCTAAAGAAAGAAGGTCCCAGAAACTGGGTTTGACTTTCTCCTACTACATTCACTGCTTAAACTGAGCGAGTTACTTTCTGTCTCCTGGATTCTGTTTTCTCATGTGTCAGAGTGGGAGAGGAAGGGAGGAGTTGGGGAGGAATCTCAGTTCCGCTGTCTGTACTTGTAACCTGGCTAACACCTGTGGCAAATAGGTTTCATCGTCTGTTTCAACGTAGATTTGTTGACAGCGGTTTCCTGGAGCGCTGTCTTGAGGATTCTGAGGAGGCTCAGCAAGAGTGTTTCAGTTGATTGGGTGTGTCTGTCATGGAGAAGGAAGTAAGGAGTGGAGTGATATCAATATTCCTGGGGCGTTGCCATCGTCGTTTTAATAACTGGTATTGACGTTTGTGTCCTGGATCAGGAATCTTCAGTACTCTTGACCAGTTCTGCTCAGATGCATCTTATGCACCTCTTATCTTTTTTCTTTCTTTCTTTCTTTTTTGTTTTTTTTGGAGGGCCATGCCCCGCACAGCTTGTGGGATCTTAGTTCCCGACCAGGGATCGCACCCTGCCCCTCGGCAGTGAAGGCACAGAGTCCTAACCACTGGACCACCGGGGAATTCCCTCTTATCTTTTAAACAGCAAACTTGCACCTAGATGATAACACAAGGGCTGGATAGTTGCCATTTTGGTAGCATGGCAGTGCAATGGCTGTAGTTCATTTCTGCCTAGAGCACAGAGACAATTTTGATTAATTATCCCTTTGCTTTGAAGTGGTAAAATGTTCCTCTTATTTTTTAGGCTTCTTTGTCAACTTTACACAATATACTAAGCAAAATACCTATATTACTAAGTGGAAATTGCTAGATTGTTGGGAACTTTTGCACAACGTATTTGAGAATGCCCAGATGTCAACTACACTTAGTATGGTGATCATTTGACAATATATACAAATAGCAAATCATTATGCTATACACTTGAAACTAATATAATGTTATATGTTCATTATATCACAATTTTAAAAAGTATATGTATTAAAAACATAAACAGAGACTGCTGTCAGACAAAACTAAAAGACTGTCTGTAAAATTTTACCTTCCATAAGTTATGTTCTCTTACACTTTCAGCGCAAGCTCTTGGACTCACAGAGGCAGTAAAAGTACCGTACCCGGTGTTTGAATCAAACCCCGAGTTCCTTTATGTAGAAGGCTTGCCAGAAGGAATTCCCTTTCGAAGCCCTACCTGGTTTGGAATTCCACGACTTGAAAGGATTGTCCGTGGAAGTAATAAAATTAAGTTTGTTGTTAAAAAGTAAGTTCTCTTTGCCAATGTAGTCCTTTCTGGAATTAGAACAATCAAGGCATATTTCTATTTAAATTTTTTCTAGCTTCAGGTTATGGCTAAGGCTTTGAAGTCCATGATGGAAAGCGTAGCATTGAGCTACAGTCCTGGCCTTGTCCATTGCCTCCCATCCTTTAACTTGTCCTTGATTTTCTTCATCAGGACAAGGAGAGTTGTACCTGCCTCACATTGGTGGAGGTGAAGTTTGTTAAGAGATGCTGTGTTGTCTCTTACTATTGATAGATACTTGAGGGAAGGATGAAAGTGCTGATTTTTATGTGCTGTTATTCCTGGTTAAACTTATGGGCAACTGAATTTAAGTGATTAAGTTTCACATTTATATGTCTGCAGCATTTCAGTAGTTGAAGAAACTAAACTAGTGATAGCTAGTTTTCATTTTCATGAAAGAAGTCATTTACTCTTCATAAAATCATTTAGCAGGTATTTGTAGGAAGGAAAAGTGAATTTTTTGGGTCCATAATGGAAGAAACTATTGTTACATTACAGAGTTATCTTGTGGTCGCCTTTATAAAAAAACATTGGTCATCACAATTTTTACTAGCTGTGAAGACCAATATTATACTGGCCACTCTAATGTTTCTTGGTTTTTTCTCTAGACCTGAACTAGTTATTTCCTACTTGCCTCCTGGAATGGCTAGTAAAATAAACACTAAAGGTAAGAGATTATGTATACCTTCATTATACTTCAAGAAGTGCGTTAAAACATACTGAGTTGTTGGCAGATATCTTTTTGGGGCTTTCGGTTTGTTTCTTTGCTTTTTAAGGTATTTTATTTAATGAACCCCCCTCCTCCCTCTCCCTCCCTCCCTCCCTCCTCTCTGTCTCTTAAAAGTAAACATTTCATTGGCAGTTTCATGTTTGCAATCCTCCTTCATGTTTCCACAGCTTTGTTGAGACTCATGTGGAGGATTACACTACCAGTTTAATTCTTCAGGTTTCTTTGAAAAGAGCCAAACTGTATGAATTTTAATACTCTGCTTTTATAAAGCATCTCCTTCGGGATTTTTTTACAATATGCAAAAGAAATTGTATGCTTACTTTGCAGCTTTGCAGTCCCCGAAAAGACCACGAAGCCCTGGGAGTAATTCAAAAGTTCCTGAAATTGAGGTCACTGTTGAAGGTGAGGTTGCTCTGTGTCCCGTTCCTGTCCGCTCTCCAATTCACTAGTTAATCTGTTGCTTCTTCACTTTACTATTTATATTTTTATGCAGATGAGTTTTTATAAAACTTGTTTTAGGTGCAGAACACTTAACTGCGATAAAGCTAGATTTCTTTTTTTTTTTTTTTTTTTTATTATTATTTTTGGGTGCATTGGGTCTTCGTTGCTGCGTGCGGGCTTTCTCTAGTTGCAGCGAGCAGGGGCTACTCTTCATTGTGGTGCAGTGGCTTCTCTTGTTGTGGAGCACGGGCTCTAGGCGCGCAGGCTTCAGTAGTTGTGGCTCGTGGGCTCTAGAGCGCAGGCTCAGTAGTTGTGGCACACGGGCTTAGTTGCTTCAGGGCATGTGGGATCTTCCTGGACCAGGGCTCGAACCCGTGTCCCCTGCATTGGCAGGCGGATTCTTAACCACTGCACCACCAGGGTAGTCCCAAAGTTAGATTTCTAAATGTTTCTAATTAACAATTTCAATTACAAGGTGATATTTCTCCACAGCCTCGCCACCACTTGTTACTTTCTGCTTTTTAGATAATATCCATCCTAATGTGTGTCCATTCCTTTTTATTGATGACTAGTATTTGATTGTGTGGTTATACCATATTTTGTTTATTCATCAATTAATGAACATTTGGTTTATACTACTTTTTGCTATTTATGAGTAATGCTGCTCTGAACATTCGTGTACAAGGGCAGTGATGGGTTAATGAAAAATGGTTTTGACCTGCCTTCAGATTAACAGAGAATCTCTTTCTGTTGTCTTACCCAAGCCACAGAGGACCTTGTCCCACAGTAGCTTTCTTTTGCTTAACCAGGGCTATAACTAGACCCCAAATTTAATTTATATTTGTTAAAATACCACAAAATAGTTGTTAGTGGTTTAACACTAACTAATTTGAGTAGTAAAGAGCTGTGTCCATGTTCAGGGACTTTTTGTCAAGAGTGTGATAGCAAGGAGGGACTTTTTCTTTTTCCACCATACTAATGTTTTCTTTTAAATTATACATCATGCTTGTAAATGGATTTTTTTTATTACTTTAAAAATCAAATTTATTGAGTACACTTTATACGTGATAAAATGCATACAGTTTAATTGTACAGTTTGAGTTTTGAAAAACGTTTGTAGCACCGCTTTAGTCAATAGATAGAACATCTCCCTTACCCTAAAAGGTCTCCCACACGCTCCTTGGCAGTCACTCCCTCACAGGCCAGGCCACAGGCAACCATTGATCCACTTTTTGTCACCATGGAACACTTCTGCCTGTTGTAGAATTTCATATAAATGGAATCATGTTGTATATTTTCTTTTTATGGTTGCCTTCTTTTACTTAGCACAGTGTTGTTAGATTTATACTTGCTGCATGTTTCAGTATTTCTTTTTATTGCTGAGTATTACTCCATTGTATGGATTCACCAGAATTAATTTATGCATTTGTCAGTGGGCATTTGGGTTTATTTCCTGTCTTTGTCTAGTCAAGATGCTATATGAACATTTGTGTACAAAACATGGCATATGCTTTCCTTCTCTTGAATAGATATTTAAAGTGGAATTTACTGGGTTTTTAACTTTCTAAGAAACAGTTTACTGAACTGATTGTATTGCTTTACACTTGTGCCAGGAATGTATGAGAATTCCAGTTGCTGCACGTCCTCACAGTACTTGATATTGTCATTCTTTTTATTTTAGCCGTTCTAGTGGGTGTGTAGTGTCATTTCACTTAAGCATAGACCAGAATGCCAGTTTTTTGATTTTTGAATCGCAAGTAGATATTTCAGTCAGCTTAATTCTGTCAGGTGACCACAAGTCTCTTCCTGTCTTGCCCTGTTACTATTAAAAGGCTGCTTTATGAACATGGAGTATAAAAAGAGATGTTAGTTGAGTGATCTTAGTAGCCTGTTAAAGAAGTATGGTAATAGGATGTACTGAGTTCCTCTGTCTGGTTATTATACCTGCCAGGTCAACCAGGCTGCTAGATCCAGCTGGTCCAGAAATACTTTGCTTTTATCACTATGCTTTTTAAGGAAGCTGTGGGGTGTTTTTTTTTTTTTTTTTGCGTTATGTGGGCCTCTCACTGTTGTGGCCTCTCCCGTTGCGGAGCACAGGCTCCGGACGCACAGGCCCAGCGGCCATGGCTCACGGGCCCAGCCGCTCCGCGGCATGCGGGATCTTCCCAGACCGGGGCACGAACCCGTGTCCCCTGCATCGGCAGGCGGACTCTCAACCACTGCGCCACCAGGGAAGCCCAGCTGTGGGGTTTTTATTCAGGAGTTTGAAGTAATTAAAGATTAGAATGTTGAATCTTGATATTTTATTTGATTTTGAGGCCATAGTCAGGCTTTTAATGGAAAACAACTGATAACCCATAACATTGTTTCTGTATATTACTAAGAATTCAAAGAAAGGATATGTCAGTGTCAGCTAGAGAATCCAAAGGAAAGCTCATGTTTTTCTTTCGGCCTTTGAACATAAACACGACTATAGTTGTATCTAAAGTCGTGTTTATGTTCAAAGGCCGAAAGAAAAACATAAAAGGCCAACATAGGTAACCAGTGGCTTCAAAATGGCGTAATGAATCATTAAGTGAATTGAAAGTTCCTCAGATCAGCCAGAAAGCTAGATGTGTTTTGGGGGGAAATGCCTGATTATAGGGATGGAAGTAGGAAAATGGATGGAGGTCTGTAAAACTGACAGCAGTGGCTATTTTCATTGCAGAGTGCTTGTTTGTATACACACTGAACTTAACTTTTCCAGCACAGGTTGGACTTCAAGAGCATGTCCTAGAGAAATCATGAGCAGTACTTAAGGATGCTTGAATATATGTGCTGATTATGTTTTTTGTTTATGTTTTTTAATTCTGTAGGCCCTAATAACAGCAACCCTCAAACCTCAGCTGTTCGAACCCCTACCCAGACTAATGGTTCTAATGTTCCCTTCAAGCCTCGAGGGAGAGAGTTTTCCTTCGGTAAATACGTGTTGTTTTTCTTTATTTCATTATTTTAAATAAAAGGAGTTAGTAAAATATTTTACTAGTTGAATTGTTTTTTTTTTTTTATTTGGTGAGTTAGTATATATTAGCAATTCAAGGCACAGATTATAGAGCCAGACTGAATTCAAATCTGGTGCCAGTACTTTATAATTCTGTGACCTTGAGCAGGCTGCTTAACGTCTCTGTGCCTCAGTTTCCTTATCTATGAGTGGGGATAACATTACTTCCTGTTCCATAGGGTTATTATGAAGATTATAAATACCAGATCATTTAAGGGGTAAAACTATATCTGGCACGTAGTAGATACTGAAATTGTTTTGGGGGGGTATTTTGGTTTTCTTTTTTTTTTAATTTATTCGTAGCCAACATATTAGTAATATAATAAAACAGTTAAATAATGCATCAGGATTAGAGTAGTTATCAAGACATGCCTGTGTTTAAAACCTATGTATTTTTTATTTTGTATTGCTTAAAGATGCACAATAAAAGATGAAGAAGTTCTGCCATTGGATGTATACTAGTAACTATTACTAACATCTTAATCGCTCTTGTTTTTTTATATGCAGAGGCCTGGAATGCCAAAATCACTGACCTAAAACAGAAAGTTGAAAATCTTTTCAATGAAAAATGTGGTAAGTTTATTTTGAAATACTATTATTAAAATATGAGGTAGCTTTTTTATAAAATAGAAAAATGTGAGCATAGTAAAATTGTTCAGCATTTAAATATTACTGGCATCAGAAGTGTGGGTTTTGCAGGCATGAATTTTATAATTTCTTCCACATTTCTGAGCACCAAGAAATTGAAGAAATTTTTCTAAAATTAATGTGATTTTTTAAAAAGAAAGGTTTTAGTAGCTGCAAAATGTAATTTAAAATGCATTTTTTAAAAAAGGTTTAGTTTTTTGGGCTTCCCTGGTGGCACAGTGATTGAGAGTCTGCCTGCCGATGCAGGGGACGCAGGTTCGTGCCCCGGTCCGGGAGGATCCCACATACCGCGGGGCGGCTGGGCCCGTGGGCCATGGCTGCCGAGCCTGCGCGTCCGGAGCCTGTGCTCTGCAACGGGAGAGGCTGCAGCAGTGAGAGGCCCGCATACCGCAAAAAAAAAAAAAAAAAAAAAAAAAGGTTTAGTTTTTTTTTAAGTTATAAATATGAGAACCAGTAAATGTGTTTTGTTTTTTTAGGTGAAGCTCTTGGCCTTAAACAAGCTGTGAAAGTGCCGTTTGCGTTATTTGAGTCTTTCCCTGAAGACTTTTACGTGGAAGGCTTACCCGAGGGTGTGCCATTCCGACGACCATCTACTTTTGGCATTCCAAGGCTGGAGAAGATACTCAGAAACAAAGCCAAAATTAAGTTCATCATTAAAAAGTAAGGAGATAAGATGAAACAAGATTGACCATGAGTTGATACAGTTTGACGCTGGGAGATGATGGCACATGGATTCAAGTTTGGAGCTCAGCCAAACCTTAGGGTCAAAGAAGCTCTTTAAGCTGTACCTTTGTATATATTTTAAATTTTTCATAACTGGTCAAAAGAGGGAGGGCTATGGCTTATCAGGGGGATAACAACTTGATTTTGTGAAGTCTATGCACAGTGACATTTTTTTAAAATATAAATTTATTTTTATTTTTGGCTGTGTTGGGTCTTCATTGCTGTGCGCAGGCTTTCTCTAGTTGCGGCGAGCAGGGGCTACTCTTCGTTGCAGTGCGCAGGCTTCTCATTGTGGTGGCTTCTGTTGTTGCAGAGCATGGACTCTAGGTGTGCGGGCTTCAGTAGTTTTGGCACGTGGGCTCTGGAGCGTAGGCTCAGTAGTTGTGGTGCATGGGCTTAGTTGCTCTGTGGCATGTGGGATCTTCCCGGACCAGGGCTGGAACCCGTGTCCCCTACACTGGCAGGTGGATTCCTAACCACTGCGCCACCAGGGAAGCCTCACAGTGATATCCTAATGGTTGATACTACTGGAGTCTAGGCAGTGGTTCAGTTTTTTTTTGTTTTTTGTTTTTTTTTGCGGTACGCGGGCCTCTCACTGCTGTGGCCTCTCCCGTTGCGGAGCACAGGCTCCAGACGCACAGCCTCAGCGGCCATGGCTCACGGGCCCAGCCGCTCCGCGGCATGTGGGATCTTCCCAGACCTGGGCACGAACCCATGTCCCCTGCATCGGCAGGTGGACTCTCAACCACTGCGCCACCAGGGAAGCCCAGTGGTTCAGTTTTATAAAGCCCTTTTATTTCTCCAGCTTACAGAATATTTTAAATTTCTCTCCTGTTTGCTTGGAAATCTGTGAATTATGCCAGCACAATTGAAGTAAATGGAAATAATTAGAGTTAACAAAATACATTTGAAATGAATTGAAAGGAATTTTAGGTTTTACTTATTAAAGGTTACTTCTGAGTTCCCTAAGGATGCTGTCAAACAATCAAAGCTGACATTGCCGACCATAATGGCCTCCCTCTGTACCTTCAGCCAGGTCTGTAGAGGCTAGGGCCCCTGCTCCTGCTTCCTAAGAGAGACAGTCTCTTGTGTTCAGGTTTTTACAGCCTGTCTTCTGTTTCCATGCTACCTGCATTTGGGTCTCTTCCTGTTTCCTTCTCCAGTCTAGCATTGACTCTTTCTAGGATATATTGAAACCACAGGAAGAAGCTGTTTATACTAGATGGGGCTGGGGTGGATGTTAAAATCACAATTATAATTAGTCTTTATATGTGTGTTCCTTTAGAGATCCATGTTACTTCTGTTCTTCCATTACTAAGAATGTGTATTTATAGAAAGTTGCTGGCTTTTAAAATCTCTTACTTGTTTAATTTTTAATGTTTTACTATTGGAATGTTAGCCCAAAAGTTTTTTCTCTTTTCTTGTTCTTAGGCCTGAAATGTTTGAGACGGCCATTAAGGAGAGCACCTCCTCCTCCTCTAAGAGCCCTCCAAGTAAGCATTTGCTGCAGAAAACACGCTGTTAGACACTTACTTTGCAGCGCTAATTTAGAAAATTGTTGAAAGAGTGGCTACTGAGATAAAAGCAGGAAAGCTCATTCAAGGTTGGGGTTTGGACTAGTTTACGATTTTTAAGTTCTTTAATACCTAAGGGTCTCCACATATCTGATGCTCTACGAAGCACCACAAGGAAGAGAAAAAAGTGCAGACCGTCTTTCAGGAAGCCTAATATCACAGAACAACAAAACATGTCATGAAAAGGAACAAAGTTGGGTTAAAATACTACCTTTTGTAGTCTGAATTGTAAGCACTTTATTAGGGAAGATCTGATTGCATTTGTATATGTTCTAATCTCGAGTTTCTGTTTTAAGGAAAAATAAATTCATCGCCCAGTGTGAATACTACTGCATCAGGTGTTGAAGACCTTAACATCATTCAGGTGACGATTCCAGGTATGATCTCTCTGCCTCAGTCGTAGTTTGTGGGGTTTCATGGATTTTGAATACACTGCACATTGTGTGTTGTCCCCACCAGCCCCTGCAGAAGTTATTAACCAAATACATCACCTTGTCAGTTTATCGCTAAACAGCTCTTGGCAGTTATGAGACTCGGCGGCATGAGCTAAAACCTGTAGGCTACCCAGATGCCTAGTGTGTTGTTTAAAAAATTTGTGTAAGACGGCAAGCAAAGCTCTTCATAACTGCAACATTGTCAGTTTGGTGTTATTATTAAATTGTTTGGTTAAATCATTTCAATCTTGATTCATTTTTTATTTATTTATTTATTTTTTAAATAGGAGACAATCTATTTATTTATTTTTGTTGTGTTGGGTCTTCGTTTCTGTGCGAGGGCTTTCTCTAGTTGCGGCAAGCGGGGGCCACTCTTCATCGCGGTGCGCGGGCCTCTCACTATCGCGGCCTCTCTTGTTGCGGAGCACAGGCTCCAGACGCGCAGGCTCAGTACTTGTGGCTCACAGGCCCAGTTGCTCCGCGGCATGTGGGATCTTCCCAGACCAGGGCTCGAACCCGTGTCCCCTGCATTGGCAGGCAGATTCTCAACCACTGCGCCACCAGGGAAGCCTTTGATTCATTTTTAAAAACATTCCAAAACCCTAAAATGAAGTTACATAAAGCACCTAAAAATTTATCTGGTATTAAAATCGCATTATTAAGTTACAACTTTCTCTTAACCTTTTTAGATGATGATAATGAAAGACTGTCAAAAGTTGAAAAAGCTAGACAGCTAAGAGAACAAGTTAATGACCTCTTCAGTCGAAAATTTGGTAAGTTTTGCATTTGCATAGTATAGCTTGCAGTAAGCAAGGAAATTTCGTCTCAATAAGATCTTAAAAGTAAATTATGCTCAGGTAGTTTTAATCTGTGCTTTTACAACACTCAATTAAGGTGCTAGGTTCATCTGTGCTTTTATGCCGTTTGTCTTGCTATAGGTGAAGCCATTGGTATGGGTTTCCCTGTGAAAGTTCCCTACAGGAAAATCACAATTAACCCTGGCTGTGTGGTGGTTGATGGCATGCCTCCTGGAGTGTCATTCAAAGCCCCCAGCTATCTGGAAATCAGCTCCATGAGAAGGATCTTAGATTCTGCTGAGTTCATTAAATTCACAGTCATTAGGTACGTGAGAGTTCCTTGCTTGGTCATAAGAATGAACCTGCAGATCATTGAGGCTGAGTCATCTTCCAAAATGTAGCCGTATGTAGTAAGTTTGCCATGTAATGAAATGAACTATAATGAAATTCTTTAGTTACTGTACTATTAGATTCTTTCTTCCTTGTGCTGACTCAGTTCTCTGGTTTTTAAGGCAGGGGATTGTTAGCACACCATGGCCTGTGGACCAGCTTCAGCCTGCCATCTGCTTTTATTTTAGTTTTATGTCTTATTATAACCCAGTCACATCCGTTTGTTTACATATCGTCTGTGGCTGCTTTCATATTGCAGTGGTAAAATTAAGTAGTTGGGACGGAGACAGTGTGGTCTACAAAGCTGGAAATATTTACTGTCTGGCCCTTTACAGAAAAATGTTGTCAGCCTCTGCCTCAGGCATCTCTTCACAGGCTTTGGATCAGACAGGGATTCAATACTAAGTCACTTCTGTTTCCTTGTCTGTCCAGTGAGATTGTAGTTGTTTCCTTTGAAGAGTGTTAGCTCCTTATCCACAGAGTAGGAATGATGGTTACACCTGCCATCTAACAGCATTGTGAGAATTACAGTCTTTGATGTGTGCTTGTCACAGTAAGTCTTACGGTATCCTTTTGTCATCCACCTAAGCAGAAGTCCCAAGTGCCTTTCACTCTTTTCTTCCACCTCCCCAAACTTAGCTGTTATTAAATAACACCCATTCATTGTCAAGTTCCCACTGTCTGCATAGGACCAACACTCAGAAATAGCTAATGTATTACCTTCCCAAGGCTTTTTCCTCCTTTCACTAAAATTACTCTGTTCCCTTTGCATTGTTCCTATTTTTTTCCCACCATCTTGATGTAGCATTTTCTAATAATGTGCCATATTAGTTATTCGTATATCTGTCTATAGATTAGAAAGTATAAGATTAAACAGTAGTGGACAGCTTTTCTCTTTCTAGCACGTAAGTGACATGGGCTAAATGTTAGTTGAATAAACTGAATATACATGTAAGCTCTTGTAGAGTAGAAAAAAAAACTTGTACAATTTGTTTCTCTCTTTAGACCATTTCCAGGACTTGTGATTAATAACCGTGAGTATTTTTTGAAGTCTTTTCTCTTTTCTGGGATGTGAGAAGGGTGTGTGTGTGTGTGTGTGTGTGTGTGCGCGTGTGCGTGCGCGCGTGTGCACGCGCACGTGCACTTGCACGTACACTTACCTGAGAGTGTACCATTTTATTACTTCACCTACAGCAGTAATCATTCAAAGTCGTCATTTTAGCCCTCAGTGTGTGAGGCACCAGGCACTTTCTAGGTGTAAAACTGGGCAAGTTGCTTCACCTTTTAAAATCTTGGTTTACTTATTAGGAAAATGGTAATGATATTAGTACCCATTCTGGGAGTTTTAGAGCATTTTAAATGACACATTATGTGTCAGGCCTCTAAAACAGGGACCAGCAAGCTGTGGTCCGTGTAAATAAAGTTTTATTACAGCACTGCCAGGCCCATTTGCTTATGGCAAACTGGACTGACATGCAAAGCCTGAAATACTTACTGCCTCTTTGTAATAAAGTTTGTTGACCCCTGACCCTAGTATGTGCTCAGTAAGCAAAATCTATATTTGTTACTGTTTTTACTACTACTGTTATTACTTTTGCTATTAGTTTGTAATTACTGGGCTGGAAAAAATAAGTCTTTTAATGTGATTTAGCTACTTCTGTTAATATTTAGGCCTAGTGTCTGGCAGCCACTGGGCCCTCAGATACTGTTGCATAAACAAGTGTAAGTGTTCTTCTAGTTCCCTGATGTTCGTATCAGTTTAAACAGTTTTTTTTTTTTAGCAAAACTTAATTATGCTAGTATGTTTTATGTTCTTCTGTTAACTTTATTGTTAAAAAATTTCAAAAGTGAGAATTATCCTTAACTAATACCATTAACATTTCAGTCTTTTTTCCAACTGGTATTATTCCAACTCTTTAAAATCCATCTGTATTGGGTATTCAATTGTGTACTTTATTTGTTGGGAAAGTATTCAGGAGTTTTCAGTGGTCACTGAGCAGCTGAGCCTCGTGAGTTGCTGGTTTGTCCCCTGAGCTGAGAAATTGGGCCCCTGTTGTGCCTGCCCCCACCCCCCTGTTTGCTTCACACTATTGATGCTGTTCTGTGGCCACCACTCCTTCAGTGTCACGGATTTGGTTATATCTCTTCTGCCCCCAAGTTTCGAGTTTCACTTTAGCACAAAATATATTTATTTGCTTTTTCCCCCAAGCCATGAGTTCTTTTTTTATAGAATCTGTTTTTATTATACTGTCTATCTTGGCCAAGTATGTTAGCATCTGGGGATGTCAGTAATGAATGAAAAAGAAGTAAACCTTGCTTCATAGATTTTCAGTCATCTTTGGCATTCAGCTTTAACTACACCCGGGAACTTTGTCATTTAAAGAAACCTCATGATAAGGTGTGGGGTTTTTTTGGGGGAAAAAAATTTATTGATCCCAATTCATCTACCTTCTGTGTAATTTTTAATTTCAAAAGACACTGTATTTTATGCCTCCCTGCTCCTTTACCTTATGTTTAAAATGTTCAGTTTTGTTCTTTTCCTTGTGCCCTAGTCTATTATAGAATTTTATGGTAATTAGTTACTTTTTCTGAATTAGTTACTTTGATGGGACATACTAGAATTTTTAATATTTGTTCCCTTCTTGTCATAAGGAAAATAGTGCCTGTTATAGCAAAGTTGGAGCATCAGATTAGAGAATGTATGTATGTAAAAAATGCTTTTCAAATATAACAACATATCATTAAATTATTACTTAAATGAATCTGCTTTCTTTTCAGAGTTGGTTGATCAGAGTGAGTCAGAAAGCCCAGTGATCCAAGGTAAATTAAGCTTGGTAAAATATAGAAGTATTCCTACTTAGTCAATAAAACAGGTCACATAAATTGTGTGGCCTCACATGCTTACATTTACGTAACTTCAGGGAAAGTTAATTCCACAGCACACATGTACACACATATGCACACACTCGTGCACATGCAGACTTGTTTGCTTGGACTCCTTTGTCTGAAAGCCTATATAAGCTCAAGCCATAGGTCCTCATTGAGAACTGGACCACATGCCATTTGTTCCCACCGTCCCAGGTCAGGAACCCTGAGACCAGTGGCGAAGAATGCAGTTGTGGGGTGATGGGGGGAGAAGGTTGTTTTTTAACTTGGCTTCTTATGCCATTTGTTTCCAATGGTTGCTATAAACCAAAATTATGTTGGGCGGAAATGCATGCATTGTAGTTTTAAAAAGCCCTTAGAAACAAAGTGTTTAGGCCTGCTGTGTGATTCATTGAAAGTAACAAAAGGCTTTTATTAAAAGGGAGCCCACAGAAGAAAGGGGAAAAAGACAGAGAGAGAGAAACTCCTACTTTCGTGTTAGAGCTGTGTTAATTAAGATTGTTATTTAAGATTTCGATTGTGTAGGCAAATTTAACAGGTTTCAGAAAAGCAGGTTTTTGAGAGTCTGGTTGAGTAATGGTGTATTTAATCCCAAGAATCTGTGGCTGCTGTCTCACCTAGACCTGGGCTTTGTGTACAATGTCTAGAGAGCTTTCTCCCTCTAGGCTCTTTAAATAACTGAAAGCAACTTTTGAAAAATGTTAAAGTAAAATCTTTATGTATTTCTCCTCAGAATCAGCCGAGCCGAGCCAGTTGGAGGTTCCTGCAACAGAAGGTAAAAAGAGTAGTCAGTCTGGTTGTCAAAAATTAAGGGCCAAAGATAAAGGATTAATTGTGTTTTTAAAGCTGTTTAAACTGGACCTGTATGGTAGTTTTGTTTCTGGGTGAACTGGATTTGTAGTTTATGCCCAGAAACATTGTGTTTAGAGATGACTCATGGGTTCTTTTCCTCCATTTTCCCCAAATGACTCTTAATGAATTCTGAAATAGTTGAATGACTGCTATATAACCTAGATATAGCTAGTGTGGGTCCTTTACATGCATAATTAATAAGATGTTCATTACTTTGAAAATCTAAGTAACAAAATTTAGAACTTACTGCTAGAGAACAGTCTTATCATTTTTAGTATCTTATAATTCCTATTAAGTCATTGTAATGAATAGTTTGGTATGAGTAGATTTGTAATTGAACAGATTTGCATTAATAGTACAGTTAATCGGTTCCCTTTTGTTTTACTTGATAGAAATAAAGGAGACTGATGGAAGCTCTCAAATCAAGCAAGAACCAGACCCTACGTGGTAGACCTCTTCCCTCCTAGGGTAAATCAGCTTCTGTGTCCAGGATGCCATGTGGTATCTATCTGAACCCACCTGCATATTCATAAGCTGAAGTGTTTTCCCTGCTTCAGTCATAAATGGTGCCCCCGCCTTCAGGGCACGTGAGGACAAAGTATAAGCATACTGGGTGGTTTGAGCTACAAGATTCAAGCAGAGAGATTTTCCTTGGATCAATATATGTCAGGCAAAGAAGGTAAAGCGCTTTGCCTCAAATGGAAAGTGTTTTGTTTCTAACCTATAGGTTAAATCTTGTCCTTGCCATTGGAGTTCACTGTGAGTCGGTATAAACAGACTGACTTTTTCCCCTAATCATAGTAACAGTATTTGCAGAGTCTGGCTGAGCTACACAATCCATTGTGCATCTTGCATAATTAAGTTATAAAGCCTGATCCAGTTATTCCAAACATCTTAAACTTGGCCAGGTTACTACCCAGGAGGGGCAGCTCTAGACCAGGAGTCAGTGAAACTTGGTTTTCATGTCATATTGAACCACACTAAGCCCCAGCTGTTGAATGTTTTCATGATAGTTAGAGGATACAGTTAGCTCTCCTCTGTACCTGACACTCCAGAGACTTTTTTGGTCATGGAATTGGCCATGTACTGTCAGTGCATGGATTTAAGTGGTAATTAAGTTGAGATATTAGTGAATCATAAATTCCTATAATCAAAGTAACCTGTTTTCTTGCTTGTTTGTTTTCTCTCCTATTTTAGCTTAAAGTATCAGTGGGTGAGAAGAGCTTTTCGGACCTGTTACTGCCCCAAGCTGTGTAATATACTTGTATAACAGAAATACCTTCTATACAAACCTTTTTTTCTACTTTTAGATAGAAATGTCTACTTTTTCAGCAGTTCTGTGAATTGAATTAAAGAGCAGAGTGACTGTAGATTTGGAATGGCTGGTTTACTTTGGAATGTATTATAAGGATTTTACAGCAGTGCTGGAAAAACGACAGGGAAAATGACAGGGATGAATCTCATCAGATTTTTTACGTATTCAGCAGAGCCTTCAGCTGTGGTGTTTGTTTCCCAATCAAGTGAAGATCTCTCCTACTGGAACATCTCAGCTTCTGCAGTGAAGAAAATACCTGTGATAGTTCAGCTCTTTAGTTTTTCTATTTGAAAAATCACCTAATTGATCCTTTTGTTCACAGTTCTCCTTAATGACTGAGTGAACAGTTAGTATCTGTATATTTGACTAAACCTTTTCCTAAGCTCTCTATCATGGTTCATATGTTTTTTATCGTAATTAAAAATCAACCATCTGGATCACCTAACAGCCAGTAAGAGGTCAGTATCTCAGCGTGTGGCTTATCGATGGAGTACAGAGAACCTCTTCCATCCACATTTACTTTTCATCCAAATAAAATGCATGGTGTACCAGAAGTTTCAGATCAGGTATAAGTGTTTGGGCAAGCTGAATGACACTAAAGCCTCACTATCATGTAACCCATTGTGGTGTGGAATTCTTTGGAACACTATTCCAGCTTGGATCAGACTCAAGGGGGTTTCACTGCCTTCGTTACTTAACAATTCTACTTGTAACATTGAGGCTCCAGTGTGGGGAGGGAGGGGTCAGTAAGCTGATCAGGCGCCCTCTGATATTCTGTGCCATTTGTAGGAGAATCTTACATGTGTTGAGATTTCACAAACAGTAAGAGTTGTAAAATACCAGCTATATGAAAAGCTAGAGTATGTGATGGCATAGAGTTTTCATTAGCTTTATCACAATATTCACGATGGAGAACTATATTACATGGTAGCAGAAATAGGCATTTTTATGTGTTGCTTATATTTTACCTCAAATTGTAGATATAGGGTAATAAATAAAATCCATCCATGCCTTTCACACACTAATTCATTTCTTTTTAAGGTGTTTTCATGAATGTGTGGGGAAACCTTGGGTGGCTCGGCGGAATGCAAGGCGAGGTTAGGTGGGCACGGTCCAGAGGCTCAGTCCCTTGTCAGGACACCACTGCTCACGGTGTGTCTGAGACCGCTGTGCCTCTGGGCTGAGCTGGGGCTGGAGCCCCCAGCTTTTTATCTGTGACATGCCAACTGTATGCAGCATACGCATGATGTTGGAGGTCAGAGTCCCTCCCCAGGTAGAGCCCATATGTCAGCCCCTCCCCCGTGAAAACCACACACTGGCTCCAGGTCTTCTCTGTCCTCTCCACCATCACCCTCTGCCTCTCCTTTACCCTTACAAGTGTGACCTCAGGGAAAGCCAAACTGGTTTGTTCCTAACTTACCAACCGACATTAGGAGGAGACAGCTGCTGCAGTAGAATCTCAGGGTTCCTTTCCCGTGTTCTTAAGGTGTTCACAACCTGCTGCCTCCACCCACGCTTCCCATCCCAGCCACTGGAGAACCGTAGTCATCCAAAGGCTGCTTTTAAAAGGAGTTAAGCTTGTGCATGTAACTCTTTAACAAAAAGTTTGCGGGAGCACAGACTTACAAGGAGATCTGTTTCCCAGTGTAAGTGTATACATCCAGTATGAAAATTCTGTATATATGCATACACACGTCTTTTGTTTTTATATATACTATTAGAAAGCTTTTTTTTTTTAAAAAAAATATAAAGTTTCTTAACGTCTAACAAGTGCATCCGTTTCTGTACTGTGGACAACAGCACAGAACCAGTGCTGCGTCCTCCTTGTGGTGATACGCAAAAGGTTTAAGAATGCTGTCCTGTCCCATTCTGCCTCTCCTCTAAACAGGCTTATTGGTTCCTTTAAGAAATGTTGAACCTCAGGCAAGGGGTGCTGTTCCTGCATCTGTCTTTGAGTGGAAGAGCCTGGAGGTGGAATAAGTCATTTTTATTTATTAACTCACTGTTGTTTTAACACACCTCATTAACTCTGCTTCCCACAGTCGGGTATCTCAGTAAAGCCTTCCGTAGGACAGCATTGTTTCCTGGTGAGGTGACTGCCTTAGCAATTTGCCTCCTTACCTGCGATGGTCAGATTAGCCCTGGTTTCAGCACCATGGGCTTGTTTTAAAATGGCTGGAGTGTCGCCCTGGCCTGCTCATTCGGAGCCCGGGAACCGTGTACAAGACAAGCCTTCCACCGCCTGTGTTAGTGAACAGGTGGTGCATTCAGAAATGAGACAGTTGATAGATAGCGTGATTCTTCAGGGGATGAGGGGTGTTAAAACTTGGCCACCAAGGTCTTCACTAGATCAGTAAGGACCGGACTGAAAAACAAATGACAGGTTACATAGGTCTCATCAGTAATTCTAATGTGTTTCTGGAACACATCCTGATTCCATGATAGTGATGGTTAAACCTTATTTTACCAGGAAGTGCAGCAGAATGACTGGGGACATAGGCCTTGTGACCAAATCCAAGCTCTGCTTCTGGACAGCTGTTATCTTCAGTAAATTGCCGACAGAAAAACGGTAGAACCAAAGAAATGTGTCCATCGCAAGATTGTATGAGTTAAACCCCGTTTGGTGGAGCTGGGCCAAGTGCTAACGACCCCGTGCCCAGCTCTGGGCCTTGGGTGGCGGGGAGAGCCGAGCTCTGTTCATGGGGCAGCCTCTGCCCTCGGGCAGTTGGCAGAGCTACTGTGGGCATGGCTGTCGGCAGTGCTGAGAGAAATCTCTGCATTTGCCCAGCCTGCCACCACTCAGACTGTGCAAGTGCACGTAAACTTACCCTGTTGAGCAGTCAGCACATCCTAAGAGACCTTTTTATCTTTTCATTGATCGAAATCATCTGTGATGCAGGAAGTGAGGTTAGGCTTATTCACTGTGCATTCACGCCCTATGCCCAGGTCACCTTGGGATTTGAGAGATGAGGAAATAAAGACAAGAAATCAAGTCATTGGCACAGTCTTAGCTCCGAGACTGAGGGACGAGACTGGGCCCGGGTCTGTAGCGCCCAGTGTCGCCAGGACAGAGCTGCCTACTATGGCAGGCAGCCAATGCCCCTTTGAAGTAGGCTGGCTATGTGGGCATCCTCCAGCTTCATTTCTGCCTTTTCTCTTTCCTCCCCAACAGGAACCGGAAAGGTCCGTTGGAGAGGGAGATTGAGAGACCAGACCTCTCCAGTTTCCACACCCCAAGCCCCAGTCTAAATAAACTCAAGATCCTGGTTGGCTTAACCATTAGTGGACAGGTAACTGTCACAATCTGGTCTCACCTTGCTAAGTGGAAGCCCCACTTTCTGGACTATGTATTTTGAAAGATGTGGTGGTCTCCCAGAGATGCCTCGGTTTCCCTATGATAGGGAAGAAGAGGGAGACAGGATGTGGGGATTGAGGCAGTCTCTGAGGTCCCTGTTCTACTCAGCCCTGAGTCCAGTAGGATGAGCACAAGTGGGGCTGTGCAGCCTTCTGGTTAGACCACCGTAGAGTTGCTCTCCAACCTCTGCAGTTTGGGTTCTGTTTTACTCCACTACCTACTAAAGGGATGGTAAGCTTTCTGTACTTCCCCTCATGGCTGCCAGCTTTCTTGGCTCAAAAGGCAGATAGGAAAGCGGCTTGTAGCAGGTTGTTGAAATCACAAGTTCCTCGGTATGGTGGCCCCGTTGACAAGTCACAGTGGGTGGACCTAGCTGCTGCTCCAGAGGGGCTTTGTAACCCTGGGTGCTGGGTGAAAAACAGCAAAGCTCCTTGGCTTCCCAGCTCCCCTACTCTGGTCAACAGTGGTCTTGTGTGTCACCTCCCTCCTGTCCTGTCCAACCCCTGACCCCCAACCCCCCGTACCTTGTGGTTTTATTCTGAGGAAGTATCAGGAAAGGTAGCACTGAAAACAAGCTATGATACAATGCCCATTTGTAACAGTGTTTCCTGCCGGGTTTCCTTCTCAGAAGCAAGAGCAGGTGGTTGATGGGCCTTTTGCAGCATCAACTTCATGCATGATCTCAGGATGCCTGTTTAAAACCCACAGTGCCTCAAGTTGTAGAAAGCAATAATGACCCTCACCAAAGACCATGTGCTTGGCAGTGACTGGGGGAACCTAGTAAGAGCTGTTCCCACTTGAGTAGCCCCGACTCATTTACTGAACAAGCCCCAACCAGAGGCAGCAGAAGGGAAAGCCCACCTCCAAGGCTCCTAAGAAGATTTAGATAAATCCTGAAAGGATCTATAGATCTGCATGCTCTGTAATTTAGACAAACTGTCTTCTCCCTGACAACGACCCATCTATCAATATATCCTCTAGGAAAAACCCCTAATGAAAGATAGCAAGTGCAGGTTTCCAGAATGGCAAGGTCAGAGCAGGCACCCTATGGCATGTGGTCAAAAAGCCGTAGCAAGTGTTGGCTCTTGTTGGCCTTCAGAAGAGGAGCTTTCTGTCTCGGGAGTGGCCTCATTGCCCCGGTGCTTGAGGCAAGATGGGGCCCTGCCAGGAACCTTTGTAAGCAAACCATCTGTCTACAGGTGACAAGCCCCTCACCCCAGGCCTGTGCGTCTTTACTGTTCTGCACCCCCTGGGCAGTAGCAGAGGTACTGAGCCCTGGGCAGGTCCCAGACGGACTTCAACGCCGCCGCCAGCTTGCTCCTCTGCAGTGTGTCTGGGCTGGGGAGATGTGGAAATGGCAACCCAGCCCTGGTGACTGGATTTAGGCGGGAGTTCTCATTACTGGAATTAGCTTCAAGCTCTAGACAAATCACCACAAAACCCCCTGAGGCGGCAGCCTGCTGCTGGATTTACCACCCTTCATGGTTGGTCGGTGAACTTCAAATAGCTCTCACCACGTGACGCATCAGGCCCCAGGGAGGAAGTGGGGCGGGAGGGCGGGCACAGGCAGTCCCTGGGGCCCAGCGTTGGGCTCCTGGCTTTGGAGGGGGACCAGCTTGCAGAGTTCCTGTCCGTCTGGCATTTGTTAAGGGCCCTCTTGGTGTCAGGACCCCTGCCAGATGCCGGAGTGCAGAGGGGACAGCCCCAGCCCTGCCCCCCAGAACAAATTGCTGTCCGTGCCCTTAGCTGCTGTCTTCCCCAGCCTGGTCTGGGAAGTCCCCATCCCACGCCCGCAGCTCCAGGCACTACTGAGCTCTCTCAGGGCCAGGCCAGGGGCTTCGCAGCGCTCTGACGGCTCCCCGTGATGGCTGCGGCAGAGAGCACAAGCCTGACCTGGGGTCTGAGGCTTGCACGCCCCAGCAGCCTGGAGTGCCAGCTCTCATCCGTGTGACACTTCCCTCCTTAAAGGCCCGGTTTAAACAGCAAGAAACTGCCTCGGACCTCTCTAAATCCTCCGAACAGTCCACAGAGTAGGTACGGTTACTAATGCCATTTTACAGGTGAAAAGTACAGGCCCGGAGCTTGCCCAGGGGCACACAGCCCTGAATGGGAGGAGGTCAGTGTGGGTTGGGTTCCGGGACGTGTGCTCATAGCCAGCGGTTGGCGTGTACGTGGTCTCCTACAGACCAAAGGCTCAGTCTCATTCCTGTGCATGTCCAGCACTGGAGCCCTCACTCCTGTGTCCCTAGGCCAAGGACTGGACAGCAGTGTCATCAGGCCCAGGGGAGAAGGAATTCCCACGTGTGGCTTGGGTATGTCCTAAGCCCCGGTCCTGAGCGCAGGCTCCCGGTTCTCTTCTGATGAGGCCTCGAGGTCCATCCCTGACCCAGCCCGAGCCCGCTCCTGGCCTGATTTGCTAAGAAAGGGAGGCAGGTTGTGCGTGGCCGACATTTCCATGCAGACCCCTGCTTGCCCTCAGAGCCCCCGCACAGCCAGCCTCACCGCCGAGGGCGCCCTTAGCCTACCGGCCAGCAGCGGCCCGGGGCCCCTCCTCCTCCAGGCGCCAGGCGAGAACTGCCTAGCTGGGGACCAGCGGGAGGGGCTTAATTTAGACTTGGGAAGGAGCATCCCGTAGCCAGGGCTGCTTTGTTCCCATCCTGGGAAGCCTGACAGGAGATCCCAGAGGGCACTGCCTGGGCCTCAGGCCCTCAGGCCAAACCTTTCTCCATGTAGCCTGTCTCCAAGGCCCAGCCTTGGGGATCTCCTGGTTGAGGAACTGCGCAGCCCTGTCCATCTGAGGAAGGCGGCATCTGGAGAGGCCAAGGTCTTTGGGCCAGACTGGGAAGCCCTGCTTCCCGTCCAGTCTGGCCTGTTGCTAGAATCTCCCTCTTTGGGGCGTTTGCACAGTCTGGATCCTCATTCGTGAACCCCAGTCGTCATTCACTCACTCAGGGGAGCCAGTGGTTAAGAGCGTGGGTCCAGGACTTCCCTGGTGGTGCAGTGGTTGAGAGTCTGCCTGCCAATGCAGGGGACACGGATTCAAGCCCTGGTCCGGGAAGATCCCACATGCCGCAGAGCATCTAAGCCCGTGCACCACAACTACTGAGCCCACACGCCACAACTACTGAGGCCCGCGCGCCTGGAGCCCGTGCTCCGCCATGAGAGAAGCCACCGCAATGAGAACTGTGCACTGCAATGAAGAGTAGTCCCCGGTCGCGCACAGCAACAAAGACCCAACGCAGCCAAAAAAAAAAAAAAAAAAAAAGAGCGTGGGTCCAGGGTCCAGACTGCCTAGGTCAAGACCCAGCTTTTTGCTTACCAGTGGTGGCAACCTATTTACCTCTCTGTGCCTCAGTTTTCCCATCTATAAAGTAGGGGAAATAACAGTACCTACCTGATAGTCTCATTGTGAGGATAAGATGTGATCCTAAATATAAAGCACTCCTGACCCAGGCTAAGTCCTTTGTTAGCACTCAATGGGAAGGGGGGGGGGATTCTGGGGGCTCTGGTATTCATCTAATACCTGAGTGATGGGTAACGAGATATCTATAATGTTAGCAAAAATTTTATGTTTAAACTTCATTTTTCTGTAGTTTTCTATAATTTCACAATTTGAAAGTTCTAAAATTTTTAAGTTTGTATCTCCCCCCCAAAACAAACTTATTTATTAATTATCTCCAGTTTTGTTCATTTTTTAAAATTAAGCATTTGGTCACTCACTTGTTTCATCCATGCATTCAAGTAAATCTATCTCATCCCAACAAAAGGCTATGAGCCCGCTTATGGAGGTCCTTACAAGGTAAATACGAGTTCTTAGCACTTCATGCTTTGGACGCCTGCGCTCTGCCTGGGCGCGGTAAGGAGCAAGGCGACGTTTGGGGAGACCACAGGAGGGAAGTGGAGAGGTAGCAGCTGATGGCTTGGGCCGCTGAGTTGTGCCTGGTGTCTGCAGGACAGAGCAGCCTGGCTGGGCAATTATGCAAGAGTGGAAAGACCGCTGAGAAGAAGGGAAGGAAGTGCCGGGGCATGGAGGTGTGTGGGGGGGTGGGTACCACTGCAGCCAGCCCCACCAGCCACTTCCTCTACCCTTCCCAGGTGAGCCAATGCTGCAAGTCTGACCTCTGTGTGGGGGCCGCAAGGCAGCACTACATGGGACAGGGAAGATCAGAGACAAGCTGAGCATCCCTCAGGGAGGGGGCATTTAGTGAGTAATGAAAGGACAGCCACTCAGCCATGAGCCAAGGGCCTTGTGCTGCAGGGGCCACTGATGTGGGATTAAGTGAGGACTGGCATCCATCATGTGATCCCACTCAATGTTCTTTGCTTTCAGCTTTCTTTTGAGGTACAACACACCCACAAAAAAGGGCTGTGCATGAAACTGACGTGTCTGGGGCTGGGTTAATTTTCAGAAAGTGAGTGCACTTGTGGAAATGGCATCCTTATCAACAGAGCAAATCACCTGCCGCCTCCTACTTGCCTCCACTCACTGCTGCCCCACCCCACCCCACCCCACCCCACCCCCGCGCTGGAGGTTACCCTGGCTTCCAACCCCACTGACTGGCATGGGCAGTTTTTGAGCTTGGTGTCAATGGCATTCTGCAGAAGGTGTGTTTTGTGTCTGCCTTCTCTATCCCCGCATTGTGTCTGGAAGGTTCACCCATGTTGTGTCCGGCAGTTCCTGCCCATTGCTGAGTAGTGCATCATCCTTCTGTGCAGGGAGATCCTAGATGTGTAAATGGAAATGATCAGAGGAAGGACTTGCAAGGCTGGTCACACCCAGGGCTGGTGACCTCAGGGTGATCGGGGAGCAGCAGTGACCAGAGGGGACCTGCCAAGCAGATCTTTCAGAGCAGAGGAGATGGACGCCGGGCTTCCTAGATAAAATCCCCTGCCGGAGATCAACCCTCACCCCTGGTGGTCCAGGGGGACCTGTGGCTCTCAGAGTGTTCCCAGTGCTGATGGCCTTTGCCATCCTCTCTCCATCTTGGAATCTGGGGATCTGGGCCACAAACTGGCCCTGCCCACCTGAGCCTGCAGCTAAACTGCCTGGGTCTGAGGCCACTTGCTGCATGACCTTGAACCAGCTCTATAACCTCTGAGACCCCCAGGCCCCCGCATCTACCTGGCCAAGCACCCCAGGCTTTAGTGACAGTGGCCCCAGCCTCCCCCCCAGCAAGCCGCTGTCCTCCTCACCCCTCCATCCCAAATCCCCTTCTCCCCCTTCTCAGCAGAGCTGGGAGTCCCCTTTCACTCAGGAGGAAACCACGTCTGCTCTGAGCGGCCATTCTTTGATCAGGATTTGAACGCGGTTCTGCCCACCAAAAACAAGTCTGCCCCGCTGCCCCTGCCCTCAGCCACAGTCACCCGGGATGTACACCTGAGGCACACGCTCCCCTGGAAGATTCATTCCGTCAATCACTTCGCGAGTGATGAAGTTACTATCCGAATACTTACAGAGGGCCCACTGTGTGCCAGGCACCAGCTCTAGGAGTTGGGGCCAGAGCCCTTGTCAAAACAGGCCAAACCCTTCTTTCATGGGGCTCACATTCTGGTAGGGAAAGACACTGTAAAAATAAAAATAGTGATGAGTGGTCTGAAAAAAAAAAAAAAAAAAGGAAAGGGGTGGGGTCCGCATGAAGTTTTGCTATTTTATGTGAAGTTTATATCAAGGAAGGCCTCTCAGAGGAGGTGCCCTTTGAGCAGAAACCTGTAGAAGATGAGGGTGGAAGTTACAGGTGTGTGGGAGATGGGCCAGGTGGAATGGCTTGTGCAAAAGCCCTGAGATGGGAGCAACTGGAACAGAGGGGCCAGCGTGGCTGGCTCAGAGGAGGCAGGAGGAGAGAGCTGGGCGTCGGGCAACCCTCCTGTGGGCCACGGAGAGGACAAATGACGGGCGTGTCCTCGCACAACTGCGTGCGTGGGGCTACCCATGTCCTCACCACGGGAACCCGAGGAAGCCCAGAAACTGAAAGAAGAAGCAAAGCCCTATCTGCACGCTCCCCGCCCCCTCCTGCCCGCGGCCCCGCCGCGAAAGAGGCGACTTCCTTTTTCCAGCCTATTTAAGTCCCAGCCCGCAGCGCCCCGGAGAAGAGGGGGCCGCACGCAGCTCAGCCATGGGGGACCCCTTCATTCGCCACATCGCCCTCCTGGGCTTCGAGAAGCGCTTCGTCCCCAACCAGCACTACGTGAGTACCGGCCTGAGGCGCCCTGCGCGTGGGGACAGGACTGGCGGGGCGCAGGTGCCGGTCCCCGCGCAGCCCCGGGACTCCCGGCCCGAGACGCGGGCGGCCGAGGGGTAAGGGCGCGGGGTCGCGGCCCAGGCTCCCCGGCTCTGGGCCTCAGGCCGCCCGCCGGGGCCGCAGTCGATGTGCGCCCTTCAAAAGATGCGCGCCACCACCCGGGCCCTCGGTGCGAGGACAGCGGCTTGGCCCCCGGCCCCCGCCCGCCCACCCCACGCCCTGTTTCCCGCCCCAGCCCGGCGTCCCCTCTCCACGCCCGGCAAGTGTCCCCGCGGCCCCTCTGGGAAGGGTCCTCGGGAGGGCGCGCTGGTGGCGATCAGTTACACTAGAGTCGTGACCCCTCCTGTAGGGTGAAACCACCACAGGGACCAGAGGAGTCCCCCCTCCTGCCCTGGGGGAGCTGGAGGAGTGCAGGCCCAGGCATGGCCACCCCATCACGGGGTCCCCAAACCCAGAGGAAGGCCACGGAGGGATCCAATTAGTAAATTGGCACTTGTATGACACTTTTAGTGTATGTGCCAAGACCCTTCTTTTTTAACTTTTAATTTTGAAATAACTTCAAATTTACAGAAATGTCCCCAAAAGTACCAATAACTCCAATATTCCTTCACCCACATTTCCTCTCTCCTCTCACTCTCTCTGTCTCTCCCCCTCTCTTTGTCCCTCCTGCTTTCTCTCTCTCTGAATATACATTTTCTGAATCATTTGAGAGTTATTTGGAGACACTGTGTTTGTTTACCTCTAAATATTTATTACAGGTGTGTATTTCTTAAAAACAAGGGCATTCTTTTACATAACCAAAGGTGTTAAAATGAGGAAATCAACACTGATAAAACACTGTTATGCAACCCACAGACTTTATTCGGATTTTACCAATTGTCCTCTTGTCCGTCCCTCCGTAGGAAAATTTTTTCAGGTCAAGGATCCAATCCAAGATCACACAAATTAAAACAAATGAACAAAAACTATCCAGGATCACCTGTTGCATCTGAGTTGTCATGTCTCTTTGGGATTCTTTAAATCCAGATCAGTCTTAATCAGTCTTTGTCCTCAACTTTGACTTTTTGAAGAGATGGGGCCAGTTATTTTGCAGAACACCCCTCGATTTGGGTGTGTCTGATATTTTGTTAGATCTTGGTAATGCAGGAACACCCCAGAAGTATTGATATGTTCTTTTCATTGATCCTATCAGGTGGCAGGTGATTTTGATTTGTTCCTTTATTGGTGATGTTAACTTTGATCACTGAGTCCTGGATGTGTCCTCCAAGTTTCTCTGCTGTAAAGTTACTATTTTCCCCTTTGTAATTAATAACTAAACTGTGGGGAGGTTATGTAAAGCTATGTGAATATCCTGTGCCTTATAGTACCTGTATGACTCTTGCCTGAATCACATTACTATAATGATTGCCAAATAATGATTTTTAAACTCTACTGGTCCTTCTGCATTTATTAGTTAACATTTTCCTGTGTCTTCCCTTCTTCCTTATTTATGTCAGTATGGATCCATGGATTCCTGTTTTATTCAGTGAGTTATAATCCAATACCATCATTACTTATTTTGATGCTCAGAATGTCCCAGATTTGGTGACTGGGGGCTCCTTCAGGCTGGCTTCTGTACTTTTTTTTTTTTGCGCGGGTCTCTCACTGCTGTGGCCTCTCCCATTGTGGAGCACAGGCTCCGGATGCACAGGCCCAGCGGCCACAGCTCACGGGCCCAGCCGCTCCACAGCATGCGGGATCCTCCTGGACCAGGGCACGAACCCGCACCTGCTGCATGGCCAGGTGGACTCTCAACCACTGCGCCACGAGGGAAGCCCTGTACTTTTTTTTAAAAATATATCCTGTCTTTCTTTTTTGAGGGGGGGGGGCGGACAGGGCACCTGGGTACATTCTTATGGCACAAAGTGGGCCAGCTTAACTTGGACTTTCCCAGCCCTAGTCCTGGACTCAACCATTTCACTAAAGAGCCCTGGTTCTTTTTAGTGGGAGTGATATTAGAACCCAAGATCTGGAAGCTAGGTGTGCTCATTGCCATCAAGGTGTCATGGCTCATGACTGCCTTTCCAGTGGACAGACTGGAGGAAATAGCTATTTCATATCATCCTTGCTTCTCATCACTTTATGTTTGTAGCTCCTTTTTCTCACTGCAGGAACCCTGGCTCCCAATGAGATCAGTATATTCACTCTTCTGCTCAATTCTAAAATACACATAAACTTGTTTCAGAATAATTACACCCACGCCACTATTAACAATAAACCTACTAACCTATTAATTCAAATTTAAGTTTTCTTTGCAGTTTTTTTGGTCCTTTTGGACTGAGAATACTGAAAGTGCTGCAACTAAAAGCTACTTGGATTCTTTTCCATTCTCCTTTAATATTTAGGTTATTACCCATTTTATATGTAGTTAAGTTCATTTGTTTCTGTTTGTTTCCAACTTTAAAGTTAAAAAAATCCTTGTTGATTTTACTTCTAAATATGTAAAATATTAGCAAGTTCACCCATTTAAAGTGCACTATGGTTTTGGGTATATTTAAAGTTCTTCAACTATCACAACTATCTAATTTTTAGAACATTTTTATCATCCCCATTGGTAGCTATTCTTTTTATTCCCCAAGATTTTATTCTGAGAAATTTCAAATATACAGCAAAGTTGAAAAAAATTTTACAGCAAAACAAAACCAAACAAAAAACCCAACCAGGGACCTCTCTGGTGGTGCAGTAGTTAAGAATCTGCCTGCCAATGCAGGGGACACAGGTTCAAGCCCTGGTCCCGGAAGATCCCACATGCTGCAGAGCAACTAAGCCTGTGCGCCACAACTAACTGAGCCTGCGCTCTAGAGCCCACAAGCCACAACTACTGAGCCCGTGTGCTGCAACTACTGAAGCGTCTAGAGCCCATGCTCTGCAACAAGAGAAGCCACCACAATGAGAAGCCTGTGCACTGCAACAAAGAGTAGCCCCCATGCGCCACAACTAGAGAAAACCTGTGCACAGCAACGAAGACTCAACGCAGCCAAAAATAAATAAATTATTAATTAATTTTTTAAAAAAACCAAACCCAACCAGTCACATGCTTACTATCTTGATTATACCATTAACATTTCCTATAGTACTTGCTTTATCATGTATGCATCCATCCATCCATCCACCCATCAATCTATCTTATTTTTGGTGCATTTCAAGGCAAATTACAAACATCAGTACACTGTCCTAAACGTTGAGTTGGCCAAAAAGTTCATTCCGGTTTTCCTTAAGGCCTTACAGAAAAACCTGAACGAACGAACCAACCCAATACTTCAGCATGCATATCACAACTAGAGTTCAGTATTTTTCTGTAGTTTTTTTCTCTTTTGATGTAAAATTTATGTAAAATGAAACCCAAAAATCTCAGAGGTACATTTGCTGAGATTTGACAGTACATCTCTCTACGTAACCCAAACTCTCATCAAGATGTAGACCGTGACCATCACCCCATCTCACACCCCAGCCACTCCTCCCCATCCCCAGGTTTTTTCCACCTTAAATTAGTTGTGCTTGCTCTAGAATGTCATAGATGTGGAATCATATGTAGCCTTTCATGCCTGGCTTATTTCACTCAGCATAATTTAATGATTTTGAGATTCATCCATGTGATTGCAAGTATCAGTAATTTGTTCTTTTTTGTGGCTGAGTGGTATTCTCCTAAACTATTTTTTTCTGGCTGAGTGGTATTCTCCTAACTATTTTTTTGTGGCTGAGTGGTATTCTCCTAACTATTTTTTTGTGGCTGAGTGGTATTCTCCTAACTATTTTTTTGTGGCTGAGTGGTTTTCTCCTAACTATTTTTGCAGGCCTATTTTTCCTTCCTGAGGTTTTTTGTTTTGTTTTTTTCTTGTTTGTTTGTTTTTAAATAATGGCTTTTTTGAGATATATTTCCCATACCATACGATTAACCTATGTGAATTGTACAATTCAGTGGTTTTTAGTATATTCACAGAGTTGCACAACCATCACTACAATTGATTGTAGAAGATTTTCTTCATCACCCATACCCATTAGCAGTCAGACCTCAGCCCCCCTACCCCCAACCCCGCCCAGCCCCTGGCAACCACTAATCTACTTTCTGTCTCAATAGATTTGTCTCTTTTGGACATTGTGTGTGTGTGTGTGTGGCCACGCACGTGGCTTGTGGGATCTCAATTTCCCGACCAGGGACTGAACCTGGGACCTTCGCAGCGAAAGTGTAGAGTCCCAACCACTGAACCACCAGGGAACTCCCTGGACATTTCATACAAATGGAACCATACAACATCTTACTGAGTTCTTGTGTTGTCTGAGGCCAGCCCTTTCTGTATCTTACCTTCTGTTAACTCTCATACCAGCCTTAGCAGTGAGATCCTACTTTTACCTCCAGTTTACAGATGAATTTGAGTTAATTTGAGAGAAGTCATCCCTCTTGCCCTGGGGACCATGAACTTGGTGCTCTTTCTATGGCCCAGGTTACCACAAAGAGCATTCTCCATCCCACCCCCAGTCCTGTGGGCTTCCACCATGGGGTGGGGGGCTGCCCAGGTGCATGGCTGAACGAGGTGCCCCACCTCTACCACCCCCCAGGTCTACATGTTCCTGGTGAAGTGGCAGGACCTGTCTGAGAAGGTGGTCTACCGGCGTTTCACTGAGATCTACGAATTCCATGTGAGTGCCCTGTGTTGGGGGTCCAGGGAGGGGATGCCACACCCAGTCCCAGCTCTGCCCTTTGGGGAGGGGAGCGCCCCAGGTGCTGACCAGGAGCTGAGGAACCCAGAGTCCCCCCGTCCCCTCCCAGCCCACAGATAAGGGGGCATTATTCTTTTTAACTTTAAAAAGCACTAAAGCACATTTTATTTTGGTGAAAGATACATGACATACATTTACCACTTTACCCATTTTAAGTGTACAAGCCAGTGGCATTACGTACATTCACAATGTCACACAGCCAACACCACCACCCATTTCTGAATATTTCTGTCTTCCCAAACCAAAACTCTGCACCCATTCCACAGGCTCTCAAGGGGGCCGTCTCAAGGGCCCTGCTTGCTCTGTCCCTGCAGGGGACAGCCTGCCAGTGTCCCCACCACAGGTGTCATCCTAGGAGCTTGCTCTTTCACTCACCGTCACTGGCCTGATGAGGACCCCTGGTGGGTTAGGAGGGCGGATAATCTTGACACCCAAGAAACCGGGTCCTCTTGCTTTGTGGGTGCCTGTTATCACCAGGGTTCACATGAGAGAATCCCCCAGGGTTCCCAACACCAGTGGCTGGTTGGACAAAATTGGGGGTGGTCATCGGGGGTCACAGTGCACACAGTGCTGGGTCCTGGTCTAAGACAGGGTCATATGGATGGAGGGGCCACAAAAGCCAGATGGGTTCCCCCAGGGCCCACTCCACACGCAGGGCCCTCCTTAACCAGGCAAGGGGCTTCAGGAAGCGTACAGGTTCCTGCACTTCTCTTGTGTGAATTATTTAAAGTGAAATGCAGATAAATGCAAAGAAAACTGTAACCAGCCTTGTACACCTGGCACCTGGAGTCACAGCTGATATCACTGGGCCGTTTGCTATAAGGCGTTTTTTTTGTTTGTTTGTTTTTAAATTCATTTTATTTTTGGCTACGTTGGGTCTTCATTGCTTTGCGCAAGCTTTCTCTAGTTGTGGGAACGGGGTCTACTCTTCATTGCGGTACGCGGGCTTCTCACTGCAGTGGCTTCTCTTGTTGCAGAGCCCGGGCTCTAGGCACGCCAGCTCAGTAGTTGTGGCTCGAGGGCTGTAGAGCTCAGGCTCAGTAGTTGTGGTGCACGGGCTTAGTTGCTCTGCGGCATGTGGGATCTTCCCGGACCAGGGCTCGAACCTGTGTCCCCCGCATTGGCAGGCGGGTTCTTAACCACTGCGCCACCAGGGAAGCCCTAAGGTGTTTTTAAGATAAGGTGTTTTTAAGATAAAGGAGATAAAACATTACAAAAGCAGTGGAAGTCGCCCTTCATCTCATATCCCTCCCAGCTCCTACCCTGGGTGGCCCCCCCACACACACACGCACACGTACACGCACAACACAGAAACAACATGCAGTAGTGTGGAGCCTGCATTTTCTGTAGTGTATATAAATGCCATCAGTGTGCTTTTTGCCTCTTTCTCAATCTTATTACTGTTGCTAGGTTACATTTTTGAGACCAGTCCATGCCGATACTTGGTGGGGCTTCATCTCACCTCTTTAAACTGTTCTGGGTTATTCCATTGTAGGATTAGCTTCTTTTATTAATTGGTCGACTCATTCATTCATCCAACCACTATTTATTGAGCACCAACTAAGTACCAGGCACTTTCTACTTAGTGAGAAGGAAATGCTGCTGAAAGGCATAAAAAACAGATGCAAATCCTTGCCCACCCTAGTAGACCTTATGTTCTAGTTGAGGAGTCAGGATAACAGACAAACAAAAAAATAAGTAACTTATATAGTATGTTAGATGGTCCTTAGAATTACAGAGAAAAATAAAGCAGGGAGGGGAGGTGGGAAGGGAGGGACAAGGAAGGACAGCTGTCAGGGAGGAGGCCTCATTGAAGTGGGATATATCTGAGCAAGGACTTGAAGAAGGAGAAAGAGAGAGAGAGAGTGAGCTATTGATCTGTGTGGGGGAAGAATGGGAATCACACGTGCAAAGGCCCTGGGGCAGGAGTGGGCCTGGAGCATTCAAGGGTGGCTGGAGCAGAGTGAACAAGGGGAGAGTGGGGCAGGAGAGGTGAGCAAGGCAGGCAGAGGCAGGTCACATGGTGCCTTGTCGACCAATGCGGAGCCTTTGGCTTCCATTCTGAGTAGCTGAGAGGCAGGGAGGGTTCTGAGCAGAGGAGGGACAGGATGCAACTTAGGTTTTCGGAGGATCCCTCTGCATGGTGGATTGAGGACAGACAAGGGAGGGGGAGGGGTGAGTGACCTAAGGAGGTTATAATAACCAGACCCGGTGGAAGCTCAGACCAGGGTGGTGGCAGCAGGTGTAGTGAGGAGGATCAGATTCTGAATAGATTTGGGGAGCAGAACCAAAAGAATTTGCTGATGGGTTGGATGTGAGGTGGAAGAGAAAGAAGAATCCAGGATGCCACCAGGAGCTTCTAGCCTGAGCAGTTGGAAGGGTATTTAGGTCATGTCCAATTTTGTGTTTTACAGTGCTGTAATAAAACAGATTCCTTCACGTCTGCTTTTCTGTCTAGAAAACCTTAAAGGAGATGTTTCCTATCGAGGCAGGGGACATCAACCCAGAGGACAGGATCATCCCCCACCTGCCAGGTGAGGAGCAGGGCTGAGTCACCTGGGCAGGCTCACCTGTCCCAGCTCCCCTCACCTGCCCTCCGATTGCCCCCTCCACTCCCACCCTCTCCGGACTTGACCTTTCGAGTGTGCTCACTGGTCCTCTGGTGCCCCTCCCTGGTCCGCCCAGCCCCGCGGTGGTTTGATGGGCAGCGGGTGGCCGAGAGCCGCCAGGGCACCCTCACCGAGTACTGCAACTCGCTCATGAACCTGCCTGGCAAGATCTCCCGCTGCCCCCACCTCCTCAACTTCTTCAAGGTGCGCCCTGACGACCTCAAGCTCCCCACGGACAGCCAGTGAGTGGCAGGAGGAGGAAAGGTGGTGGTCAGACCCTTGCCTGGAGGGGGTGGGACTATCCCCATGTTACACAGGAGGAGCCTGAGGCTCAGAGAGGGGAAGTGACTTGCCCAAAGTCACACAGCAGGGAAAGCCAAGGAGGCAGGATTCCAACTCTGGACACCCCCAGCATCCCTGCCAAGTTTCTACCTGGACCCCTCTGAGCCTCAAGGTGCTGGGGGTCGGGCGGAGGCACTGTGGGCTGGGGGTCTGAGGTCCTAAGTCCTTGTCCTGACTCTGAGACTGCCTGGCCGTGGGACCTGGAGCCTTCTGAAAGCAGCTTCCCTTTCTGTGACCGGGTGGTGAGGGCCAGATGCAGTAGTGGGTGCTGGGGAGAGTGCTTACAAACTGTGAAGTGTGGAGCCCCCGAGAGGACGTGGGGGGCCGATG
Organism: Hyperoodon ampullatus; assembly: GCF_949752795.1. Classification (NCBI taxonomy): domain Eukaryota; kingdom Metazoa; phylum Chordata; class Mammalia; order Artiodactyla; family Ziphiidae; genus Hyperoodon; species Hyperoodon ampullatus. The sequence continues at coordinate 49,926,784 of NC_136927.1, read as the reverse complement.
GCCTCTGGTCCTTCCTGAGCCTCTCTCAGGCTCCTGCCTATCCTTTGTCACCTCATTCTCTGCCTGCCCTCGCCCCAGGGATCTCCTGTGCTCAGGGCCCTGCGTGGACAGCATCGGAGATGCTGATGAGATCTCGCGGGAATGTGCTGCAGAAGGTCCTTCTCTCTGTCCCTCTCTGGTACTGAGCGCTGGGGGAGGCCTGGAGGACAGGGCTGCTGTAGACAGACAGCAGAACTCCAGCCAGTGCATCTGGACCCTTGAACACATCCCCGATCCTGGGCAGGGCAGCTCCCGTTGGCCCCGGGGGTTGGGGGCGCCCACTCCTGCTGGCTTCCCTCTCGAGGCTCCAGCAGAAGGGAGCTGGCCCACGAGCCTTCTCCTTTGGGTCTGCAGGAGGCTGGGGCCCCTCCTCGGGCTGGCTGAGCAGATCCTGTTCTCCTCAAAGCCCTGTCCTCCCAGTCCAGTTGCTACCTTCTCTCTGCGGCGGCCCCCATTTCCCACGTTCCTTCTGGGAACTTTCTTGGCAAGTTCTTCTGTAGGTCTGCCCAGAGCATGCTGTTCCCCAGGGGAAGCTGAGCGTCTAACCCAGACTGTTCTCTGATGCAGGGTGAAAAAGCCAGAGACATACCTGATGCCCAGAGATGGCAAGAGTAACGCTGCAGGTGAGAGGCCGTGGTCAGCCAAGTGAGGTCACCCTAAGGGACTGCTGACATCATCAGGGGCCCTGAGCTCGGTGTGTGCAGGGAAGAGAGCAGGAGGTGAGAGCAGCTGTGAAGGGTCTTGGTGGCTGCACTGAAGTGTTGGCGTCTTTGAGGGTCACTGGTCAGTGAAGGGAGCTGACCTCCATGGCTGCAGTGCCCAGCACAGACCCTGGCTCCCAACAGCCCAGAGGATGTTCTGGCTGAATGGATGAACAGATTTAGGGGCAAAAGTGGCCTTTAGGGGTGACTCAGGGGCATGACAGTACTAGTCTTTATTGCATGATAATTGTTAATAACACTACCTAACATTTATCGAGCACTTACCCTGTGCCAGGCACTATTTTAAATGTTTTCCATGTATTAACTCATGTAATCATCTCTATAATAGTATGAAGTAGGTACAACTGTGCTATTATTCCCATTTTGCAACTGGACAACACTGAGGCTTGATTTAAGTTGAGATTCTTGACAAGGGACACACAGCTACTAAATGTGGAGCAGGATTTCAGCCAGTCGGTGGGACACACGGTCAAGTACTCTGGGCTACTCAAAGTGTGGTCCAGTGACCAGCAGTGTCTTAGGTCAGGCTGCTATAACAAAGTGTCATAGAGTGGGTGGCTTAAATAGAAGAAATGAATATGAGACATAGTTCTGGAGGCTGGAAGGCTGAGATCAAGTTGTGGGCAGGTTTGGGTTCAGCTGAGGCCTCTCTCCTTGGCTTGCAGATGGCTGCCTTGTTGCTTTGTCCTCACATGGCCTTCCCTCTGTGCATGCAACTCCCTGGTGTCTTTTCCTCTTCCTATAAGGACACCAGTCCTATTGGATCAGGGTCCCAACCTTAGGACCTCATTTAATCTTAATCACCTCCTTGAAGGTTTTATGTCCAAATACACTCAGATTCTAAGGTACTGGGGGTTAGGGCTTCAACATATGAATTTGGGGGTGGGGGGACACAATTCAGCCCATAACAGGCAGCAGCAGTATTGCCTGGGGGCTGGTTAGACATGTAGCCTCTCAGGTCCCACCAGAGGCCTATGGTATCAGCACCTATGTTTCAGCAAGATTCCTGGGTGATTTGTGTGCACCTTGAAGTTGAGAAGGGCTGCTTGCTAACCACATCAAATGAGAAGGAGACCATGTGTAAAGTGTGTGACCAGTGTCTGGAACATACTAGGTGCTCAATAAGTGTAGGGCTGTGAAGACTAGCTTGTCTTTGCTGCTTTCCAGTATACAGGGCGTGTCTACCCCTGGCCTGTCTGGAGCTGGGTGGGGATGGATGCCAGTGCCTGTTCAGGTGGCCTACACAGGGCCCACAGGGGAGAGCCAGGACGAGGCGCCCACAATGTCCACTCACCCTGCCCTCTCTCTACCCAGACATCACGGGCCCCATCATCCTGCAGACGTACCGCGCCATCTCTGACTATGAGAAGAGCTCAGGCTCCGAGATGGCTCTGGCCACAGGCGACGTGGTGGATGTCGTGGAGAAGAGCCAGAGTGGTCAGCCTCCCCGCCCTGCCTGGACCGCCCTCCCCTGGTGCCTGGGCCCCCACCAAGGCTATGCCCCTCAGGCAGCCCCAGGCCTCCTCCCCGTTTGGCCCACCGGGGGGCTCTGGCTCCTTCAGAGGCCCTGACTGTTCTTCCCACCCTGTGGGTCACCCTCTCTCTGAGAGTGTGCCCCAGGGCAGCTCTGGGGATCTGCACACATTCTGGGCTGTGACTGTGCATCTCTGGGGGTTATATCCAGGCGGACAGGTGAACTTCTCACCACGTGTGTGAAGTGGGTTCTGAGCTGTAGTTCTGTGACCCTGTGGGTACTGGTGTGTGTGATTTTGGTGTGGAGTGCGGTGAAGGTGACATTTCTGAGTGTTGGACGCCTGTGTGTCTGTGTCTGACTGCCCTCACCCACCCCTACCCGCCGATGGCTGAGGGAGGCTCCCAGGCCCGCCCAGACCTACCGCCCCATATCCCTGGCACAGGCTGGTGGTTCTGCCAGATGAAGACAAAGCGCGGCTGGGTCCCGGCGTCCTACTTGGAGCCCCTGGACAGTCCTGATGAGGCAGAAGACCCAGAACCCAACTATGCAGGTGCCCCTCCCCTCCTTGGCCTCAGGGGTGGGAGAGAGGGGCAGGATTGAAGAGCCAGAAGTGACTGCTTTGGGGTCAGACATGACTGTGGGCTGGGCAGGAGGGAAGGCAGGGCTGAGACCCTAGGTTAGGTCTAGGTAGGGTAGGAGGTGGTGCCCTTGGTCGGGACAGGGGGAACCAAGAGGTAGAATAGAGGTGAGGGGGATAAGGTCAGCCTGGGACACCGGGTGGCTGCCAGCCTGGGGCCGGGTCCAGTGGGAAGCTGCATGATGAGCCAAACTGAGGCTCAGGAAGGAGGGCTGCCTGGAGGTGGGGGCATCATGGCTGACTAGAATGGAAAAACTGGCAGCCCCTGGGCTGGATGGGTCCCACGTGGGGTTTGAAAAAATTTAATATTGGTTGCCCGTATTTTGCAATAGAAAGATATTACAATTTTATGTGGATTTATGACTCCTCTTTAAAAATTGGGAAAGGCATGTGTACTGGGCCTGCAGCCCCACATGCCAACAGCGGACTGGAGTTGAGTAGCTCAGGTGCCACTGGATGGGCGCTCTACCTCCGCACTTCCTGCCGAGCCACTCCTCGTGTGCAGGTGCCTGGCCAGGTCTCTGCAGTCATGGGCGCTCCTGGCCTCTGGTGTGGGTGATGGTGGGTAGGAGTGGGCGAGCTCCTCTGGGTAGAGTAGGCAGAGGGCACAAGTCCAAAGTGTCTCCACGAGGAGGGGGGAGGGCTGGAGGAGAGAGGTCCTGGGCTCCAGCTGGAGGAAGCCCCAGGCCCAGAGAGGAGGAGCGGGGTGGCAAGCCCCGTCCTGGCGGGGGGGCTTCACACTCTGCCCCTCCCCTCTCCAGGTGAGCCCTATGTCACCATCAAAGCCTACACTGCCCTATTGGAGGATGAGATGTCTTTGGAGCAGGGCGAAACCATCGAGGTCATTCATAAGCTCCTGGATGGCTGGTGGGTCATCAGGTAGGAGAGCTGTGCCCTCCCTCCCACTGCACCTGCCCTGAGAGTCAGCCTGGCCTGGGGCTGGGCCTGCGTAGGCTCAGTGCCGACTTGACTGTGTGACTCTGGGTAGGCCACTGCCTCTCTCTGGGCTGTTTCCATTTTGGAAGCAGACTCGTGATAATCCCAGCCTGCCCGTGTCTCAGGGTTCAGTGTCCTTGTCTGAGAGGGCACACCTTTCCTTTGTGACTTGGGGTCACGTCCCCTGACCAGTCCATCTATTCATTCTCCAGCAACACAATTAATTGTATTAATTATTATATTTGATAGCTGCTAGAGCAGACCCTGTCATCCCTTTTCCTTTTAAAATCCTTCATTGCAATTTCCATCTGTTTATTCCTCCAAGTGAATGTAGGAATACTAACTTATTTTCCTGGTTCTGGGGAAAGCAGAATCCCAGGGTCTTGCGCACGATTTCAGAGCCCTGAGTCACAGGGCCCATCCGTGACCCCAGTGAGCTTGTGGCCACAACACCCCCCATCAGCGTGGCCCTTGGCTGGGGACTTTGAGGCAGGATTTCTCAACCTTTTATTTTTAAATTTTTATTGGTGTATAGTTGCTTTACAGTGTTGTGTTAGTTTCTGCTGTACAGCAAAGTGAATTCGTTTTTTGACCCAAACTCAGTTAACCCCCATTATGCACCCCTGAGACAATGTTTGTGAGTCTCCCACCAGCCAAGAAGAATCAGTTTTACAGACTGAGGTTTGTATTATGCAAAGGCTGTTGGTTTTTTTTTACTACCAAATGTAGTAGTGAGAATGGAAAGAAAAATCTTCTCAACAAATGGTGCCGGAACAACTGGATATCCCTATTGGGGGAAAAAATGAACCTAGATCCCTGCCTCGCACCATACACCTTTATTTGGGACATTTCACAGATTTTACCAAACACAAAACCCAAAACTAAGAAGCTTTTGGAAGAAAGCGTAAGGGAACTTGGTGACCTGGAGGTATGCAGAAGTTTCTTAGGACACAGAAGGCAATCACCATAAAAGAAAAAACTGACAAATACAATATTGCAGATGTTTTATAGCAAACACCTGTCCCTGGGGAGATGGATCTGCTAACTTCCTCCCCCTCCCAGCGTCACAACTGGGAAGGCCTGTGTCGCATTGATGAGGAAACTGAGGCACACAGGTGCAGGGTCTGGTGTTGGCTGCCGTGTTTGCAACCTCCCAGCTGCCTTGACCCCCAACTGTTTAGAGGGAGCCTTGACCCCACGTCTGAGGCCCCGCCCCTGCAGCTGCTCAGGCCTCAAGGGCTGCCTCTGTTGCAGGAAAGAAGATGTCACAGGTTACTTCCCATCCATGTACCTGCAACAGGCAGGGCAGGACACAGACCAGGCCCAAAGCCGGATCAAGAGGGGAGCGCCGCCCCGCAGGTGAGCAAGAGTCCCCGGGGCAGGGGGGCGGGCTGGGCGGGGCTGAGGAGGGTATACCACGGCTTCCGCTTGTCTGTCCAGGCCCTGGATAGGCAGTGCTGGGGCAGGGGAGATGGTGCAGGGGCGCTCAGCCTGGCGGGGTAGGCAGCACCCTCACTGGATGAAGGCCCCCTCCCACGCTCTGGGGCTGGCACAGGGGCGGTGGGAAAGCAGAGGTGTGAGATGGAGGTGGCGGCTCTGATGCCTAGAGTCCTCGGGATGGCCCGTGAGGGCTGCGGCAGTTCGGAGGGCTTTCCTGGGGAGGGGGTAGGCTGAAGGCTGGTGAGGGGTGTGGGAAATGGGCCTGGGCTCTGAGTCAGGGCAGGGGTCCGCGTCGGTGAGGGGCAGTCGCCTTCATGCCCCGCCCAGGCTGTGCTGGACCCCCCCCCCACCGCGCCTCCTTCCCACTCTCAACCTCCCCGGGCTAGTCTTTAGACTCTAGGGGTGGCCATGAGAGTCCCCTCGGGCAGGGACGCGGGGCGCTGACCAAAGCCCCTGTCCTGCTGCGCCCAGGTCGTCCATCCGCAACGCGCACAGCATCCACCAACAGTCACGCAAGCGCCTCAGCCAGGACACCTATCGGCGCAACAGTGTCCGTTTTTTGCAGCAGCGCCGCCGCCGGCCGCAGCCGGGGCCCCAGAGCCCAGGGAGGGCGCTGAGTGAGTGAGGGCGGGGACCTGGGGGCAGGGCCTGAGCCTGGGGGCGGGCCCTGGGGCGGGCCCTGGGGCGGGCCGGAGGTGAGGAGGGATGTGGCCAGCATGGAGGGTGATGAGAGGCGGGGCCTTGAGGGGTGGGGCCTGAAAAGTGAAGAGAGGCGGGGCCGAGCAGGCGGGGCGGGCCTCAGCTGGTGCTGTCCTCCAGCAGAGGAGGAGGAGGAGCCACCCAAGACCGAGCGCCCCAAGCCGCAGCCGGCCGTGCCCCCGAGGCCCAGCGCAGACCTTATCCTGCACCGCTGCAGCGAGAGCACCAAGCGGAAGCTGGCCTCCGCCGTCTGAAGCCGTCCCCACATGATGCTCTCCCCACCTCCAGCCCCTATCCCTGTATATACATGTATAGAGCCTGAGGTTTGGCGGCAGACGGCAGGCCCTGGCCCTGCCCCACCTAGCTATTCGCCACCCTTAATAAATGTTGCTTGGAATGGCCTGATGGTTTGCAAAGTCGCGCTGCGGGCTGGGCAACACCCTTGGTATTTCTAGAAATAGGAATGAAGGGTGTGAGCTCTATTGGGGGAAGGTGCAAGAACTGAGGTCCGGTTTCATAATTCCCTGGCCTTGCCCAAGACCAAGTTTGCACAAGACCAAGTGCAAGAGGAAACCCCAGTCCCCTCTGTCTGACAGACTGCCTACTTGAACTCTGGCCTCACTGCAGAAGAGTTCTGAAGAAGAGTAGACACAGTGCATAGTTGGGAGGGGGGGTGAGCCAGGGCTGTAGGTGACCTTGTGTGTGCACCCTGATTACCAAAAAAAAAAATGTAATTTAGGTATAGGGAGACACACCTTAGATGTAAGGACATAACACAAAGTGAAAGTGAAGGGATGGAAAAAGATACTTCATGCAAATGGAAACCGAAAGACAGCTGGAGTAGCTATACTTAGATAGAACAAAGACTGTAATAAGAGACATTGGCATTACATAACAATAAAGGGGTCAATCCAATAAGAGGGTATAACATTTGTAAATATTTATGCACCCAACATAGGAGCACTAACGTATGTAAAGCAAATATTTACAGACCTAAAGGGAGGAATAGACAGCAATACAATAATAGTAGGGGACTTTAATACCTCATTTACATCAATGGATAGGTCATCCAGACAGAAAATCAATAAGGATTTTCCAAGATAAATCATGTTAGGCCATAAAACAAATTTTAACAAATTTAAGAGGATTGAAGTTATATCAAGCATTTTTTTTCTAGCCACAATGGCATGAAACTAGAAATTACATGAAGAAAACTGGAAGACTCACAAACATGCGGAGATTAAACAAGTTATAAACAACCAGTGGGTCAAAGAACAAATCAAAAAGAGAAACAACAACAACAACAAAATACCTTGAGAAAAATGAAAATGGAAATGTAACATACCAAAATTTATGAGATGTAGTAAAAGCAGTTCTAAGAGGGAAGTTCATAGCAATAAATGCTTACCTCAAGAAACAAGAAAAGTCTCAAACAACCTAACTCAACACCCCAAGGAACTAGAAAAAGAAGAACCAATGAAGCCCAAAGTTGGTAGAAGGAAGGAAGGAACAAAAATTAGAGCAGAAATAAATGAAATAAAGACTGAAAAGAATAGAAAAGATCAGTGAAACTAAGAGCCGGTTCTTAGAAAAGATAAACAAAACTGACAAACTTTTAGCTAGACTCAGCAAGAAAAAAAGGGGACTCAAAATCAGAAATAAAAGAGGAGATGTTACAACTGATACCAAAGAAATACAAAGGATCATAAATGACTACTGTGGGGACTTCCCTGGTGGTACAGTGGTTAAGAATCTGCCTGCCAATGCAGGGTTCGAGCCCTGGTCTGGGAAGATCCCACATGCCACGGAGCAACTAAGCCCATGAGCCACAACTACTGAGCCCACACGCCACAACTACTGAAGCCTGTGTGTCTAGAGCCCATGCCCCGCAACAGGAGAAGCCACCGCAATGAGAAGCCTGTGTATCGCAACGAAGAGTAGTCCCCCCTTGCCGCAACTAGAGAAAGCCCACATGCAGCAACGAAGACCAAACACAGCCAAAATAAAGAAATAAATAATTTTTTTTTAAAGTTTACTATTCTTGCAAAATCAAAATAAATAAATAAATAAATGACTACTGTGAACAATTATATGCCAAACTAGAAGAAATGGACAAATTGGACAACCAAGAAAAAAATGGATAAATTACTAGAAACATACAACCTACAAAGACTGTGATGAAACAAAATCTGAATGGACCAATTATTAGCAAGGAGACTGAATCAGCAATAAAAACTTCCCCCAAAACAAAAGTCCAGGACCAGATGGATTCACTGGTGAATTCTACCAAATATTCTTCTCAAATTCTTCTCAAACTCTTCCAAAAAATATGAGGGGAACTCTTTCATATTTTATGAGGCCAGCATTACCCTGATACCAAAACCAGACAAGGATGCCACACAAAAAAGAAAATTGCAGGCCAGTATCCCTCATTACCATAGATGCAAAAATCTTCAAAAAAGTATTAGCAAACAGAATTCAACAATACCTTAAAAGGATAACACACCATGATCAAGTAGGATTTATTCCAGGCATGCAGTGATGTTTCAATATTCACAAATCAGTCAGTGATACACCACATTAACAAAACAAAGGATAAGAATCATATGATCATTTCAATAGATGCAGAAGAAGCATGTGACAAAATTCAACACCCATTTAGAATGAAAACACTCAAAGCAGGTATAGAGGGAACATACCTCAACATAGTAAAGGCCACGTATGACAAGCTCATAACTAACATCACACTCAATGGTGAAAAGCTAAAAGCTTTTCCTCTAAGACCAGGAACAAGACAAGGTTGCACACTCTCACCAATTTTATTCAACATGGTATTGGAAGTCTTAGCCAGAGCAATCAGGGAAAAAAAACAACAACAAAATAAAAGACATCCAAATTAGAAAGGAAGAAGTAAAACTGTCACTATTTGCAGATGACATGATATATGTAGAAAACTCTAAAGACTCCATTAAAAACTCTTAGTACTAATAAACAACTTTAGTAAAGTTGGAGTACACAAAATCAACACAAACATCTGCTGCATTCCTTTATGCTTATAATGAACTATCGGAGTGAGAAACTATCAGAAGACAATCCCATTAACAATTGAATCAAAAAGAATAAAACACCTAGGAATAAATTTAACCAAGTAGGTGAAAGACTTGTATATTGAAAACTATGAGACATTAATGAAAGAAATTGAAGAAGACACAAAAAATAGAAAGATATTCTGTGCTCCTGGATTGTAAAAATTAATTTTGTTAAAATATCCATACTACCCAAAGCAATATACAGATTCAATGCAATCCCTATCAAAATTCCAATGGTATTTTTCACAGAAATAGTACAAACAATCCTAAAATTTGTATGGAACCACAAAAGACCCCAAATGGCCAAAGCAATCTTGAGGAAAAAAGAACAAAGCTTGAGGCATCACACACCCCAATTTCAAACTATGTTACAAAGCTATAGTAATTAAAACAGTATGGTATTGGCATTAAAACAGGTGCATAGATCAATGGAACAGAGTAGAGAACCCAGAAATAAACTCATGCATATATAGTCAATTAATTTACAACAAAGGAGCCAAGAATATGTAATGGGGACAGAACAGTCTTCAGTAAATGCTGTCTGGGAAAATTGGACAGCCACATGCAAAGGAATGAAACCAGACCACTACCTTACACAATACACAAAAACTGATGACCAACTTAAGTGTAATACCTGAAAACATAAAGCTCCTAGAAGAAAACATAGACAGTAAACTACTAGATATAGGTCTTGGCGATGAGTTTTTGAATCTGCACCAAAAGCAAAAGCAACAAATGCAAATATAAACAACTGGGACTACATCAGACTAAAGGCTCCTGCACAGCAAAATAAACAACAAACAAAATGAAAAGGCAGCCTATAGAATGAGAGAAAATAACTGCAAATCATATATTTGATAAGGGGTTAATATCCAAAATATATGAAGGACTCATATAACTCAATATCAAAAACAAACAATCCAATTAAAAAATGGACAGAAGATCTGAATAGACATTTCTCCAAAGAAGACATACAGATGGCCAACAGGTACATGAAAAGACGCTGAACATCATTCATTCAGGGAAATACAAATCAAAACCACAATGACACAGCACCAGCACCTCATACCTGTTAGAATGGCTATTATCAAAAAGACAAAAAAATAACAAGTGTTGGCAAGGATGTGGAGAAAAGGGAAGACTTGTGCACCGTTAGTGGGAATGTAAATTGGCTTAGCCACTATGGAAAACAGTATGAAGTTTCCTCAAAAAAATTAAAAATAGAACTATCATATGATCCAGTTATTCCATTAGAATCTGGGTATTATGAGAAGAAAATGAAAACACTAACGATAACTGCACCTTGATGTTCATTGCAGCATCATTTACAATAGCCAAGATATGGAAACAACCTAAGTGACCATCAATGGATGACCAGATAAAGAAATTGTGGCATAAATACACAATGGAATATTATTCAGCCATAAAAAATAAAATCTTGCCACTTGCAACAAAATGGATGGACTTTGAGGGCATTATGCTAAGTGAAATGTCAGACAGAGAAAGACAAATACTGTATTATCTCTCTTATATGTGGAGTCTAAAAGACAAAGAAAGAAACAAAAAACAACCAAGCTCTTGGATACATTAAACAGATCGGTGGTTGCAATAAGTGGAGGGTGGGCGGGGGTGGAAGAAATGGGTGAATTGTTATTTACTTATTTCTTTATTTTGGTTTATATAAATTGAATAAACATTTTTTTAAACTGGCAAATATAAACAGGAGAGTATAATTGATCTCTCATTCCAGATTCAGTTGAAAATAGCCATCCTGGGGCCATTGCTAAGGCACAGAAAGGGCACAGAAATTTAGACATCTACCCAGTTTTCACTCCCTGAGACATAGTGGGGGTCTTGGCTAATAGAGCCGAGACTATTCAGTGAAGGACAATAGTTTATCACACACACAAAGAATTATAATTTAGCTATAGGGAGGGGTGCCTCTGATTATTCACTGAGAGCCTGCCCAGTTAGGAGGTTGTACCAGAAAGCGATTATTCACCACCCACCCCAGCAATGCTGCTAGCCCATGGCCTCCAAGTCTTTGCTGGTGGGTCTGTCCCCAAATGCAAAGATACCATGATGCAAACTGGAGCTGCAAATCTCATAAAAGATGCAGCTTGTCTCGAAGGCCATGGGTGGCATGGAGAGCTTCTCTTCCTGTGTGGGAAGCAGCATATGAGGCTGGACAAGGCTGGTCGCTTAGAGATAAGAGGAAGCGGGTTTCTCCCAGTCTTGGCTCAGTCATACAAGTGACCATGCTGGTCAAGCCATTTGGCCCAGCACACACTACAGGTAGAGAAGGAACCTGGGAACCCTAGGAGTTGAATCAAAGCAGAACAGCCCCATGAATGGTCCAGCCAACAGAAGGCAGCCCAGACTGAACGCTGAGGTCACCTCCCTGTTACCTGATGGGCTAACCACCCCGGAGCCACACGTGACAATGATGAGCGGGGGCTCTATGACAGATGTCTGCCAGGTCTCCACGTAAGCATGGTGGCTGCTTAGAAAAGGAGGAAGAACATGGACTTTGGAGTCACATGGACCTGGGTCTGAATCCTCTCCTGGTTGCGTGGCCTCAGGCAGGCCATTTAATCACTCTGAGCCCCAGTTGCCTATCTAAAAACACGGGGGCTGGTCTTTCCCCGCAAGGTTTGCAGGACCACGCCTCTCGTGTTCAGAGTCAACATCTGCTCAGGTACACCAGCAGCTGGCCTCCCCTGACTTCCACTGTGAACCAGTCCATCCTTCATTCACTTCCCAGGAAGTGAGCCTCTGAGCCAGCCAGACCCAGCTGGACCTGCAGTCTACCTCCCAAGGTCAGGAACTGCCCAGGTTGGGTCATTCCTCTGTCTGAGGACATACATCCAGGCCCCAGCTGGGGCTGGGTCCGCTGCCCAGGTGACCACCTAGAGGTTGGTCTCTCCCCCCCGGCAGCTTCCCTTCATTTCTATCAATGCCTTTTCCTCCACTGCTTCCTGAATGGGTCATCAGATAGGATCTTCAACCTTTTTGTACCCTAATCAGATTAATCCCTCCAAATCTGGAAAGTATTCACAATTTTGGGTCACTAATTCCAGCAACTAATAGATACTAAGAACACAGATATCTCTAAATTTATATTTATACCTGTATCTGTATCTATATGCCTTTTTTTGAGTTGATAAATTTTTGTTACCTTGTGTGATTTTTTTTTTGCAATTGAAGTATAGTTAATTTACAGTGTCATGTTAGTTTCAGGTGCATCTATATGTTTTTAAGTGACAACCCTCCAGAGGAAAAATTCTATAAAGGAAAGGACATTATTTGGTCAACTGACAAAACTGGAATATGAATGGTAAACCAGACAAAAGTATTGCATCAGTGTTCAGTTTACTGGAGTTGGTAACTAAATCATGGCTATAGAAACCCTCTTCTTAGAAAATACTCCCTAAAGTATTTAGGGATAAATGAGGTAAGCAACTTTCCCTCAAATGGTTCAGAAAGAAATTATGCACATAAGTTTATATACATTATTACAGATAATCGTACAGTCACTTACACACACAGGCAATGTTATACACACACACAAGGGAGACAGAGGGGGGAGAGAAAGCAAACAAATGATAAAATGGGGTAAAATGTTAATAATATGAGAATCTGGCAAAAGGGCATTAAGTGTTCTTCAGGCTCTTTTCATTTCTGCAACTTTTCTATACCTTTGAAATGATTTCAAAATAAAGATTAAAATTAAAAAAAAGACAGCCCCCAAACCTCAACTTAGGCTTTGAAAACCTACATTATTTGTTTTGGGATTTTCCATTTTAAGTCCTACCTTTCCAGGTTCGTGTGGAGGAAGGGACAGCTAAGGCATAGACACCACAGTATGTGAACACGTCTCTAACTGATTCTCCTTCAACTTGGAAACATGTGAGGTCACACAGAATTCCATGCCAATGGCGGGGAGATAGATGTGTGTGCACATATACCCCCAGTGCACATATGCATCTGTCTCTCTGTTTCTCTGCGGACTTATTTAAACTTTGGGATGCAGCTCCAATGCCCACAAGGGTCAAGCTAGTATGTGAGTGAATGAAACAGGCCAGGCATAAGAAGAGTCAACTACTAGAAATACAATAAAACTTTCTTGATTTTTACTGGGCTGTGGGGAAACATAAAATGTCATACAAACAAGTATGATAACTGCAAATGACATTTCCGAGTCAAAGTAGGCAAAAACAGATATATTTAATAACTCATTTTCTCATCTTGCAACCCCTCGGGCCTAGAGGATTCTAGGCTTCCAGCCCACGGAATCCTGCGGGAGTGTGTTTCATCACGTCGCGATGTGGAGTACAGAATCCCACTGGGAGTCCTTCAACTGGGAGCAGTACTCAGTTTTACTCAGTTTCATAATGGAAAAGAGCTGTTCACAAATGTAGGTACTCCCGAACATGGAGAGAATCTTGGCACAGTGGGTTTTGTACTTGGGATAGCTGCTCCAGAGGTATTTATAGAATTCTGGTATTCCAACCTTGTCGTATTTGGTTTTCAGGACCGTGTTGCACTGCAGATCAATCACCTCCATCTGGAGCGCTTCCTGGACGCTCTCGATCTTCATGGAGAAAGGGGAGCTGAACAGGGTCAGTTCACTTTCGTAGAGTTTGAAATCGGACAGCCTTTTCTGGAATTCCGTCTTCAGCTCCACGATTTTGGGAATGTAGTTCAGCCCATCGCTTTCGTTTCTGGAAACCAGTTTCAGGGTGGGAAAGTGGGCCAGGTTATTCCTGGCCAAATGAGTCTCCCAGAGGCACAGTTTAGCCAAGAACGCCCGAATCAAGTCGTACATCTGTGTCACGATTTGGGAATGCCCTTGGAGAGAGATATTCAACGTGTTCAGATGCATAGTCATGTCCACCAAGAAGGCCAAGTCTTTGATCCAATCTTGAGAGCTCAGCTGAGGCAGGGGCTTGCCTCTGGAAGACATGAAGGAGTCAATTTCTTCCAACGATTCAAAGAACCTCTTCAGCACCAGCCCGCGGCTGAGCCACTTAATCTCCGTGTAGTATAGAAGGCTGCCGTATTGGCTGTCCAGCTCATAGAGCAAAGTCGTGAACTCGCTGTGGTTCAGTCCACGGGAGCAGATCCAGTTCACGGCATTTACTACCACGCTCATGATGTGGTCCATCTTTAACTTTTGAGCACAGAGCGATTCCGGGTGAATAATGCAACAAACGGACTTCAGATCTGAACCCTTGCAAGCCGTCGCCACCTTGGACTTGAGTTTTGTGACCAGCCCGTCGTTGGCATCTACCATCGCAGGAGTGCCAGTTGAGGCCACGCTTACTAATTTCGACCAGTCGATATTAAACTTTTTAAGACTTTTCTCAACACGCAAAAAGATCTCATTTCCAGATTTTGTCCCCGTCATGGGCACCGTATCCAAAAGTTCTTCGGATACATCAAAATTCTCATCAACGCCCCGGATGAATATGGCCAACTGGGTGGTGTTATTTATATCTGTGATCTCGTCGATGGCAATAGAATAGGCCACAAATGATCTGATTTTTTCACGTAATTTCTCCCATAAGTTCCCAGCCATGTCTTCTATGGGCTGGACGGCAGAGTTTTCCCTTGGACTCACATTTGCAAACACTTGTTTTTGCTCGGGACACACGATGTCTGATGACCCTAAGAGATACTTTCTGAGCCCTTTCTTCAGCTCCTGGAGCTTCTCGTCGCGCATCTTCTCTGTGTACTGGTCATAGTGCTTGCTGTGGTTGGTTTGATAATGGCGTCTCAGGTTGTATTCTTTGGACACAGACATGCTCTGTTTGCATATTAAACACGTAGGGATATTCTGCACCTCCACGAAGAAATACGCTCTCTCCCACTTTTCTTGAAATACACGGCCCTCTTGGTCTATCTTTCTTTTTCCCACTTTTGATAGAAACATGGAGACAAGAAACAGTTCAGTTTTCCCTTAAATCGACTGTTAGTCTAACACCAGCAAGAGCATGATGACAAATGCAAGGGATAAGGTGGCGGGGTGGGGCGTGGTTAACTGGAGAGCACCCCAGCCCTGCAGAGGTGTGGGGTGAGGACGGGGGACACTCAGGGCAAGCAAACTACTGCCAGAGGGAGCATGGCCCTGGCCTGCCTGGATCTTCAGATTGCTAAAGAAAACCTGGAAATGGACTTTTATGAAAAAGTCCCTGGTTTTTCAATGTTGGCCACGAATTCCCTTTTTTAAAAGGTAGATGAGCCAAGGGGCTTCCCTGGTGGCTCAGTGGTTAAGAATCCGCCTGCCAATGCAGGGGACACGGGTTCGAGTCCTGGTCCAGGAAGATCCCACATACCGTGGAGCAACTAAGCCCGTGTGCCACAACTACTGAGCCTGCGCGCCTAGAGCCCGTGCTCCACAACAAGAGAAGCCACCATACCGCAACAAAGAGTAGCCCCCGCTCGCTGCAACTAGAGAAAGCCCGTGCGCAGTAACAGACCCGATGCAGCCAAAAATAAATAAATAAATAAATAAATAAAATTAAAAGGTAGATGAGCCAAAAGAAAGACAACTTTGGGGAGGTTCAGCAAGTGGCTATGCTTGCCCATCTGGTTTAAATGAGAATGATTTGAAAGTGTATCTGCATTTTAACATATATTTTTTCATTTGATTTTCAAGGGAACTTTGAAATAACAGAGAAGGGAATGAGCACAGAAGACGTATGATTTAACTGCTGTGAGTCCCGAAAGACACCAGTGATAGCCACAGACCCTCACAGAACTTACCTGTTTTCAATGTAAAGAAATGGGCCACGATGCAGGTGAGCTTTACTTTGAAAGAACATAGGTATAAAAATTCACTTTAAGAAAATGTAGGCAGAGACAAGCAGTCAATGTAGTGGCTGCCTGGGGCTGGGGGTGGGAATGGGGAATGACCAGAAATGGGTAGGAGGAATCTTTCAGGTGGGGGGATGGAAATGTTCTAATATTAGATTGTGGTGATAGTTGCACGACTCCGTAAATATACTAAAAATCACTGGATTGTGTACAGTTTGCACAAGTGAATTTTACGGTATGTAAATTTATGCCACAATAAAGCTATTAAAAATGTAAAAAGCTATTTAACAACCAGAGGAGTTTAGGAATAATAATTGTGCATTTTAAAAGAACACTTTAGTTTCCAAATTTAAATGAGGAGGTTCCCTAGATGACTCTTGGGAACATCGTTACATGTTATGCTTTTTTTTCTTTCTATAGGTACTTTACTTTTTTAGAATTTTATTGAAATATACTTATTTACAATGTTGTGTTCGTTTCAGGTGTACAGCAAAGTGATTCAGTTATATATACATATGCATATATATATATATATAAATATATATATATATATTCTTTTTTAGATTCTTTTCCATTATAGGTTATTGCAAGATGAGTATAGTTCCCTGTGCTATACAGCAGGTCCTTGTTGGTTACGCTTTCTGCTTTAATATCCAATAGGATTTTGACTTGCTTGCAAGGACTTTAGGGGAGACATTAAAAATATTTAACAAGCAGAGTGGCTGGGACATTGCCCAATCAGAACAGAAGTCAGGGCTTCCCTGGTGGCGCAGTGGTTGAGAATCTGCCTGCCAATGCAGGGGACACAGGTTCGAGCCTTGGTCTGGGAAGATCCCACATGCCGCGGAGCAACTAGCCCCGTGAGCCACAATTACTGAGCCTGCGCGTCTGGAGCCTGTGCTCCGCAACAAGAGAGGCCGCGATAGTGAGAGGCCCGCGCACCGCGATGAGGAGTGGCCCCCGCTTGCCGCAACTACAGAAAGCCCTGGCACAGAAACGAAGAGCCAACACAGCCATAAATAAAATAAATAAATAAATAAAATTAAAAAAGAAAAAAAAAAGGATGCTTTAAAAAAAAAAAAAAAAAAAGAACAGAAGTCAACTGGAGGGGGTTCTGGGAGCCCTGCTGTGCCAGGCCCTGTTGGTTCTGAACTGTGGGGAGGTCAGGGGTGGCCAGGTAGGTACTATTTACCCAATAAGGTAGAGTAGTAGTTCAGTATTATGATATGAGCCGCCCCCCGCCCCGACCCCATAAAGGACTCTTGAATAAGAATGTGGTATGTTATCACACACAGCAAGCTCCATCAAATTGTTATATGAGAAAAAAATGCCTGGCTAATAATACTCGAGCAACAGAATTAAAGGGCTTTAAAAGAAGCAGGAAAGGGCTTCCCTGGTGGCGCAGTGGTTGAGAGTCTGCCTGCCGATGCAGGGGACACAGGTTCATGCCACGGAGCAGCTGGGCCCGTGAGCCATGGCCGCTGAGCCTGTGCGTCCAGAGCCTGTGCTCCGCAATGGGAGAGGCCACAACAGTGAGAGGCCCGCGTACCGCAAACAAACAAACAAAAAAAGACGAGGAAAAACAAAATGCACATAAAGAGCAGCATGCTTTGCTCTTTCTGGTGGTGAGTGTCCACTGAGACAGCGCACGTGGCACAGCAGGGACTAGGACCATCTTCTCTCCCCCAGGATACTCACCATTGCTGAGTTCAAGGCCGGGAAGTGGTCTGAAGAGAAAGAGACATTGGTGAGTGCAACAGAGGTCACTTTTCCTCTCTTGTCCATTTAGTTCTATTTGACAAAACTTTTGTGAGTGTCAGTGCGAGGCTAAACTAAAACAGGCTGCCCATGATCACCAAGAAACGGGAGCGAGGACACACAGCTCCCAGAAGCAGAATATGATGAACTGAGTGTGACAGGCAGCATGACATAGCACTTGACTGCAGGGACCCATGGCCCACGTCCTGGGGTGAGAATCCCTGTGCCCCCCAGCTTCTCCACCTCGAGCAAGTTACGATCTGCAGCTCATTCTCCTGACCAGGCAGGGGACTCTCACATACCTGATGACTGTGAATTTGATAAATTCTGCGGCATCCAAGATCCTTCTCATGGAGCTGATTTCCAGGTAGCCAGGGGCTTTGAATACCACCCCCGGGGGCATGCCGTCGATGACCACACAGCCAGGGTTGAAGGTGATCTTCCTGTAGGGAACTTTCACAGGGAAATCCACTCCAATTGCTTCACCTGTGATGATACAAAGAGTGTAAAATCAGGTGTGTGTCACTTGCTTTTCCCAAACCGTGCTTTATCTTTAATGCCAAGATTTTAAAATTAATTGCATCAAGTAACAACACTGGTGATCAGCCATTACTTTATTTTCCAGCCATGCTAGGGTGTATGAATAATTTTATTGATTTTGAAATTGGTAACAGGTAGTGTAGCAGACTGTGGTCCATGAAATAGGCATTATCATAGTATCTACCTGAAAAGGGTTTTGTGAGGATTAAATGATTAATCACATGTCGAACACTAAAAACAATACTCAGCTATGGTAAAAAGTCAGTAAGTGAAAGATAGCTATTATAATTATTTTAAAAATATTTAAAATTTATTTTTAATTGAGATATAATTGACATATAACATTGTATTAGTTTTGGGTGTACAGCATAATGATTTGATAGCTTTTTTTTTTTTTTTTTTTGCCGTACACGGGCCTCTCACTGTTGTGGCCTCTCTCATTGCGGAGCACAGGCTCCCGACGCGCAGGCTCAGCGACCATGGCCCACGGGCCCAGCCGCTCCGCGGCATGTGGGATCCTCCTGGACCGGGGCACAAACCCGCGTCCCCTGCATCGGCAGGCGGACTCTCAACCACTGCGCCACCAGGGAAGCCCAAGATAGCTTTAAAAAAAAATTTTTTTTATTGAAGTGTAGTTGATTTACAATGTCGTGTTAATTTCTGCTGTACAGCAAAGTGATTCAGTTATACATATATATACATTCTTTTTTTAATATTCTTTTCCATTATGGTTTATCATAGGATATTGAATATAATTCTCTGTGCTATACAGTAGGACCTTGTTTATCCATTCTATATATTAAAGCTTACATCTGCTAACCCCAAACTCCCACTCCATCACTCCCCCAACTCCCTCCCCCTTGGCAACCAGCAGCCTGTTCTCTATGTCCATAATTCTGTTTCTGTTTCGTAGATAGGTTCATTTGTGTCATATTTTAGATTCCACGTAAGTGATATCATATAGTATTTGTCTTTCTCTTTCTGACTTACTTCACTTAGTATGATAATCTCTAGCATCCATATTGCTGCAAATGGCATTATTTCATTCTTTTTTATGGCTGAGTAGTATTCCATTATATATATATGTATATATATATATATATATATATATACATATATATACACCACATCTTCTTTATCCATTCATCTGTCGATGGACATTTAGGTTGTTTACATGTCTTGGCTATTGTGAATAGTGGTGCTACGAACATAGGGGTGCATGTATCTTTTTGAATTATAGCTTTGTGTGGATATTTGCCCAGGAGTGGGATTGCACGATCATATGGTAGTTCTATTTTTAGTTTTCTAAGGAACCCCCATACTGTCCTCCATAGTGGCTGCACCAACTTACATTCCCACCAACAATGTAGGAAGGTTCCCTTTTCTCCACACCCTCTCCAGCATTTATTATTTGTAGACTTTTTTTTTTTTTTTTTTTTTTTTTTTTTTTTTTTTTTTTTTGTGGTACGCGGGCCTCTCACTGCTGTGGCCTCTCCCGTTGCGGAGCACAGGCTCCGGATGCACAGGCTCAGCAGCCATGGCTCACGGGCCCAGCCGCTCCGCGGCATATGGGATCCTCCCAGACCGGGGCACGAACCCGTATCCCCTGCATCGGCAGGCGGACTCTCAACCACTGCGCCACCAGGGAGGCCCTGTAGACTTTTTAATGATGGCCATTCTGACTGATGTGAGGTGGTACCTCACTGTGGTTTTGATTTGCATTTCTCTAATAATTAGCAATGTTGAGCATCTTTTCATGTGCCTATTGGCCAAAGATAGCTATTATTATTATGAAATTAGTGTTTCCATGTAAAAGTTCTTCTTCAGGAAAAATACACACTAATTTTGATCACAGCTCCTTCACAGAAAGATCAATTTCTTAGATAAAGTAATCAATTAGAAGGAAATATTTCAAATGTATAAAATTTGGTTATGTAACAATATAAAAACGTACCAAATTTTCGGCTAAAGAGGTCATTGACTTGTTCTCTTAGTTGTTTTATTTTTTCAATGCTTGATAATCTTTCCTTCTCATTATCTAAAAAAATTAAAAAAAACAAGCAAACCAGGTTTATTCATGTATTTGCTCCCCCGAAAAGCTGTTGGAGGAAACACCTGTTAGCACATGTGAAAGCACTTTACCTGGCTTATCATTCAGTTTAGTTTTAGCAATAATTAAGCCTTTTGGCAATTTGTAAATTTAAGGCATTAAAGATGACAGAGAATTTTCCAAATTATGACTCTATGTAAATATAAGACATACTACTTTAGAGAACATTTTCAATATCATGCAAGATAAGGATGTCCACTTTCACCCCTACTCTTCAACATTATAATAGACATCCTAGCCAGTGCAATATAGCAAGTAAAATGAATAAGATGTATGTACTAGGATTAGGGGGGAAAATTTTTTAATACTGGAAATTTTTATTCTATTTAATTTTGAATAATGAAAAGTGATTATGTGGTTCAAAATTCGAATGATATAAAACAGTACATCATGAAATGTCTCCCTTCCATCCCTATCTTAGCTCTCAAGTTTCCTTCTTTGGAGGAATCTATGCCATTAGATTCTTTTGTATCTCTCCAGATATGTTTTATATACACCTATTAAGAAAAGAAGATTAATTGATGGGCAGCAAATACATTTCACCACTGTGGCCAGTTCCAATCCAATGATAGCCAGTGCTTGGAGTTGGCTGCCCTAAGGGATATTTTCCAAGTAATGCACCAGGGCAGGGCTGTGAGAAGCAATATATCTGATAAACAATGTACAATATAGCAAGATATTCAGTGTGCAGCACTTGGAAGCATATTTTATATTCCTGAATTGTCTTTCCTTAGTTGACAGGGTGAACTTAGCAAAAAAATAGCTCCAAGAGACTAACCCATGTCACAAAGTGGTTAAAATATAACAAAATGAAAAAAATAATCTAAATTATGATAAAGTCAGATAGAATTCCATACCTGGAATCGTCACCTGAACGATGTTAAGATCTTCAACACCTGCTGCAGAATTTGTAATATTGGATGAATTGGTGTTTCCTTAAACAGAAATTGAAATTTAGAACTTATAGAAAACTAGGCTACTTCTCCTCTAAAACTATCAAATTGCCACTTTGATCAGAAGGCCAGACTAGGGAATTCCCTGGTGGTCCAGTGACTAGGACTTGGCACTTTCACTGCCAGGGCCTGGGTTCAGTCCCTAGTTGGGGAATTAAGATTGTGCAAGCCAGGAGGCGTGGCCAAAAAAAAAGAAGGCCAGGCTAAATTTTTAAACTCCAGAGAACATTTAGCTGTAGAATAACAAGCTGGCTTGGCAATAATTGATGTTTGTTTGAGTCTCTGTAGTTTAATGTTGATGTCAAAGGAGAAAGGGCACCATGGCTTTTATTTAGTTCATAGCCCCTGATACTTCAGTCAGTCTAATTTGATTCAAAAACAAGGGTGTTTAAAAATATATTTCCTGGGACTTCCCTGGCAGTCCAGTGGTTAAGACTCTAAGCTCCCAGTGCAGGGGGCACGGGTTGGATCCCTGGTCAGGGAACTAAGATCTTGCATGCCACTCAGCCAAAAAAAAAAAAAAAAAAAAATTTTTTTCCTTTCTTGTTATTCTCAGTTTAAAGGTGGGGGGTAGGAAAGAAGACATACGAATGTGTCCAAGAGGACACTTAGGAAGCAGATGTCCTATGAGAAATGAGGTAACAGACAGTCAAGGAAAGGCTCAGATGGGGTTAAATAGTAAAAGCACAGTTGACGTTATCATGATTTCTGGTCAAATGATACACACAATGCTCACTTAAATGAGAAATGTAAATGAGCCTGTCTAGTCCTTTCTGAGGGACTCAAAGTTCAATCCCTGTGTTCTGTGAAAGATCAACCATTTGGGTGTTTGAGATTCTGCATCTGAAGAACAAGACCTCAAAGGGACACAAGGAGACACACCGTCGTTCTTCCCCCCTCCCCCCTTCATCCTCCCCCTCTTCATTCTTCCCCTCTCCCCTCTCCCTTGCAGTTTCCCCCTCCCCACTTCATTCCCCTCCTTCTGGCTTCATTCTTTCCTCATTGGACCAAGCACAGTTTGGCCCTACTCTGGCCAGGGCTAATTTGCACAGCCTAATTCTGTTATCTGACAAGCCTAGAGCACTGGGTACCTGATGGGAATATGGGCTGCTCTGGTCATAGGTACACACACATTGAGTTCAATCTTTTCCCTTTCAGAAAAAATGAAAACCATACTTAGCCGTGTGAATGTGGCGAGGTTTTTGGCAACCAACCTTCAATTTTCACCTCAGCTTCAGGGTCCTCACTCATTTCTGAAGGGACAAGCTGAGTAGAATCTTGAAAAAAAAATTTCTAAAATGACATTCATTGTTTATGTATTCTCATGTTCCAACATTTTACCGCTCCTATACCCAAAAAGTCACTTATCCTGGCATTTTAAATACATTTTATATTTACTAAACATAGAGGTATAAACATAAAGGTAATTTTAATTTTAAAAAGGATAATAGGGTAATAAAGGATAATCTTATAAGGAATAAGAGGAGATAAGAAACTTTCAGATATTATCAAATAATATGAAGTTGCAGTAACGGACAAAGAATATCCTTCTATTTGAGCTAATGGAAGACATGTGGTCATAGTGTTTTCTGATTGTCATTGGGAATTACTAGGATTCAAAAAAAGCCATTTGCTCCTTTCTTATCCTGCCAGCAGCCCCCAGGTGATTCATGGTCTATTATTACATGGACGCATGTAACCTACACGAATGCATGTAATGTACACGACATATACATGCTCAGTGAAATAAACCAGTCACAAAAAAGCAAATATCATATGATTTCACTTATATGAGGTACCTAAAGTACCTAATTGAGTTTTCTGGTGGATAAGAATTATGACATATACATTAAGTTCTACATATAGACAAAAGCCTGGCTAGCTTACCTCGCCTAACTCTAGCTCATTTTAGAAAGATTTGTCAAATCTTACATTAATTGTTAGCAAAAGAAGAAAGACTAGAATGCAAAACTGTTTTGATATTGTACTATCGTTACGTAGGATGTAACCTTTGGGGAAAAACAGATGAAGGTACATTGGGCTGCTCTGTACTATTCTTGCAGCTTCTTGTGAATCTATAATTATTTTAAAATAAAAAGGTTTTAGGGAGTTCCCTGGTGGCCTCGTGGTTAGAATTCTGGGCTCTCACTGCCGTGGCCTGGGGAACTGAGATCCCACAGGCTGTGCAGTGTGGCCCCTCCCTGCCCCAGATAGAGATAAATAAATAATAAAAAAATAATAGAACTGACATAAAATAAAAAGGTTTTAAAAATCAAACAAATTCAGCTCTATTGTAAATGGGCTTCCCACAATATCATGATAATAAAAAATCTGTTTAGATATGAACTATTTCGAGGGCCAACATCCCATGAAAACTTTCTGATTCTAATTCAGCACCAGTTCTACAACTGACTCCTACACAGGTCTTCTTCTTTCCAAATATTGTACTATCCATCCATTTAAAAAATGACCAAACAATACCTTAACAGGCTTTTACAAAGGAAAGTAAAATGACATAAGGGAGGAACAGATTTAAACTCAATTCAAAATAATTGTCCTCCTTTACATCCAGAGAAGGTCAGAGATTGAGTTAAAGAAAAGAAACAAAAAATTAATGGAAGAATCCTGACACACGCTACAACATGGATAAACCCTGAAAGCATTATGCTCAGTGAAATAAGCCAGTCACAAAAAGGCAAATAACGTATGATTCCACTTATATGAGATACCTAAAGTAGTCAAATTCATAGAGACAGAAAGTAGAATAGGGGTTGCCAGGAGGGAAAATGGGGGAGTTGTTGTTAAATGCGTATAGGTTTGCAAGATGAAAAGTTCTGGAGATCTTCTTCCCAACAAATATACTCAGCACTATCAAACTGCACACTTCACAGTGGTTAAGATGGTAAATTTTATGTTATGTGGGTTTTTTTAACCACAATGAAAATACATAATTTACAAAAATAAACAAGACTTAAATAATGACAGAGTCCGCTTGTCTTCTTGGTTCTAAAGCAATGAAATTCAAAATGGATTTGAATTTTATTTTATGAGTGAATGAACAATTCTAAGACTGGACTCTATCATAGTATGTTCTCTGGCAAAATCTACCAAAATTCTTCTAGGTCAGAGACTTAGACAAATTGCTCAGGGGGCCGTTGGAACCATCCTCTACAACAAAAAACTCCAGACTCCCTAAATCAGGGAAGCTATCGAAAATGACTGCAACTCGGCTCCTTGGAGAAAGTTTCTGATGTAAAAGAAAAACACAAATCATTTTGGTACTGAGACAGATGTACAACCCCTAAAAACAAGATCAACTTGCCTGTAAACTGACAAAGACATTCATACCTCTATGTTTGCAGAGGAAATCTCCTTTATTAATTTTATCTTACATAAACCACTTTAAGAGCTTAGGCCTTAAATATGATGCTCAGGATTTATATATGAGTGGAGGGAAGTATATACCAAGTTTTATCTCTAATTCAAGAATTTCCTAAAATTCTATTGAACTTTGCTCAAAAGATTTTGGCATGCCCATCAAGAAGACAAAATGAAATAAAGTAACAAATGGCATCAGTGCAAATTTTTCTTACCACTTAACCTCTATATCCAGGCACTTAAAGTAGAATCATTTACAAATCAAAAAAGTAAGAGAGTGACAGAGTTCTTAATACTACATCTTAGGATGAGGACTCGGCCAGTTCTCTAAGAAGGCATGTTGTCTTCTGTATTTTCAAACGTGTGTTTAAAAGGGTATATTCTCTTCAAAATACTGTAAACTAAAAAAAAAAAAAAAAAAAAAAAAAAAAAGAGAGAGAGAGAAAATGCCTTATTTTTCTAACCTTCCACTGGTAATTCCATTTCTATTACTTCAGTGCTGGCAGAATGATGGCTCTCTGAAAGGAAAGCAAGCAAGGCAGAAATACAAATTTTAAAAAAGGAATCATTTAAAACCAATGCAAATAATTCAAGACCCGCACAGGAATATACATGCAATACTTCGACTCCGTAATATCAAATTCACACAAATGATCCTTTCTTTATGTTTTTTCCTTTGTTTTTGTTTTCATTTGTGCTTTGGAAAAATTTCAAATACAGAAAAGCAGAGAGACGGCATCATGAAGCCATGTGCCCATCCCTCAGCGCCAACAGTCATCAGCTCACATCATCCCGGTTTATCCGTGCCCACCCCACCCAGCACTGGTAGTTTAAAGTAAATCCCAGAATTCAGTGTGCAAATATTGCATAACTACAGGCAAGTACCTAAGTAAAGTCTCTTCCTTTAGCATTACCATGATGTTGTGATGACCCCTCCACATGAACAATTATTCTGTATCATCATCTCATAGCTAGGCATTGTTCAAATTTCCTCAATTGTCTCATAAATGTCTTCTCTTAAAAAAACCTTTATATTTGGAAATAGTTTTAAACACAGAAAAATTGCAAAAATAAAATAGTACAAAGAAGATCCATCTACCCTTTACTCAGATAACATGATGTTAACAATTTACCCTGTTGGTAATCTTTGTCTCTCCTTCCCCCCACCCCCAATCTATATAGAGAGATAGATGTATATACACACACTGTTTTTTCCTGAAGCATTTGAGGGAAAGTTACATACATTATGGACCTTTATCTCTGAACACTTCCGTGACTATTTCCTTAGAATAGGGATATTCTCTTATACGATCACAGTATAAACTCAGAGAATTTAACATATGAGACAATTTTATCTATTCTACCATTTGTATTCCAACTTTGTCAGTTGCCCAAATGTTCATTATAGCCTTTCCCTTTCAGTATGGGATCCAGTTTGGGGGGTCAGGTCTTGTTTTTAGCTGTCACATCTCCTTTAGTATTGAATGGTTCCATAGTCTGTCTTTGTTTTTTATGGCATTGCCATTTCTGAAGATTTGAGTCCCCTCCTTCCCCCGCTTCCCCTCCCCACTAGAACGATCCTCATTTTGAGTTTGTCTGACGTTTCCTCATGGTAAGACTCAGGTCTTGCATTCTCAGCCAGAACACTGCCGAGATGACGGTGTGTCCTTCTCAGCATCTCACATACACAGGCACCTGGAATTTGGGGCTGGCAGGATTTTGAGTTGATAGGTCTCATCCTGCTGTGAAAAAATAAACCACCTAGGGGCCAATATACAGAGGCCATCTTTGGTTCATTTCTAGAAAACCATGTAACTTCAACGTTGCATCATCAAACTGGTCAGGCTGTGTAACACAGTCACAAATGTGACAAAGATCAAATCACTTACATATAAGAGCAAGTCACGCACCCATGTTGAATCTCATTACATGACTTTACCAAACAGAAGTTGAGGTAAGTAATTAAAAAAAACAAAAACAAATTGCCTCGTGTTAGGTTCAAGCCTAAGCAAGATCAAGATTACATTAAAAAAAAAAAACCCTACAAGTAGGCCAATGCATTTCTTTTCCTCCTCTTCCATTCCAAAAAGTAAAAAAACACAAACAAACAAAAAACCCCAGAACTAAATATCACACACAGTAAATTCAGTGTAGATTAACTTAAAATACTGACATGCTCTGGAAAGTGGGCATGGAGGAACACACCTTTGAAATACTTCAAATGAGGAATTTTTTGAAGGATCATTTTTTGAAGGACCTGCTTTGGAGCACAAATTTCATCATCAAATTTGGGTTAGAGATATGGATTCATAGCCATTCCATAAAGAAAAAAGGCAAAATTACAAATAAGTGAATGGCAATGAAATTCTGACAGCTGCTACAACATGGAAGAAACTTGAAGACATTACACCTAGTGAAATAATCCAGTCACAAAAGGATAAATACTGTCTGATTCCAGTTATATGAGGCACCGAGAATAGGCAAATTCATAGAGACAGAAAGTAGAATGGGGGTTGCCAGGGGCTGAGAGGAAGGGAATGGGGAGTTATTGCTTAGTGGGGACAGTTCCTGTTTGTGATGATGAAATAGTTCTGGAGATGGATGGTGGTAATGGTCACACAACACTGTGAATGTACTTAATGTCACTGACCTGTGCATTTAAAAATGGTTAAAATTGCAAATTTTATGTTACGTATATTCTACCACAATAATATATATATATATATTTTTTGGCTGCACCGTATGGATTGCAGGATCTTCATTCCCTGACCAGGGATCGAATGCGGGGCCTCGCCAGTGAGAGCACCGAGTCCCAACCACTGGACCGCCAGGGAATTTCCACAATAATAATTTTTTAAAAAGGAAATGAGTGCTAAGATGACCAGTATCAATTTACCAAGAGGACAAGGGCTCTCAGGTAAATTTATTCACAGTTATAGCAAAAATATTCCTGGTCTAGAGTTTTGACAGCAAAAATCCTATGTACTGAATGGGTATCAAATGTGTTCAAAATGATCTGATAATCAGTGCTTTCAAGTCAAAATTAATCACAAATTTTATTTTATACAGATTATTTATACAGATTATACAGGTTAATCTTACATTGAATTTGCTTTCTAAAAACTGAGATATAATTCACATACCATAAAATTCATCCTTTCAAAGTGTACAGTTCAGTGGTTTTCCATATATTCACAAGGTAGTACAACCTTCATCACTATTTCTAGAACATTTTCATCACCCCCAAAAGAATCCCTGTGCCCACTGGGGGTCACTCCTCACTCCCTGCTCTCTTCAGACTCTGTAACCACTAATGGACTTTCTGTCTCTATGGATTTGCCTCTTCTGGACATTTCATATAAATGGAATCATACAATATGTACCTTTTTGTGTCTGGCTTCTTTCACTCAGCATTGTGTATTCAAGGTTCATTCATGTTACAGTGTGTATCGGTACTTCATTATTATTATTATTTTTTTAGCGGTACGCGGGCCTCTCACTGTTGTGGCCTCTCCCGTTGTGGAGTACAGGCTCCGGATGTGCAGGCTCAGCGGCCATGGCTCACGGGCCCAGCCGCTCCGCGGTATGTGGGATCTTCCCGGACTGGGGCACGAACCCGTGTCCCCTGCATCGGCAGGCGGACTCTCAAACACTGTGCCACCAGGGAAGCCCCACCCATTTTTAAATTGGGTAGTTTGTATTTTTATTATTGTGTTGAAAGAGTTCTTATATATTCTGGATGCAAGGTCTTTATCAGATATACAATTTGCAAATGTTTTCTCTCATTCTGTTTGTGGTGTTTTCACTTTTTGGATAATATTCCTTGAAGCACAAGAGTTTTTAATTTTGCTGAGGTTCAATTTGTCTATTTTCTTCTTCGGCTGCTCGTGCTTTAGATTTCATATCTAAGAGACCATTGTCTAATCCAAGGTCACAAAGATATATGTCTGTGTTTTCTCCTAAGAG
Organism: Hyperoodon ampullatus; assembly: GCF_949752795.1. Taxonomy (NCBI): domain Eukaryota; kingdom Metazoa; phylum Chordata; class Mammalia; order Artiodactyla; family Ziphiidae; genus Hyperoodon; species Hyperoodon ampullatus. Next base: position 49,898,224 of record NC_136927.1, on the reverse strand, counting down.
CACTGTAGTTTTAGCTCTTATACTTAGGTCTTTGATCCATTTTGAGTTTTTAAAAATTATTTATTTATTTATTTTTGGCTGCATTGGGTCCTCGTTGCTGCATGCAGGCTTTCGCTAGTTGTGGAGAGCGGGGGCCACTCTTCGTTGCAGTGCGTGTGCTTCTCATTGCAGTGGCCTCTCTTGTTGCAGAGCACAGGCTCTAGGTGCACGGGCCTTAGTAGTTGTGGCACCTGGGCTTCAGTAGTTGTGGCTCGTGGGCTCTAGAGCGCCGGCTCAGTAGTTTTGGCACACAGGCTTAGTTGCTCCGCAGCATGTGGGATCTTCCTGGACCAGGGCTCGAACCCATGTCCCCTGCATTGGCAGGCAGATTCCCAACCAGTGCGACACCAGGGAAGTCCCGAGTTCATCTTTTTTTATACTGTGTGAGGTAGAGGTCCAAACTGATCTTTTTGCAGGTGGATATCCAGTTGTTCCAGCACCATTTTTTGAAAAGACTATTCTTTCCCCATTGACTAGTTTTGTGCACCCTTGTTGAAAATCAACTGACTATAAAAATATTGGTTTATTTCTGTACTCTCCATTCTATTCCATTGATTCATATGTTTATACTCATGCCAGTACCACGGAATACTGATAATGACAGCTTTGTAGTAGGTTTTGAAATCAGGAAGTACACATCTTCCAACTTCGTTCTTTTTCAAGATTGTTTTGGCTCTTCAGGGTCCCTTGCATTTCCATATAAATCGTAGGAAAGTTTTCCAATCCATGAACACAGGATGTCTTTACATTTATTTAGTTCTTTAATTTCTTTCAACACTGTTTTGTAGTTTTTTGTTTTTGTTTGTTTGTTTTATAAAATAGTGCAGCCACTTTTTAAAAAATATTTATTTATTTATTTGGCTGCACTGGGTCTTCGTTGCAGCATGCGGGATCTTTAGTTGTGGCATGCGAACTCTTAGTTGCAGCATGTGGGATCTAGTTCCCTGACCAGGGATCAAACCCGGGCCCCCTGGATTGGGAGCATGGAGTCTTAGCCACTGGACCACCAGGGAAGTCCCTGTTGTGTAGTTTTTAGTGTACAAGTCTTATACTTCTTTGGTTAAATTTATTCCTAAGTATTGCATTCTTTTTGATGCTGTGGTAAATGGAATTTTTTTAAATTTCAGTTTTTGACTGTTCATTGCTAACACATGGATATACAATTGATTTTTGTATATTGACCTTGTATCCTGCAACCTTGCTAAACTAATTTATTAGCTCTAATTTGTGTGTGTATTCCTTGGGATTTTCTATATACAAGATCATGTCATCTGCAAACAGAAATAGTTTTACATCTTCCTTTCCAATCTGGATGCCTTTTTTAATCTTCCCTAATTGCCCTGCCTAGGACCTCCAGTACAGTGTTGAAAAGAAGTGGCAAGAACAGACGTCCTTGTCTTGTTCCTGGTCTTAGGGGGAAAGCCTTCAGTCTTATTAAGTATGACATGAGCTGTATAGGTTTTCTGTAGATGCTCTTAATTATGTTGAGAAAGTTCCCTTGGATTCCTAATTTGAGCGTTCTTTTTTTTTTCTTTTTTTTAATCACGAAAGGGTATTAGATTTTGTCAAATGCCTTTTTCCTACATCTATGGGCATAATCGTGCGGGTCTTGTCCTTTATTCATTATGTTGTTATTCCACTGATAGATTTCCATATGTTGAACTAATCTTTCCTTCCTAGGGTCAATCCCACTTGGTCATTGTATGGTCAGGCCATTCAAGATGGCTGTTCTTCTGTTCTCTGTACATCCCCAGCTCGACAAGCCCCTGCTTCACTCACATGACTACCCAATCCTCCTAATTATAGGGCTTAATTAGTAACTGGTACATGCTTGCCCCCTGCCCCAGCGCTGGTTTCCTGGTTACTGATGAGCCAACCTGATGTCGATTCCCTCTATATAAATGGTAGCCTCCTTCTCCTCCAAGTAGTGAAGGTTGCAGTTACGTGCTGCCTACTGATTGCCGCACGGTGGGGTGTTGCTCCAGGACTTTGCTTCAGATGTGTAAGATCCCCCTGTCCAATAAGCCACTGATGTCTCTGTCACTGGGCTTTCTTTGGTCTCAAGGCTGGGCTTGCAGGCCTGTGGGGTGCAGCCCAACAGTCATGATGTATAATCCTTTTTATATGTTCCTGGATTCATTTGCTAGCATTTTACTGAAAAATTTTGTATGCCTATGAATAAGCGATATTTTTCTGTAGTTTTCTTGTGTTGTTTTTGTCTGATTTTGGTATCAGGATGATACTGGCCTAACAGAATGAGTTTAGAAGTGTTCCCTCCTCTATTTTTTGTAAGAGTTTGTGAAGGACTTTATTATTTTTTTATTTGTTATTTTTAAAAATTTATTTATTTTATGTTTGGCTGCGTTGGGTCTTCATTGCTGCATGTGGGCTTTCTCTAGTTGCGGTGAGCAGGGTCTACTCTTCGTTGCGGTGCACGGGCTTCTCATTGGGGTGGCTTCTCTTGTTGCAGAGCACGGGCTCTAGGCACGCAGGTTTCAGTAGTTGTGGCATGCACGCTCAGTAGTTGTGGCTCGGCAGGCTCTAGAGTACAAGCTCAGTATTTGTGGTGCACAGGCTTATTTACTCCGTGGTGTGTGGGATTTTCCCAGACCAGGGATCGAACCCATGTCCCCTGCATTGGCAGGCGGAATCTTAACCACTGCGCCACCAGGGAAGTCCCGTGAAGGACTTTAAACACTTGGTAGAATTCACCAGTGATGGCATCTGGTCCTGTGCTTTTGTTTGTAGGAAGTTTTTGAACTACTAATTCAAATTCTTGTTATATGACTATTCAAATTTTGTGTTTTATCCTTAGTCAGTTTCAGTAGTTTGTCCATTTCATCTAGGTTACTTGATTTGTTGGCATATAATTGTTTAGTGTTTGCGATAGGCAGATGGCCCCTCCAAAGATATCCAAAAACCTGTGAACAGATTATGTTACATGGCAAGGGGCAATTAGGCTGCAGATGGGATTAAGTGTGCTCATTGCTAACCTTCAGAAAAGATTATCTTGCATTATCCAGCTGGGCTCCATGTAATCGATGTACGAGGTATTTAAATATGAAAAAGGGAAGCAGAAGAGTCAGTGTCGGAGTGGTGTGATTCGAGAAAGACTATGTTAATTCCTTGATCTTGGGCTTTTGTATCCATGTTCCCTTGGGCCTGGAAGGCTTCTCTCCCATATCATGCAGTGTCAGCCAGGAAGAAAACAGAATGGTACTGATGCTCTGACATCCATCAGCGTCAAGGAAGCCTGGGTGCACTGTATCTCAGCACAGCTTGTACTGTGCACTCTTCATTTCTGGGGACCCTGGAGATGGGGTCCCTGCACATGTAAAAGACCTATGGGACTTCCGTGGGCCAAGATGTTATGTGTGTACGTGTAAATGTGTGTCAGAGGTCTTCTGAGAGATCTGTGTTGCAGATGGATCATGAGGTCCTGGTGTGGGTAGCTTCTGAGCACTGGTGGGGCCGTGTTCACTGGGGCTTCCCGAGGGCCAGTCGCCATTCTGAGCAGGACACACTGATTGTCTTTTTGGATTTAAAAATATCTCCCAGGCTTCCCTGGTGGTGCAGTGGTTGAGAGTCCACCTGACGATGCAGGGGACGCGGGTTCGTGCCCCGGTCCGGGAAGATCTCAAATGCCGCGGAGCGGCTGGGCCCGTGAGCCATGGCCGCTGAGCCTGCGCGTCTGGAGCCTGTGCTCCACAACGGGAGAGGCCACAACAGTGAGAGGCCCGCATACCGCAAAAAAAAAAGAAAAAAACTCCCTTACTTAAAGGATATAGACATCAATACTTCAGCATGTGAGTATTTAACCTAAAGGGTTACAAAAACATTCCGTGCTATGGAATATAGTCCACGATGTTAGGCAATTTGGAACTTTTTGGTATCAAGAAGGAAGCTGTTCTACAAAGATCTCTTGAATAGTTCTGTCATTTCCAAGCCAAGCAGGAGAAAGATTATAAATTCACACAATTTAACGTAAATGTTTTTCTTCAAATAATGTACTTCTTTCTGAAAAATTAAAATAGAACAAGTGCAGGTACATCTAACTTGTTCATTCCACTGATGCCTTTTGGAGCAGAATCTGTAAGTATCCTATCCCTGACTGTACACGATTTGATCAATACCAAGGTCATTTAAGTTCAAAAATATATTCTTGGGAGCCAAGACGTAATTTAATTAAAAGTAGTTTGTTCAAAACAACAGTAATTTAGAAACAAATGTTACACTGATTCTTCATGAGGGTCACATTCAACTCAGCAAGCACATCTGAGTGCTCAGTATGTAGAAAGCCCGGGTGTGGGGCTCCAGGGCAGGAGTAAGATGCTGTGTTTCCTGCCACTAGCTGAGGGAGTCCTGGCAAAAGCATAGATAGAACACAGCAGGTCACACTAAACGTTGGAAGCTCCCTGCAGGGGTTGAGATTCTGACTGTGCCCAGAAAGAAGCGGGGGAACTCCTCAGCGGTCTGCAGGGTAGGAAGGGAGTCACAGGGAGGGATCAGCTTATATAAAAGCCCCGTGAAAGGCGGATTCAGGGCACGTTCAAGGAATCACAGACCCGAGCTGTGTGTCTGAAGAGCCCAGGGAGGGTGGTGGCTGCAGAGGCAGATGAAATAGGAGGGGAGACCAGAAAGAGCAGTAGGAACATGGAAGGAAACTGGGACTTTACGGGTGGTAAGGAGTCACAGACAGTGTGAGTGGGGGAGAGAGGTGGACAGATCCCAGTTTTCAAAGTACAAGTGATTGGGGTGGGGTGTGTGGGATGGATTGAAAAGAGATCCTCTGCCCAGAGGGAAGGAGACTGGTCACAAGGGACAGGCCGGGGGGGGGGGGGGCGGACGAGGTGGGGGTGGGGTTGGCCCAGGACAGAGCAATTACAACAGAACTTCCGTTAGTCTCTGCCTTTAGATTTTTTTGAAACAATTTTTTTAGCGAAAGTGTCAGAGCTACGTAATGCTGCAGAAAAATTTTCAAAGTTAAGATTTTGTAGGAAACATTTCCAATCTGATAATGTTTGAGGATGTGACTGCAAATCGTCCTGCACTCTGTCTCCATTCCCAGTGGAGCTGGAAGATGGAGAAAGAATCTGAACACCGTACGGCAGTCACAGCGACATGATGGTACCATATCGTCAAACTGACATCATGCTGGGGTCCAGCGGGATTTTGGTCTTTGGGTAGAGAACCAAGCCACCTAACTGCACACAGCACCCACCTGTGCCATGTTTGGAAAGTTTGTGTATTTGGTAACAATTGTCTTCTCCCCATTGAACTTGTATGCTGTCAATGAAACAACTATTAAGAAAAGGCACTTGATGGACTTCCCTGGTGGCGCAGTGGTTATGAATCCACCTCCAATGCAGGGAACACGGGTTTGAGCCCTGGTCCGGGAAGATCCCACATGCCGCGGAGCAACTAAGCCCGTGAGCCACAACTACTGAGCCTGCGTGCTACCACTACTGAAGTGTGTGTGCCTAGAGCTCGTGCCTCACAACAAGAAAAGCCACTGAAATGAGAAGCCCACGCATGGCAATGAAGAGTAGCCCCCACTCGCTGCAACTAGAGAAAGCCCACGCACAGCAACAAAGACCCAACGCAGCCAAAAATAAGTAAATTAATTAATTAAAAAAAAAAAGAAAAGGCACTTGAATTTCTTAACTCATCTCCATCTCTTTTAACACTTACTATTTTCTCAGCAACCTAGGGGACAGACTGGACAGAATTAAGGTGGGAATATTTTAGAACACACAAAATAATATTTAACAGACAAACTCTAGTAAAATGCAGCCTGAAATGGCTTTACATTCATGGATGACTAGAATCGTGTGGATTCAGGCTAAGTATCAATACAATCTATTTTATGACTGTAAAATTGTTTACCCTAATGGCACTGTGTTAGATCCTGGGTAAATGTACATGGATCTTTATGACTCTTTTCCTGTTTTTCAGATGGGTGCTAATTAAAATTTTCCATCACAGATAACTTCTAAAGAAGAAAATTATTATAAAATGATATTACCTTGCATACTATATTCATAGTAATTAGGATCTTCTGATTCTTTCTTGACTGACATAACTGTTGCTTTCGGTGAAATGCCTTTGAATGCAATGGAAATTATAAAATTATGTGTTAGGCTAGACTTACGAACAGAGATATGACTGGCTAGTATATCTTCCAGGTTCTGTTTGGATTAACACAGCAACACTGCAATCAGCAAAAGAACTTGTAGCTCATGCACTAGGAACAAATGGTTTATCCATATAAAAATATAAATATAAAATAATAATAAAACAACATAAAGCAAACAAGGAAGGGAGGAGAGATGGATGGAAGGAAGGAGGAAAAGAAGGGAAGGAGAAGGAGGTCTAATTCCCAGTTTGGGGAAATTTTCCCTTTCAAGATGGATGTATATGTACATGCATTTATATGCAATATAAATATTGCAAATATTCTGCTGTAATGGGGCCCAAATTGGCACAGATAATCTTAATTTACTTACCACAACAAAATGAATTTCAAAACCTGGGGAAACTACATTGGTAAAACCAAAAGGCTTTATCAGGGAAAGGTGTAGTAGATGGCAAAAATTAGCCACAAATGTCTTCCATCCCAGTATATACACCTGTTTGCAATGTAACTTTCCCACTCCTATTTTCTAGAAGTGGAAAACCACTCCACCTTTTAAATCTAGGCCTGGCCATGTGACTTGCTTTGGCCAGTGGGATGTAGGCAGAGGCTTGAAAAGCGCTTGTGCATCAGCGTCTGCTGTTTTTGGAACAGAGTTGCCATGTGGCTGAGCCTGGAGGGTGTGAGACCAAGAGGAGAGGTAGGCCCAACTCTGGCAGCTGAGGCCTCGGCCCCAGGAGTGAGGCCAGCCCAGACCAGCAGGACGGCCTGGCCAACACACAGAATTGTAAGAAAGACTAAATTATTGTTTGAAGCCACTAAGTTCTGGGGTGCTCTTTTATACTGCAATAGATAACTGATACTGAAGTATACATATAATTTAACTGTGAAAGTTAACAGAAGCAAAAACAAAAATTGTGACAAGCTCGGGATTTCACCGTTCAGCATTAATTTACAAGTTGTGGGGGAGGTCTTCTGAAAACCTTTAACAGCTCTGTTGGCATAGGGATAGTAAGATTGGGTATTTACGAATGTGACTGTCAGAAAGAAAAATTTGTTAAACTGAGGAACAGAAAGGACACAGCCGATGGCCCTATCAGTGAAATGGATATTGCACTTGAGCAAGCTGAGGAAATTGCTCAGAAGTGGGACAGAAAGGTAGTCTGATGGAAAGGTTAAAGGAGAGCTCACAAATGGAGGTCTACTTGTGCATAAAAAAGAAAAAAGCTTTTTACATGTTTGTAAGTGATCTGAAAGAATTTCCACAAGTTGGTTAAGAGCTGTTGCCCTTAAAATGGGGATGGAATTTGAGGTGCAGTGAGATTTAAGAGAGATGGAGCTTTGAGAGGGGAGGAGTGAAGAGGAATTTTACTTATTACTACTTATTACACTACTTATTACCACTGACTACACTGAATTTTTATTTAAAACATGTATAACTTTTGTAATTTATAGTAAAACTTTAAAGTACAAACATTAGATAAATATGTGACAGCTGGGCTGTCAAAGAAAAATTTCTTTTCAATGCAGGCAACTGAAAGCAGATTTGACGGTGCAGAATGCAGAATTGCTTCAGCCTTTCCTCAAACTATGAGGGGGGAGGGGGAAATTCAGAAGTTAAAACCATTTAAACGTTCTGTGCAGCAAGTGCTACACAAACATCACAGAAAATAAGGCCAGTGGATGGTCAGCTCACAGAAGCCTGAAGGCACCTGGAAGCAATTCGTATCATGAAATCCATGGTAGAAAGTCACCTATCAGGGAGCTTGTTTATAGGGAATCACATCTCCAAAGAGAGGCCTCAACAAAAGAGGCCTATTTTAAGGCTGGTGGGAAACGCTCATCCACCCAATAGCTGGTGAGGAGGGAAAGGAAGGCGGTAGGGCCGTGGATCCTTGAAAGGGCCCCCCGGGGAGAGCCGACAATCCTGCACTCCCACCCCATTTGTTTTCCCGGTTTCTGAGAGGAGACTGTGGCTTGGGGGTTTTAAATTCTCTGTTACCAACTGAGATGCAGGCAGAATGTGTCTGAGCTTGGAAACGCATCCAAGGCTAAGATTAAAGGGGCAAGCGTGTAAGGCGTGTCGTGTGTAAGTGGGACGAAGACGCCACAGCTGAATTCTGTTGGCTGAAATATTTGGCTCCTTTTCATTGACTTGTGTTGGTTTGACCTAGAATAACTAAAATGGACAGGCACTCTTATTTTTCAGGCTGATGTTTAAGGTGGAGCTTCTCCCAAACACATGTTTATCTGTGGATAGGAGTGACCCTGGGGTATGACAAGGGTGGATTCAGGCTACTCTTGCCCCAAGGGACTGGGGAGGCAGCTGAGCATAAACCACACCTGACACCTTCAGCAAAGCTCGTGCTCTGACCTCCATTTCACTGGAGGTAACATCTCTCTTCGCCTTCTCTCTCCATCTTTTCTTAATATTGACTATTTTTCTTTTACGTTATCTCAGATTTAACTTTAACTTTACATTTGGAACTGTTTATTTCTTATTTCTATGTTGCTTTTCTAAACATTATTAACTTCTCGTTTTACCCCGTATAGTCAGCTTGTGTTCATCTTTATCTTTTTGAGGTTTGAGTTTCAGTTTTATGTACTTGTTTATTTTAGGTTTTCTAACGTTTCTACTTCTAATGCTTTCAGTATTTTTCCATCCCTTGATTAAACATTTGAGTTAAAAATTTTTTTCTATTTTTAACCTTTAACATTTTTCCTTCTAATGACTTTTTTTTTTTGAGGTGTGGGAGAGCAGGGATGGGGATTAACTACTCTCACCATCACAGAGGAATTTTTTTCCTAATATACATTGTCATAGTAATGTACGTCTATTGTAGAACATTTAGAAATGACAGAGTGTAAGAAAGCAATAAAATAAGCTATGTCCAAAAATAAAAACACTGCTTTATTCATAAATCAAATTCATATTCCAAATGTGTATTCAAGACTTTTTACTCATTTAGCAGTCAAGTTCTAATTTCCATATAATTAAAATAATAACTTTGTCTACAAATATATCTACTTAATAATATCTTAGTACCTAATATTTATTGAATTAGAAGCTTTTTTCCTAGATATTTGAGTAAAATATGATTATTCTGCAAATAAGGCCCCCGTTGAGGTTAACTAGTGCCCTATCCCCATTATCTTGTTGATTCTTTGGGATTTTCTACCCAAATATGGACCAATATATCATCTGCAAATTAAAGACAGTTATAGTTTGTCATTCCCAATCCATATATCTTATATTTCCTTTTCTTATCTTATTGTATTAGCTAGGACTTTCGGTATGATGTTGAAAGGGAGTGATGAGAGCGGACATCCTTGCCTTGCTCCTGCTCTTAGTGGGAAAGATTCTAGTTTCTCAGCATGAAATATGATGTTAGCTGTAGGTTTTTTGTAAATTTTTTTAAATCAAGTTGAGGAAATTCCCCTCTATTCCTGGTTTATGGAAAGTCCCATTTTTAAGTAAAACAAAAGAAAGGAGTCAAATAATGACCTGCTGAACACCTGATTCTACAAGCATCAGTGTACATACCAGAATCTTCCATGGGTTCAGTCTTCACATTGATGGGGGCACAGCTAAAAGGAGAAGGGAATGCTGGTCAAGATGGGCAGAGTGAAAACTGCCCAAAGGCATCTGGACACACTGAATCTAATCCCCAGATCTCCACACCATCATAGGTTCCCCTCCCCCCATCAAACTGAATGCAAAGCTACCTCACCTTTAGCGTTGTAACAAATTATTAAGAAAGTTAAAGGTGTCCATAAATATATTCTCATAATCCCAAACATCCTTTTGAATAAAGAATATGTAACAAAATAAGACATTCCATAGCCTAAAAACTAATACATTTAGGTTAGATGTGGACTTAATTTTTTATTTATCCCTTACCTTTCACTTGGTGATGTCACTGATCTCTCAGCATCTGTTACCACCCCAGGCCCACCTGTGCATGAGTAAAAAGACACACGCTAGCCCCTGTCTGCACCTTGAAATATGACAACATTCAGAGGCATATAAAGAAAAAGTGAATACAAAGAGAACAGAATTCCTGGCTCTAGGTCATCATGGAATAGCAGCCCCCGGGGCCTGGGCCATCTGTGTGGGCACAGTGGGGGCCAAGGAGCAGACCTGGGCCGGAGCGACCTCCGGCGGCTTACTAAGCCTCCTCATGCCTCAGTTTCCTCATCTCTAAATGGTGGTTGGGTGAGGATTAATGAATACATGCAAAGTGCTTAGAACAGTGCCTATTACAAAATAAGTGTCAGCAGCTATTACCATTATTCTATAATGACAATACAAGCCACCTGGGACAACAGTTACCTGGGCACCTGCCACCCCTCACACTCCAGTCCCTCCTTTAATGTGAGCTGGGGGACCCCAGGAACTCACAACTGCTCCAGAAATACCTGCTCTGTGAGTAGCCCACGCATAGGAGTGTCTCATTGCCCTCTGTACCCCAGGGTAGTCCATGTGGACAGACCCTCCACCCACCCCTGCCACCTGGCTTCTATACCTATATAGGCTCAGCATAACACCCTCTTTAGACCTGGTCTTTCATGAACAGCTATGGCCCAAGGTTTCCAACTATGATCCAGAATAATAATCTGAGAAAATAAGGGAGTGGGCATAGATGGATCTCTAAATGCTCCTGGTAAAATTACTGTTTTCTTTTTTGGTCCCTTCATCAGTTAAGAAGCTTATGAGGGGTCCTGGTTTCCCAAACATGGTCTCAAATACCCTGCACGTAACTTTCTGCCCGACCGCATGGAATGGGCTTCCCGGGGGAACCAAGCTATTGAGATCCTGCTTAGCTTGGGGGCCAGCTCCTCCAGGAAGCTCTTCTGACCACACAATTCTAACCCCTTCCGGGGGCTCTCAGGGATTTCCTCCACGGGTCACCCCTGGTTCTCTGAACAGTCTCTTTCCTTCTCCCAGACCATGTATCTCAGAAGCACGGGAACGGTCACACAGCCCAGACCACTCCTGAATCCCACAACGCCTGGCCCCTTGTTGGTGCTCAAAGACCAGGAAGTCACTCCAGCATCCTCATACTCCTGTGCACATGGACAAGGTAGATCTCCTGCCCTCCGAGGGCTGGACGCAGATGCTCGCCGGCCTGCGAGCTGACGGGAGGGTGGCGTCCCAGCTCTCAGGCTGGGTATGTGTGTTTCCCTGAGCTGTAGTCCCTGCAAAACATCCCCACCACCCCTGGCCCCGGGATCAGAGGTGGCCTCCTCAATGCAGGAAAGACAAAGCATGAACAAGCTTTAGAATGTGCCAAACTTGCATTTTAATTAAGAAAAGCAGAACCGGTTTAGCAGTCAGGGGCAGTCTGAGAAGTATGAGAAGCTGTCACTTACCTAGCTGACTCACGGGACCCAGGAAGGGTCTGCAAGAAAACCAATACTGTTACCTGACATGAACATGCAAGACGGACAGATTAAACATCTGAATAACCAACTTCTAAACATAACGGGACAGAATTAACTAACTGAAATTAAGCTGTCAGTGTATCAGCTGTTAGGAGGGGATAGAGCCTATCACCTGTTGATAAGGAATGAAATCCCCGCTTTGTTCTCCAAAATCCACTTCAGGGTTGCAAGGTCATAGTTCTCAGGGTGTTGAAAGGGGACCCCTTCCGGGAGCCCCTGCACCACTACGGCTGCCTGGTCCGTCAGCATCTTCTCGTAAGGAACAGGCACCATCACTGTCGTCCCCAAGGCTTTGCCTAGAAGAAGCAGCAGGATGTCTTGAAACAATATGAGCATAAATCCCTGATAGTCAATTTCACTTAGTGTCATAAACACAGGTGGTGATATTTGGTTCTGAAATTTATTAAAAGCTTAAAGTGTCCTATGCCTCTATATCTCAAGTTAATAAAATTTCCGACCAAAAGGCCAAAAGAAAAAGTATAAAATGTTTTCCTTTAAATCTTCACATAAAAGAATATAATAGGTTGCATAATCTATAAAAATATTGGAAGCCCACCAGGGGCTTCCCTGGTGACACAGTGGTTAAGAATCCCCCTGCCAATGCAGGGGACACGGGTTTGAGCCCTGGTCCGGGAAGATCCCACATGCCACGGAGCAACTAAGTCCGCGAGCCACAACTACTGAGCCTGTGCTCTACAGCCCGCGAGCCACAACTACTGAGCCTGCGTGCTACCACTACTGAAGTGTGTGTGCCTAGAGCCCGTGCTCTGCAACAAGAGAAGCCACCGCAGTGAGAAGTCCATGCACCGCAACGAAGAGTAGCCCCCGCTCGCTGCAACTAGAGAAAGCCAGCGCGCAGCAACGAAGACCCAACACAGCCAAAAATAAATAAATAAAATAAATAAATTTATTAAAAAAAATATTGAATCACTATGTTGTACACCTGAAACTAATATAATATTGTAAGTCAACTATATTTCAATAAGTAAATTAATTAACTAAAAATAATCTATTTCCAAAAGAAAGAAAATAATAGGTCTTTTTCTCCATTCTCTTGGAGGTTGCACAATTCAGGGTGCTCACCCTGGTGCACCCAGGGCTGCAGGGAACACCCTGAGGTTACTCAGGCTGCAGCCAAAGAGGATGAGAGCCCTGCCCAAAGCTTAACTGTCCCTGTGTCACACTGTACAGATTGGGCCAACTTGCCTGTAGAAAGCTGAGTCCACCTGGGGATGTGTCAGTCTCTCTGCACTGGCTGACCAGCCCCGAGGTGCTGGAGCTCCATTTCTCATATGGAAGTGTAGCCTGAGACCCTAAGATCCCCTATGCTGGAGGAGTCCCCCAAATCCAAATGCTCACAGGGACCTGCAGGTCACATAGATGTTTGCAGCTGTCTAGGAATGATGATCCAGGCCCTAAGATGCTAAGGTGCTTCTATCACAAGTACAACACCTGCAGACTTCCTTGTTATCTAGCTTCTTAAAGCACTGTGTAGGTATTAAAAAAAAAATCCCTGTCTCCATGCCTGTGGGAAGATGTGGGTAGGTGGGGAGACCAATGAGGATGAGGCTGGTGCGTGAACCAACCATGAACATCTGTAATAACTGCATGGCCATGGGGAGGGGGCTCTGCAAAGACTGAAGGCTGATGAATTCAGAGGTTCCAATGGACCAGAAGAGACCAAGTGGTCTTCCATAAGAAGACTTGATCTGGTACTTAACTGGCTCTTCCCTTGATGTGAATGTGGATTTTTCCAACATTAGAGATGGTCTAAATAGTCACGCTGATAAAATGATTTCTAATACCATCTTCTGTAGTGAACTATTTAGAGAATTAATGCTTAAAGTGAGCTTTACCGTAACAAAAGCAGAAATAGTCCTCAACAGCTTTTCTGAGGATTTCCGTTTCTCCTGAATCAATCTGCATCCCATTGGCAGGGCCTGGGGGTTTCACCTCCTGCAGCCCTTCGGCAATGCCTGTAAACGAGTGATCAGTACAAAGTCAGTATCCAAGTATCTGTACTGTACATTTCCTTAACGTCCATGCTTCTGGTACTGAAAGGAAAAAGGGGGAAAAAAGGAATAGACATAAAACAAGATCTTTTTTTTTTTTTTTAATAAATTTACTTATTTATTTTTGGCTGCGTTGGGTCTTTGTTGCTGCGCCCGGGCTTTCTCTAGTTGCAGCAAGCGGGGGCTACTGTTCGTTGTGGTGTGCGGGCTTCTCACTGTGGTGGCTTCTTTTGTTGTGGAGCACGGGCTCTAGGCGCGCGGGCTTCAGTAGTTGTGGCGTGCGGACTCAGTAGTTGTGGCTCACGGGCTCCAGAGCGCAGGCTCACTAGTTGTGGCACACAGGCCCAGCTGCTCTGGGACATGTGGGATCTTCCCGGACCAGGGCTTGAACCCATGTCCCCTGCATTGGCAGGTGGATTCTTAACCACTGCACTACCAGGGAAGTCCAAAACAAGATCTTTTAATTAAAAAAAAAAAAAAACACAACAAAGAACAGGCTATTTATGATGAACAGGATAAAATAACATAGTGATCATCTCTGAAATGAATCTATTGATAAACAATAAATAATTCAACATATAAGGAAATATTAGTAGTTCAGAGGAAATGGTAACAGAAAATTGTTTGCTGGGAATGCCCTGGCGGTCCAGTGCTTAGGACTCTGCGCTTCCACTGCAGAGGACTCGGGTTCCATCCCTGGTTGGGGAACTAAGATCCCGCAGGCCGAGCAGGGAAGCCAAAAAAAAAAAAAAAAAAAGAAAAGAAAGAAAATTATTTGCTATCCAGTCTGCAAGTGACAGTCACTGTGTAGGAAGACCCTCAGCACTGGGCAGGTTTGGGACCAGCCCCCCAGTCAGCTGCTACTGCAAAAGTTTTGAAACTGTTTGTTTTTATCAGGGTTAGTCAGGACACAGAAACCACACATTCATTTGAACAGGGAAAGTTTAATAAAAGAATCATTAGTGGGACTTCTCTGGTGGTCCCAAGGTTAGGACTCTGTGCTCCCGATGCGAGGGGCCCAGGTTCGATCCCTGGTGAGGGACCTAGATCCCACGTGCCATAACTAAGAGCCTGCATGCTACAATTAAGACTTGGTGCAGACAAAAAAAAAAAACCCCAAAAAATCAGAATCGTAGTAACAAGGATGAAGTGCTAAGGGGTAATGAGAACTCTAAACAACACACAGGTAACAGACAGCAGGAGCATCGACTACCGCAAGGGCTGAGGGAGCAACTAATCCTGGAAGAGAGTCCCCCCGAGGCTGAGATCCAGGCCTCTCTGGGGAGGAGGCAGAGTCCGCAGGGGCGCCACAAGCTGGGGCTGGCAAGCAGGGACCCATCCTCTAGAGGTGCTAGTGGAAACCACTGGCAAGTTGCCCCCGGGTTGCAGCCAGATTCGCTGTTGCAGGGAAGCTGTTCCCTGGGGCGGTGGCAGAACTCTGGAAACCACCCGTGGGGTGATGCCAGCAGAACTTTCTAGGAGGCCCCTCTCTCAGGCACTGGTGGAACTAACTCCTTGGGAAACTGCTTGTGGGTGTGGTGCCCCTGGGATCTCTCTGAGAAGCTTCCTTCTGGAACTTTCGGGAACTTCTGTGTGACTTGCTGGGCAGCCGGCCAGGATGCAGGGGAGCCAACTGGACGCTGTGTGCGGCAGGGGTGCCCCTGGGAATCCCAAGTGCAGTTGGTCACCGCGTGCTACAGGTACCAGCAGGTGAGAGCCCACTGGAAATGGGTAGAGAAGTGCCTTCCTCCTCCAGGGACCTCCTGAAAAACCTCCAAGGTAGGTCCTGGCCCAGCTGCCAAGGGAGAAATGTTTACAGGGTCCAGTTCCAGTATCACAAGGCAGGACAAAGAAGGGTGGACTTGGAGTAGAGAGGCAGTAACCTGAAAACCGTCAAAGTGATTTCTTGGGCCTGAGAGGCTTGTACAATGGAGTTACGTTCCAGGGTCGAATGTAAGGCAAAAATCGTGCACAGACAGAATTATACTTGAAAACCCTCAGACATCCAGGAAGTACATGATATATACAGTTTTGTGTAAACAATTCTGCAAAGCAATTCCTAGGTATGTTCACATATCAGAACCAATTAGGCTAAAAGAAGGAAGCAGGTGAAAACCTATGTGTGTTTGGTCATTCAAACAATTTTGGCCCACAGGTAAAATAAGAGGTAAACAGAATAACTGACAGTACTGCCTGCAGGTTTACTCCAGGGGTCAGTGAACTACAGCCTGGGACCACATCCTGCCCATGGCCTGTTTTTTGTATGACCTGTGAGCTAAGAATGGTTTTTCATATTTTGAAATGGTTAAATAAGTTCAAAAGGACTTACTTCATGACCTGAGGAAATAACACGAAATTCACATTTCAGTGCTGTAAATAAAGTTTTATTGACCAGGTGCATTCATCGCCATATCACCTGCTTCTACTTTCATGCTACAAAAGCAAGGTGAGTGGCTGCAACAGAGGCTGTAATGACCCAGAGACTAAAACATTTACTATCACTCCCGTTACAGAGAAAGCTCACCAGTCCCTGGTTTACTTTATATTGCTTTAAAATTAAGCACTTATAACCCTAACGCAGGTTGATTCTCAATTCCTTCTGTTTTGAGGATTAAATTTGTGAATGCTTATACAGCAGGGAGTTGGTTTCTAACTTCAGAAGGCAGGTAAATGTGTTTTTGATGCAATTCCATGGTAATTTTTCCTAACTTTCAAGACAACTTCTAGAGAAATAACCATCACATATTCGAGAATGACACCCAGTATTACTGTTCCAGCGATGGCAGAGAAGTGTGTATTTGCCAGGAACAATGAATGATAAGCTCTGGACAAAATGAGAAGATCAACTACTTGAAAGCACGGAAGAACAACCAGAAACAGGCGAAAACAGGAAGGAATGCTATCCTCGAAAGAAGGGAAGCACACATATGGAATGAGATGCACATTGACCTGGATTTTCCCCCATGGGAACTCCTGACTTCCTGTGGGACTCGGGGAGAAATAGAGCTTAACCAAAAAGCAGCAGTCTTAGTGAAACGAGGAAATCTATGTCACATATCAGGACTGCCATTGTGGTTAGACACTGAAGGGGAAATTCTGGAGAAAACGAGTCACGGAGGTAGGAGACCCAGTATCATCATAGCATCTTCCCTCAAATTCTTGCTTCGTCTCCAAACTGTGCAAGCAGAGGGTGAGGCTTTAAGGAAAAGCAACATCTGGAAGGTAAATTGCTGAGCAGAGATTTAAACAGCTGTGTGGTGCTAGAAAGACAGGGTTTGGTATTCAAGATCCACCAAGTTCGAGACGCTTGTTTAACACCTTGTGGAACTAAGGGGCACATCTTAGGAGGAGGGGGTGCCTTCTGAGACTAAGAGGGATGCTCTAGGGCCAAGGGCAACTCTCATCCACATGGGGACAGGGTGACCTGCCAGTAACTTAACTGCCTGCCAGAACAAAATGCAATTTTACTTAGCAGATTTTTACAACATATCATGCATAATACCCAGTATAAAATTAAAAATTAGTAGGAATGTGAAGAAGCAGGAAAATGTGACCCATGACCAAGGCAGAAAAAAATATCTATAGACGTAGAACCACAAATGACCCAGATGTTGAAATTACCAGATAAGGACTAAAACAACTGCTATAAACACATGAAAGACTTTTTATAGGGGTGGTGAACACAACAAATTAATATAAGGGAAATTGCAACAGAGAAATGAAAATGCTAACCAGAAAAGGAAGAAAGAAAATGGAATTTTAGAAACGGAAAATAATCGGAAATGAAAATTTCACCAGATGGACTTAACAGCACCCTGGATATGGCTGAAGGAAGAATCAGTGTCCTCAAAGAAATGCCAATAGAAACTATCCAATCTGAAAATTGAATACATAAAGAAAAAGTGGGGGGGGGAAGGAACAGAGCCTTAATGACTTGTGAAACAATAAATAGCAAATTTCTGGACTTCCCTGGTGATGCAGTGGTTAAGAATCCACCTGCCAGACTTCCCTGATGGCACAGTGGTTAAGAATCTGCCTGCCAATGCAGGGGACACGGGTTAAAACCCTGGTCCTGGAAGATCCCACGTGCCGTGGAGCAAGTAAGCCCACGAGCCACAACTACTGAGCCTGCGCTCTAGAGCCCATGTGCCACAACCACTGAAACCCGCGCACCCTAGAGCCCATGTGCTGCAACTACTGAAGCCCGCGTGCCTAGAGCCTGTGCTCCACGGCAAGAGAAGCCACCGCAATGAGAAGCCCGCACACCACAACTAGAGAAAGCCCGCGTGCAGCAACGAAGACCCAATGCAGCCAAAGACAATTAAAAAAAAATTAAATAGCAAATTTCCTTCTCTGTGTAAATTAAGAAGAGAATCAGAATAAATATTTGAAGAGATATGAATGGCCAAAAATGTCCAACATTGATGAAGACGCCAACATGCAGATTCAGTAAGCTCCACAGACCAAGTAGTGTAAAAACAAAGAAGGCTATAAATAGGCCTTTCATGGCCAAACTGCTGAAAACCAAAGATGAGACAGAGCTAGGGAAAAAGATACATTACCTTCAGGGGAACAAAAATAAGAATTCTAGCCTGACTTTGTTATCTAAAACAGTGGCAACCAGGAGGAAATGGAATGAAACTTTTAAAGGGCTGGAGGAAGAGAATTCCCTGGCGGTCCAGTGGTTAGGACTCCATGCTTTCACTGCTTAAGGCGCAGGTTCAATCCCTAGTCGGAGAACTAAGATCCCGCAAGCCACGTGATGTGGCCAAAAGAGAAAAAAAAGGGCTGGAGGAAAAAAATTGTCAAGCCAGATTCCATATCGAGTAAAAGCAGTCTTCAAAAAACAATAAGGACCTACTGTATGGCACAGGGAACTATATTCAATATCTTGTAATAATGGAAAAGAATCTCAAAAAGAATATATAAATATATGTATAACTGAATCATTTTGCTGTACACCTGAAACTAACATAACATTGTAAATCAACTATACTTCAAAAAAAAAATTCTTCAGAAACGAAAGCAAGGAGAATGATGTTGGCAAGATGGCAGACTAGGAAGCAATGGGCCTTCCTTCCTCCACAGATACACCAAATTAACAATATACGGACCAGAACACCTCTGTGAGAACTCTGCAGACCAGCTGAGAAGCTATGGCACCCCAGCCATTGGAAAACCAAGAAGAGATTTTAGCACAGGGGTAGGGAGGTTTGCAGCATTTGCTGTGCCTATTCATGCTTCTCCCCCTATGTGGCATAGTGCAGAGCAGCTGCGAAGGAACCCCCAGACTGGGGCTCCTCCCTTGACGTGGAAACAAAAGAGTGCACTTTTGTCCAGAATGTGTGTCCAACATTCTGGCTTGTCTGGGGGTTACTGGAGGAACTGATTTATATCTTGCTTGACTCAGAGCACTGACTTAACTCAGAGCTGCAGTTCTGTGGGAGACACCAGGGGGCGAAAGAGATTCAAAAAGGTTTGAGAGGTTCTAGAACAGCCAGCAGGGCTGATGGGTGGTCTTCCCCGCACCGAGCCAGTAAGCAAAGACTGGGAGAGGCGGTTGTCTTTTCAAATGCCCAGGAAAAAAATCCCAGGGGAAAAAAAAATTACAAGGCATACAGAGAAGCAGGGAAACAAGGCCCACTCAAAGGAACAAAATAAAACTCCAGACACCAATTCTAAAGAAATGTAGACCTATGAACTACCTGACAAAGAATTTAAAATAAAGATCCTCAATGCACTAAAAGAGAGTATAGAAAGACAACTAAATGATACATGAACAAAATGAGAGTACTGACAAAGAGGAACTATAAAAAAAACCAAACGGCACTTCTGGGGCTGAAAAATACGATAACTGAACTGAAAAATTCATTAGAGGTATTTGAAGGCAGACTTAGTCTCGTTCCATGCTCCATAACATGGATGAAACTTCAGGATGTTATGCCAAAAGTAAAATAATCCAAGCGTTAATAGTGTAAATACTCTATGATTCCACTTAGATGAGGTGTGTAAAATAGTCACATTCATAGAAACAAAGGAGAATGGTGGTTATCAGGGTCCAAGGTAGTGGGGGAAAGGGAATTGTTTATTTAGTGGATATAGAGCTTCAGATTTGCAAGATGAAAGAATTCTGGAGATCTGTTTCACAACAATGTGAATATACTCAACACTACTGAACTACCATACCCATAAATATGGTTTAATGGTAAATTTTATGTTTTTTTTAAACCACACACACACACACAAATGAAGGCAAGGTAAATACATTTTCTGATAAACAAAATCAGAGAGGGTTTCTTACTATTAGACCCACACTAAAGGAAATGCTAAAGAAAGTTCTTTAGGCTGAAGGGAGATAATTCCAGATGGAAATCCAGAGCTACAAGAAGGAAAAAAGGGTATTAGAAATGGTACATATGTAGGTAAATATAAAAGATTATTTTAAAAAATTTTGGGGGCTTCCCTGGTGGCGCAGTGGTTGAGAGTCCGCCTGCCGATGCAGGGGACGCGGGTTCGTGCCCTGGTCTGGGAGGATCCCACATGCTGCGGAGCGGCTGGGCCCGTGAGCCATGGCCGCTGAGCCTGCGCGTCCGGAGCCTGTGCTCCGCAGCGGGAGAGGCCACAACAGTGAGAGGCCCGTGTACCACAAAAAAAAAAAAAAAATTTTGGAAAGTGATTGCTTAAAACAAACATCATAAGGCGTTGTAGGATTTATAACATATTAGGGCTAGACAGAAGTAAACAGAATTATACTGTTTAAGGTTCTCACATTGTAGGTGTAGTAGAAAAATAGTAATTTTAGGTTCACTGTGACAAATTAGGAGGGCATATTATAATCCCAAGAATAACCAAAAAAAAAAAAACAAAAAACTAAAAGAGCTAAAATGTCAATAGAGGAGATAAAATATAATACAAAAAATTTCTCGATCTAAAATAACAGGGGGTTTCCCTGGTGGCGCAGTGGTTAAGAATCCGCCTGCCAGTGCAGGGGACATGGGTTCGATCCCTGGTCCGGGAAGATCCCACATGCCGCAGAGCAACTAAGCCCATGTGCCACAACTACTGAGCCTGTGCTCTAGAGCCCATGAGCCACAGCTACTGAGTCCTCATGCCACAGCTACTGAAGCCCACTGCCTAGAATCCGTACTCTGCAACAGAAGAAGCCACCAGAAGGAGAAGCCCATGTACCACAATGAAGAGTAGCCCCCGCTGGCCACAACTAGAGAAAGCAGGCATGCAGCAACGAGGACCCAATGCAGCCAAAATAAATAAATAAATAAGACAAATTTATTTAAAAAATAAATAAGAAATAAAATAACGCAGGAAAGTAGTCTCAAAGGAACAAAGAACATATGAGATGAATAGAAAAGAAACAGCAACATAGAAGCCTTAAACTAAACCATATAAATAATGACATTAAATGTAAATGGATGAAACAATCCAAGTAAGAGTCAGATTTTCAGACTGGTTTTTACAAAAAAGACCTAACTGCATGTTTACAAGAGACATAGTTTAAATATAAAGTACAGACAGCTGAAAGTAAATGAATAGAAAAAGATGTGCTATGCAAATATTAGTCATAAGAAAGCTGGTGAGGCTATATTAATACAAGACAAAGGAGACTTCAAGATCAGGAGGATAAATGAAACAAAGAGGAATATTTTGTGAGGAAAACAAGGGTAAATTCAGCAGGAAAACATTACATTCCTAAATTTATATCTGATAACGTTCATATTCATATCTTCAACATGTGTGAAGCAAAATGTACTAACCAAAAGGAGGAACAAATATACAATATAGCTGGCTATTTTTAACAATCCTCTATCAATAATGGATAAAATAATAGGTGAAAATTGGAAATGATACAGATGAACTGAATAACATTTAACAACTTGACCTAATTGGTCTGTTAACTGCAGAATCTAAATTTTTTTCAAGTGTACATGGAATATTCACCAACATAAATGATGTGCTACCTGATAAATTAGGTCTTGATCAACTCAAAAGGATTAAAATCATACAGAGTATGTTTTTGGATCACAATGGGATTTAACTAGAAATCAATAACCCCCAAATTTCCAAATATTAGGAAATTAAGCAACATGCTTCTCAGTAACCATGGGTCAAAAAGAAATTACTAGGGTTCTTAGAAAATACTTTGAACAAAATCATAATAAAACACAACATACCAAAGTCTGAGGATTACAGCTAAAGCAGAACCTAAAGGAAAAATTATAACTTTAAGTACTTTTTAAAAAGCTCAATGACCTAAGCTACCAAATCAAGAAGCTAGAAAAGAAAAGCAATTAAATTAACTTAAATAAGGAAATAATAAAGAGCAGAAATAAATGACAAAGAAAACAAAGAAACAACAGACAAAATCACAAAGCCAAAAGTTGCCTCATTGGAAATTTAATTAAAAGAGATGAATGCCTTACAAGATTTATCAAGGAAAAAAGAGAGAAAACATATTCAGAGAAATATGAATAGCCTTACATATGAAAATTAGCATGCACTGTGAAAATTTTTTAAAAATCTGTGATTCAATTTCAACGATTAGAAATCCAGTTGGCAGCTGACATTGACCTGAGCATACCCTTCTTGTTCATCAATTACATACTCACCATCTTATTTAAAGATTGCTTCATTTTTTAAATCTTCTTGATAGTAGAGACCCTAAGTTTGGTCTTAAAAGTCAATCTGAATCAATCATCTTCTCTCCTATATATATATATATATATATATATATATATATATATATATATATATATATATGATCTTTTATATATATAGGTTTGTTTTGTAGTAAAATGGTATACAGTTGGCCCTTGAACAACATGAGGGTTAGGGGTGCTCGTGAAAATCTGTGTATAATTTAGTGTTGGCCTTCAGTATCCATGTTTCCTCCATATCCACGGTTCCTCATTTGTGGATTCAACTAACCACAGATGTTGTAGTACTGTAGTATTTACTATTGAAAAAATTCCAAATATATATGGACCTGTGCAATTCAAACCCATGTTGCTCAAGGGTCAACTGTATACATATAGAGAGAGGATATATACATCCTTTGCCAACCCTTGGAGACATCTGTATATCTATACCCTTATCCCCCTACACACACACACACACACACACACACACACACACACACACACACACAAATATACCCTCTGATAAACTTTTTTTTTTTTTTTTTTTCCTTTCTTGGTTCCAGGGAATACAAAATTGCTAATTCAATACCTGGCAGATGACCTACAGTGGTAGAGATAATCATTATACAGCATGTAGGTTTTAACACACTAGACTAGTTTAGCTCACAGATGACCACATATGCTCACTAATGCTCCTTGTAACACATATTGGCACACTGAAGGCTCTGAAAGTCCCACATTTAAAAAAAAAAAAAAAAAAAAAGACAAAGGAGTATAATGGCTATTAACTGAAAGAAAAACCGAATAGGCCTTGAAGGAGTTTTTCCCTTTCCTTTGGGAAGGAGTAAAATAAGAGTATTTTTGTTCAATTTGGTTTTATTTTAGGAATGAATGACAGTTTCATCTATGTTCTTCAAATGTATTCTACAAAACCAGGGCCCTGCTGAGGATACAGTGTAAAATACATTGATCATGTTTCTTGGACTCAGTGTTTTGCTAAGTCAAAGGGATGTGTCAGAACCATTTTTAGGATAATGCTTATGACATCTTAGAAGAAAATAATACATAAGTCTTGCCTGCCAAAATTCTAAGATTTATGAATACAAAGGATAAAATTGTTAACACCTACAGTATTTTGCAAAATCCTTCTGCAAATCCGTTCTGGCATTGATAAAAGCACGTCCTTTCTCTGTTCCAACGACAAACACGTCTGTTTCATACATTGCAATGCAGGCCACTTCCGCCTTGGACTTGGCCAGTTCTTTACACTGAAATGGAAAAAAAAGAATGAAATGTTATCTACAAGGGCAGATCTGGATTTTTGTGGGGCCTGAGAGGTCTGCCTTAAGACAAAAAGTACAAAATTAGGTACAAAACAAATATTTCTTTAGAATGAGAAAAACCACCAAGAAAAAAAACAAAACAAATTTTATCAAGCAAATACCATTAACATCATAAAACCACGAGAAGAAGATTTCTATTCAGCACCTGTGATGATGTTTGTGAGTTATAATAAGAAATGTATATATTTGGTTGTCTTCCACTGTTTCTGGCACAAAGCTCCTAAAACCCTTGGAATTTTCTAAGAGCGAGATAAAGGTGTCTTTTGCTTTGTTAATGAGGTGACTTTGGGGGCCCCCTAAGGATGGGGGCTGGCTGTTGGGAAAACCAACCAGGTGATTAGAAGGTGGGAACTTTCAGTCCCACCCCCCTGACCTCTGGGGAGGGGAGAGGGGCTGGAGATTGAATCAATGGCCAGTGGTTTAATCCATCATCCCTAGGTAATGAAGCCTCCAGGAAAACCCAAAAAGACAAAAGGATTGATGAACAAGTGGAGATTTAGGGAGAGTGGTGCACCTGGAGAGGGCATGGAAGCTCTGTTCCCCTTTCCCCACACCTTGCCTTGTGCATCTCTCCCATCTTGCTGTCCTTGAGTTGTATATATCCTTTTATAACAAACCGGTAATCTAGTAAATCAAATGCTTCTCTGAGTTCTGTGAGCAGCTCTAGCAAATTAATCGAACCCGAGGAAGGGGACGTGGGACCCTCCAATCTATAGCGGGTTGGTCAGAAGCACAGGTGACGATGCGGGCTTGCCAATGGCATCTGAAGTTGGGGGGAGGGGGAGGGAAGACAGTCTTGTAGGACTGAGCCCTTAACCTGTGGAATCTGATGCTCTCTCTAGGTAAATAGTGTCAGGATTGAGGTGAATGGTAGGACACCCAGCTGGTGTCTAAGAATTGCTTGTTAGTGTGGGGAAAAACACCCATGTTGGAACTGAGTGCAGAATCTTGACCGCCTGACACCTGACACGCCTGTCTCATGTGCCTTTTTCCCCTACATCTTTGGCTGCAGACTCTTTGCCTCTTCCTGTGACAACAATTTCATAATATCATTTTCTATGGAGAGAATAGAGATAATTTAATATTTCCTCCAACGTGATTGATTACCTTTTTATTATTATTATTATTATTTAGTTTTTTTTTTTTTTTTTTTTTGCGGTACATGGGCCTCTCACTGTTGTGGCCTCTCCCGTTGCGGAGCACAGGCTCAGCGGCCATGGCTCACGGGCCCAGCTGCTCCGCGGCACGTGGGATCTTCCCAGACGCGGGCACGAACCCGCATCCCCCACATCGGCAGGCGGACTCTCAACCACTGTGCCACCAGGGAAGCCCACCTTTTTATTACTGATGATAAGGATGAATGAAACATGAAAATTCATACCACAGACACACTTGCTGTGGTCTTCTTGTGGTGCTACAGGTCTATCCCCTACAGACAAGAATTCTGATAAATTCTACTATGTGTCGTTCCTTTCAACAATTTAAAAGTGTATTTATAACTGAATACGCTACGTTACTGAGTATCTTCCTGACCAGAGGGAACTTCCGTTTTGACAACATCGATGAAAAACAAATCCTCTGTTGACAATTACACCCATTTAATGACTGGAAGAATTTTCCACAGACTAGCTTCTGGCTCTGTACACTTAAAACCTTGTTTCTCCTCTACTACCCACATACTTTTGGAGTTGGGAACATGTTCACACCACAATATGACCTCAGGTCTTGTCCCTTGATGTCGAGTTACCAGAAGAGTTCACAGTCAACCATCGGATTATTCCTGGAAACCATTCCTATACCGGGACATCTAGCAATAATTGACCCAGACACAGAAATAACATCAAGCCACATAATACTTACCACTAAACTAAAACTAAATGTAATCTCCAACCCAGCTTCCCCTTCTTGAGACCCCCAAAATGCCCATCTCCACTCAAACGTCACCTGACACAGTGGCTTACGGGGGGCAGAATAACAGCCCCTAAAGATGTCCACGTCCTAATCCCCAGAGCCTGTTATGTTACCTTACAGGCAAAAGGGACTTTGCAGATGTGATTACAGTTAGGATCTTGAGATGAGATTATCTTTTTTTTTTTAATTAAAGGTTTTTTCAATTTAATTTTATTTATTTTTGGCTGCCTTGGGTTTCGTTGCTGTGTGTGGGCTTCTCATTGCAGTGGCTTCTCTTGTTGCAGAGCATGGGCTCTAGGCATGCAGGCTTCAGTAGTTGTGGCACGTGGGCTCAGTAGTTGTGGCTCGTGGGCTCTAGAGTGCAGGTTCTGTAGTTGTGGCCCATGGGCTGAGTTGCTCTGCGGCATGTGGGATCTTCCCGGACCAGGGCTCGAACTCGTGTCCCCTGCATTGGCAGGTGGATTCTTAACCACTGGACCACCAGGGAAGCCCAAGATGAGATTATCTTGATTATCTGGGTGGGGCCACAGGGGTCCCCTAATGAAACCACAAGGATCCTAGTATAAAAAGAAGGAGGCAGAAGGGGATGACAAGGGAATCCAAGGGCACATTGGTGCCCTTGCTGGAAGGAACCACAAGTCAAGGAATTCCAGCCCGAGGAGCTGGAAAGGGCAAGGCACAGTTTCTCCCTGGGAGCCTCCAGAAGGAATACAGCCTGTTGACACCTTGATTTTAGCTCTGTAAAACCCACTTTCTGCCTTCTGAACTCCAGAACCGTTGTCAGATAAATGTGTGATGTTTAAAGCCTCTAAGTTTGTGTAATTTGTTATAGCAGCAAGAGGAAGTTAACACAGGGCTTGTGACAGAAAGAGGAAGGCAGAATAGGAGACAGCAACCTTAACTGATGTGGTGGAAAGATCTCACTTTAGCAAATTTTACAAAAGCATATGTGCATGTGTTGCTAGGATCCCCCAAGGCCATGGAAGTGGCCAGTGCAAGGGAGGTGCCCAGAAGCTTTTAAGCTCCATTAACTTCACGGCAAATCTATCTCTGTGTCAAATGAACCAAAAATTCAGCTCTTTATCTAAAGTATAGAATCTGGTATTAGGTGAAGTTATCAATCTTTAGTCTTACTTAGGTCATCATTGGTAGAAAATATCTTCTTAAAAGCATTTTTTTCTCATTATGATATATGCTGTTACAAAAATTTTAGCAGATACAGAAAAGTACACAGAAAAAGAAATCAGCTCTAATTCCATTACCTAAAATTACCCACTATTCACATTTTAAAATATGCACACACAATTTTTAAAAACAAAATTAGAAACATTCTACTGTATATAGGTTGGCATTCTGCTTTATTCACTTTTCATTATTTCTGAGCATTTATAATCCTGAAAAACATGATTTTTGAATGAATATATAATATTCTATCCTGTGTATATGCCATAGTTTAACCATAACATTACTGAAGTTATTTTCCTATTACAAATAACACTAAACATCTGAGTTGTATGTCAATTATACCTCAAAAAAAAAATTCCAAGGATGTAAACATTTCCATACACGTTTATTTCCATGGGCTGGAATCATGTCAGTGGCACATCTGACTCAAAGGTTGTAAATTCTTTTAAGCTTCTTGAAACATTACAAATAGCATTTCAGAGGGGCTCACACTCCCACCAGCCCTGTGAGAAAGGCCACATCACCTGACCAGGACGAGCACCAAGAATCATTGTTTGTAGGCTGGCCTTAGTGACCTGATTCCCAAGAACAGGACTTGGAGAAGAAAGGAAACAGTAACTTGACAATGGAGAAACGTGGCCGACACTACTTATATTAGAGTCCTCCTGAGAAACAGAACCAATAGGAGATTTTATATATATAAATGTAATCACAATGTTAAATAATTATGTATAATATACACATATATATATCACTGAGATTACATATGTACATATAATGAGATTTATCATAAGGAATTGGCTCTTGTGATAACAGAAGCTAAGTCCCACCATCTTCAAGTTGGAGACCCAGGAAAGCCAGTGGTGTTGTTCAAAGGCCTGAGGGCTGGGGACCCCTGATGTAGATTCCAGCCCGAGTCTGAAGGCCTGAGAACCAGGAGTGTGAGGGCCAGGGATGATGGATGTCCCAGCTCACGCAGTCAGGTGTAGAGCAAACTCAGCCTCCTTCTGTCTTTTTGTTCTATTCAGACCCTCAATGGATTGGCTGATGCCCACCCACGCTGGGGAGGGCCACCTGCTTTACACAGCTCACCAATTCAAATGCTAATCTTTTCCCCAAACACCCTCACAGATACACCCAGAAATGTTCTTCAACCAGCGAGTTGACACACAAAATGAACCATCGCGCCACCCTGACCCAGGGGTCCAGGTGAGCCTCACCAGAGACACGTTGGCGCCACGCACCCCTGATGCGATGTAATGAGAAGATGAGGCATCTCACCTCTCTGGTCTTCTTTCCAAAACTCCATAACCCAGGTCTAAACAGGAGGGCTACATCAGAGAAACCCAAACGGAAGGAGATTCGATAAAATACCTGACCGGAACTCTGCAGAACTGTCAAAGTCATCAAAAATAAGAGGAGGGCTTCCCTGGTGGCGCAGTGGTTGAGAGTCCGCCTGCCGATGCAGGGGACACGGGTTTGTGCCCCAGTCCGGGAAGATCCCACATGCCGCGGAGCGGCTGAGCCCGTGAGCCATGGCCGCTGAGCCTGCGCGTCCGGAGCAAGAGGAGATTGAGAAACTGTCACAGATCAGAGGAGCCTAACGGGACAGGATGACTAAATGCCATGTGGGATCACAGGGTGGAGCCTGGAGCAGAAAAAGGACATCAGTGGAAAAGCTGATGAAATTCGAGTGAAATCTGGAGTTGGTTAATAGTGATGTACGGTATTGATCTATTAGTTTCGGCAAATGTACCAGAGTTACATATAACGTATCACAGTTATGTAAGTTATGGGTGGGTGAGGAGTATGTGGGGGCTCTCTGTATGATCTTTACAGCTTTTCTTTATTTATTTATGTTTTTGGCCGGGCCACGCGGCTTGTGGGATATTATTTCCCCAACCAGGGATCGAACCCGGGTCCCCTGCAGTGAAAGCACAAAGTCCTAACCACTGGACCACCAGGGAATTCTCCAGCTTTTCTGTAAATAGTAAAAGTATTCCTAGTACGATAACGTTTTATTAAAACACACACACACACACACATCTCGGTTTCTGAAGACTTGAGGAAGGGGTGAGTGAGAATAACAGTTTAATGAGGGCAGAGTTTCAGTTTAAGAAGATGAAAAAGTTCTGGAGATGGGCAGTGGTGAGGGTCACACAACAGTGTGAATGTACTTAATGCCACTGAACTGTACACTTAAAAATGGTGAAGATGGTAAATTTTACGTCATGTATATATATATATCCTACCACACACACACAAAACTTGATTCTTTCAAGAAAATGTCATAGCTCCCATCCAATCCGTCGGTAAGTCCTAGCAACTCTACCTTCATCAGATCTTTGTGTTCCCGTCGCTTCTTATCTCCGCCACTCCCACCCTAGTCCAGGCCACCAAAACCTCCCACGTGAACCATGGCCTGCAAACTGGTCCCCTGCGTCCACTCGTGTTCCACAGTCATCGACTGTTTACACAAGCACCCCCGCCCCTGCCATCACTCCTTTGCTCAAAACCTTCCAATGCCTTCCCACTACCTGAGGGAAAAAGTCCCAGTCTTGATATGATCTTTTTTTTTTTTTTGGCTGCACCGTGTGACATGCGGGATCTTAGTTCCCCTGACCAGGGACTGAGCCCGTGACCCCTGGCATTGGGAGCGCAGAGTCTTAACCACTGGACTGCAAGGGAAGTCGCAGCCTCTTGTACTTGACTGACCTCTGACCACATCTTCTTTCCTCCCTCTGCTCCAGTGTTACTGGACTTCTTGATATTCCTTGAAAACACCAAACTTGTTCCTGCCAAGGGGCCTTTGCACAAGCTGTTCTTGGTGCTTTGAACACTCTGCCCCCAGATACTGGCCTGACTCACTTCCTCACTTCATCTAGGTCTTTACATAAAGGGCAACTGCCCAGAGAATTTCTCCCAGACCACCCCTCTTAACTATCTGTTCTCTCCCCTAAACCTCTGTTTTCTGACCCCTGTTTTATAAATTATTATTTTTTAAATATTTATTTATTTACTTGGCTGTGCCAGGTCTTAGCTGCGACATGTGGGATCTTTAGTTGAAGCATGTGTGTGGGATCTAGTTCCCTGAGCAGGGATCGAACCCAGGCCCCCTGCATTGGGAATGCAGAGTCTTAGCCACTGGACCACAAGGGAAGTGCCCCTGACCCTCGTTTTAAAATAATATTATATTTATTATATTTACTGATACAAACACACACACACACACACACAGAATTTGTTTATTGTCTGTCTCCCCAAATAGAACATGAAATCTATATGAGGGGGACCTTATCTGTCTTCTCAAGTCTTCTGGCCCCAGCACCTAGAAGACCTTGACATATAGGAGCTGCTTCATGAATATTTGTCAAAAGAAGGAATGTGGTCAGTTCTGGGGTAAGATATTTCTAGTTCTCTTCAAATAGATCTTATGTTTTTTAAAAAAATTCATTCCAGGGTTTTTTTTTTTTTAACACTTTTATTTACCCTCAGATAATCTAGGATAATCTCCCATCTCAAGATCCTTAGCTTAGTCACATCTGTACACTTTCTTTTGCCAAATAAGGTAACGTTCACAGGCTCTGGGGATGAGGACAGGACATCTTTGGGGGCTGTTATTCAGTTTACCATAAGTTGCTTTAAAATTTTCTTTTTATAGTTGGTTTTCTACAGTTTAAATATGATGGGTCTAGGTATGCGTGTGTGTATGTGAGTGAGTTACCTGTGTGTTTGGTATTTTGCCAATTGACCCAATAATGTTCTTTATAGAAAAAGTAAATCTCTCTCTAGATTTTTTTCTGGTCCAGGATCCAATCCAGGGTCACACTTTCTATAGGCTGTCCTGTCTCTCCAGTCTCCTTCCAGACAGATCTCCATCTTTGTCTTTCGTGAGACTGACATTTATGGAAGTGCAGCCCAGTTATTCTGTAGGATGTCTGTAAATTTGGGTTTGTCCTATGCTTCCTCCTTGCAGGCAGGAATGCCAGGACGCAGCACTGCTCCTCCTCAGTTCCTCCCACCAGGAAGCTCGGGAGGTCCCTCCGTCCCATTACTCCTGATGTTCCCCTTGGTCACTTGATTAAGGGGGTGGCTGTCAGGTTTCTCTACTTTTATAAAGTTACTGATGTTCTGTTTTTTAATCAATATGTTATGATCAGATGCTTTGAGGTTATGTAAATCTCCCCTCAAATTTTCACCCACAAGGTAAATTTTACACTTTGGATGTAAATAGATGCATATCAATGGATTATTAATTTTTTTTAAATTTATTTTATTTATTTATTTTTGGCTGTGTTGGGTCTTCGTTGCAGTGAGCGGGGGCTACTCTTCATTGAGGTGTGCGGGCTTCTCACTGCGGTGGCTTCTCTTGTTGTGGAGCACAGGCTCTAGGCGCGCAGGCTTCAGTAGTTGTGGCACGCGGGCTCAGTAGCTGTGGCACATGGGCTTAGTTGCTCCGTGGCGTGTGGGATCCTCCTGCACCAGGGCTTGAACCCATGTCCCCTGCATTGGCAGGTGGATTTTCAACCACTGCACCACCAGGGAAACCCCTGGATTATTAATTTACCTTTGACTTTAAACAAAAAGTATTCTCAAACAAGGTAACGGAGGTGCCTTCATTAAATTTTCAGATCTAGAGAGATTACATTTATATAATTCCATCCATAATGTAAGAAAAAAATTTCTTAATTATCTGACAAGCCCATAATCCCCTATAAAAAAGGATATGTGTACACAGATAGGATGTAACACTGAAGCTGAACATCAAAAGTGTCGGTGAAGTGTTTCACCGTTCTGATGTTCGGCAGTGATCCAACCACGTGACATTTTATAGAACTGCAAAGCCATCTCACCATGGACTCAAGGGCAGACACGAGGAACGTCACCACCATCCTGCTCTCCGAGGACTCCTCATTTGTGATGGGCAGGGTGGACATTGCTACTTGGGCCATGATCCCTAGGAAAGAGAAGTATTAGGAAAGTGAGTGGTAGAAATTCAGTGTCCTGCTCAACATGTTTAGAGCTGTGAGCGTCCTCACAGGTGACCTAGTTCAACCCTTCCTTTAAAGGTGAAGAAACCAACACTTAGAGACAGTAAGTGATTTGCCTAAGATCTGTATAGAGCAATGCTAACTTTCCATAGTGTATTTTCCACTAAACCTAGATATCACCTTCTCATAAAATAAATTCAGGTATGCTAGAGAGGCATGTTAACTATTTCCCAGACGAGGAGGAAGGAAGGTAAGGTCCTTTATTGATCCAGTGTTGTTTTGTCAGATTTCAGCATGACCATGCCTGGCACCACATTCTAGTCCACATACACAGGAAAAGGAGGGAAGTGGCTTTGTGTATTACAGATGGGAAGAGAAAATCCCTTCCTTCCTTTTCCTGCTAGGACTTCTGCATGAAAGCTCATTCTAATTTTCCCCAAACTCTAAATCAAGTGAGCATTAAAAAGTTTCTTTGAAAAAGTTTCTCTAACATCATAAAAAGAGTTCTTTGAACTAGAGCATACAATGTAAGCGCCTGTCACTGTGTCCTGCCCCTGCAATATCTGGCTTAATTATGTTTGTAAGCAAAAGATAAACAGATCAACATAAATATGTATGTGGGAGGAAGCCTAAAGATCTACGGGGGTGGTCCTATAAGGCTATTCAGAAATATTCGCAAACGTTTCTTTCAGAGCCCGTGGTTCAATTCCTTGCCCACTTGAAGGTATGTGGCCGCGTGCCTTGCCTTGGCCGAGGATGTCAGGGAAATGACATCACTTCCACACAGAGGTTCCTGCCACACTCCTTTCTATGCAATGACTCTGCCACGTTCCATATGGTTGGGTTCCAGATTGAGGAAACTGTGGATCAGACCCACAGCCAATCACAAGAGACCTCTAGCACAAGCAAGAAATAAATCCTTGCTCCTTGAATGCACCAAAATCTGGTGGTGTTTTTAACCATCGCCTACCCTAGCCAATCTGGATGGATATAGCAGGCTGAAAAGGAATTCTAAAAATATAACTACTGTCTATCTACATCTTCTGAAGACACTTGAGGATCCTTGAGGATCTCTTAAGTTAGAGCTAAGGTCTTCCTGAGAAAGAAAGAATGTAGACTAGCACGTACAGAGCCATTAGGATGCAAATTGTTTGACTTAAAATTTTTTTATAACTTTCCCTATTATGAAATAGAACATGAGAGTGTGAGAGTGTGACATCATACGATAGATAGATAGATTTATTTATCTATCTCTTTCTTTCTTTCTTTCTTTCTCTTTCTTTCTTTCCTTCCTTCCTTCCTTCCTTCCTTCCTCCCTTCCTCCCTTTCTCCCTTTCTCCCTTTCTCCCTTTCTCTCTCTCTCTCTCTCTCTCTCTCTCTCTCTCTCTCTCTCTCTCTCTCTCTCTCTTTCTCTCTTTCTCTCTTTCTTTCTTTGCCATACGCGGGCCTCTCACTGCTGTGGCCTCTCCCGTTGCGGAGCACAGGCTCTGGACGCGCAGGCTCAGCGGCCATGGCTCACAGGCCCAGCCGCTCCGCGGAACGTGGGATCCTCCCGGACTGGGGCACGAACCCGTGTCCCCTGCATCAGCAGGCGGACTCTCAACCACTGCACCACCAGGGAAGCCCCTATTTATTTATTTTTAAAAACATTTATTTATTTAGGCATGCTGCGAGGCTTGCAGGATCTTAGTTCCCCGAGCAGGGATCGAACCCCTACCCCCTGCAGTGCAAACGCGGAGCGCTAACCACTGGACTGCCAGGGCAGTCCCAATTTGAAGTTTTTAAATAATTATCTTAATATCAAGACTTTGACACTCTTCTTGTTATCACACCCATATTTGAGAACAGATAGAAGTTTGTGAATGTTGTTTGTCATAACAAGGACTCTATTCCCACAGAGCTGGAGTCAGAAAAAGCAGCAAGCAGCACCACCAAGGACACATGTTAAGTCTTAGAAACTCTTTGCTCTAGCATCTAGAGTCCATGATCATCACTTAGTACAGCAGGCCGAAGAAAGGGGTATCACAAAGTATGAAACAGCAAAGGCACGCTATTTTTGCCACTTACCAGGCTATTCACTTAGATTATGCCCTATCCTGATTCTTTGGGAGCTCAGAATATTTTCATTCATAATTCTTATTTTCCCTTTATTATCCCAGACAGGGAAAAAGGAGCAGATGTATTCTCAGGTTACAAACATGTTGATTTGTCCATGAAAAGCGAGACACTGGGCAACTTCCTGCCTACTGCTGTTTCCACTTCTCACCTTCAATTGCTGTAGATCTGCTATGTCAATCACATTCAGTGTGTGTTAAGAAATGGGAGGGACACCATACCAACAGCCCGTGGGGATGCCACAGGCGAGGAGAGGTCCTGTTTCATTACCAGAACTTTTCAAGAGCACCTGAGTACTTTTTGATGGTAAGAACGCTGGAGGGGACTGAGTCCCGTCAAGCTTGATGGGGAAGGATGCATTTCGTTTGGGGCTTTCTGCTCTCTAGAAACGGCTGTATCTGGATTACAACAGAAATTCACTGAACTGTTCTTTGCCTGTCCCAAGAGGTCATTTCCCTGGATAGTCCTTTTTTTAAAAAAAGAAATTTATTTATTTATTTGGCTGTGCCAGGTCTTAGTTGCGGCACACAGGATCTTCGTTGCCACATGCAGGATCTCTTTTTAGTTGCAGCATGCCGAATCTTTAGTTGTGGTATGTGGGATCTAGTTCCCTGACCAGGGATCGAACCCAGGCCCCCTGCATTGGGAGCGCAGACTCTTAGCCACTGGATCACCAGGGAAGTCCTCCCTGGATAGTCCTTAGTCAACGCTGTTCATGGAACATTCCCTGCACCCCTAACCCGGTGGCTGCATCCTCTCCTGCTCCCTTTGCCAGAAAGAAACTGCCATCACACAGTGGCATCAACAGTGAACACCAGAGGACACACCAAGTTAGGCTGGTGACACAAGCTTACAGGGCATGAGGCATGATGGGCTGGTTCTCACAGAAGCAAGGGCCAGGAAAGCCAGATTGTGGATTCCCCAGACCACCAACCTGTTTTGGGAGCCCAGTGTGCGGCGGCCCTCAGGCTCCTCCTCTATGACTAAATCAATCACTTACTGTGAAGGTTCCTTTCACCTCTGACTTCTATGGGCCCGCTCGTTTTAAAATCAAGGGAACCACATATTACATGAGTCTATGCATATGAAATGTCCAGAATAGGGAAATCTATAGAGACAGAAAGTAGATTAGTGGTTGCTTAGGGCTGGAAGGTGGGGTAGCTAAAGGGTACAGGGTTTCTATTCAGGGTGATGAAAATGTTCTGACACTGACTGTGGTGATGACTGCCCAACTCCATGTATATATTAAAAACCACTGAATTGGGGGTTTCCCTGGTGGCGTAGTGGTTTAGAATCTGCCTGCCAATGCAGGAGACACAGGTTCGAGCCCTGGGCCGGGAAGATCCCACATGCCGCGGAGCAGCTAAGCCCATGCACCACAACTACTGAGCCTGCACTCTAGAGCCCACGTGCCACAACTACTGAAGCCCTCGCATGTAGAGCCCGTGCTCCGCAACAAGAGAAGCCACCACACCGCAACAAAGAGTAGCCCCCGCTCGCTGCAACTAGAGAAAGCCCGTGCACAGCAACGATGACCCAACTCAGCCAAAAATAAATAAATAAATTTATTTACTCATTAAAAAAAAAGAATTCTGATTAAATTACTTCATGTTAAAGGTCCAACTTGAAATTTTTATTTATGCAAAACACATCTATTGGCAAAGTTAGAGTTTCACTCCAATTTCTTTTCTTTATCTTTACGTGTCAGCTGCATTACTTGTTGAAATATTAAAATAATTTTCCCATTGGAAGTTACAGAAATCTCACAAAGATTTTTAAATAAGCTTTTAAATATAGTGAACATGTGTTCAATTTTTATCTAAAATAAAGCAAATATTTGTTTTAAAAAAGGACTGACGTGGGTAAATTTGCACTGTTCTAAAGATAAACCTGGAACCAAGCTCTTTAATATCTTACTGTTTTTTAAAACTGTGATGAAGAAATATATTCTTTTTTTTTTTTTTTTTTTTTTGCGGTACGCGGGCCTCTTACTGTTGTGGCCTCTCCCGTTGCGGAGCACAGGCTCCAGACTCAGTGGCCATGGCTCACGGGCCCAGCCGCTCCGCGGCATGTGGGATCTTCCTGGACTAGGGCACAAACCCGTGTCCCCTGCATCGGCAGGCGGACTCCCAACCACTGCGCCACCAGGGAAGGCCAAGAAATATATTCTTGACCATTATCTTTCAGAGTTAACTAATTCAAGCACTGTTAAAAAAAAAAAAAAAGACTAAGTCTCATTCAGCGGAGTCGAGTCTTACAATGGAAGTAGGTATACCAAAAGGCAAATTCAAGCATGGTCAACATTATCTGAGGAAGCAGTACATATCTTTCCCAGAGAGAACATTTTTCTTCCATGATTTCTTTCATTGTTTAGGGGAGGGGCTTTTCTAGCTCTTTATCAGCAGATGCAACTTTGCCGACACCACACATTTTTTCAGGTAAGTAGTTCTGAAATCTGTCAACCACCCCTAGCGGGCTCTGCGTTGTCTATCACAAGTCCATCCCCTCTTTGGTGGTGGTTTCCCTTTTTTCTTAGAACTTTGCCATCGATAGATATGTCTTTAGATTTCATGTCGTCTAGCCATAACTTGAATATTTTGCAGTCTCTCTAAAGCCTTATCACATACTTGGCTGGTCACCTAGCAGCTACTGGAACCCTCAAAGCCACAGTATGGTGACTCTCATGTTGATGACATGAGTAGTGGATTCATCGTGACCTCTCTGTGACCCCTTGCTAAGTCCTGCAGAGCCAGTTTTCCCTGCAGTGTTGACATGGGTCATTGTTTCTTCCATTAATCATCCAATGATGTAGTGTAGGGGCCATGATGTATGAAAAATATGCATTTTTAAACAGTAGAACCAGACACAGTGTTGTGAGATGCTCACACTGAGAGCCACTAGAGATCTGAGCCCACTTAAGGGACTGGCATATTCCAGGCTCTTATGCTTGCACCTAATCTGTAATTACACCACAGTAATCTCTGAGAGGACTGTGATGCCAAAACTTTAACAGAGAATAAAATAACAGGCAGAATGAAACTAGGTGGAACTCAAAAAGGCTATTTTCGGTTGGTGTCAACTGTGCCACCAGCAATAATTTTAAAAATGTATGTTTCATAATTATTGCTTTGTTTGCACCCTTTACTTAACAGCAAATGGAGGCAGGAACTTTGTCTTTTACATTTTATGATTTAGAACACACCATGTGTCAATAGCACATCCAAACTAATGAACCATGGTTATAAGCTAATCAGGTGGTTTCCCACCTTGAGGACATTTCCCTGAGAAACAAAATCATTGCATTCTAATAGTTAAAAATCCTTGACAATGAGAGCTTATACCAGAGTTCAAACCCCCAAAGCCTATATGGTGATTAACTTCTCTACTGAAATCTAAAGCACCAGCTATGTTCATTTTGATCACAGATTTTATATAGTGCTTAACTTTTTGCTTTTTTAAAACTAGAGATGTAAACTGAAACAACTCTCAAATCTCAGTTTTCCCAGAAAACTTTGAGGACTTTCTCTCCTTTTCAATGTTATATTTTACTAATGAAAAGCAAACATCAAAACCAGACTACCACCTCTTTTTATAAATAAAGTTTTATTGGAACATAGCCACACTCACTGGCTTGCATCTTGTCCATTGATTGCTTTCCTGCAAAGGCAGGGTTGCATGTGACAGAGGCCACATGTCCTCAGAGGTGGAAATATTTATTATCTGACCCTTTACAAAAAAAATTTGCCCATCCCTGTTCTAGAATTCATTTCCACCACTTAAATTTTGGAATGTCATCCACTCCATTTATCAAACCTCTGAAATCTTGAAATAGACACCTGCTTTATTTTTTAAACTGTTTCTAAATTTACCTTTCCAAAGGTTAATTTTTCAGATCCCTGAGGCCTTGATTTTAATTAGCAAGTTCCCAAGGTGCCACCTTCTCCCTGACTCAGCCCAGGCCTACAGCAAGTGGAAACTACAAATGCAGGTGTACCTATTCAGCATTCAACAGAAATGTATTGAAGTGGTCAAGAGGTACAAATTCCCAATTATAAAATAAATTAGTCCTGGGGATGTAATGTACAGCATGGTGACTATAGTTAACAATACTGTACTGTATATTTGAAAGTTGCTTAGAGAGTAGATCTTACCACAAGAAAAAAAAATTGTAATTATGTGATGTGATGGATGTTGACTAAACTTATTGTGGTAGTCATTTCACAATACATACATATGTCAAATCACTATGTTGTACTCCTAAAACTAATACAGTGTTATATGTCAATTATATCTCAAGCTAGGGAAAAATATCCTAAAAAAAGAATAATAACAAATTTCAAGACAACCAGGACTCTTCTGGAATGACCAAGGAGTATGGAAAAGAACTAGACATAATATGTATTTTTCAATGTCAAAAAACGAAAAAAAAAAGTGAAAATTAAATGCTTGGGAATTCCCTGGGGGTCCAGTGGTTAGGACTCCATGGGTTCAGTCCTTGGTCGGGGAACTAAGATTCCACAAGCCGTGCAGCGTGGCCAAATTAAATGAAAAAAAAAAAGCTTAACAAATAATCAAGAACTTTAGCTTAGCCAAACAAATGTTTAAAATTAAAAAAAATCTAATAAGCACGTGCTATGTGAAAACATACACTGCTGGTAGGAAAGACATGGGGGAAACAAAGTGATTTTTATGTGAATAAAATCCACATCCTGCGGTCTCGAGTTAGACAGACCTGCATAGATACAGCAGAATAGCAGGTAATGAAGGCAAAATGAAAGCCAGAACCCCCCGAAATGGTTCTGAGTCAACAACCTGGCGGATGAGACTGAAAGCATGTTAGCAAGTTCTGCTTGAGAAGAGATCTTCCAGGCAGCAGGTGTGGGCAAAGACCCAGAGCTCTGGGCAGCAAACATCGGGCACTAAACAACAGGAAGGCAGAAAGAAAGTTGACCCGCTCCAAATGGATTAACACCTGCAGTAGCCTGGTGCCAAGCCCTGTGTCCACTGAAGGCAAGGTGGCCGGTCACACAGATCAAGCCTTCCTCTCCAGGTGGAAGAAAAGAAAAGGCTGCTCAACTCTTCGATTGCAGCTATGAGCAATATCCAATTTGCCAATTTCCAATCCCGTATTTAGACATCTGCTTACTTCAAATTAACAGCAGGAAACTAAACGGTGGCATTTTTGGCTCAGCCATTCCATTCCTTGGTATGTACCCAAGAGTTGAAAACAAATGTCCACACAAAAACTTAAACACTGATGTTCAACAGCAGTATTCGTAATGGCCCCAAAGTGGAAATAATCAAAAAACATTCATCAATTGATAGAAAATGAGAATGTGGTATATCCATACAATGAATTATTATTCAGCCATAAGAAGGAATGAAAGAAGCCAGATCCAAAACACTCCCTTTGATGATTCTATCCTTAGGAAATACCTGCAATAGGCAGAGACATAGGGATACAAAGCACATTGGCGGTGTCCGGGGGGGGGATGGGAAAGGGGAATGACTGCCTAATGGATATGGGGTTGCTTTGGGGGTGATGAAAACATTCTAGAATTACTGGTGATGGTTGCACAGCTCTGTGAATAAACAAAAACCACTGAATTATACACTTTTAAAGGTGAATTTCATGGCGTTGTCAATAAAGCTGTTATTAAACAGCAAAGCTTGGGTTCGAAGCACGGGGAATATAGCCCTGCAAGACTTTTTTCTCCTTTATCTCTAAATCATAATAGTGAGGGACTGTAGTCTAGGACCAGAGAGCCTTCTTCTGACCTCTAGGTTGGTTTTCTGCCAACAAACCGGCCACTGGTGGCCGCCCCAGTGACCACGCCCACGACAAACCCCACACCGCGCGCCACTCGGCAACGTGCGCGACGTGAGGGGCGGTGTCGGGACACCTCTGCCGTGGAGCCGGGCGCAGTTACCAGGCAACAGCGTCTGTCCCGCCCCGCGTCCGCACGCAGCGCGGTATCCTCACGTACGCCAGCTGGAGCGTGGCCTCACGTACATCGGGCCTTAGAGAGCCCAGGGTCGGCAGCACCCGCCCCCACCGCCTCCGCTCAGCCAATCAGAAGGGAGAGGTATGCGCGTTCCGTGCGTGCTACCGTTGCCCTCGCGCCAGAACTTCCCCGCCCCACCCCCACTCCTCGGGCCTTGCCCGCGGGGCGCCGGTTCGGGGGCCGGTCGGGCTGGCGGCGAAGAGGATGCTTGCAGCCCGCGCGCCTGGGCGGGCGGTCTCCCCAGGCCTCCCCTCCGTCAGGCCCGCGGGACGAGAAAGTTCCAAGCAAAGCACCCGCTCTTAATGGCGGCTGCGGCGGGGGCGGGGTACGCACCTGAGGTCCCCGCAGGCGGGCGGCGCCCGGCCGGCCGCGGGGTCCGAGGGCTGAGCCACCTGGGAGTGGCCAGGGGGCCAAGGGCGGCGGCCGCGACCGCGAAGAGGCGAGGGTGCGGCGTGTGGGCGGTGGCCGAAGCCCTGCTCTCCACTATCCCTTCTTTTTCTCTTTCTTTTCCTTTTTTTTTTTTTTTTTTGGCTTCCTGGAAGGCAGCCTAGACTCGTGTGTCCGCAGCGCCCCAAGTGGGAGTTGCCGTTTCCGGTGCCGTGGAATAGTTCAGCTTCACAGTGAGCTTGTTGGAAGTCCCTTAGTCCCGCTCTGTTCAAGGCCAGACGTGCTCGTCCATCTTCAGCCTTAGATGAGTGGCTGCACGTGTCTGGTCTCACCACTGACACCGCCCCCGAACGTGGACTACTTTCTTGCTGTCATTTAATTTGATAGTTTCGCATGATTGCAGTTTGTACCTTTAAAGCGGTGAGGTCACAACTCCAGTGACCAGGGAATCTGCCTTAAAGCCAACGAGTTGTTTGTTATAATACTGTAACAACGTGTCCTCACCTTTTGATGGGGGTCAGTGACATAACCAACCAATCATGAGTTGTCCATCAGATGGTGATGACACTCCAGCAAGTAGTCGAATATTACTGTAGTGTTGTTTAAGCAACTTTACAGTTACATATTTTATATATGCCAAAAGGAGAATAGGATAATAGAAACCGTTTACCCATTGCTCCGATTTAACATAGCTGCCTTGTTTCTCGTTTTAAAGGAATATTCAGACGCAATTGAAGGCAGCGTTCTCATTCTTTACTGTCTTGAAGTTATGTTCTAATACACATTTTCTTTTGCGAAAAGACAAGTGTCACGATTCGCTGACATTTTTTTCTGTAAGTGGCTCACAAAGATATGCTTCCTAGCAGAAGCTGCTAAAAAAGATGTTATTTCAAGGTAAAGATAACCATCCAGCAGTTAGTTGAGATGGTACCTGCTTTTTTTGACATCATTTTTAAAAGATGTTTGAAAATATTTCCATTATGTTATAGTTGATTCTTTCTGTTCAGAAGAGTTATGGTCTATAAATTCTTAGCAAACACTGAGCAAAACTGAATACTGCTCCTAGGAGAAATACAGGATTAGGTTTCTGCCAGCCTCTTCACATTTTGGTAAAACTATCAATACATAACCTTATTTTATGTGTGTGTCTGTTTAAAGACACCTTATTTAATGTATATTGTTGATTCATTAGTTGAACTCATGGCCAACAGCGCTGTAACTCTTGTGTGAAGGAAGCTTAGCTAACACAAGTATTTTCTACGTAAGGCACATCTCTGCCTTGTTCTTGGGAATACTAGACAATGCTATGTTTGAGGACCTTTTTTTTTTTTTTGCGGTACGCGGGCCTCTCACTGTTGTGGCCTCTCCCGTTGCGGAGCACAGGCTCCGGACGCGCAGGCTCAGCGGCCATGGCTCACGGGCCCAGCTGTTCCGCGGCATGCGGGATCTTCCAAGACCGGGGCACGAACCCGTGTCCCCTGCATCGGCAGGCGGACTCTCAACCACTGCGCCACCAGGGAATCCCCCCAACATCATCTTTTGCAGTAGACTCCTAATTTGTCTCTGATTCTGCCCTTAACCCTCCTCAGACTATTCATAGCACCAAAACACCACAACCTGGAGAATTCTGTAATTTGTACCTCATTTCACTCCTCTGCTCAAAACTGTCCAATAGGGCTTCCCTTTTTTACTCAGCAGTAAAAAAGAACGAATTACGGGTACGTGGAATCTCCAAATTCATCATGCTTAGTCAATGAAGACACACATCAGAGCCCATATTTTATGATTGTTCATATATATAATTCTAGAAAGGACAAATTATTTTATAGTGGCAAAAACCATGTCAATTTCCAAGTACCGG
Organism: Hyperoodon ampullatus; assembly: GCF_949752795.1. NCBI lineage: Eukaryota > Metazoa > Chordata > Mammalia > Artiodactyla > Ziphiidae > Hyperoodon > Hyperoodon ampullatus. The sequence continues at coordinate 49,856,143 of NC_136927.1, read as the reverse complement.
GGTGGAGAAAGGGGTTGACTGCAAAGGATATGAGGATGATTTTGGTGGGGAAGGAATTATGCTGTATCTCAATTGTGGTGGTGCTCACACAGCTGAATACATTTTTCAAAATTCTTCAAACTATAGTTTGGATGAATGCAATTTATTTTACATAAATTATACCCCTATATTGATTAAAAAGCCAGCCCTTCCCATTCCTGTTTCTTGAAAAATAATTTAAAATTATTTTAAATTAAACATATGTAGTCACATTGTTTTTGCTAAAAATCATCTTACCTACTGGTATTTTCCTACCACTACTATTTTTAATGACAGCAAAGAGTTTAAAAAACACAATAAGATGTTTGTTTTAAAATTATTGTTTATTTAATCTTTATCTCATTATTTAAATAATTTCTTTGTATATTTCATAAAGTACATATTAGTATAATAATATGTGCAAATGATTTATATATATTTTTTCATGCTCACAAATTTTACCCATAGGGATACGTAATCAAAATAATTTGGAGACTACTGCCCTAGAAAGTTGGAAGATCCCTTTTCTCAGAAAACTGAGAGAAGAATTTACCTGGAAGCAGCGAGCTGAATTCATCAAGCAGATGGCTGAAACCAATGGTAATATTAGAGTATACCACATTTACGTGCCACGGGAAGACTCAAGATTGTAAAATGTCATTTCTCCTAGTTAATTTCTCTCAATTAGCTCATGAATTTAATGCAATTCCAATAAAAAAAATCCCAGTGGGATTTTTTAATGCAACTTGGCAAGATGATTTTAAAATTTATTTGAAAGTAAATGTTATGAATAGCAAAGGCAATTTTGTAAAAGAACAAAGAAGAGACATTTGAATAAAAATCAAAGCATATTATAAAACTGTAGCAGGTGAAATCTTGTCACATTAGTTTGAGAATAAATCAGTAGAAACAAAAATTGAATTCAGAAATTGATCCGTGTATGTGGAAATTTATCATATGTTATAAATGGCATTTCAAATCTTCAGATAAACTCTGTTAATAGCCAATAATATGGGGACAATCAGATATCTGTTTGAAAAAAATATCAAGAAATATACAACCTTGTCTCATACTACTCATAAAAATCAACTCCAAATCTACATAGAAAAAGTAAAAAATTAGATTAAGTGTTTTACAAATATTACAGAATATCCTTATTATCTTGGGTAGTAGTTTTCCTAAACAAGACACAGAAAGCAGAAGCTCTAAACGATAAAGTTAGTAAAACTGACTACAAGAAAATAAAATTGTGTAGGACAGAAGACACCATAAATTAAGAAAAAAGACAGGATAAAATATTTCAACACATAAGGGTTTCTATGCATAATATATCAATTACTTCTATAAATTAATAAGACAACCCAATAGAAATGTGGCCAAGAATATGAATAAACAAACAATTCTCAGTAAAAGAAACATGAAATGCTAGTAACCATAGATGTTCAAACTTCCTAGAGATTACAGAATACAAAGTGAACCAGTAATGAGATATGCTTTAGGTATTAGATTGACAAACATTTAAAAAGTTTGTATCAGGTGTTTGGTATATGGAAAAATGAATCCACCCGTATACTATGGTAGCACAACTTTTAGAGAACAAATTAAAAACATCTATTAAATTTTTTAAATGAGCATTTTCTGTGGCCCAGCAGTTCCAGTTATCAGTATCTACCCAGGTTATACCCTTAAATAAGTGCAAAAGGAACACGTACAAGAATATTCACTGTAATAGAAAAAAATAGAAACAACTCAAATGTCCATGAAAAAAGGAGAATGGTTAAACAAGATGTAGTTTATTCACAGTAATATCCAAGAGTGGAAAAGAATGGGGTAAGTCCAAACAAACTGTTGTAAAAGTTATCTCCAGGGCTTCCCTGGTGGCACAGTGGTTAAGAATCCGCCTGCCAATGCAGGGGACATGGGTTTGAGCCCTGGTCCGGGAAGATCCCACATGCCACGGAGCAACTAAGCCTGTGCGCCGCAACTACTGAGCCTGCGCTCTAGAGCCCGCGAGCCACAACTACTGAAGCCCACGCGCCTAGAGCCCGTGCTCCGCAACAAGAGAAGCCGCTGCAGTGAGAAGCCCGCGCACCGCAGTGAAGCGTAGCCCCCCCCCCCCCCCCCGCTCACTGCAACTAGAGAAGAGCCCGCGCACAGCAACGAAGACCCAATGCAACCAAAAATAAATTTATTTTAAAAAAAAGTATCTCCAATATAGTTTTGAGTGAAAAGATGAAGTTGCAGAATGAAATACGTATTACCCCAATTTTTAAAAACACACCTAACAAAAATAAAATAATGGTTTTCCATGGTACCAGATATATGTGGTGCTGTGGTTAAAGGAGCCTTTAGCCTTAGCCATGTATAGTGTTTTATTAATTAATTTTTCTACAAAGGTAAAAATCATAGATTAATTGTATAATTAAACGTTAATAATAAAAATTAAAATATATAAGACTAATAATTAAGTTCACTCTTTCCTAAACTAGGGACTATCATATCAGCTACCCCAAGTGACAAAGAAATTAGAACGTCTACAGGAAAATGTCCTTATGGGTCGGGGGAAGATTTAGTCTGGCTAACAGTTCACAGACATTTTAATACTTTGGGATAGCTGGTATTTTGCTGTAGAATCATCTTTTCTGAATAGCAATTTGGACAAAAATGTAAGTACTTGCCAGCATACAGCCAGTATATAAAACCAACCAGGCTTTGATAGTAAAATACAAAAGCCCAGTTGTGACTATAATCCAGGTCTCCTTTCGCCAAACCTGACTTTTAGGCTGTTTTATCCTGTTTCTCCGTTAGTGTGAGCCACAAAATTGATGGGCAAGCATCGCCACCCAGTGGCTATGGTTCACATTTGCAGAGTTTCTTACTGTGCCCTTTTGTTCCTAAATCTCAAACCAATAGTGCTTTCAGATATCCCTTAAAAGAAAAATGTTCTAGAAATTCAAGAAACCCATATAGGGTTATCAATTTTAAAATTCTGGCAAGTAAAGATTTTTAGGGCTTCCCTGGTGGCGCGGTGGTTGAGAGTCTGCCTGCCGATGCAGGGGACACGGGTTCGTGCCCCGGTCCGGGAAGATCCCACGTGCTGCGGAGCGGCTGGGCCCGTGAGCCATGACTGCTGAGCCTGCGCGCCCGGAGCCTGTGCTCCGCAGCGGGAGAGGCCACAACAGTGAGAGGCCCACATACCGCAAAAAAAAAAAAAAAAGATTTTTAAAAAGCCTACTAAATACCAGCATTGCCAGTTTTGTAAAAGAACAGTTATTTAAAACCAAAAAATCGGGGCTTCCTTGGTGGCGCAGCGGTAGAGAGTCTGCCTGCCGATGCAGGGGACACGGGTTCATGCCCCGGTCCAGGAAGATCCCACATGCCGTGGAGCAGCTGGGCCTGTGAGCCATGGCCGCTGAGCCTGCGCGTCCGGAGCCTGTGCTCCGCAATGGGAGAGGCCACAACAGTGAGAGGCCCACGTACCGCAAAAAAAAAAAAAAAAAAAAAAAAAAAAAAAAACCAAAAAATCGGAGAGGCCATACACTAGATAACAGGACAGTCCTGCTTATGAAAGAACAGTTGAAAATTTATATGCATTTCATACATATATAAGTATATTATAACTATATTAATAATCAGAGGTGGTTAAACATCATTTCTGAGTGTGCCTGTGATGATGTTTCTAAAAGAGATGAGCATTTGTATTCGTGGCCTGAGTACAGACAATGGCCCTCCCCAATGTCCGTGGGCTTCATCCAGCCCATGGAGGGCCCCAATAGGACAAAAAGGTAGAGGAAGATTGAATGTTCTCTTTCTCTCTCTCTCTGCCTGTTTGACCCGGGACATCCGTCTTGCCCTGCCCTGGAACTGGGACTTAACGCCACTGTTGCTCTGGTTCTCAGGCCTTTGGGCTCTGACCGGAGCTACACCAGCAGCTTTTCTGAGTCTCCAGCTTGCAGATGGCAGATAAGGAGTTTCCTATTTTCCTATTGGTTCTATTTCTCTGGAGAACCCTCATACAATAATATTTACATGATTCTCCTTTATCGGTATATGTCTCAGCTTTATCAGTAAAAGCAGAGCTGGAGACAAAGTCTTGTACACAGAACCTTAATTTTGGAGGTATCAGGAGTGAGAGCAGGGAGAGTTAATGAGTAGTATTGTCCTTTCCATATAGAGGCAAACTGCCTTTGATCCCCTTTACCACTGGGATTGAAAAGAACCCGTTCACTGGATCAGTATCCCCTGGGAAGTTCAGAAACCATATTGATCTGTTCCAGTAAAATACTACCCCTGACTCAGCAGCTATGACTGGACTAAGCACTTGGCTAAGTTTATAGTAGTTTACAGTTGTCTGCCATAACCCATCTGGTGTTTGCAGGGGTCAAACATGTGAACTAGATGGACACGTGATGGGAACCACCACTTCTGAGTCCTTCACGTCTTAGAAGTTGGTGCTCAAGTCTACAATTCCACCTGGGATGCAGTATGTCTTCTCCTTTAATACTTCCTGGGTCAAGACAGGGTGAGGGAACCAATGTGAGCTGCTAAGAATGTCTGTCCCAACTGTGTAACTGGGAACCAGGGAAATAGCCACAGGGTGGGTGTGTGGACACATTTGACCCCCTGTGGGACATACTTGCACCTGGCTCCAGGTGCCCTCACTCTAACTGGGGCCTTGTTGGTGTTTCAGGTCCTATGGTGTCAGTGTCAACTCAGACCCTCTATCCAGCTCTTGGGAGATCTGATTCTCGTTTCTCCAGTGGATGGTAACTCTGGTAAGTAACCACAGGTGCCTTTGGGAAATGATAAAGAGAATATTTATTGATGCTACTGTAGTGGCTCTGCAGGGTCCTTCCTCAAGTGGACCCAGCCTCTGCTATAATTGCTGGACTGTGGTCTGAGAACTGGGTTAGATCCTAAAACCGGGTGAGAGATTGATTTTCATTGTACTAACCAATGTCAGCCTTCTGCTCACCAGAATTTTTTCCAGTTATACAAGGCAAGAAAGCACCCTAGCTGTCTGTGCTTCCATCTTATCCCTTGGAATACCGTGGTCAGATAGCCACGCCACAGATCACCGGTGCCAGACACTACAGTTGCCATTCTGCCCTTGCCTCTCATTCTACCAAGTCCATCCACCTTGCTTCTGATGGCAAAGTCCAGCCGCCTGGCTCTGCTGCTCTGGAACCTACCATCGTCTTTGGGAGTCTAGTTTTAGAGCACCATCTGCTACTGTCACCCTAGCCTAGGCACTCCGAGCTTCTCAGAGATGCTAGAGCTTCCTCACCAGTACATCTCTTATTGCCTTAGTGACGGAAGAGTCCTCTGGACCCTCGCAGGGTGGATTAATCCGCTTTAACATTCCCACCTCCCCGAGCTTTTTGACTCTTCTCTCTTCCAGGGATTTCCAGCATCTCCACCTCATTTATTGATACTGTTGTCATATGTAAGCTTCACAGAGCCATCCCAGCAGCATTAGAATTGGCTCCTTGCCAGGATGTTAAATCCTGAAGGAGCTGGCCCCGTGTCAGCAAACTCTCTCCATCCATTCTTTTATTCTGCAGTTCTGGTCCAACACCCTAAAGGTACACATGCACCCACACATATTCCCTAGTCCTGTTGAGCCCAGTACTGCAATTCTGTCAGTGAGTAAGCTGTTTCCTCTTACAACAGGGACTGCTCTTCCTCACTCAGGTTCTGCTGAGACCTGACTGAATATCGGTCTGGCAGCAATGAGGTGAAGTGGGTTGCACCTTGAGGAGGATAAGCGTCATCTCGTGCGGCATCTACTCAGCTGGAGTCTTAGCATGGTATCCAGGCGAGGGGAGGCTGCTCCCCTATATCAAAGGAGAGGGGGGCGTTTCTGCTGGACTGGAAATTAGAGTGGGGGCGGCGTCTGTGTTGTAATATTCTCAGGTGCGCGGTCCCGGTGCCCCATCCCAATCTCAAGTTCCCACCCCTTTGCTATCGGGGTTTGACTTCAGCATAGGAGACCTGCCAAGGCCTCCTCTGCAGCTCTGTCACCCTGAAATCCCAGGCCTCTGGCTCCTTTTTGGCTGCAGGAGATGAAAGTATTTTTAAACAGCATCATGGAGGCCAGTTGGTTTTCTCAGCATGCCCCAAGTGAAGAGCTGGCTGATCTAAACCTGTCACTCTTTCTTCAAGGCTTCCTACACAGTTAACAAGGCCAGCTAACTCCACAAACTTACAATTACTATTACCCCCATACTATTCGTATCATAGAGATACAGCTTAACCAAATGCTCTGAGTCTGCCTGCACCTCATCCCTCCACCTCAAGTAAAAAGAGCCTTAGTAATCATGATGCTACAGCAAGCCAGGGGTTATCACCACCCCACTTCAGGTGCCAATTGTTTTAGCTTGTGTCCTTCCCCAAACAGAGCCTTACATAAAGACTTGCTCCCTGGGGGCTTACTTGGGAGGTGATCGTAGGGAAGAGGAGAGAGGGAATGGCAAGAGTCACGCAGGAAAAGCAGATGTAAGGGTCACCATTGAGGCTGCCGCTGGGGTCAGCGGGTCCTGATTCTGCCAGGATCCTGAGAAGTGCACAGGGGGCCTCCCTGAATAGACCTCAGTGGTGGCATTTATCCCTTGGCTCCTAAGCCCATTGGTTGAAGTTTGCCTCTAGGATGTTAATTCCCCCTCTTTTCCAGATTGCATGTGTGTATGGGCCCTGTGAGCTCCTTTCTGTGTCTGAGGCATCTGTGGAGTTTTTGGTAGAAATTTTAAAATGCCTGGCACGCACATGGGACAAGAAGCTTGAAGAGAGTCAAAGCTTGCGTGGAACTGCTCATCCTCCCATGTTAGAGATGTCAGACTAAGGACGAGAGGGGTGACTGAGGACCCTGGATGCACCTGTTCCCATACTATCTATAGAGTCAAAAATTCAGGTAAAAGCCCCAAACTTTACCATGGCCCAAAGGCCAAAGGTGATCTGCTGCCCTTCTTCCTCCATCCTTCCAACCTCGTCTCCTACCTCTGTCCACCGCCTCACTCAGCTCTAACCACCCTCCCCTCCGTGTGTGTGGTGGTGGGGCTCCCAGACACACTCCCTGTGTGGTCAGTTAGCATTTAATCGGAGTAGCCACGCACCAGAGGCAGCTCCCAGGAGCCTCCAGGCAGCTCTCTTTCCATCAACGCTGGAGGGGTTGCTGATTAGCTTAATGAATGTTAGAAATGGGTTTAGTGAAATTAGTGGCTTGTTAGTTGGTGTATCAAAGTCCAGTGAGGAGACAGAAACCACCTTGTGATTTGAACAGAGAAGGTTTAATATGAAGAATTATTAATGATAACAAGAGCTTGGCTGGTATGAAGAGAACTCTAAAGAATACAGGAATGGTAGACAGAGGGAGGAGCCCCCGCCACTAGGGCTGAGCCAGGCTACCCCAGAAAGAGGCCACCCCCCAGAGCTGAGACCCAGACCTCGTTGGGAAAGGCTCACCCATGGCTCACTGAATGGTAGGGGTCTCACTGAGAGGTAGCTACCTTTCCTGCTAGCAGAGGTCACAGGAAATGTGCACTCTGGAACTTTACAGAAATCCACTCTCTTGGGGGCCAAGGAAGGTCTTCCACGGGGAGGTGCTTCATAGGAGGCACTTGGCCATGACAGTGCCCGAGGGGGCTGCTGGGGGAGCTGCTGTCCACCCTGCGCTGCTCGCCACCGCCTGCGGCAGCAGCTGCCTGCTGGTGGTTGTCGTCGCTGGTTGGGCGGCTGAAGTAGCGGCACTTTCCGTCCCCAGTTGTGGGCATTTGTCTCCTCCAGTTTGGAGCAATTGAAGATGCATGGTGGGGCACCAGCGCTCCCCCTACAGGCCTGTCCCGATTCCAATTTTAGCTGAGTTTCTTGAATTAATTCCACACCTGGAAGGAATCCAGTTTTATTGTACTATCAAGACCAGTTCAAATTACTTTGTTGTCCTGGAATGTGCTTTGTAGTCATTTCTGTGAAACATGTTTTTACCGTTCTGTGGTGAAATGTGGCTGGTGTTTTACCCTTCTGTGGGGCTGTTTTATAGAGGGTGATGGGGGAAAACTGACTGATACGATGGTAGCTGTGAGACTGCTCCTCAAAGGCCTCCAACTACAGTGAATGTAATTAACCAAAGCTGTGAAATCTATCCTCTGTTTGCAGTGAGGTCATGCTTTCCTTGCACTGCTCCCAGTGACTGAATGAGGCAGGAAGAGACACTTGGGCAGACCAGATCCTGGGAGGCATGGATTCCTCTGATGGTTATCTTGGGCTCCAGCACTCCCCAGTGACCTTACCAAGTCTTCCTTAGACTGTACAGCAGCAGCCACAGGACACTTTTATCCAGGCTTCCCTCTTCCTCTCCCTCATTTATTTATTTATAAATTTATTTATCTATTTTTGGCTGTATTGGGTCTTCGTTGCTGCGCACAGGATTTCTCTAGTTGTGGTGAGTAGGGGCTACTCTTCGTTGCGGTGCGCAGGCGTCTCATTGTGGTGTTTTCTCTTGTTGCAGAGCACGGGCTCTACATGCGTGGGCTCAGTAGTTGTGGCTTGCCAGCTCTAGAGTGCAGGCTCAGTAGTTGTGGCACAGGGGCTTAGTTGCTCTGTGGCACGTGGGATCATCCCGGACCGGGGATTGAACCCGTGTCTTCTGCATTGGCAGGCGGATTCTTAACCATTGCGCCACCAGGGAAGTCCCTCTCCCTCATTTAGAGTCAGACTTGTATCGTGGCCTGATGGCTCTCCCAGCTTTCTGAGCACCTCCCTTCCCCTTTTTCTCTTACAGAGATATTTTCCCTAATAAAATCCTTGCCTATCTAATCCCACCGAGGCCTTGTGGAATTAAAGAACCTCGGTTAAAATTGGAGTCAGGACGGGACTGTAGGGGGAGCTCTTATGCCCCACCGTGCATCTTCAATTACTCCAAACAGGAAGAGACAAATGCCCACATCTGGGACAGGAAGATGCCTCTACCCAACCAATGAGAAGCCACTATACTTTGGACTCCCAGCTTCCTCCAGTGGACTCTTTGGTTATCACAGCGCCTCCCAATTACCCACTTTTCCATATAAAAGCAAGTTCCCTTTCGTTGTTCTCCGGATTTGCCTGTGGTCTGTTTGTATTTCTCAATTTGCAGTTTCTCTTCTTATTCCTAAATAACCTCACTTTTGCTGGCAAAATACTGGCTATTACATTATTAAAGTTGATACAGGTATCGAGCATATAAAGAGGAGAGAAAAACAAGAGGAGGGAAAAAGAGACAGTTTGCTCTCAGCATTTGGGACTAATATTCGGGAATGACTGTCATAGATCATAATGGGCTGCAAGAGATCCTACAGGCCATGAAGTTCAAAAATTCCTTTCATGTATTGATTTTTTAAAAATATCTCCTCATTTTAGAGGTGAGATCCAGAGAAGGGAGACAACTTCCCAACATCACGGGACAAGTCAGTAGCAGAGCCAGGACAGGAACCCAGGTCCCCAGACTCGCAAATCATTCATGAGGGCATGCCTTGTTCCTGGCTGCATGCTAAACTCTAGTACAAAACTGGTGAGGACAACCTGAATGAAGTTCTTGCCTTCGTGGAACTTCAAAGGAGGTGCTCCAGCTGGACGTTAGAAGGCGAGTAGGAGTTTGCTAGACACCTGCAGGGAGAAGTGGGCAGTGGGAAGGGCATTCAAGGCGCTGTGTGCAAAGGAAGGCCTGAAACATCCCTGGGATTCAGAAATTACAAGTAGAGCCACCTGCCTTAAGTGGAGTGATGGGCTGGGGGGCGAGGTGACGCTTGGAGGAGGATGCACTGTCGAAGACAGCAGGGAGCTCTCTGTGGCTGGAGCGCCGACTGAGCGGCGTGGGAGCGGGAACAGAGGCAACAGGGCCGGGTAAAAAGTGTCGAGGGGCAGAGGATAGGGGAGAGCAGCGCTACGCTGGAGTCGCGCAGAGTGGGCAACCTCTTAAATTTTACTCCTGCTGATTACCAAAAAGCAAAGGGCCTTTGCAAAATGAGAGCGCCCACCAGAGCCGGGAAGGTGCTCAGCAAACACGCGCTGTGCGGGAAGGCGAGTGAGTTCAGGCCGGCTGCCGGAGCTCGGAGAAAGGTCGCGCACTAAGTCGGTAGGGCCGGGACGGGTCCCCTAGGTCGTGTCACTCAGGAACCGGCGATACCAGGCTCCGCCCAGTCCAGCCCAGCCCTCCAGCCTCCCTGAGCCATTGGCTGCCCTCAAGACCTTTGCTTTCAGCCAATAGTAAACGTGGCCGCAGGCTCTTCTGCCGGGGGAGGTCAAAGGTCGCCAATATGGCGGCGCCCAGGAACGGCTGAGGCGTGTAGCGGAGGATGGCGCTGGCGGCGGGAGCTCGCCTGGGGCGCCGGCTGAGCGGGCCGGGGCCGTGGCGCGGACACTGGACGGCGGCCGGGCGCTCGCGGAGCCGGCGCGAGACGGCGGAGGCCGAGGCGGACGCGCCCGTGTTCCAGTACGTGGGCGAGCGCGCGACCCGCGCCGACCGCATTTTCGTGTGGGGCTTCAGCTTCTCCGGGGCACTGGGCGTGCCCACCTTCGTGCTGCCCGGCTCCGGGCCCCAGCCCCGCGCCGGCTCGCGGCCGCGACGCAGGATCCAGGCCGTGCCCTACCGCCTGGAGCTGGACCAAAAGGTGAGGACTTCGGCTCCCTCCATTCCTCCCTCCGTGCTGGCCTCCGGTCTCGGCCGCGCCTCCCGAGGCACTCGGCCCTCTCGGAGAGGTTGGCGACGCTGGGTGGCCAAACTTCGGAGAGCACGACCCTCGAGCGGGCTGCCGGAGGGGAGTGCGTTAGGGCGCTGCCAGCATGTACCGAGTGGCCGAAACGTGCCAGGTGTTGCGTCCGGCCCGCGTCATTCGGGAGTTGGGGTTGTTGCCACAGTTACGGGGGAGGAAAGGGAGGCTCGGAGAAGTTATGAGACAGGCCCACGGCCCCCCAGCTGGCAGGTGTTCGTACTTTGGGATTCGCCTTCGGGCCAATCAGACCCCAGAAGTTCTGCTGTTAGGAAAGCCGACTTCAAAAGGTCAGAGAAAGCGTGGGCCGGCTGGGGTCGGTGAACAATTCGGAAAGAAAATGTTAACTGGAGCAGTAACAGGAATGAGAGGAAGGATGAAAGGTCTAAACACACTGGAATGGTTGTACAGGAGTCCCCTGAGTTGACTCAGATTTGAAACGATGCAGCAAAGAACAGCTACCGGAGGGCGGCTTATCTCGACAGCTAACATCCAGAAAAGCAAAAACGGATGTTTAGGATAGGTTCTTGCTTGGCGTGGTTGTGGACGTCTTGGTGGGTGGTGAAAAAGAAGCAGATTTGACCAGTTTGGCTTCTGACTTCTCTGTCAAGCATAACAAATGATCTTTTGCCCTAAAAGAGGAGATAGAGAGAGCCAGGGAATTTAAGCTCCAGAGGAATGAAAAGTTGGCTTTGACTTCTTAATATTGAGTTGTGAGAGTTATTTATGTATTCTGGATATAGGTACTTTATCACACATATGATGTGCAAATGTTCTCTGCCAGTCCATGGATTTTCTTTTTATTTTTTTAATAGTGTCATTTGGAGAGAAAAAGTTTTTAATTTTAATGAAGTTCAGTTGATCAGTTTTTCTGCTGTGGATTATGCTTTTGGTATATCTAAGAAATCTTTGCCTAACCCAAGATCACAAAGATAATTTTCCTCTGTTTTTGTCTGGGAACTTCATAGTTTGAGTTCTCATATTTATGTCTATGAGACAGTCATTTGAATTGATTTTTGTGTATGGTGTGGGATAAGGGGCTTTTTGGATGTGGCTATCCAATTGTCCTATCACTAGTTGAAAACACTATCCTTTATTAAATAGTCTTGACACCTTTGTGAAAATCGGTTGATGGTAAATGTAAGGCTTTGTTTCTGAACTCTCAGTTCTGTTCCATTGATTTATATGTTTATCCTTATGCTAAAATTATACTCTCTTGATTACTGTAGCTTTATAATTGGTTTTTAAATTGGGAGATGTTAAGCTTTGGCTCTTCTGGGTCTTTTGCTTTTCCATACAAATTTTAATATTAGCTTGTCAATTTCTGCAAAACTACCTGCTGGGATTTTGGTAGTGATTACACTGAATCTGTAGATCAATTTGGGCACAAGTGCCATCTAAGTAATTTTAAGTCTTTCAATCTATAAACATGAAATGTCTCCCCATTTACTTGGGTCTTTAATTTCTTTCAACTATGTTTTTGTACTTTTCAGTATGCAAGTCTTGCATGTCTTTTGTTAAATTTATTCCTAAGTGTTTTTTTCTTTTTGATGTTCTTTTGAATAGAATTGTATTCTTAAGTTCATTTTTGGAGCGTTAATTGCTTTTACATAGTAATACAATTTGTTTTTGTATATTGACTTAATATTTTGTGACTTTACTGAACTTCCTTATTAGTTATATAGATTTTTGTGTATTCCTTAGGGTTTTATACATACAGGATCATATTGTCTGGTTGTCTGTGAATAAAGACGGTTTTACATCTTCATTTCCAGTTTGAAACTTTTGATTTCTTTTTCTTACCTGACTGCACTGGATAGAACCTTCAGTGTAGCAGTGGATTGAAGTGACATCCTTGCCTTGTTCCTGATATTAGGGAGATAGTATTCAGTCTTTCATCTATAATTATGACATTAGCTATAAGTTTTTCATAGATACCTTTTGTCAAGTTGAGGAAGTTCCCTTTTTGTCCTGCTTTGTTCAGAGTTTTTCTTTTCTTTTTCTTTTTTAAAAAAATCATGACTAGGGATTAGATTTTTGTCAAACACTTTTTCTGTGTCTGTTTCTGTGATCATGTATTTTTTGTCTCTTATTCTATTAATTGGATATATTACATTAACTGATCTTTGGATATTAAACCAGCCTTGCATTCCTAGGATAAATTCCACTCGATTGTGGTGAATAATCCCTTTTGTACATTGCTGGATTTGGTTGCTAATATTTTGTTAAGGACTTTTTTGTTGTTTTTTTCTTGTGATGTCCTCCTTGTCTGCTTATGGTATCAGGGTATTACTGGCCTCATAAAATGAGTTTCTGGAAAGGTTTGTAAAGAATTGGTATTATTTCTTGTTTTAATGTTTGGTAGAGTTCACCAGTGAAGTAAGTCATCTGGACCTGGGCTTTTCTTTATAGAAAGAGTTTTTTTTATTACTAATTCAATATTTAAAAACTTGTTACAGGTATATTAAATTTTTTATTTCTTCTTGAGTCAGCTTTGGTACTTTGTGTCTTTCTGAGAATTTGTTTGTTTTGTGCCAGTTATCTAATTGTTGGCATAAAGTTGTTGATAGTATTCGCTTATAATCTAAATTTCTGTAGGGTTGGCAGGTTGGTGATGTCCCCTCTTTCATTGCTGATTTTGGTAATTTATATTTTCTCTCTTTTTACCTTGGTCAGTCTAGCTAAAGATTTGTCAGCTTTGTTAATCTTTTGAAAGAACCAACATTTAGTTTAATTCAGTTTTTGGTATTGTTTTCCTGTTTCATTGATTTCCAGTTGAATTTTTATAATTTTATCCCTCTGCTTGCTTTGGATTTAGTTTGCTTTTCTTTTCTAGTTTCTTTTGCTGGAAGGTTAGGCTATTGTTGAGGTCTTTCTTCTTTTGTAATGTAGGTGCTTATAGCTATAATTTTTTCTTTAAACACTGTTTAGCTGCAGCCCATAAATTCTGTTATGTTGTATTTTGATCTTTATTCACCTTATTTTGCGATTTCCTATGTGATTACTTCTTTGACCCATGAGTTATTTGGAAGTGCTTAATTTCCAAATATTTATGTTTTCCCTAATTTCTTTATTCATTGATATCCAATTTAATTCTGTTGTGGTTACAGAACATACTTTAATTTCAGTCCTTTTAAATGTATTGTGACTTTGTTTTATAGCCTAGCATATGGTCTGTCCTGGAGAATGTTCCATGTGTGTTTGAAAAGTATGTGTATTCTGTTGTTGTTTGGGTGGAGTGTTCTATAGATGTCAAGGTCAAGTTGGTTGATAGCTTCTTGGTTAACCTGTTGTTTGCTCCAGCTATTATCCACCAGTATCTAGGCAACTGCAGTGTTCATCATTGGTCTCTGACAGTTTTCAACAAACATCCCTGGGGAAAAGGCTGTTTACCCTGGATGATAGATAACTGGGTCAGATCAGATAAATAGAGCCTTGTGCTTGGGGTCTTACAGGGAACCACTAGATAGATCAAATGAGAATTCCCTAGGAATGGGGCTTTGAAATTTCTCCAATCCCATTTTGTCTCCTCCAGTGGCTTCCAGACTGCTGGTTTTCACTATAATTGTGAGCTGTTGGTTTTCAGGACCTGAGAAGAGGTGGATGGGAATAGGTCAAGTTAAAATGCTGCAAAGCTTGCTGTTCTGAGATTCAGCTGCTTTTCTTAAGTAACATTCCCCAGATTGCTTTAAGTCCTTGGTTAATTTCCAGAGTTCTGAAAGAATTGTTTCTGAGAATGTTTGCCAGTGTTCTTATTGCTCCACCATTTTCACTGATGTCCCTAAATCCATGTCCTTTTTTTTTTAAAATTGAACTATAGTAGATTTACAATGTTGTGTTAATTACTGCTGTACAGCACAACGTGGCTCAGTTATACATATATATCCTTTTTTAAAAAAATAAATTTATTTATTTTGTTTATTTTTGGCTGTGTTGTTTGTCTTCGTTGACGCGTGCAGGCTTTCTCTAGTGTCAAGCAGGGGCTGCTCTTCGTCCCGGTGTGCGGACTTCTCACTGCGGGGGCTTCTCTTGTTGTGGAGCACGGGCTCTAGGCCCGCGGGCTTCAGTAGTTTTGGCTCACGGGCTACAGAGCGCAGGCTCAGTATTTGTGGCGCATGGGCTTAGTTGCTCCGTGGCATGTGGGATCTTCCTGGACCAGGGCTCGAACCCATGTCTCCAGCATGGGCAGGCGGATTCTTAACCACTGTGCCACCAGGGAAGCCCCTATATTCTTTTTCATATTTTTTTCCATTATGGTTTATCACAGGATATTGAAGATAGTTCCTCGTGCTATACAGTAGGACCTTGTTGTTTATTCATCCTGTATATACTAGTTTGCATTTACTAATCCTAAACTCCCAATCCTTCCCTCCCCAACCCCCCAACTGGCAACAACAAATCTGTTCTCTATGTCTGTGAGTCTGTTTCTTTTTCCTAGATAAGTTCATTTGTGTCATATTTTAGAATTCATATATAAGTGATATCATATGGTATTTGTCTTTCTCTTTCTGACTTACTTTGCTTAGTATGATAATCTCAAGGTCCGTCCATGTTGCTGCAAATGGCATTATTTCACTCTTTTTTATGGTTAAGAATATTCCATTGTGTATATTTACCACATCTTCTTTATCCATTCATTTGTCGATGGACATTTAGGTTGTTTCCATGTCTTGGCTATTGTGAATAGTGCTGCTGTGAACATAGGGATGCATGTATCTTTTCAAATTATAGTTTTGTCTGGGTTATATGCCCAGGAGTGGGATTGCTGGATCATATGGCAACTCTATTTTTAGTTTTTTTTGAGGAACCTTCATACTGTTTTCCATAATGGCTGCACCAATTTACATTCCCGCCAACAGTATATGAGGGTTCCCTTTTCTCCACACCCTCTCCAACATTTATCATTTGTAGACTCTTTAATGATAGCCATTCTGACCAGTGTGACCTCATTGTATCAACAGTTTAAATTTGCATTTCTCTAATAATTAGCGACGATGAGCATCTTTTCATGTGCTCATTGGCCATCTGTATGTCTTATTTGGAGAAATGTCTGTTTAGGGCTTCTGCCTATTTTTTGATTGTCGATCCATGTCCTTTTTTTTTTTTTTTTTGCGGTACACGGGCCTCTCACCATTGTGGCCTCCCCCGTTGCGGAGCACAGGCTCCGGACGTGCAGGCTCAGCGGCCATGGCTCACGGGCCCAGCCGCTCCACAGCATGTGGGATCTTCCCTGACCGGGGCACGAACCCATGTCCCCTGCATCGGCAGGCAGACTCTCAATCACTGCGCCACCAGGGAAGCCCCCATGTCCTTTTTTAAAAAATTAATTTATTTATTTTTTATTTTTGGCTGTGTTGAGTCTTTGTTGCTGCACGTGGGCTTTCTCTAGTTGCAGTGAGCGGGGGCTACTCTATGTTGCAGTGTGCAGGCTTCTCATTGCAGTGGCTTCTCTTGTTGGGGAGCACGGGCTCTAGGCGCATGGGCTTCAGTAGTTGTGCTTCGCGGGTTCTAGAGTGCAGGCTCAGTAGTTATGGCGCACGGGCTTAGTTGCTCCACGGCATGTGGGATCTTCCCGGACCAGGGCTTGAACCCGTGTCCCCTGCATTGGCAGGCAGATTCTTAACCACTGCGCCACCAGGGAAGCACCATGTCCTTTTAATGTAATTACTAACATGGTTGGATTGCATCTGCCATTTTGCTATTTGTTTCTGTATGTCTTTTTTGTTTGTCAATTTTTCCTTTGCTGCCTTCTTTTGTGTTAAATAGGTATTTTTCTTTTGGACCCTTTAAATTCCTTTGTCAGGTGTTTTAATATGTTTTTTGAGTTTTTGTTTTTTTAGTGGTTGGTCTTGGGATTATAATATATAATTTATCATAATCTATTTTAGGTTAATAGTGACCTAATTCTGAAAGACTATAGCAACTTTGTTGCAGCATAGCCCCATTTCCTCCCATTTCCTCTTCTCTCCTTTGTGTGGTTATTGTGATATATATTACATCTTTATACGTTTTAAGCCCAACAGTACAATTTTATAATTATTATTTTATGCAGTTTTCTTTTTTTTTTTTTTTGCGGTACACGGGCCTCTCACCATTGTGGCCTTTCCCGTTGCGGAGCACAGGCTCCAGACCCGCAGGCTCAGCAGCCACGGCTCACGGGCCTAGCTGCTCCGTGGCATGTGGGATCTTCCCAGACCAGGGCTCAAACCCGTGCCCCCTGCATTGGCAGGTGGATTCTTAACCACTGCACCACCAGGGAAGCCCTCTTAGTACTTCTTAAAGCAGGTCTGCTAGCAGTGAATTCTCTCAGTCTTTGGGAATGTCTTTATTTCATCTGCATATTTTTTTTAAATGATAGTTTTGCTGGATATAGAATTCTTGGTTGACAGTTTTTGTCCTTCAGCACTTTGAGTGTGTCCTTCTACTCTGGTCTCCATTGTTTCTAATGAGAAGTTAACTGTTAATCTTATTGTTGTTCCCTTGTACTTGATGAATCCATTTTCTTTTGATGCTTTCAAAAATTTCTCTTTGTATTTCAAAAGTTTAACTGTGATTTGTTGAGCAAGTTTCATCTATGAGACTTATGGGTTTTTTTAATAAAATTTGGTAAGTTTTCTGCCATTACTTGAGTATTTTTTTCTGCCTCTTTCTTTCTCTCATGCCCTTTTGGAACTCTTGTTATGTAGGTGTTGATATACTTGATGTTATGTTTCAGGTCTCTGAGGCACTGTTCTTTTTTTTTCCAATGTTTCTTTTTTTTCCTGTTCTTCAGAATGAATAATTTCTATTGATATTTTTTTCAACTTAACGGATTCTTTCTTCTGCCATCTCAAATCTGCTGTTGAGCCTATATAGTGAATTTTAAAATTTGGTCAGTATACTTTACAACCCTAGAATTCCATTTAGGCTTTTAATGTTTTTATTTCTGTTTTCAGAGTCCATATTTGTTGGGCCATTGTTGTCATATTTTTCTTTAGTTCTTTAAATATGGTTTTAAAATATTCTTTGAACGATAGTTCAAACAATAGTTCACAAATCCAACATCTTGGTCCACTTAGTTACTCTTGGCTGCTTTCCTCCCTCAATATAGGTCACACTTTCTTGTTTCTTTGCATGTCTTGTACTTGTTTATTGAAAACTGGGCTCTTGGATATAACAACTTTGGATTCTGATATTATCTCTTTGAGTTCTTTGTTTTTGTTTTTTTTGGAGGTGGGGTAACTTTTCTGTAATTTAGGGAGTTAGTCTCCCCTGCTCTGCGTGGCCACTGACACCAGTGTCTTTGCTTGGGGTTTTTCTTTTGTTCCCCGTCCTAGCTCCCTTCCCCTCCCCGCGCTGCCTTTTTTTTTTTAAGCCGGGTTTCTTCAGGGTTGCCCCTTATCTGCATACCTTTGTGGTCAGCCAGTGAGTTGGGCAGAGGCTGTACTCAGACACCTTGAGCTTACAAGGTTTCTCTCCTTCACTTTTGATTCTGTGTGTGGTTTGGGGACATTGAAAGTTCAGCCTGATCTCAAGTCTGCCTCAACTTTTCTTTCCGCTGGGAGCTCCTATGTGCAGTTTCCCAGTCAGCCATGCTTGTGTGGAGAGCCTTCCATGGCTCTCTCATTTCTAGGATCTTCCCATTAAATTTCTGGCTGGTCTGCCTCCCCTCTTACCCTAGTCAGGATTGCAACCTCAGGCTCACTGAGTGGTGGATCTTCCTTGTTTATTTCCTGCTGAGTTTGCTGTGGAGCATGACTTTTCACCCTCTACCCCAAATTAAGTTTGTCCTTTCTGGTAACAAAGCTGATGGTTTTCATGGCCAGCTCTGCCCTTTTCTAACTTCTGTGCTGCCTGAGCTGGGGTAGATGGAGCAGCCCAGGACAAGAGGTCTACAAACCCCTGATATTCTTGCCTGTAGTTCTAGCATCCCTTCATGAGTAACTTCTTTTTTTTTTTTTTTTTTTTTTTGTGGTACGCGGGCCTCTCACTGCCGTGGCCTCTCCCGTTGTGGAGCACAGGCTCCGGACGCGCAGGCTCAGCGGCCATGGCTCACGGGCCCAGCCGCTCCGCGGCATGTGGGATCTTCCCCAACCAGGGCACGAACCCGTGTCCTCTGCATCGGCAGGCGGACTCTCAACCACTGCGCCACCAGGGAAGCCCCCATGAGTAACTTCTTGATTTATTTGCCTTTGATTGACTTCTGGAGCCCTGAAATGGTTGTGGGTTTGTTCTTTGCAGTTTTCTCCAGTTTTATACTTGTTGTTTGGGGAGAGATTCACTAACCTCTTCACACCACCATAGTTGGAAAGTCCCCTTCTGGCATATTATTATAAAAAACATTGCTTAATGCTGACTCTGTGTCAGGTATTGTTCAAAGTCTTTTCACATATTAGCAGATTTAATAATACAGTAGGTGCTTCCTAAATATTTGTTGAATGTTGAGTAAACAGATGAGAATAATCGTAGTGTGCTGGGCATCAGTTTTGGACTCACTTTTTTATGTTTCCTGCTGTGTGGTCAGGGGCTGGCTCCTCCCTCCCCAGTGGGTCATTTCTGTGGAGGTGGAGCCATTCCAGAAGGCCGGAGGACTGAGGGGTTTTTTTGGTTTGTTTGTTTGTTTTTTTCCTAATACAAGTGTACATGTATGTACCTTCCATGTGAATGTTACGAGGGAAAATGTCACAAGACAGAAGGAGGGATATAAAACTTTTAGATAACTTGATTAAACAAGTCATCAAATTTAAAAGAAGTATTTAGCTGGCTTTCTTCAAGAAATCCTGGAGTTGGGGTTCCCTGGTGGCGCTGTGGTTCAGAATCTGCCTGCCAGTGCAGGGGACATGGGTTCGAGCCCTGGTCTGGGAAGATCCCACATGCCACGGAGCAACTAAGCCCGTGCGCCACAGCTACTGAGCCTGTGCTCTAGAGTCCTCAAGCCACAAATACTGAAGCCCGCGTGCTCTAGAGCCCGTGCTCCACGACAAGAGAAGCCACCGCAATGAAAAGCCTGCGCACCACAGCGAAGAGTAGCCCCCGCTCACCGCAACTAAAGAAAGTCTGTGTAGCAACAAAGACCCAATGCAGCCATAAATAAATAAATAAATATTAAAAAAAAAAAAAAGAAATGCTGGAGTTAAAAAAAAAAAAAGAAAAATCGCACGTTTGTTCATTATTGGTGGAAAGCTGGCATTTTCGTGAGAATTAGGTTAGATATACATGTAGTCTCTGAGGTTGACTACATAGGCCTTTGGTAAACTGTAAACAACCAAGAGATGGTGGGGAATCATCAGGGTGACCATGTAATTTGTCATCATTTGCTTGAGAGTGAACCTTGGGACATCAGGTGTAAACCAGGACTGCCTCAGGACACTCTGGGTATTATGGAAAGGGGATTGACCCTAAAACCAGGCTGCCTTTGGTTTGCTTCCAGCCCCACTGAAGCCTCAGTTTCCTCATCTGATCAGTGAATGTGGGGATTGATAACAGTGTGGGTAAAACACCCAGCAAACACACTGGCCCTGTTGATGCGTTATATTCACGGTAGCTGTAATACTAATTCTTCTTCATGGCAGTGGTGGTTTGAGAGTATAACAGTGTAGCATAAGGGTTAAGAACATGCACTCTGCAATCAGACAGCTTCCACTTACTAGCTGTGAGACTGTATTAGGCAAGCTACTTAATCTTCTAGGAGCCTTGATTTCCTTATCTACCAAATACTACTTCTACCACCACCAATAATAATAAATACTTCATATAGTTCTTACATTAAGTCAGGTACTGTTTAAGTTTTTTTAAAAAAATATTTATTTATTTATCTATTTGGCTGCACTGGGTCTCAGTTGTGGCATGCGGGATCTTCACTGCACTGTGTGGGATCTTTGTTGCGGCATGTGGGATCTAGTTCTCTGACCAGGGCTCGAACCCGGGCCCTCTGCATTGGGAACACTGAGTCTTAGCCACTGGATCACCAGGGAAGTCCCTACTTTAAGGGTTTTAACTATGTTAACTCATTTAATCCTCACAGCTACCCAATAAGAGAGACACTGTTATTATCTCTGTTTTAAATAGAGGGAAACAGACACAGAAGTTAAGCAGTCTATCTCAGGTCACACAGCTGGTAAGGGAAGGGTCTACCAGTTGTAAACCCTGCGGTCTTGCCAAGACTCAAAATAAGGTAGTCTTCAACTTAACTACTCTGTGAGACTGTGTCTTGGCGAATGGGGATGATTTGATACTTAGACCATTGGGTGATTGTGAAGATTAAACGAGATAGTACATATCAAGCCCTTAACACATAGTAAACGTCCAATAAATGTTAGTTGCTATAGTAATAGTGTGTGTTCTTGGAATGGATAAGCAACCTGTCATTTATTGCTGGGAAAACTTGATGTCACAAATCAGTCAATGCTTTATGGGAATTTTTTTTCAGATTTCATCTGTTGCCTGTGGTTATGGATTCACATTGCTGTCCTCTAAAACCAAGGATGTTACGAAAGTTTGGGGTATGGGGCTCAACAAAGATTCTCAGCTTGGATTTCACAGGAGCCGGAAAGATAAAAGTGAGCGTTCTTACCTTGGTTTCTCTCTGCTGTGATTGGTCTGAAAAAGCACCCTTTGATTTTTTTTTTTAATGTATTTATTTTATTTATTTATTTTTGGCTGCGTTGGGTCTTCATTGTTGTGTGCGGGCTTTCTCTAGTTGCGGTGAGTGGGGGCTACTTTTCGTTGTGTTGCGATGGCTTCTCATTGCAGTGGCTTCTCATGTTGCAGAGCACGGGCTCTAGGTGCCCGGGCTTCAGGAGTTGTGGCTTGCGGGCTCTGGAGTGCAGGCTCAGTAGCTGTGGCGCACGGGCTTAGTTGCTCCACGGCGTGTGGGATCTTCCCGAACCAGGGCTTGAACCCACGTCCCCTGCATTGGCAGGCGGATTCTTAACCACTGTGCCCCCAGGGAAGCCCCAGCCTTTGATTTTTAAGAATATGATTTCATAAACCAAACCATAACAACAGAATAGATGGAGTCTTTAAAGGGATGTTGTTTGAAACCATCTAGATGGGGTTATTTTTTAGCTTGTTTGGTAGTAACATTGAACCTTTAGGCAAAGGGGCATTTGCTGGTAAGTAAAGGTGTTCTCTTTTTTTAAACTTATTTTATTTATTTATTTATTTGGTTGTGCCGGGTCTTAGTTGCGGCAGGTCGGCTCCTTAGTTGAGGGTTGAGGGCTCCTTGTGGCATGTGAACTCTTTTAGTTGCAGCATGCATGTGGGATCTAGTTCCCTGACCAGGGATCGAACCTGGGCCCCTGCATTGGGAGCGTGGAGTTAACCACTGTGCCACCAGGGAAGTCCCAGTAAAGGTGTTCTTTTTTGGCCCCAAAGAGATGACCTTTCTTTCCTAGCTTGGAGATCACTTGAAATATTCTACAGTGCCTCGAATATGGTCTAGGGAAAAAATTCAGTGACATTTTTAAGATGGAGATTTGATTCCAAATATTTGAAACTTGAATTGTAAAAATGTTAGAAATGATTTATAATGACATTTTAAAAAGTAGATGCTAGCCATCAATATAAGTACGATAAGAAACATTTTTTAAAATAAAGGGGAAATTACCCAGAAATGTACTGGACAAGACTTTTCCCCCCCCATTTTTTCCTGTTCCCCATTCATATGCAAATATGTTAAAAATATAATTGATTACCACATATGTTTTGTTTTCTGCCTTTTTTCACTTAATTTTATATCAGTATCGTTTTATAAATTAGTATTGAAGTCTTTGTTTGCTGTGTAAGACGTCACATTACATTTTTTTATACCTTTTATTATATACAGAAATGGGCAGAAAAGTATAAGGCATCCCATGTACTGCCATCAGCTCCAGCAATCATCAACTCATGCCAGTCATGTTTTATTCATTTCCCCCACTGTCCCCTTCAACAAATTTGAAGCAAATCCTAACATTATTGATTTTTTCTTAAATATTTCAGTACATATCTAAAAAAATTAAGGACTATAAAAAAACAAACACAACATCATTATCACACCTAAAAATAACAAAATAATCTTTTTATTTTTTTTTTAAAGATTTTTTTGACGTGGACCATTTTTTTCTTTTTTTATATAAATTTATGTATTTATTTTTGGCTGCGTTGGGTCTTTGTTGCTGCGCATGGGCTTTCTCTAGTTGTGGCGAGCGGGGACTACTCTTCGTTACGGTGTGAGGGCTTCTCATTGTGGTGGCTTCTCTTGTTGTGGAGCACGGGCTCTAGGCGCGCGGGCTCAGTAGTTGTGGCGCACGGGCTTAGTTGCTCTGCAGCATGTGGGATCTTCCTGGACCAGGGCTTGAACCCGTGTCCCCTGCATTGGCAGGCTGATTCTTAACCACTGTGCCACCAGGGAAGTCCCAATATAATCTTTTAATATCAGATATCCAGTGTTTATTTTATTTTATTTTATTTTTAACTTTTTTCTTTTTTTGGCTGTGCTGCGCGGCTTGCAGGATCTCAGTTACCCAACCAGGGATTGAACCTGGGCTACAGCACTGAAAGTGCCAAATCCTAACCACTAGACTACCAGGGAACTCCCCTCCAGTGTTATAAATTGCTAGTTGTCTCATGAATGTCATTAGGTTTTTATTTTATTTTAAAAAATTTATTCGAATCAAGGTCCAGATAAGGTCTGGACATTGCAATTGGTTGATAAGACTTTTTTAAAAAAATTTATTTATTTTATTATTTAATTTAATTTATTTATTGTTTCTGGCTGCATTGGGTCTTCATCGCTGCACACGGGCTTTTCTCTGGTTGCGGCGAGTGGAGGCTACTCTTCATTGCGGTGTGTGGGCTTCTCATTGTGGTGACTTCTCTTGTTGTGGACTACGGGCTCTAGGCACACGGGCTTCAGCAGTTGTGGCTCGCGGGCTCCAGAGCGCAGGCTCAGTAGTTGTGGTGCACGGGCTTAGTTGCTCTGCGGCATGTGGGATCTTCCCGGACCAGGGCTTGAAACTGTGTCCCCTGCATTGGCAGGCAGATTCTTAACCACTGCGCAACCAGGGGAGCCCTGGTTGATAAGACTTTTAAAAGACTTTTGAGTTTGTGTCAGTCTTTTTCTCCTTGATATTTATTTATTGAAGAAATCATGTTGATTATCCTGTAGAAGTTTCCAGTCTGGAGTTTGCTGAATGCATCCCTGTGGTGCTGTTTAACATGATCCTCTGTCCTCTGTATTTCCTGTCAATTGGTAGTTGGATGTGGAGCCAGATTCCATTCATTCATTCATTCATTCATTCATTTATTTATTTATTCATTCATTCATTCAAAAAAGGAGCTGTAACACTTCAGATTCCCTTTAAATTTATGTATTTACTGCTTCCCAGGCCCTTAGGGGGTCAGTGAAGATAGTAATAGGAGATGTAACGTTTTAGTATTTTAAAGTACTGTATTTTTGCAGTTAATAAGGCTCTATACACTAACAGCATTGTTCAGCGTCTTTGGTTTTGCTTAGAATTACATCATCTTATTGTGATAAATTTGTTATTTCATGCTGATCAGAAGCTCTGTTTGAAAATTATATCAGTCACTAAAAATACTAACAGGCAACTATAATAATAAGGCCATATATTTGGTAGACAGAATGTTTTCATTTTCATTTTTTTAATTTTTAAATTTTTTGGCTGCGCCATGCGGTGTGAGGGATCTTAGTTCCCCAACCAGGGGTCGAACCTGCGCCCCCTGCAGTGGAAGCACGGAGTCTTAACCACTGGAACGCCAGGGAAGTCCCCAGGACAGAATGTTTTTAAACATGAGGTTCATAGGAGAAAAGAGAGGGGTCATTAGTGGGGAGTGGGTTGAGAACCAGTGTATTTGCAGTTCTTCTCGTTAACTCCAGCCTCCATTATAAATATTCCAAAGCTCATCGTTTAAAACCTACCATAGGAATTTCCTATATAGACCATTCTGGCTTCTCCAGTAGGATTATGAAGAGCAATAATGTTCTTCTTTAGAGTGCCTTCTAAAACACTTCCCCCTTTCTTGCTTATTTAAATATTAAAATTTTCTTTTTTTTTTTTTTTTTTTTGCGGTACGTGGGCCTCTCACTGTTGTGGCCTCTCCCGTAGCGGAGCACAGGCTCCGGACGCGCAGGCCCAGCGACCATGGCTCACGGGCCCAGCCGCTCCGCGGCATGTGGGATCCTCCCGGACCGGGGCACGAACCCGCGTCCCCTGCATCGGCAGGCAGACTCTCAACCACTGCGCCACCAGGGAAGCCCTAAAATTTTCTTTTTTAAATAGATAACATACTTGCATACCTCAGAATCCTAAAGACGCAGTTGAATATATGGAGAAGAGTCTGCTTTCCACCTCTGTCCTCCCAGCCACACAGTTTTTCTCCCTGAAGACAACCTGTGTCAACAGTTTCCAGAATATCCTTCTAGAGAGATTTTATATATATGCAAGCACATGCATCTATGTATTCTTTTCACTTCCTTTTAATCTAAGTGGTATCATACCGTATATGCTGTTCTTCACTTTACTAGAAATTCTAGTGGGTATTGCAGGAAGAAAATGCTTTTCCTTTCCTTAAAAATCCAGAAGGTGACACTTTCCTGGTGGTCCAGTGGTTGCGACTCTGCCCTTCCACTGCAGGGGCTGTGAAAAAAAAAATCCAGAAGGTGTTAAATGACGTGGGAAGAGATTTCTTTAATAAGTATGCTTTTCAATAACCTAGCATGTGATGGAGGTCAAGGGCTGGGAGTGGGGCTGGAGTTCTTGTCTTAGCTCTGTCACTAGTGTAGTCTCTCAGGCAGTGTAATGTATGTGCACCTTGTCCTTTTCGTTTCAGCGAGGGGATATGAGTATGTTTTGGAGCCCTCACCCGTCCCACTGCCACTGGACAGACCTCAGGAGACGCGGGTGCTGCAAGTCTCCTGCGGCAGAGCCCATTCTCTCGTTCTGACAGACAGCGAAGGAGGTGATGGGAGAGTGGGGACCGCTTTTCCGCTGTTGGGCCTGAAGCGGCTCGTTCAGTTGAGCCACATCTAGTTAGTGAAGCTGTTGGCATTTCCCAAGCAAGTCAGTAGGATGGTTTCAGGAGAGCCGTGTTGGGCAGCCCTTGCTAAGTCTTTCGTGTTCTCTGCCCTCTGTGGTTCTTGGAAAATCTGAGGTATTTATAAGTGTGACGGCGCACAGCGGGCAGCCTTATTTTGGCCCCCTGCTCCTTAGCCATGGAGCCACCAAGCCGACCATGTGTGTAGACGGCTTTTTCCCTTGTACTGAAAGCAGCCTGTTTGCTCACACTGCTTCCAGGTGGGGGGCTTCCACGGTCCAGGCTCCTGGCTCACCCTGGCTCTCTCCACAAGAGCGGTTGTTTCCAGGGGAAGGTCAACTTGACTGACGTTTTCAAATTTCATTTTTTTTGGCTAAGTGTGCTTTGTAGGAAAAGGCGAAGGTGGTGTTAGGAACTCTTTCAAGAGGGGGCTGGGCATTGAGGGCAGCCTAGGGACAGGTGCAGGGAATGGGGCTGCTGAGGCCTGTCACGGAGTGTGCTCGCCTCACACTGTGCAATTCCTGAGAAGCGCAACCAGGGCCCGGGCGGGGAGACGGAAGGCACGGCAACAGTGGCCCAGGCCTTCGCGGCCAGCCTGGACCCCAGCACACCTGTGGGGGGTGCCTGCAGAGGCTGGGAATGTTGGAGAAGGAGGCCAAAGGGCAGCTAGGGTGAGTGGTCGGACTAGGACCACTTTTGAGACCCCCTTCCAGTCCTGACATTTGAGGATTCCATGAACCTTTAGAGCTGATTTAACTGGCGGTGTTATCCTTTAGTCTTCAGCATGGGGAACAATTCTTACGGGCAGTGTGGAAGAAAAGTGGTCGAAAATGAAGTTTACAGGTGAGTTCCCGAAAGGACTACCCCTTCCTCAAATTGTGTCAAGCATTAAACACCCCCTGAGTGATTATGATGTGATAGACCCACAGAGCAGTAAAACTCAAGGTTCCTCATGCTGGAGAGGGGCAGTGAGAACTCACTGGAAGGCTGTGGAGAGTAGCTTTCCGGTGCAGGTGGGAGGGAGGGCGTGTGAGCATTGACTGTGATGCGTGGAACTTCTTTGATTTTGTTTGTTATTTTCACCAAATTGATCAACTTAAAATTCCTCTAGTCTTTAAAAAAATTTCCCTCTAGTTCTTCACATTATGCTGGTAGGTCTAAACGCCAGTCAGAAATCTGCAGCATATTAAAATCACCAAAGGATTTTGTTTCATTTTCCTTTCACGCCCAGACCTACCTCTTGCTTATATTTGACCTAACGTTGCTATGTGTGTGGGGAGGCTGCTAGTTGGGGTGACGGGAGGGGCCAGAATCGCACAGTGCTTACCATGACCATATCTTTTGTTCTCCCCAAATCGCTCCTGGCCGTAGCGAAAGCCACAAAGTCCATAGGATGCAGGACTTCGATGGACAGGTGGTCCAGGTAAGAGACGTGGGCTGGGAACCACTGATCCCGCCCTGGG
The DNA here is from genome assembly GCF_949752795.1 of Hyperoodon ampullatus. NCBI lineage: Eukaryota > Metazoa > Chordata > Mammalia > Artiodactyla > Ziphiidae > Hyperoodon > Hyperoodon ampullatus. The sequence continues at coordinate 49,828,905 of NC_136927.1, read as the reverse complement.
GGGTGATTTTGAAAGGGTGAAAGTTGGGTGAGGTGATGGCAAATTGTTAGGGGGATTTTCTGAATTAATAAATTATTGTAGTAAATATTGCCTGCCTACTATAGGCCAGGATTTACGCTAGCTTGTGGGGATACAAAGTTTAGTAAAAATTGGGGAGGGCAGGTAACACTCTAGTGGGAGAGGCAGGTTATAAAAACTAGCTGTCTCAGACTATATTAAGGCTGTGTGTGTCCCAGGCTGCTTTATCTTGTACCCATGCTTGGGTACAGTGCCTGGCATATGGTAGATACTTAAATGCTTAAATATGTAAATGAGTGTCTACCGAAAGCACTTCTGAAAGCACCAGAAGGAGAATAGTTACGTCTACCAGGCGTGGACTGGAAGGAGAGACAGCGTCATGGAGGAGGTAGCCGAGGAACAGACCAGCTGGGCCGGGGCGGGCGGTAGGAAAGGTTTTATGGCAGAAGGAGCAGCCTGAAGGCTCGATGGTGCCGAGAGCAGGCAGTGTGGCTGGAGTGTGCATGCCGTCCTGCGGTGGGGCGGGGTGGAGCCGGCTGCAAGACAGGTTGAGAGGGGACGATGCAGGGTCTTGTACGCCTCATTAAGGAGCTTAGACTTCGTCCTGTTGGTGGTCAGGGGCTGCCAAAGTTTCTGAGCAGGGTGAGTAACAGCCAAGTCACGATCTGTTTAAGAAGATAACTTTGGCCATGGCATAAAGTTGAGGGAGGAGGTGAAGTCCACATGGGAAACTGGGGAGAAGGGACAGGTGAGGAGACGTAAGGAGAATTGACCAGATTTGAGGCTTGATTAGATGGGCAGGGAGGGAGCTAGAAGGAGCCAAGTGCGACTCCACAGGCAGATGGGTGGCGCTGAGGTTCTTGGCCCTGGGTGGCAGAGTCCCGGAGCGGGGGAGGTGAGGAGGTGGAGAGGGAATTTGTTTTCAAGGTGGCAGTGGAGTGGAGTGTGCATCTTGCCCAGGCTTCAGAGCCACCTTGATGCGAGTTCAAGTCCCTGCTTGTCCACATGTTAACTGGGTGACTTGGGGCAAGTTACCGAACTTCTCTGAGATTCGGTTCCTTACTGGGTTGCCTTGGTCATTGACTTAGCACAGTGCCTGGCATAAGGAATGTTTGCTAAATGGTGCTTTTCATTAGGCAGTTAGCAAAGTAGGTCTGGGACTCAGCAGAGTGGTTGAGACTGGAGATGACCGCATGGCGGTTGCAGCAGAAGCCGTGGGGGTGGGTACCATCTCCCAGGAAGCATGCAGAGCGAGGAGGGCAGAGGGCAGACCTCAGAGGAGGATTCCAGCCCTGTAGGGTCCGAAGTGGAGACTGACAAAGACAGGACACTGTTGTGGGGTGTGGGAGAGAGGCTTATGGAGGAGGGAGTCTGGTGGGGGAGCTCCCGGCTTCGCTCCTTAGGACACCTGGCGCTGTTCTTTTTTTTTAGCAAGAGCAGTTTCAGGGGAGTAGGAGACACAAGCTGGGCTGCACTGGAATGAGAGTCAGATGCAGAGCAGAGCAGGACAGTCTACCGGCCCAGCCCCCTTGGCACTCAGGAGCGGTGGGGAGTGGTGCCCGGCTTTGGGCACTTGGACCAGGACACCGGCTTCTAAGGATTCCTTCTCACCAACCTCACCTCTGTTTGTGTGATAGGTCGCCTGCGGTCAGGACCATAGTCTGTTCCTGACGGATAAAGGAGAAGTGTATTCTTGTGGATGGGGCGCGGATGGGCAAACAGGTAGCGTCCCTTCCACCCCCGCCCCCCTCCCTGTGGGATGGTGCAGCTGCCTTCATCTGACTCTTCCCTCTCCTGTCACTTCCTGGGAAAGCCGTTCTGTTGTGTCCCCTCCCATCCCCCTCACCCCTGGCTCCCCGGATTGGAGAGTCCCGCAACAGGTCTGAGTCTTTTAAGAGACAAATGCCACCTAAAGGGAGCTCGATTTTAACTCATTTGAGAAGAATGTGATTAAGGGAGGGAGGAATGAGGGATAAGCTTTATCATCCTTGTATATTTTATTTTTCTGTGTTTGATATTTGTCTGAAGGGAGGACCTTAAATTTAAGATTTAAATCTTGTGTAAATCCTCTATAACCCTGCTACCTCATCACATCATCTTTGTTCCTTGACTCATGTTTTCTCCCAAGTCCTTGTTCATATGTGAACATCTTTTATGGTAATCATAGCAGAGGTGTGATTTTATATGCTTGTTTTATCATTAAATTTACATGAAACATTTTTCCATGTTGGTATAATTTTCAGTTGCAGTTTTTAACATTTGTATGGTACAGCATCAAACTAATGTACCATAAGGTGAGTTAATCATTTTATCAGGTGATTACTCATTACCCTGTTGTCAGGAGGCTTACTTTTTGGGGGGTGCAGTAGCCATTGGAGATAGGACATTTGTCATGTATAGACATCTAGCTTTTCCTTTCATTTGGAGTGTTGCCCTAGATAAATTCCCAGGAGTGGGTCAAAGGATTAGAATATTTTTATTGTTTTCAGAATGTGTTGTTAAATTGCTTTCCGAAAGTTTTACTAGTTTATATTGCCATCAGCAATGTATAGATGTATCAATTTAATCATAACCTCTCTAGCAGTGAGTATTGTCAATTTAAGTGTCCTAATTTAATTACAATGCCAGTTTTTGAAATGTGCCTTTTTTTAATCTATAAAGTGGAAGCTTCTTTTTATTTTCTAAAATCTTGGTGTGGGTAACTTTTAAAAATCAGCTTTTCATGAAAAGAATGAAATTGTTGATACATTTTGACAGCATAGACCAAGGAATATGGTGAAAAGTGAAAGTCTCACTTGCTGGAGATAACTGTGGTTAACAGTTTCCTGGTGCCATTCCAGAAGCTCCACTGTCCCATGGCCTCACTGCCCTTGCTTGCCAGGCTCTGAGTCCAGCCCCACGAGCCCCCTGCAGCCCATTCTGAAGCCTGTCCTCCTCTGTGCTGCCACCGTGCCTTTGCACATGCTGTTCCCGTAGCCTAGAATGCTCTTTTGTGCTCTCCTTTTCATCCTGTAGGCCTCAGCTTGAGGTTGTCTCTTCAATGAAGGCTCCCCCGACCATTCTGTCTAAAGCAGTTTCTATCTCAGCATCCTATTTCTTTCATAACCCTTCAACATTTTGAATTACTTTTTAAAAATCTTTTTCATTATATATGGAGTACATAATAACAGGCTTTTGACTGTTGCTGAGGGGTGCTGCCAGTCTGACACTGCTTTGGGCCCCTTTGAGAAAGCCTGGTACAAGCATGAGTCTGTGGTTCAGGGTTCTACCTTGGTCTGCTGCCCAGGGGTTACTCTCCATTGCAGTGCTGATGGTGACATTTGTCCTCCAGGCAAGCCCCGTCTTTTCCTCTGGTCACTGTGTACCACACCAGTTTGACAGTTTTGATTTGTTGTAGTTGGGGGATGGTGTGGGGTGGGAGGCTGAGGTGGGATGGGCTCTTAGAGATTTCTTTTTTGTTCTAGCAAGCCCAGCAGTGCATTAGGAATTGCTTGTTGTAACTTTGGTTTCCCAGTGCATATGGAAGTTATGTTTACACTACACTGTAGTCTATTAAGTGTGCAATAGCATTATGTCTAAAAAAATGTACGTATCTTAATTAAAAAATACTGCCCCCTAAGTGCCAACCATCATTTGACAATATAGGGTTGCCACAAACCTTCAATTTGTAAAAAATGGAGTATCTATGAAGTGCAATAGAACGAGGTATGCCTGCATGTAATATACAAGGTCTGATAGGTTCATTGTGTGTTGGTGTTTCATCCTGAAAAGGTATGTAACTTGAATCAGACTTAGAAAATATCAAGGGTTTTATTTATTTGTTTGTTTGTTTATTTATTGAAATTCTATTTATTTATTTTGGCTGTGCCGGGTCTTAGTTGCGGCACGAGGGATCTTCGTTGCTGCACACAGGATCTTTTAGTTGTGGCATGTGGCATCTTAGTTCCCTGACCAGGGATCGAACCCCAGCTCCCTGCATTGGGAGCGCAGAGTCTTAACCACTGGGACACCAGGGAAGTCCCATCAAGGGTTTTAAAAGTAAACAATTACTATGATGGTTTTTCGTCTTCTGAGAGAACATGGAGAAGGAAGTTGTACAGCATGCAGAATAACAGATTAGGATTTTGAGCTGATGTTTGCAAAGTGCTTAAAACTGTGTTTGACACATAGTAGGTCAATGCAAGTGTTTGTTAAAAGAATAAACAATTAAAAGTAAGTAACACAGTTTTCCATTGTTCCAGGTCTGGGTCACTACAATATCACCAGCGTGCCCACCAAGCTGGCTGGAGACCTTGCCGGAGTGAACGTTGTCCAGGTGGCCACCTACGGGGACTGCTGCCTGGCTGTGTCAGTCGATGGCAGCCTCTTCGGGTGGGGGAACTCCGAGTACCTGCAGCTGGCCTCTGTCACGGACTCCACACAGGTACGACCCCACGAGGTCCTCTGCAGCCTGGGGCTGGGGGTTTGGAGATAGAGTGTTAAGGATGTTTAGAGGAGATCCTTCACGAAGGGGTGATGTATAGAGTGCCGTGTAGGCCTCACCTGTGCTACGGCTGCCTCTTCAAGGGGCCGAGTTTTTGGCAGTCTCATTGGAGCCTGGAAAGAAAGCTTAGATGCAAAAGCCATCATTATCAATACTTCGATGAGATAGTCCTGGTTTAGAGCAGTAGTTTAGGTATGTCTGTGTGCCCTGTCTTGTTCTGAAAGGGATGTGAGGCTGTTTACATAAGGTCCTGTGATGTCACAGTCGGCCTCTTGTTGCCGTCTAGTGTGTGTACCCCCAAATATACAGATCTGAGGTGTGCACCTTGATGAAGACACCTGTGTGGCCCCTAGATCATGCAGTAGGGCATTGGCAGTCCTGCTGGTGGCCTCTCCCTGTCACACCGTCAGTACAGTACAGTAGGGTTTTAAACGTTTTATTAAGGAAAATTCCAAACGTGAGCAAAAGGTAGACCTCACTGCATAATTAATCTCTGTGTATCCATCATCCATGTTCAACAATTACCAACTAATGGCCCGTTCAAAAAAATAGGTAGTTTACTGTTTTAAATTGTGTGACTTAGTGGTTTTTAGTATATTCTCAAGGTTATGCAACTGTCCCCACTAATTCCAGAACATTTTCATTCACCCTCCCCACCCTGCTCTCCAAAAAGCCCCATACACCTAATGGCCAATCTCGTTGCGTCTGTAATTCCATCTGCTTCTCTGTCCTGCATTATTCTGAAGCAAATCCTAGACATCATATCCCTAAATCAGCATGTATCTCTAAGTGATAAGGACTTAATATCATCAAACTTCTGACAACATACAGAAGGGTTTTAAATATATATTAATAGATAAAGAGATATGCACAAATGGATAAAGATCAGCTAATTGGATGAAAAAATTCATTCTCTGTGGTCTGACACAGTAGCTAGAAGTGGCTGCAGATTTGTCTCTGAGCTCTCTAGTAGCCAAAACAGAGACGAAAACGTGGTCATTGAAATGATTCATTGTTTCCATAAGATAAACAGCAAATAAAATGTTTAGAAGAGGGACTGGGCTTCCGGATAGCAAGGCCTGAGATCAGTGTCTCCCACGGCCTTCCTATGAGGGCAGATCTAGGGTCATGTCATCATTATCTGTGCTGCATGACAGAGGACCCCAACACGTAGCGGCTTAAAACAACACACATTTATCGTCTCACCATTTCTGTGGGTCAGGAACCTAGGGGTGGCTTAGCTGGGTCTCTGGCTCTGAGTCTCTCAAAGGCTGGTATCACCTTGGGGTTCACCTTGGGAAGGCCCTGCCTCCGGGCCCGTTCTGGTTGTTGACAGCAGGGTGTAGGTTCTCGTGGACTGTTGGCCCTGGGGCCCCAGGTCCTCGCTGGCGCTTGGCCAGCTCACAGTGGTTGTCCAAGTCTTCCTCGGCTCCTTACCATGCAGGCTCCTCCAAGTGGTGGCTCACAGCGTGGCTTCGGCCGAATGAGCCAATAAGAGGGCGAGAGAGCGTGTCAGTGAGACAGAAGCCAGTGCTTCATAAGTTCATCTTGGCAATGCCTTCCGCTCACGTTTGCTGGAATTCTGTTCTTTAGAAGCAAGTCCCTAGGCCTAACTCCCACACACAAGGGCGCAGATTAGCCATGGTGTGACTAGCACAGACGGGTCATTTGTTTTGGAAGCAGCCCACCGCATCCATGATTCTTTACGTGGTCCGAGCCTCATCCTGTCAGTGACAACAGTGGTGCGTTTCCAGTGGCTCTTTGCTGGAGCGTTTCTCAGCCTTTGCCGAGGGCCCTGTGCCAGAGCCCAGTTGGGTAGAGAAGCTGTGAGAGCCAGGCAGCAGACGCCAGGCCAGGCCAGCAGCCTCACATCATCTCGGATCAGTAAGCCCCTTTATTCCTTTGGAGTCATCTTAGGGATTGTTACCCTCCAGCTGTCTCCATTTGCAAGCGACTCTGAAAAGATTCATGGCTGTCACGGAAGCACTTAAAATCTGTCTTGCAAAGTTATTCCTCAGTAGGGGTGCCAAGACCAAATCCTGCTGGACAGCTTAGTTGGCCACACTTCGTTCTCCCAACCCCTGAGCCTCCCATCTGTCACTCTGAGCAGAAGTGCCACTTGGCCGTCTCTAGGCACTGCAAGTTCAGTACATCCTGGAGTGAATTCATGCTCAGCCCGACATCCTGGCCCTTCTCCCTTGTTACCACGTCCACTCACGTTCCCCTCTAGAAATCACGTCCCTCTCCCACTTGGAACCCTTACTGCCTCCCTGTTGTGCTTAGGATAGAGACCAAACCCTTGCTGTGATCAACAACGCCCTGTGTGATCTGGTTTCCCTTCTGCCCAGATACTCCCCCTTGTCCCCCCGCTTCAGCCACTCTGACCTCGTGTAAGCTCCCGAACGGGCCACACTCACCTTGCCCCCTTTGCACGTCCATCTCGCCACCTTGGGATTTCCTTCTCTTCTCCCCTGGCCCGCCTACTCCTGATTGCTCTTCCCCGCACAGCAGATCAGGTCCCTGACACTCACGCCAGGGACCCCTGTACTCTTCTTCATTGCGTTCAGCACAGAGTCATCCTGTGTTAGTTTTGGCTGACATCTGCCTCCCGCCCTGGACTGCAGTCTGAGAGCGGGGCTGCTTCTCCTGCTGCCTGTCGTCTTCCCAGCATGCAGTTAGAAGCTTATCATGTGTACGATTTAAGGAGATACATGGGGAGGGAATGAATGAACGGGGACTTACCTACTCTGCACATGAAACAGCATTTCCAAGTTCTCGCTGCTTTGTCTTCCTAACAGTGTGGACCCTTCCTTTGATTCAGGTGAACGTTCCCCGGTGCTTGCCCTTCTCGGGAGTCGGGCGGGTGAAGCAGGCTGCGAGTGGGGGAACAGGCTGCGCTGTATTAAACGGTGAGACCCTCTTGCAGGCAGTTTGTTGGGAAGCTGTGGGTGGGTTGGGTGAGGAAGGGTTGGTGTCCGCTGGATTCAGGCTGTGGTTTTCAGTGCGGGGAGCACAGTTGTGGGAAGATCTAGTTAGTTCAGTTAATAGAGGGTGAGGGTGACATTCTTGACAGAAGGATAACAGCCATGATTTATAGGTCGACGAACAGCCAGCATAGAGCTGAGTAACTATCGCAAATCTCTGGAGTGGAGGATGAACTTCTGCTCCCTCTCCTGAAGCGTGGGCCAAAGCCCCCAGGCCTGCCTTCTCCGGAAAGGCCGTGCCAAGAGCTGCGGGCACACAGGAGAAGAGCCTTAGGGTTCAGGTAGTGGGATCCAGGCCCCTGGGGTTACACGTCTGGCACCACTGATGAGCAGTGAGCTTGTTATGAGCTGAGAATCGTTACGAACTTTAGAATCTAGCCAGAAGTTGTGTGTGTACTTGGCTTGGTCTTCTGATCCGTGTGAGACGTAGCGCTGTTAGGAAAAGCTGCCCTTCTAAGGCTCTCCTGTGTTCACGTGGGGTTTGTGGCTGATTTATGGAGTGGCTCCATCCAGCACACTCAAGATGTAGGACATTTGTATTGTGAGATTGGTTAGCTGGCTAGACATACTCCACAAGCAAGAATTTGAAAGAGGAGAAAAGAAACATTATTTTAAATATCAATGTGTTCTTGCCAAGCAAGAAGAGGGGAAAAAAAAAAAGTCCATGTGGATATAATGCATCTTGGTGGTGTGGTTCGAATTTCTTGCGAGGGAGGGCTGCACTTGGTTTGACTTCCTGACCGTTGTTTTTACTGTAATCCAGGAGAGGGACATGTTTTCGTCTGGGGCTATGGAATTCTTGGGAAAGGACCAAACCTCATGGAAACTGCCCTTCCAGAAATGATTCCACCCACTCTGTTTGGCTTGACGGAGTTCAACCCAGGAGTCCAGGTTTCCCGCATTCGCTGTGGACTCAGCCACTTCGCCGCCCTCACCAGTAAGTGATCAAGCCCATGTGGCCCCAAGGCCTTACCGAGCTTCACCCTCTCAGGTTCAGCCCCAATCCCTGGGCTGCTCTCAGTTTCCATCCATCCAGTGGAGTGGCACCCTTGTGTGGATAATTAAAGAGAGCAGCTAATCCAGAAGTTGTTTGGCTTGAGGTGGTCTAATGTGTGTCTCCTTTTCCCCTGGGAGGTTTGTTTTCAGTTCATTTGGTTTGTGGTTAGGCTGGTGTTGCAGTGACTTTTCTCAAGCGGATGCAGTCGGTGGTGGGAGAGGGGACCCTCGAGTGGGCCGGGCTGCTGGGGGAGACCCGCGGAGGTTTGGTACATCACGGTGGGTGAGGAGGAAATGAGCGTGGGGGCTTCACCCCGGTCCCTGGCCAAGCCCAAGCCCGACGCTCATCCGAGCCAGGAGCGTGGGGCGGCAAGAGGCATATTTATAAGACCATCCTGTGGTTTTGAGGCGGTAGATGTGCCCGGTTTCTCCAAAGTGCCAGGGGGAGTGATCGAAGGGGGGGCTGAAATGGAGGTTTTCTCAGAGCGTTGCCCAGTTACAAAGCCATGACATACAGAGTTACTCTGCAGACGTCCCGCGTGTCTGCGCTTCTTGATTGCAGCTCTCATCCCCCCACCGCGGCTGTTGGCTCCATTTGCTCCTCGTTAGTTGACTTGAATAGTAAGAGGGAACTAAATTTCATTTTGTGATTCTCAAGTAAATTCACTTTTTCCTTGCAATTTAAAGACCGTTTTGTCTCACGGCAAGCTGTTGTTTCCTTTAGAAACATCTGGGCCGGGACAGTCAGTTTGGGTGGTCCTTGTCTGTGTTCCCCGGCCTCACGCTGCCGTGAGGGCTGCTCCAGATGAGCACACTGTTGCAGAGTCCTCACTGCCGTTCAGTCACTGTCTGTGTTTCAGGGTTCGGGGCTTGAGTGGCAGCAGCTGCAGCGTGGGCCGCTGTGGTGGTGGGTGGAGCGTTGTCTGTGCGCTGAGGCGCTGGGTGGCAGCAGTGGCGCCCGGGGTGGACGACCCCTCACGCAGGGTCAGCCACCTTCATCTGCAAATGCGTCTGTGTCACATTGGCGTTTTAAAGCTATTTTGATGTAGCAGATAGAGTCAGTGTGGGCGAATTCTGGAGGTAACAGTAACCTATTTCCCCAATGTTTAAGGCTTAAACTATGTGCAAAGTCATGTACTTGGAAACCCGTATGAAGCCTTTGACTAGGGTAGATTGCTTTGTCTGCTGTCGTGCCATGCGGCCATTTGGGGTCACACTGAAATGAAGTCCTACCTAGATTTCCCCCGACAGCCACCCTCCACATGCCAGTGACTGTCCCTCAGTAGGGGGAGCCTCAGAGCCTGGCTTCCTCTGGTTTGCCCTGAGGTCTGCTAACATGTTGGGGGCCAGATTGAATTGTTCTGTTAAACACAACCTCTGAGGTGGAAGACCAAGGACGGCAACAAGACCAGAGGGCTCTGACAGCGTGGCACAGAAGGATCCCTTATTTAATCAGCTGGGTTGTTTCAGTCCCAGCTCCTCCATGTCTTCCCTTCCTCCCATGACCAGAGCCTTCTGCCAGAGGGGGCTGGTAAATGGGGCCTCCGTGCCGAGGATGCCCCGGGCTGGTGTGGATGGAAGTCTGCACCAAGGGCCCTGCCCAGCCTGAGGGTCCATCCTGGAGCTGGCGTTCCCAGAGCCCCAGTCTGGATTCCGTCTCCTGGCCTGCCCCTACAGCACCCTGCCTGTCCTTTTCCTTCATGGCACTGTTTACAATTTGAAAACGTGCATTTGTTGGTTTAATCATTTGTTTAATTTTCGCTCTTCAACTAGCTCCAGCCCCGTGAGGACAGGAACATGCGTGTCAGTCCCCATGCTGTCCCAGCTCCTAGCACACAGATGTACACTTGACCCAAAGAGGCACCCAGTCACCGTGTGTCACTTGACCAAATGCTCCTGAGATGTGGAGACCCAGACAAGAAATGACAAATTGTCCTACTTCTCACTCCGTCGGGGCGTGACCAGGATTTGAGGATGCTGAGATTTCAGGATTTGTGGAGGGCAGGGTTTGGTTGGACATAACTGGGCGATGAGGGTGTGTGTGTAAGGGCCACACAGAGCAGGCCGTGTGCAGGAGCCCCTGGGCCCACCTCCAGGCATGTGTTCATCTCCCATGCGAGGGACACAGCATGAATCTGGGCCGGGACATGTTTTTGGTATGGGGATGGTACTGTATACTTGTCCCTTTAGAAGAAAGCATTAATGCCTGGGAGAAATTGAAGTTTAACTTTGATCTTTTTGTACCTGGTTCTAGAAAGCCTATTCCCATGACCCTTCCTTCTCTTGGAGACTTGCCCTTGGCCTCAAGCCCCAGCCAAGCCATTTTTCTTTATTTGCAGACAGAGGAGAGCTGTTTGTGTGGGGCAAGAACATCCGAGGGTGCCTGGGAATCGGTCGCCTGGAAGACCAGTACTTCCCGTGGAGGGTAAGGCTGGGCTGGGCGGGTGTGAGGGCGGCGTGCCCACAGAGCAGACTCACCTGATGCAGCAGCCCGGCCAGCACCGGGTCCCCGGGCTTCCAGTCCCTGTGGTGCCTGTAAGAAGCCTCCTCGGAGGCTGGCCTCGGGCAAACGGGGGCCTCAGGGAGGAGCGAGCTGCAGGCTGGGTGCCTCGGGACTCCGAGAGGGAGAGGGTTGAGATGAAGTTGACGTGCCAGGAGCTGTTTACAGAGGCCGTGGAGAGGAATGTTTTACAGTGGATTTAAAAGAAAGCGGGATGTTTATTGTTCAGAGTGCCTTACCACAGCCATCAGAGTGAAACATGAAGGCTCTTCTGAGGGGAGGATGCAATTACACAAAAAGGCTTATTTCAGAATTAAAGGGGAAGAGGGTTCCTTCTTAAGTTGTAGTTTATCTTAGTGTTGTTTACTAAGTCAGTTCTTTATAAGTTCTTCAAAAAAAAAAAAGGCTGTTTATTTTTTTGAATACAGAACATATGGACATGGTACAAAATGTATTATGAAAAATAAGTCTCCCGTCTCTTGCCCCAGAGGCAGCCACTGGTTCTGGTTTCATCGTTCGCTTCCAGAGATAGTCTCTGTGTAGAGGAGCAGGCGCTTGTGTGCGTGCATGCGTGTGTGTACGTGCCTAAGTGTTTTCTTTGAAGGTTAGGTTTTAACGTGTTTTGAGGTTGTGTAAAGCATTTTTTAAAAAACACATGTAAAAATGCAAAAGAAATGTGTAAAAAAAAAAAAAAAATAATAAGGGGGACTTCCCTGGTGGCGCAGTGGCCAATGCAGGGGACACGGGTTCGTGCCCTGGTCCAGGAAGGTCCCGCATGCCGTGGAGCAACTAAGTCTGTGTGCCACAACTACTGAGCCTGCGCTCTAGAGCCTGTGAACCACAACTACTGAGCTTGCATGCCACAACTACTGAAGCCCATGCACCTAGAGCCCGTGCTCTGCGATGAGGGAAGCCACCACAATGAGAAGCCTGCGCATTGCAACGAAGAGTAGCCCCTGCTTGCTGCAGCTAGAGAAAGCCCATGCGCAGCAATGAAGACCCAACACAGCCATAAAGGAAGGAAGGAGGAAAGAGGGAGAGAGAGAGGGGAGAGAGGGAGAGAGAGAGAAAGAAAGAAGGAAGGAGGGAAGGAGGAGAGAGAGGGAGACAGAAGGAAAGAGAAAAGGAAGGAGGAGAGAGAGAAGGAAAGAAAGAAGGAAGGAGAGAGAAAGAAGGAAAGGAAGGAAGGAGGAGAGGGAGGGGGAGAGGGAGAGAAAGGGAGAGGTAGAGAGAAGGAGAGGGAGCCGGAGAGGGAGATGGAGAGGTAGAAGGAGAGGGAGGGGCGAGAGAGGGAGAGGGAGAGAGGGAGAGAGAGGGAGAGGGAGAGAAGGAGGGAGAGAGAGAGGGAGAGAGGGAGTGGGGGAGAGGGAGAGAGAGAGGGCAAGAGGGAGAGAGAGGGAGAAGTAGAGGGAGAAAGAGCAAGAGAGGGGGGAGAGGGAGAGATGGAGAGGGAGGGAGAGTGGGAGAGGGGGAGAGGGAGGGAGTGGGAGAGGGAGAGAGAGAGGGAGAGAAGGAGAGGGAGAGGGGAGAGAGAGGGAGATGGAGGGAGAGGGAGAGGGAGGGAGTGGGAGAGGGAGAGAAGGAGAAGGAGAGAGGGAGAGTGGGAGGGAGAGGGAGAGAGAGAGCGGGAGAGAGAGGGAGAGGGAGAGAAGGAGGGAGAGAGGGAGAGAGGGAGAAGTAGAGAGGGAGAAAGAGCAAGAGGGGGAGGAAGAGAGGGAGAGGGAGGGAGGGAGAGTGGGAGAGAGAGGGAGAGAGAGGGAGAGAAGGAGAGGGAGAGAGAGAGGAAGAGGGAGAGAGGGAGAAGTAGAGAGGGAGAAAGAGCAAGAGAGGGGGGAGAGGGAGAGACAGGGAGACCGGGAGAGGGAGGGAGAGAGAGAGGGAGAGAAGGAGAGGGAGAGAGAGAGGGAGAGGGAGAGAGGGAGAGAAGGGAGAGTGGGAGAGGGAGAAGTAGAGAGGGAGAAAGAGAGAGCAAGAGAGGGGGGAGAGGGAGAGACAGGGAGAGGGAGAGAGGGAGAGAGAGAGACTGGGAGAGTGAGGGAGAGAGAGAGGGAGAGACAAAGGGAGAGTGGGAGAGAGAGGGAGAGGGAGAGAGAGAGAGAGACGGAAAGAAAGAAGGAAAGAAAGAGAAGGAAGGAAGGATTTATCGGTCAAAAACACACAGAAAATGTTTCAAGGCACTTACTTTGCTATTTTAGGGGCTCTTTCTCTCAGCCCTCCCCTTGGCTGCTGGCTCTCCTGGCTCCCCTGAGCTCGGCAGGCCCTGACTCCGGTGCTTTCTCTAAGAGAACACGTCAAAAGGGAGACTTTAAACTTGTTGGAAAAAAAATGACTGTGGCCCAGAGTTGTTCCCAGCCTGGCTGGTGCTGACCCGCTTGTTCCCTGGGGACCCCAGCCCGGGTGAGGAAAGGCATGGTGGCGGGTGGACAGTGGCCAGCAGCTCAGGGAATACAGAGCAGTTAGAATCCTGCTCGTTCTCTTGGGAGCTTCTCACAGCCCTCTCTTTAACAGCTCCACCCCCCCCCCCCCCCCCCCCCCGCAAGGGACTTCCTTCTGAGAGGCAGCTGGGGAAATGGCCAAGCAAGTGGGTTTTGAATGAATGATCGTTGTGACTAGGGCCTCCCCACCTGCCTTCATGTCCTCCCAATTAGAGCGAAGATCAGCTGTGAAATCAGGTTTGAGAGCATTTTCGTTGTCCAAGTGGCCGGGCCAGGCTTGGCCTCTGTGGTGGAGTGGCAGGCCTCGGGGTGGATGCCCCGTCGTTCAAGCCGTACCCCTGCGCTGAACGTCCCTCTGAAGTGTCGTTCCCGGCTTCCATGCCATCAGGGAAAGGGCACTCTGGTCTGTTCCCGTGACGGCTGCTTTCATGCCCCACACCATCGTCTCCCCTTGTGTGTCTGTGGAGCTCCTTCGCCCCCGTGTCACCTTTTGGTCGGGCTTGGGAGGGTGGTGCTGAAGTCCATGCCGGCTCCTAGATGCGAGGCTGGGGCTCTGGGAGAGTGGTGGTGACAGGAACCAGGTTTTCGATCAACTAGGTTGGATTCCTTAAAGGTTAGTCTCTTGTTGGGTAGTTGGACCTTTCTCCAGTCTGTTCTCTTGTCACTTAAAAAAAAAATTGCAGGTGATTTTTATTCCTTAAACACTATTTTCTTATTAATCTTAAGTAGGGGATATGTTACATCATTTAAAAAGTCTTCCAAGAAAGAAAAAAAAGAGTAAAGCCATATTTGTAGCTCCTACAGTGGTATTAACTAGTTATTCTTAGACTTACTTACAGAGCCTGGGCTTTTCTGATGATTCGTAGGCCTAGGAAGTGACATCTGAGTCACCTGATTGAAACCTCTTCTTCCAGAAGCTGTCCAGGCTGTTTTCCTCCTCCACATTGATGCTTAGAGCTCAGAGAGGTTCAGTGATTTCTTTAAGGTCACACACCTAGTAAGAAGCAGAGGACTTCCCTGGTGGCGCAGTGGTTAAGAATCCGCCTGCCCATGCAGGGGACACGGGTTCAAGCCCTGGTCCGGGAAGATCCCACATGCCGCGGAGCAACTAAGCCTGTGCGCCACAGCCACTAAGCCTGTGCTATAGAGCCCGTGAGCCACAACTGCTGAGCTCACGTGCCACAACTACTGAAACCCACGCGCCTAGCACCCGTGCTCCGCAACGAGAGAAGCCACTGCAATGAGAAGCCTGCGCACCACAAGGAAGAGTAGGCCCCGCTCACCACGACTAAAGAAAGCCCGTGTGCAGCAACAAAGACCCGACACAGCCAAAATTAAATAAATTAAAAAAAAAAAAAAGAAAAGTGGAGCCAAGAATCAGACTCAGAATTTCTGACTTTAAGACGTCACCATGGGAGAGGGGGAATTTGGCGGAAGAGTAAGACGCGGAGATCACCTTCCTCCCCACAGATACATCAGAAATACATCTACACATGGAACAACTCCTACAGAACACCTACTGAACGCTGGCAGAACACCTCAGACCTCCCAAAAGGCAAGAAACTCCCCACGTACCTGGGTAGGGCAAAAGAAAAAAGAATAAACAGAGACAAAAGAATAGGGACAGGACCTGCACCAGTGGGAGGGAGCCGTGAAGGAGGAAAGGTTTCCACACACTAGAAGCCCCTTCGTGGGCGGAGACTGCGGGTGGCGGAGGGGGGAAGCTTCGGAGCCGCGGAGGAGAGCACAGCAACAGGGGTGCGGAGGGCAAAGTGGAGAGATTCCCGCACCGAGGATCCGTGCCGACCGGCACTCACCAGCCCGAGAGGCTTGTCTGGGCTGGGAGCTGAGGCTTGGGCTTCGGAGGTCGGATCGCAGGGAGAGGACTGGGGCTGGCAGCGTGAACACAGCCTGAAGGGGCTAGTGCGCCACGGCTGGCCGGGAGGGAGTCCGGGAAAGAGTCTGGAGCTGCCCAAGAGACAAGAGACTTTTTCTTCCCTCTTTGTTTCCTGGTGCGCGAGAAGAGGGGATTCAGAGCGCCGCTTAAAGGACCTCCAGAGACGGGCGCGAGCCGTAGCTATCAGCACGGACCCCAGAGACGGGCATAAGACGCTAAGGCTGCTGCTGCCGCCACCAAGAAGCCTGTGTGCAAGCACAGGTCACTATCCCCACTTCCCCTCCCGGAGCCTGTGCAGCCCGCCACTGCCGGGGTCCCGGGATCCAGGGACAACTTCCCCGGGAGAACGCACGGCGTGCCTCAGGCGGGTGCAACGTCACACCGGCCTCTGCCACCGCAGGCTCGCCCCGCACTGTGTACCCATCCCTCCCCCTGGCCTGAGTGAGCCAGAGCCCCCGAATCAGCGGCTCCTTTAACCCTGTCCTGTCTGAGCGAAGAACAGACGCCCTCCAGCGACCTACACGCAGAGGCGGGGCCAAATCCAAAGCTGAACCCCGGGAAGTGTGCGAACAAAGAGGAGAAAGGGAAATCTCTCCCAGCAGCCTCAGGAGCAGCGGATTAAATCTCCACAATCAACTTGATGTACCCTGCATCTGTGGAATACCTGAATAGACAACTAATCATCCCAAATTGAGGAGGTGGACTTTGAGAGCAAGATTTATTAATTTTTCCCCTTTTCCTCTTTTTGTGAGTGTGTATGTGTATGCTTCTGTGTGAGATTTTGTCTGTATAGCTTTGCTTTCATCATTTGTCCTAGGGTTCTATCTGTCCCTTTTTTTTTTTTACTTAAAAAATTTTTTTTCTTAATAATTATTTTTTTATTTTAATAACTATTTTATTTTACCTTACTTTATTTTTTCTTTTATCTTTTTATCTTCCTTCCTTCCTTCCTTCTTCTCCCTTTTATTCTGAGCCATATGGATGAAAGGCTCTTGGTGCCAGGAGTCAGTGCTGTGCCTCTGAGGTGGGAGAGCCAACTTCAGGACACTGGTTCACAAGAGACCTCCCAGCTCCATGTAATATCAAATGGCGAAAATCTCCCAGAGATCTCTGTCTCAACACCAGCACCCAGCTTCACTCAACGACCAGCAAGCTACAGTGCTAGACACCCTATGCCAAACAACTAGCAAGATAAGAACACAACCCCACCCATTAGAGAGAGGCTGCCTAAAATCATAATAAGGCCACAGACACCCCAAAACACACCACCAGACGTGGACCTGCCCACCAGAAAGACAAGATCCAGCCTCATCCACCAGAACACAGGCACTAGTCCCCTCCACCAGGAAGCCTACACAACCCACTGAACCAACTTTAGCCACTGGGGACAGAAACCAGAAACAACAGGAACTACGAACCTGCAGCTTGCAAAAAGGAGACCCCAAACACAGTAAGATAAGCAAAATGAGAAGACAGAAAAACACACAGCAGATGAAGGAGCAAGATAAAAACCCATCAGACCTAACAAATGAAGAGGAAATAGGCAGTCTACCTGAAAAAGAATACAGAATAATGATAGTAAAGATGATCCAAAATCTTGGAAATAGAATAGAGAAAATGCAAGAAACATTTAACAAGGATCTAGAAGAACTAAAGATGAAACAAGCAACGATGAACAACACAATAAATGAAATTAAAAATACTCTAGAAGGGATCAATAGCAGAATAACTGAGGCAGAAGAACGGATAAGTGATCTGTAAGATAAAATAGTGGAAATAATTACTGCAGAGCAGAATAAAGAAAAAAGAATGCAAAGAACTGAGGACAGTCTCAGAGACCTCTGGGACAACATTAAACACACCAACATTTCAAATCATAGGGGTTCCAGAAGAAGAAGAGAAAAAGAAAGGGACTGAGAAAATATTTGAAGAGATTATAGTTGAAAACTTCCCTAATATGGGAAAGGAAATAGTTAATCAAGTCCAGGAAGCACAGAGAGTCCCATACAGGGTAAGTCCAAGGAGAAACACGCCAAGACACATATTAATCAAACTGTCAAAAATTAAATACAAAGAAAACATATTAAAAGCAGCAAGGGAAAAACAACAAATAACAGACAAGGGAACCCCCATAAGGTTAACAGCTGATCTCTCAGCAGAAACTCTGCAAGCCAGAATGGACTGGCAGGACATATTTAAAGTGATGAAGGAGAAAAATCTACAACCAAGATTACTCTACCCAGCAAGGATCTCATTCAGATTTGATGGAGAAATTAAAACCTTTACAGACAAGCTAAAGCTGAGAGAGTTCAGCACCACCAAACCAGCTTTACAACAAATGCTAAAGGATCTTCTCTAGGCAAGAAACACAACAGAAGGAAAAGACCTACAATAACAAACCCAAAACAATTAAGAAAACGGGAATAGGAACATACATATCGATAATTACCTTAAATGTAAATGGATTAAATGCTCCCACCAAAAGACACAGACTGGCTGAATGGATACAAAAACAAGACCCATATATATGCTGTCTACAAGAGACCCACTTCAGACCTAGAGACACATACAGACTGAAAGTGAGGGGATGGAAAAAGATATTCCATGCAAATGGAAACCAAAAGAAAGCTGGAGTAGCAATTCTCATATCAGACAAAATAGACTTTAAAATAAAGACTATTAGAAGAGACAAAGAAGGACACTACGTAATGATCAAGGGATCGATCCAAGAAGAAGATACAACAATGGTAAATATTTATGCACCCAACATAGGAGCACCTCAATACATAAGGCAGATACTAACAGCCATAAAGGGGGAAATCGACTAACACATTCATAGTAGGGGAATTTAACACCCCACTTTCACCAATGGACAGATCATCCAAAATGAAAATAAATAAGGAAACACAGCTTTAAATGATACATTAAACAAGATGGACTTAATTGATATTTATAGGGCATTCCATCAAAAACAACAGAATACACATTTTTCTCAAATGCTCATGGAACATTCTCCAGGATAGATCATATCTTGGGTCACAAATCAAACCTTGGTAAATTTAAGAAAATTGAAATTGTATCAAGTATCTTTTCCGACCACAATGCTATGAGACTAGATATCAATCACAGGAAAAGATCTGTAAAAAATACACATGGAGGCTAAACAATACACTGCTTAATAACGAAGTGATCACTGAAGAAATCAAAGAGGAAATTAAAAAATACCTAGAAACAAATGACAGTGGAGACACGATGACCCAAAACCTATGGGATGCAGCAAAAGCAGTTCTAAGAGGGAAGTTTATAGCAATACAATCCTATCTTAATAAACAGGAAACATCTCAAATAAACAACCTAACCTTGCACCTAAAGCAATTAGAGAAAGAAGAACAAAAAAACCCCAAAGTTAGCAGAAGGAAAGAAATCATAAAGATCAGATCAGAAATAAATGAAAAAGAAATGAAGGAAACGATAGCAAAGATCAATAAAACTAAAAGCTGGTTCTTTGAGAAGATAAACAAAATTGATAAACCATTAGCCAGACTCATCAATAAAAAAAGGGAGAAGACTCAAATCAATAGAATTAGAAATGAAAAAGGAGAAGTAACAACTGACACTGCAGAAATACAAAAGATCATGAGAGATTACTACAAGCAACTCTATGCCAATAAAATGGACAACCTGGAAGAAATGGACAAATTCTTAGAAATCCACAGCCTGCCAAGACTGAATCAAATGGGACAAATGGGACCTAATGAAACTTCAAAACTTTTGCACAGCAAAGGAAACCATAAACAAGACCAAAAGACAACCCTCAGAATGGGAGAAAATATTTCCAAATGAAGCAACTGACAAAGGATTAATCTCCAGAATTTACAAGCAGCTCATGCAGCTCAATAACAAAAAAACAAACAATCCAATCCAAAAATGGGCGGAAGACCTAAATAGACATTTCTCCAAAGAAGATATACAGACTGCCAACAAACACATGAAAGAATACTCAACATCATTAATCATTAGAGAAATGCAAATCAAAACTACAATGAGATATCATCTCACACCAGTCAGAATGGCCATCATCAAAAAATCTAGAAACAGTAAATGCTGGAGAGGGTGTGGAGAAAAGGGAACACTCTTGCACTGCTGGTGGGAATGTGAATTGGTACAGCCACTATGTAGAACAGTATGGAGGTTCCTTAAAAAACTACAAATAGAACTACCATATGACCCAGCAATCCCACTACTGGGCATATACCCTGAGAAAACCATAATTCAAAAAGAGTCATGTACCAAAATGTTCATTGCAGCTCTATTTACAATAGCCAGGACATGGAAGCAACCTAGGTGTCCATCGACAGATGAATGGATAAAGAAGATGTGGCACATATATACAATGGAATATTACTCAGCCATAAAAAGAAACGAAATTGAGCTATTTGTAGTGAGGTGGATGACCTAGAGTCTGTCATACAGAGTGAAGTAAGTCAGAAAGAGAAAGACATACTGTATGCTAACACATATATATGGAACTTAAGAAAAAAAAAGTCATGAAGAACCTAGGGGTAAGACGGGAATAAAGACACAGACCTACTAGAGCGTGGACTTGAGGATATGGGGAGGGGGAAGGGTAAGCTGTGACAAAGTGAGAGAGTGGCACGGACATATATACACTACCAAACGTAAAATAGATAGCTAGTGGGAAGCAGCCGCATAGCACAGGGAGATCAGCTCGGTGCTTTGTGACCACCTAGAGGGGTGGGATAGGGAGGGTGGGAGGGAGGGAGACGCAAGAGGGAGGACATATGGGAACATATGTATATGTGTAACTGATTCACTTTGTTATAAAGCAGAAACTAACACACCATTGTAAAGCAATTATACTCCAATAAAGATGTAAAAAAAAAAAAGAAAAAGACGTCACCATGGTCCCCCTCCTCTGCGAGGGCCTGAGCTGGGTTCCCCTGGAATCCCCGCGGTGGAGGGAGGGCGAGGCGGAGGTGGGGACCCTCTGCCTGATGGCAGCCTTGCGGGCCTGGGAACAGGACATTGAGGAGAGCTTTCGAGTGGCCCCACCCCCACCCAGGCCATGCCCTCACTTTACATCGCACATGACCGCCATTCTCAGGGCCCGGAGCTGTCCCTGGGGCCGGTGCTTTGCACTGTCTCTCTTATCCCCAGAACAGCCTGTGAAGGTTGGGCTGCCCCCCAGCCTGCCCCCGTGCACACTGACTTCAGGATTCGAAGCCGCTGGCCCAGTCTCTCAGCTGCGCAGTGGGTGGGCTGCGACGTGAACTCGGTGCTCTGAGTGCAGACTATGCTTCCCCCTCGCCGTGCGCCTCTCTGGTGGGGCTTTGGTTGGAGCACAAGCTGGGAACCCTCTGTTTCCTGGGCCTCTTTCTTACCTGGCTGCTTCAGGAGCCACAGGCCCTGGCAGTTATGACGCCCCAGGGGAGGGCGTGCTGCAGGGGCTGGGCCTCCTCGCAGGCTGAGCCGGCTCCCCTCCGGGGTGTGGCCTGGCTTCTGGGCGCCGGGGAAGGGCATCTTGGGTGCAGCCGAGTGGGGACACGGCAAGTCCGGTGGCCGGATCACAGCTGGTCCAGCGCTCCTCCTCTGCCTTCCTCTGCCCTTCAGCTGGTGGGTGCGTGTCTTGGGAACTTGTCCTGGTACAGAGAGCTGTTCGTACACTGATTCTGCTCAAACTTTTCAGAGTCACTCAGGCCAAATATGGTTCGTTTTCTGGAACTGTTTGCCTTTGCAACAATGTGAGTGTAAATTGGTTTAGAATAGAAACTCCTTTTAACCCTGATGAGGTCACAAATAAAACACGGCTGAGGGCAGCCTTCTCTTGGACTCAGTTCAGAGGCTGACAGTGAGAGGCAGTTGGCTGGGGGGGGGGCTGGGGCTCTGGGAGCCACCTGCTGCTCCCCAGAGAGGCTCCTGGGGCCAGCGTCAGCCATGACCATCATCCCAGCGAGTCAGCCAAGACGGGGTGGCTCCCTCTGCTTTGGGTTCTGATGGTCACAGCCCTTGGAGAACAAGGACAGAGGTGCCTAAGTGTGACAGCTTGGCCGCAGGTTAGCGCGGAGAGTGGCCCTTTCCTGGGGAAGGTCAATAAAGGTGCTCTCGTGGCCCGGGGAGGTTGCTAGGAGCTCACCTGGCCTGGTCACCCCAGGCAGCATGTTTTCTTCTGCTTCTATGGCCATCCTGGAACGCTTTCTGCAGCTCTGGGCCTTTGCGATGAGCTGAGGGCACCGCTGCATGTTTGTTCAGTGATTTCTGTAACAGGTTTTGCTGAAGGCGTTTGTTTAGGGATGGGTGAGTAGCACGACTTGGTTACTAGCATCCGTTTGCCTTGTGGCCGGGAGACCCTAATGGACTTGTCTCTGAACGGTTGATGTTGCTGCCTCTGGGCTTTTAGGGCAGGCCATCTGGACGAGGCCTCTCCCTCTGAAGCTCAGTAAACTCCGCAGGCTGTTACAGATCCCTCTCCAGCTGTCACGCTGCCCCGCTGAGCGCTGCCACTGGGGAGGGATGGCAGGATTCTGATCCGGTCAGAAGAGCAGCATCAGCGTCCTGGCGGGGGCTGAGCAGGAGGTGGTGCAGGTGTTCTGTCTTAGAAATTGCCCCCTAAGAAGACACTACACTCGCACCGCTTTCTGCGTCTAGAATCTCTGGAAAGACAAGAAACCAGTTAAAAGTAGTTTCCAGTTCAGAGGGAAGGTGGGGAGCAGGGCATGTGATGACAGGGTGGCGTCCAACGGGATTTAATGCCTTTTCTTCTTTTCTACTGAATGTCATTTTATATCGTAGCCACGTGGCTATCACCTATTCAAAGTAATAGTAGTAATAATAATAACATTTATAGTAATAATACACCAAGAGGAGGAAGCAAAGTGCCCCTGTCCTGGAGAACTGGGTGGCTGTGTGTACCTGGAGGTCCCACCTGTGTTGTGGGCACCATGGAGTTTGGAGGGAGGGGGTCCATCTCCACGGCCCAGCTGTGGGGCACTGAGGGTCACCCTCAGGGCCAGCAGGCTGGAGCCTCCACACCCGCACGAGGCTGTCTGCACGTCACCTGGAGGGTTGGGCCTGCCTGTGATGAAGTGGTGTCAGTGTGGGTGGCATTGTTGGCAGGGCTGCCAGCCAGGCCTCTGGCACCTTCTGAGACGCAGTAAACACCCGTCCTCCGGGGTGCACAGGACCCGGGAGCAGACTGCCTGGGTCTGGAGCTGACGGGTAGAGCGGGTGAAGACACTGGGCTGGGAGGCCTCCTTCCCACAGTGGACCCTGAGGGCAGGGCAGGGCAGGGCAGGAGGGTTTCTGGAGCTGCTCCAGGCAGCTGTCTGGTGACCCCTGGGAAGAGTCACTGAATAGCTGGCTTGAGCACAGGTTTGACCTCTGGGGAGTCACACTCATGGGGGACGGCCTCTGTGGGGTGTGCATGTCCCAGGACGGTGCATGCAGGGTCCATGCGCGTGCCCAGAGCGGCCTCTCGGGGGATGCTGCCCGGGTCTGGGTGGGGAGTCAGGACGGCCCTTCCCACGGTGGGTGCTCTGCCCTTCCCAGCAGACCTGCCGGGTGGGTGTAAGCACCCCATTTCCAGGTGAGGGAGCTGAGGCTCAGAGCGGTTAGGTCACCTACCCAGAGCAGAGCCAGGGTCAGGCCCTTGATCGGCTACCGCCAGGCCATCTCTCCTCACGGTGTGCTGGGTCTTGTTTGTTCAGGTGACGATGCCTGGGGAACCTGTGGATGTGGCGTGCGGTGTGGACCACATGGTGACGCTGGCCAGGTCCTTCATCTGAACCTCCTTCCCGGCCCGCTCGAGCCGGGCCTCGGCCTCAGGACTGCTTGGACTGCGCAGCAGAGGCAGCAGCCCCTGGGGCTCTGGATGGGGCGCTCCGTGTGGTGTGCCGCGCTCCCCGGCAGCCCGGGGCGGTGTGACTGGAGGTGCCGGGACGGGGTCCCCCCCACTGCCGAGGGTGAGACATGCTGCACTCAGCACAGATGGCGCCGTTATCGGCCGAGCCCCAGGGGTGTGTGGCCCCGGCAGGGTGAGGATGATCTGCTCATCTCGGCTGCTTCTGGGGAACACACGACGGCTCCTGGTGTCATGTCTGGTCTTTGGAAAGCTTAGCCCGCTCAGCCGTCTCTGATGGCTGCTGGGACACCAGCCGAAACCCCTTGCACTGGAGTTCTCCCTGGAAATGCCAGTGGGCGCCAGCCCAGGACCCTGTGGGCCCACGGCTCTCAGCAGCCTTGTAACCACTCTTACTGCCTGGCTTAGAAGCCTTGAGAAGCCCCCTCGGGAGAAGAGCGAGGCCAAGTTCTTGTGGACCAAGGGCTCTGAACACATCCTGCGAAAGCTTGGCTGGAGTGCTAGCCTTGGAGAAGGAAAATTCAGAAACAGTGACAAACACGTGCATTAGTAGTGTAACTTGTCTTTTTCTTTAAAAACGTCTTTTAAAAATCTCTCTTGGAATAAAGTCTATTTTCTGCTTTTTCGTTTTTAAGAACTGGAGAGGCCTTTTTATTTTAACCTGATCATTTAGAGATTAGCTTTCAAAAACAAGGCTTTCGGTAAAGAGGCAACTAGAAACCAGTGAAAAATACTCTAGAAGACAGTCCCACTTGAAAACTGTTTGTTTTCTGACCAGAGTCTGCTCCCGCAGTGCCGTTGGGAGAAAATGATGAAGTATAAAACCAACTGGGCAGTCATGTCGCAGAGCAGGCTCTCACTCACGGTTTGCCTACATCCCCCATCTTTTATTCATTCACTCAACAAACACTTACTGTTGTACCCCATACTTGTCAGGTACTGTTGACCCCACTGGGTCACGTGGTGGCAAACAGAATCCCTGTAAGCAGGTCTCATGACACTTACATTCGAGGAGGCAAAACAGACAAGCAAAATGCAAAGTGCATTAGGTGGTTGCGTGGGCTGTGGAGGAAAAGCCGGAGAGGGACAGGTGGTGCCGGGGGCGGCGGTTTAAAGTGGAGCAGTCACTGACCCGACATCCTCGCTGCGACCTGAGGCAGCTCGAACCGGGCAGGCGGTGTCTGGGGCAGCGGCCCTGGGACCCCTCACCTGGGCTCCTACCACCTCCACTTCTCTGTAGCGGGACCAGTTCTTATGTTTATTACAGCAAAGTTTTTCCATAAACTTGAAACAGAAATTGAAAACCATCTGTCATTTTCCTTCCTGGAGCTTCTAGTTGGGCCGAGGACCATGTCACCCCAGTGGTGAACGGCAGTAATCCAGCCTCAGGGAGATACACGCCTTGAAGCACATGCTGATTTGAGGAGGGTGATGTCTCCCCGAAGGGCAGGCTGGGGTTCCCCTAGTGATGTTCGGGGACCGTAGGGGATGGTGGTGATGGAGGGTCTCTGTCGAAGGTGGGAATGGTTTTTAGCCTCCCCTCGTCCCCTCAAGTGGCAACCACGACTCAGGTCCAGTAACTACTTCCACCTTGGACACAGCACCCAGGGTATATTAAGGGACATCTTTGGATTTGTCTTAAAACCCAGTGTCAGGACTTTCCTGGTGGTCCAGTGGTTGAGACTTTGCCTTCCAATGCAGGGGGTGCAGGTTCGATCCCTGGTCAGGGAGCTAAGATCCCACATGCCTCATGGCCAAAAAACCAAAACATAAAACACATGCAGCATTGTAACAAAGTCAATGAAGACTTTAAAATTGGTCCACATAAATTAAAAAAATCCAAAAAACCCCCCAAAAACCCAGTGTCTCCCAGTGGGGTCTGTGCCCTTTGTGGTGACAGGGGTTCCCAGCTGGAGCGCATCTGCCAGGCCCTTCCCATGGCTGTCCTCTGTGCTCGTGGCCCTTCTCAGCTTTTGTCCTGTTGTTCCCAGCCTCTCCCAGCATTTAACACAGAGGCCGCCTACACCATTGGCTCAGCTGCTGTGATTTCTCATTTTGTTCCTGTGAAGGGTCAGTGTTACAGGCCCCGGGCTCCTCTCGCGTTATCGAGTGCGTGGATGACACCCTGGGTGAAGCGACCACGGGCCACCTCCGACGTGATCTCTCTTCTCACACTCAGACTCCGTTCATTCACAGATGTTGGGGCCAGTGCAGAGCCCTGAGAAGGCATAGGGACTCCACCACCGTTTTGGTGAGTGGACAGTCCCTTCCAAGGCACTTGGGTCTCCGCCTTCCGTCCCCTGAGTCCCCGGCAGACGTGCAGGCTGCCACTTCATAACGATTCTGGGGGAGGGACGGCTCTCACTGTGCGCAAAACCTTACATCAGCGAATAGAAGACGCGGCTCACCACTCTCGTCAGGTCAGTCCTGACACACTCAGAATCCTGTCATGACCATGCTTGTCCCCTGAATAGATGGTTGCCCATAATAAGTGCCCAAACACTCAATGCGCTTGCTGTGTTCTGTGCGACAGTCAGATGCTGAGAACCACACAGTCGAAACGGTGCTGACTGGCCCAGCAGGTGACGACCTGGCCGCGCGCCCGGGCAAAAGCTCGGGCTGCGTCCGTGAAGATCGACACTGTTCTCCTGTGTGACGCCCGGTCCCAGCGCCCCCCGACCAGCAACAAGAGTGACTCAAACTGTCCCGCGGGCCAGCTGCCTCGTGTGGTGTGACGTACAGACAGACCTTGGGGGCAGCACCCAGCACGGGCCCGGCCCTGTGAGACAGCCATCGTCCCAGCGCCCAGGACTGACCCCCAGGAACTTATCCCCTCCCCAGACAGCCCCATACCTGCCTTTCTCTCTGCCAGGATGCATTACCAGCCACCCCCAAAGACTCACATTGCACCAATCAAGAAATCCTGGCCTTTCGTCCACACGAACCTTGTTATTTAACCTGGAGCAACAGCAGGCCAGATTAAGCTTGAGCTGAGACAATGTTTGGAGCCCTTCTAAGATGTCTTTTCTCAGATTTGGGGCCACACTGAGGTGCGTGCTCAGCAGTCCCATTTAGAAGGATAAATCCAGATACCGTGGTCACCTCCTCAAACCAGGAGTCCACTGTCTTGCCAAGGAGGCAAACAGGTGAGATGTAGCTGGTGGAGGGGGGATGGCCCATGGGGCTGGAGAGCAGAGTAGCTTAGTCTTGCCATCGCTCTGGTAGCCTGGTGGCAGCACAAGTGCCAGGAGACCAGAGAGTAGAGGACATGAAGCCATGCCCATCAGAAAATGCTGTTTGACAAACGAGACCTCATCAGACTTGAAAGCTTTTGCACAGCAAAGGAAACCATCCACAAAACAAAAAGCCTACGGAATGGGAGAAGGTATTTGCAAACGATGGGACTGATGGGGTTAATAGCTAAAATATAGATACAGCTCATACAACTCAATAATAAAAAAAAACAACCACCACCCAATCAAAAAATGAGCAGAAGACCTAGATAGATGTTTCTCCAAAGAAGACATACAGATGGCCATCAGGCACATGAACAGCTGCTTAACATCGCCAGTCGTTAAAGAAATGCAAATCAAAACCACAATAAGGTACCATCTCACCCTGGTCAAAATGGCCAGCATCAAAATGTCTACAATAATTAACGCTGGAGAGGGTGTGGAAAAAAGGAAATCCTCATACACTGTTGGTAGGAATGTAAATTGGTACAGCCACTATGGGGAACAGTATGGAGGTTCCTTAAAAAACTAAAAGTAGGGACTTCCCTGGTGGCGCAGTGGTTAGGAATCTGCCTGCCAATGCAGGGGACATGGGTTCGAGTCCTGGTCCAGGTAGATCCCACATGCTGTGGAGCAACTGAGCCCGTGCGCCACAACTATTGAGCCTGTGCCCTAGAGCCCGCGAGCCACAACTACTGAAGGTCGTGTGCCTAGAAGCCCATGCTCGGCAACAAGGGAAGCCACCACAATGAGAAGCCTGTGCACCACAACGAAAAGTAGCCCCAGCTTGCTGCAATTAGAGAAAGCCCATGCACAGCAATGAAGAAGCAATGCAGCCCACCCCCCCCAAAAAAACCAAGCAAAAACAAAAAAAAACTAAAAGCAGAACTACCACATGATCCAGCAATTCCACTCCACTCCTGGGAAAATGTCCAGAAAAAACAAAAACGCTAATTTGAAAAGATATATGAACCCCAGTGTTCATAGCAGCACTATTTACAATAGCCCAGACATGAAAATGACCCAAGTGTCTGTCAACAGATGATTGGTTTAAGAAGATGTGGTGTGTATGTACACACACACACACACACACACACACAATGGAATATTACTCAGCCATAAAAAAGAATGAAATATTGCAGCAACATGGATGGACTTGGAGGGTATTATGCTAAGTGAAATAAGTCAGAGAACGACAAAAGCTGTATGATATCACTTATATTGTGGAAGCTAAAAAATAATACAAATGAAGCTATATACAAAACAGAAACAGACTCACAGAGAACAAACTCATGGTTGACCAACAGGGAAAGGGGGGAGGGAGGGATAAATTAGGAGTGTGGGGTCAACAGGTACACACTGCTACACATAAAACAGGTAAGCAACAGGGATTTACTGTACAACACAGGGAACTATATTCAATATCTTACAATAACCTATAATGGAAAAGAATCTGAAAAAACATATACAAGTCAATCACTTCCCTGTACACCTGAAACTAACACAATATTTTAAGCCAACTATACTTCCATTAGGAAAAAAGAAAAAAGAAAAGGCCCCATTTGAGTCTACCCTTGGAGACAAAAACTGACCGTAAGCTGTTTCATAGCTGCAGTTGACCTTCATTCCAGTGGGGGAATGTTGAAGAAGAAGCAGAGGCTGATTGGGTACATCCTTCGGAGCACCCTCCATATGCCAGGACCTGCCAGTGCTTGGGATGCAGCAATAAGAAGGATGCATCATCCTAGCAGGTACACTGGGGCTGACTGCCCCTGATCCCTCTGGCCTCAGAATGGAGGAAAGCAGGATGAGGCCACTGCCCCACAGAGCAGCCAGAGGAGGCCGTGTTCTCCATGGGGACTTTGGGATTCCTTTAGGCAGATTCTACCCCTTAACCATGGCCTTCTCAACCTCGGCTGTGCAACAGAATCATCTGGCGATGGTGTTGTTTTGTTCCTGATAGACATTTTGTTTATTCATTCATAAGTTGATGGATATTTGGGTTGGTTCCACTTTTGGGCTATTGTGGATAATGCCAAAACATTCATGTACACATTTTACATTAGCCCAGAGTTTGATTTTTTGGGAACATTCCCATACAAGTTTTTGGGTTAACATGTTTTCAGTTTTCTTGGGTAGATACCTCGGATTGGGATTGCTGGGTCCTTCATTTAAATTTTTAAGTTTTGACACCTGTATTGTGGAATCCACAACACACTGTAATACTGAGTTCCTAGGCACTGATTATCTATTTCCCTGAATACAACTTGAGCTGCTACCTACAGGCCTGTTAGGGGGTCTCTGCTCACTTCTCCTCAGCTCTCTCTACTCAGGACCCTCTCAGTGCCTGGTGCTTATTAGTGGGGGGAGATGGGCTGCGGTCCAGCTGATGGCTGCCAGAGCTTCCCGCTGGTCCAGCTCAGGTGGACAGCTCCTGGAAAACATCTCAAACGAGATGCTCCAAGACCAACTTTTGCAAGGTAAAGACCTCTGTGGTCTTCCTATTCCTTTATGCTACCCTCCACTGTGTTTATAGGAACTTTAACCATCAAGGGATGTTAGACTAACTCACATTTTCTTGGCCGTCCTTCCTGCTACGCATTCACACCTCTTGCCTTCTCTACCACATTCATTTAAAAAAAATTGAGATGTGAGTCATGTACCATAAAACCATTTTAAAGTGTACAATTCAGTGGCTTTAGCCTATTATCTGTGTGGTGCAACCGTCACCACGATCTCATTCCACACTCCCTTTGGGGAGCTAGTTTTCACCATCACGAGCCCCTGCTTCCCCACCAGCTGAATAAAAACCAAGGGGAGGTAAAGTGACTACAGAGTGTGCTCTTTCCTTCTGTGGCTCTGCATTCTTTTTATTACTCTTTTAAAAACTTTTATTTATTTATTTTTTGCCACACCACACAGCATGTGGAATCTTAGTTCCCTGACCAGGTATCGAACCCTCATCCCCTGCATCCCTGAATTGGAAGCATGGGGTCTTTAACCACTGGACTGCCAGGGAAGTCCCCTTTTTATTACTTTTTAAGAGCGGGTTGGGGAGCTTTAAAAACTATACTGAAGCCAAGATGAGTTGAATCAGACTCTTTGGGGTAGAGTCCTGGCACAGGTAACTCTCCCCACTCTCCAGGGGAGTCTAATGTGCTGGGGTAAGAACCCTACCAAGATGCAGCCAAAGCTGCTCCCACGAGGAATTATGCCCTGGTTGGGGGAAGGGCACATTCATGGTTCGGAAAGTGGGATGCCAGCCAGTCCTCTACATCTGTGATGCCCCCTGCCATTCCTGACTGCACTGCGAAGGCCCTTGAGTTGGCCAGGGTCATCTCTCCTGAGAAATGAGGCCAGGATCCTGGCTGTCCCCTTTCCTCCTTCTATCAGCCATATTCAATAACCCAGACTCACCATTCAGATGCTAAGTTTGGTCTCCTGCATGAAGTGCTCTGTCGCTCCCCATGGTCTGTAGCAGACTGTGAGGCCCCCAGATGGCCTGAGAACCCACCTTGCATTTCAGCCTCATTTCTACCAGCCCTGTCCATTTCCTCCCTCTCCCACTTTGCTTCTCCATTCCAGCTACACTCCCCTCTAGGCCGTCTGCGCCTTTGCTGTTCCCTCTGTTTGGGTCCCCCTGCCTTACCAAGCTCAACCCTAACGTCCTGGCTTCTTGTTCCTCCTACTGCTGGACAGTGGTCATGGCCCCAGAGCACAGCATCCCCTTGTGGTGGAGCCTGGCACTGCAATCCATGGGAGAGCCTGTTTTCACATCTTTACACCTCCTAGAGCAACTCAGGTGCAGGGGCCACAGCAGCGTCATCTGGGTCTCCAGCCCCGGGCACAAGGTCTGGCACCGCCCTAGAGACAGTGAACATGAGTGAGTGGTGGGAAAAGGAGGCCTTTGCTACTGTTTTGGGCAATCAAGAGTGCCCACCCATGTTGTGGCTCCAGTGCGATATGTGAAGGGTTGAGGGGGTGTTTAGTCTGCAAACCCCAGAAAGGCAAGCCTTCACAGCAGCCAGAGCTTTCTTGGACTCGGGGTGGTGAGTGAGTGCTTTAGCTCCCATCTTCCCTCCCTTCCATCTCCAGGGCTGCTTCTCCTGTGAGGCAGGGGTGAGGTGGGGCCCAATGTAGGCAGAGCCTTGCCCTGCTCACACCTGCCCTCCATGGAAAACATCAAAGAGGGGCAGGGTGAAGGGCGTCCAAGGTCCAGGACCTGCTGGTCTCAGGCCTCTTTCTTGCCTGGGCAGTCCCAGCATCCACCTGCCAAGGGGGCAGGAGCTCAACCCCAGAGCACTTGTGCCCTCCCTCCTGCCCCCAGGGTGTCTTATCTGGAGGCATCAGCTCCTGGGCTTCCAGCACCAGGAAACCTTTCCTGGGGGTGTGACATTCACAGCAGGGTTCCAGCCCCTGATCCTTCCCCTGCCACCACCAAGGTCCTATCCTGCTCCAAGGGTCCCCGGTCCCCCAGGCCCACCTCTGCCACAGATTTGGGGAGGAATGGTGAGTGTAGAAACCAGTTTCCAAAGTGGCCCCCAAGGTTACCTTGACCTCTTGGTTTTCACACCCTTGTGTGGTCTCCTCCACGGTCAAATCAGAGCTGGGCTGCATGACAATAGAATATCATGGAGATGATGGTACATGAATTCTGAAGCTAGAAGAAAAACTTTTTTTTTTTTTAGGTCCTACCTTGGCCCTTGAATCCCTTGCTCTGAGGGAAGCCAGGCACCATACGACGAGGACACTCAAGCAGCAGAGACCCCCGTGGAGAGGAACAGGCTTCCTGCTGACAGCCAGGCCCACCTTGCCAGCCATGTGGATTAAGCACCTTGGAAATAGACCCTCTAGCCCCAGCCGAGCTTCAGATGCCTGCAGCCTCTTGAGAGACTCTGAGCCCAAGCTGCTCAAACTGCTCCCAAATTCCTAACCCACCAAAACCAGGACACACAAATAATCATTTTAAGCCTTACATTTTGGGGCAACTTGTTATACAGCACTGGGTAACTAATACAGTCCCTCTCGTTCTCAGGGCTTTTTCCTCTCTCGGATTCTTGCTTTGGCTCCTCCCAGCTCCTGGCCTGTGTTCCCCCACCCACGGTATGGAGAAGGGAGAGAGATGAGACATAGCCCTGGATCAGCACAAAATCAGACAGCTGTCAGCCAACATCATTTTTTTCTTCCATTTTAATGAACACTTTACAAAGTACAAAATATACTGTCTTTTTTTGGGGGAACATTAGGTACTTTTTTTCTCTCTGTCATACAGTACATGAATCTCAAGGGTTTTGTGTTTTTTCAAGAAAGAAAGAAAGTGTGCGGGCCGGGGGTACAGGGCTGCCTGGTTCTCCCCTCACCCAGACCTTGGGACAGATGCAAGTGCCGCTGCTACTGCTGGTGACCCGGGGCATGCCAGGGGAGGGCCAGACCCCCAAGGCAAAACCCTGGGCAGGGCAGAGGCCCCTCTGAGCCCTGCTGTGCAGCCAACATCCACTCACCCCCATCTCAGGATAACGGAAATGATTTTGGCAAAGAGCAAGAGGAGGGCTTGGGGTTTTGTTTGCTGTTACACCTCCCCACCCCCAGTTTTGGAGCCAACCCTGCCCAGCTCTTCCTGGACCATTTTCTGAACAGGTAAACTGAAGCAGTGGACAGGAAAATGCACTAGGCTTGGCCTCTGCCTTGGGACCTGAATTTGGCCTGTTTTTCACCCACCCCACTGGCCCTCCACTCCGGTTTCCAACTTTGTTGGATGCTCTTCATGGGTGAGCCCCAGTAGGCAAAGGGGCACCAGCCCCCAGAACCCCTCCCTGTAAATACTGTCTTCAGGACTGGCTGCTTCTGAGGAGTCCGCCCAGCAGGTCTAGCCCTTGGCTGCATGGACCTCCGGGCCTCTGCAGGGCAGAGCACAGCCCCCGCAGGGACACCTCTGCCCCGTCTGTCCGCAGAGCAGTTTTAGCAAAGTCAAGGGGGGTGGGGCTGCCTTGCGTTCGAGGTCTGCTGCCCGCACCCCTTCAACCTACATGTGGCCCTGGGGTAAGAATGTACCCAAGCCTCGAAATACTGGATGAGCCAGTCCCTTCACTCGGATCTGGGCTCTGCACGTGTGTGCTCGCGTCCACACTAGGGTGCGTGACACAGCGCACACTCACACTCACGTGTGCGTATACACACACGTGTGGTCCTGCCCAGAACACTGCTCTGATGCCCAGCACTTGCCACGTTCACAGCCTCCCACACCGAGAACCGAGAGCCACAAACTCCCTCCCCACCAGGCTGCCCACGAAAGCACGGGCGAAAGCACGGGCCAGGCCGCAGGCTGCTACCTGTACTCCAGGCCACTCCTGGTGCCCTCAGCCCCAAGGACAGCAGGCTGCCTCAGCCAACAGCTCCCATCCTTCCCTCCCAAGAAAGCAGGCTTCCCAGGAGGGCGTGGGTTTCAAAGCTGAAGGCCATAGCCCACCCTGCAGCTTTCTCTCTCCCTTGGTCTACGGAAAAGGGTCCTTTTGCTGCCTCTAATTTGAAAATGAAAGAATGGAAAAGAGCTGGCATGTGAGAAAAGGTATCTAGCTATACCAGGGCTCAACTCCCCTCACAAGTCCCATCTACTCTTCCCAAGCCCAACCTCTGCTGGGCTGACCACCGTCTGCCATCTTGGTTGACCAACATGCGCCATCTTGGTGGCTCCCTTCCCAGGCGGCCTCCTTGAATAGAGGGCCACTGCCCCCTCCAGGCCTAGCCCCTGCCT
This sequence comes from Hyperoodon ampullatus, assembly GCF_949752795.1. Lineage (NCBI taxonomy): Eukaryota > Metazoa > Chordata > Mammalia > Artiodactyla > Ziphiidae > Hyperoodon > Hyperoodon ampullatus. Next base: position 49,795,732 of record NC_136927.1, on the reverse strand, counting down.
CAGCACAGTACCCAGGAAACCTGAAGAGCCCAAGCCTCTGTCTTTCCACCGCTGGGAGACCCCATCGTCCTCCCCCAAGCTCTGCCTGCCAAGCCAACCACCAACTCCGCTTCTCGGCAGCCGTGACGGCAGTGCCCGGGGGGCTGCTCCCCAGCCATGGCTTACACTGGCCACAGACACATACACTGGGGGTGCTTCCTTCCTACCCGCCCCCCTGCCACAATTTTCCCTCAGGAAGGAGCATCAAAAATTCCTGGCACAGGGCTGTAGTGCTACCACCTGGAAGGTCCCCAAGGTCCCCTCTCGTAGCTGGGGCTGGGAAGGGCCCTGCTTGTGCCCACATCCAGATCCAGAGGCTCAGAAAGGTGGCCCAGGGTGGCTGGGAAGTGTGGCCAGAAGGGGCAGGTGGTGGGTGGGCAGGTTCATCTTTGATTATCAGGCAAATGGTACCGCTGGCTTGGGGTAGGGGCCTGGCCCTTCCTATCCCCCGCACAGCCTCCTCTCCTGAGCTCCGTGGCATCCTCTGTCACCACAGAGGGGACAAGCCCCAACTGACCATGCATCTTCTGGACACCACACTGGCCACCGAGGCCATGCTGCCCGCATGGGGAGGCCACAGCGGCCAGCTCCGGGTCACCCGGTCCCTCCCTTCCCACCAGGGGCCTGTGGCCCAGAGTTGATGGGAGGGGGAGAATGCTGGTGCTTGGGGGGTTCTGGACCCCCGGAATCCTGGGGAAGGGAGGTCTTATGTGCCTCTCCTGCTTGGATGGGTGCCCTGGGCTGAGGTCAGTGGTGTAGGCACTGCCTCCTGGGGGGCTCTGGAAACCCCTGTGGAGGGAAGAGGTGCAGAGCGGGCACTGCCCAACTCTTTGCTGGACCAGGACTAGGGCCGAGGGAGAACGGGGTTTCTTAGGAACCAGGGGCGCCCATGTTGAGAGCTGGGCCAAAGAGGCAGATTTTTATAATTGGGGGCAGGGGTGAAGGGGGTGATCGCGGCCCCTGGTCTCCCTTAGCCTCGCGCCGCTCTGCAGTGTGCAGGGACAGGGCGGGTGAGGAGCGAGCGCAGCATTTAGACGGTTTGAGCTTTTCTTACCAGGGAACAGCACAGACTCAAAAGACACACCTGGAGCCCAGCTGGCAGCTCCTGGGCCACCCGCTCACCCCCAAGCCAGAGCCTAGAGTGCCTCAGCCTGACAGGGCACCCTCTTCAGGTCGCCTCTCTGGGGGTCTGGGGACCCCTGCGCACAGCAAAGCCAGAGGTGGCTGGGGGCAGCCAGCCACCGGGGCGACCACTCATGCTTCCCCCAGATCGCTGGAGACCCACCCGCTGACTCACGGGCGCACACAGGCACGGAGGATGCGCCAGCCTCTGCACACAGCGGGAGGATGGGGGTGTGCGGAATAGAGGGGGCAGGTTTTCAGGGTGTTGGCTCCCGCCCCGTCAGCTGGATACACACCTGTGTGGCCCAGAGAGCCGAGTCCTCGCACCAGCCCCTCCCGGAAACAACATCAAGGGCATCCATCCGTCCCTGTCTCAGCCGGATGGGGCCAGTCCCCCGGAGGCGACCTGGGGAAAGAACCTGAGGCTTCTAAAGCGAAAGAAATCAGGTGATGGGGCTGTGGGAGCAGACCTGGACGGAAAGCCGGAGGGCGCCCGTCCAGCTGGGCCAGGTCTTCGGGCTGAGAGCAGAGGCAAGGGGGCTGTTCTGTTCCAACTGTTCCTCCCTCTGCCACTATCCCCCAAATAAAATAAGGGTGTCCAGGGGCCTTGGTCGTGCCAACGGGATTACAGGAAGGGGCTGAATCCAGCTTTCAAGGGAGATTCGGGGAGGAGAGGGTAGGGACCCTCAACACCCGCCCCAGAGCTCAGTTCCTGGGCCGCTGGTTTAGTTTTTCTCTCAAGTCAGGGCCGAGGCAGCCAGCCGGCTTCTCTAATAATCGTATTGCCTATATACTTGAATTAAAAATATATGGTGGCTCAAAACGTGCCTGTGTGCACGGCAGACACCGCGGGGCGGAAGCCCTCACGCCCCGACACACACACACGCACACACGCGTGTGCACGCTCACACAGTATATATTAACATATATATTGCTCAAGTATATATGCTATTTACAGTATATATCTATATCAACATAAAACACAGGTATTTATATGTGTGTACAATATACGTCCTAGGGGGTCTAGGGAGCACACGTCTCTGGGGGGTCAAGGGGCCGACACACTTGCTCGGCAGGAAGGAGAGGCGGGGGAGTGACACGGTGAGGGGGGGACAGACAGGAAGGGGTCTGGAGGGCGTGCCACGGAAAAATCACGGCCTTCCAAGGACAGTAGGGGACTCTCGGGGCGTGAAGTGCTGCCCTGCCCACGTGGACACCCCCGTTTTGGAACCAGCAAACAATTGACATGTTTTGGTGTTTTGTGCAAAATGAATTAACTTAAAAAAAAAAAACAAAACACGTGGGTTCCAAATCAGTACTTGGGCCCCGAACATCTGCAAGGATACAGACGGACAGCTTCCCCACCTGGTGGGTTTCCATGGCTCAGAGGGTCCCACGCGGCACAGAGAATGGGGGTGGGTGGGGCTTCACCAGCCCAAGAGAATGTCCCTTCTCCTCCGACCTTCTCAGGGACAGCACGTGTCAGCTGCTGCCCGGGCACCGAGGAGGACCCTGCAGGTCCTGCTTGCTTGGAAAACACCCCCAGCTGGAGAGGAGGCACGGGGGCCACCCCATTCTCCAAGGGGGCCACCCCATTCTCCGAGGGGGCTGGCTTGCCAGCTGGCTGTCCACCGCCCTGCGGCCCTCGAGTCCCCTCTGACGCTCAGAACCACTCTGCCTTGGCAGCTCCGTGGGGGGATACCCCAGGGACCCCTGTATCGTAACAGACCTCTGCTCCCAGCTTTCTGCTCCCAAGGGAGGGCCGAGACCCCTGGAAGCAGCTCCCGATTCTCAAGCTTGTCCCTGGAGCCACAGGATGCCAACCAAGCGATGTCACACTCTGAGCCCCGGCAGACTCAGCGGGCCATCCCCTGAAACTACTGCCAGCTGCAGCCTGGGTGCAAATACATTAAATAAGAAACTAAAACAAGGTACGGTTTTCTCTATTAAGGCTCAGATAAGCTGCCTCCCAGGTCAAGTACTCATGAACGCCACGGTCCCTGGACCGAGGGCTGGGTGGGCAGGTGAGTTGGGGGCAGAGGCCTTCCACTTTCCCTCAAAAGTGGGGCGAGGGGTGAGGCAGGACAACGGGGGAGCCCTGTGCTGGTCTAGTCAACTGCTGGGGGAGGTGGGGGTGACCGAGGAAACCCCAGGCCCAGAAGGCTGGGGCTGCCCCCATTTAGGGGAACCCGAGGCTCTGCCAGCCCCAGGAGGGTCCAGGGAAAGCAGAAGGGACAGGAGCTCGTGCCCCAGGCTGGTGGGTCTCCTGGGAACCGCCCTCCCCCTGGGACTGAGCGCTTGTGGCGGGGAGGGTCTGGACAGGCCCCTTTGGCAGTCTTGCTGGGAGTTGGGGCACAGACCCTGTGGCTGGCAGGCCAGGCTCTGGGGGACTGGGTCCCCCCCAGCTCAGGGCCCCACCCGAGCTCCCTTGAAGCCTCACCAGCACACGACCACAGGGCTGCCCACTGGCCTCTACTCTGCAGGAACCAGCCCAGAGCCAATGGAACCAGAGACCAGTGACCACAGGGGCCAGAACCCCTACCCTCACAAGGGCCTTCTGGGGCCCCATGAACTCAGCCCTGTTTAGCCAGCCCCCCGAGATGACCCGAGAAACGGTACTCCCAGTGTCCTGTAGAAGGCGCCAGCTTCCTTTGGCGTCTGCCCCCGGCCGTGGGCGAGGCAGGAGGAGAAGGTGGGTCCGCTCACAAGCTCCCTGGGCCTCAGACATCATTTTCTGGGGTAGGGGTGGGGGAAGGAGGCGGGGGGCGGTTCTCTGGAGGGTCTGGGGGCTCTAGGAAGGCAGGAGGGCACGGGGAGGGCTTGGCTTGGGCCACAGGCCTGGCGGGGTCAGCCATCAGGGGTGTGTCCTAGGGACCCCTTCCTTGGGGGCCCTGGGGCCGATTTTCCAGTCTGTTGAGAAATACTGCGAGAAGAATCTTCAGGATGGGGCTGGGCCCAGGCCTGGGGGGCAGACGGGGAGGAGCGGAAGAGGCCCTCCTAATGCTTCTCAGCTTGGCTGACTTTCAGGGCGCTGATGACGCCATTGATGTTTTCTTCTGGTACCTGCGAGGGGTGGGAAGCAGAGCCGTGAGCCCCTGGAGCCAGGCTTGCCCTGCCTGGGGGCTGGTGCCGGACACTCACCAGTGCGTGGTCGAACTTGAAGGTACTGATGTAGTAGGCGGGGATGTCAGCAGCAGCTAAGGGCTCGGAGATCTGGGCCACGATGCCACACTCATCTGGGGACAGAGGCAGGGACCACGTTCAGCCTCCTCCCCACCCGCCACCCAGCACAGCCTCGGCCCCTCCCCTCCCTCCGCTGGCAGTGCCCGCCCTGTACCCGCAAGCTTCCAGAGACTCCCCACCCCTCCCCGCTCCAGCAGGCTTCTCTGATCTCTTTGGCCAGCAGTGAGCTCTCCATCCTCAGGGCTCCACAGAAGCCACTTCTGTCTAACTGTGACCACCCTCTGCCTGTTTCCCATGCCTCGTAGTTCGGACTCATCTTCCTGGCCATCTTGCGAGTTCCCTAAACAGAGCTGGAGGTAGCGTAGCGTGGCGATAAAAGGACGTGGGTTCAGGCCCTCTTTTTTGTCGCCCTTTTCTAGCCAGATGACGTGGCCAAGTCACTTCCTCTCTCTGAGCCTCAGTTTCCTCATCAGAGTCCCCACTGGGTAAAGGTCCCTGCCTGTCTTAAAGGCAGTGTCAGGCATCTGATCACGAGAAATGTCATTTCCTTCTACTTCTGGATCTCCAAAGCAGTGGCCTTCTGGCCTCCTCCAAACCTCAGCCAATAAGGTGGTCTTGGGGTTGCCTGGGGATGGTTCTCCCCTCTCCTCCACCCTCCTCCCTGCTTTGAAGGCACCAGGAAGACCTCCAGGATCTGAGGACCACTCTCCTCTCCATCAGCACAACCCCTCAAAGCTACTGTTCTGATTCTGGCGATGATGCATTTCCCCAGCGCTGTCCCGATTGGGTGAGAGAGTCCAGATCTGGACACCAGCTCCCCATGGGATTCTGGGGCCAGAGCCTGGGCATCAACCTGGGCTTCACCCTGGGGGACCACCCACAGCCTCCCCAGCGCCCTTTCACTCCCCGGCCCTGGTCCTGCTTGTCAGCCCACGCTGGGACCTAGACATGACCCTGCAGGTCTCTCAAGCTGCTGCTTTCTGCTTGGTCTCCCAGGGCTCCTGGCTGGGCCCATGGGCCCCTTTGGTGGCTGTACAGGCCTCGTGCTTGCACTTCTGGTGACCGTCTGTGCTGCTACGTGGTGGAGACCGGTTGTGTCCTAAGATTCTTTAGCTACAGACACATTCATTTTCAGTTCTGTAAAGGGGGGGCGGCGCGGGTAGGAGATTAGGGTCTAGAATGGTGCCTTTCAAACCGTGGGTGGTGACCCATTTGGGACATCAATTTAGAAGGCTGGTAACCAGTGTTTTATAAAATGACGACAGAAAAGGGAAGGACAAATAGCTCAGCACCAGAGCGAGTGCAGTTTTGTGAAACCGTAGAGTTGTTTGTGTATGTGTGTGCTGGGCTGTGATGGAAAACATATTTCCTGCAAACCGTGGTCTAAAACATATGGAATTCACCAGTCTAGAATCTTTCAGATTCTCAAGTTATTTTTCTTGCAGGGCTATTTATAGCTATTAGCCAGGCGCTAAAACCCTCCACATCCCGGGAAGGTAGATCCAGCTGCTGCCTGCTAGATTCACAGTGCTGCTTCTCACACACTGTGTCCCTTGTCGCCCGCCTGTGAGGCCACTCAGAACAGCCCAGGGCAACTGCAGATGGTAAGATGATTCAAGTTTCATCTACTATCCCACCTCGATTCTCCCTTCAACCTGACTTTCTTTTTTCTGTAATATTATTATACTGAGTGTATTTTGGTAAACTTTGAAGCAAAGCTGGGGATAAAAAGATAAGCTGATATGTGTCACTAATTATTAGAGAAATGCAAATAAAACTACAATGAGGTACCACCTCATATGGGTCAGAATGGCCATCACTAAAAAATCTACAAATAACAAATGCAGGAGAGGGTGTGGAGAAAAGGGAACCCTCCCACACGGTTGGTGCAGCCACTCTGAAAAACAGTATGGAGGTTTCTCAAAAAACTAAAAATACATTTGCCATATGATCCAGCAATCCCACTCCTGGGCATATACCCAGACAAAACTATAATTTGAAAAGATACATGCACCACAATGTTCGCAGCAGCACTATTCACAATGGCCAAGACATGGAAACAACCTAAATGTCCACTGACAGATGAATGGATAAAGAAGATGTGGTACATATATACACAATGGACTACTACTCAGCCATAAAAAAAGAATGAAATAATGCCACTTGCAGCAACATGGATGGACCTAGAGATGATCATACTAAGCGAAGTAAGTCAGAGAAAGACAAACACCATATGATATCACTTACATGTGGAATCTAAAATATGACACAAATGAACCTATCTACGAAACAGAAACAGACTCTCAGACATAGAGATCAGACTTGTGGTTGCCAAGGGGGGAGGAGGGTGGGGGAGGGACGGAGTGGGAGGTTCGGGTTAGCAGATGCAAACTATTACATACAGAATGGATAAACAACAAGGTCCTACTGTAGAGCACAGGGAACTATATTCAATATCCTGTAATAAACTAAAATGGAAAAGAATATGAAAAAGAATACATATATATGTATATATAACTGAATCACTTTGCTGTACAGCAGAAATTAACGTAACATTGTAAATCAACTCTACTTCAGTAAAAAAAAAAAAAAAGAGATCAACTGATATGCACAACTTCCTGCTTCTCATCTGAGTCTCCAGTGACGCCTGCCCCTTTGCCTGTGATGACCTGGTGAGGCTTTTCCACGGTTTCTACCGTGGAGAGGCACCACTGCGTCACAGCCACCTCTGCTGGTGCCGCCCTCTCCTCCCCATCAGCCGGCTTAACATCCACTGGTCACCTCTGGGGCCACCTCCTCTGGGAAGCCTTCCCTTCCTCAACCCTCTCCAAGCCTTACATGTCCTTACATGTGACAGTGACAGCAACTGCTGCTTGCTGAGCACTTGGTGTAACTGACACGTCACGGAGGGCTTCGCACCACCCTGAAGCAGGATCTACCACCATCCTTGTTTTACAGACTAGGAAACTGAGGCTCAGAGGTTAAGCAACCTGCCCAAGGTCACCCTGGTTTCCTTCAGCTTCCTTCACTGGCGAACTTGCCTCTAGGCTACTGGGTCTCCACGTCCCCACGGCCCCAAACTGGGCAGCAAATGTGGGTGGGAGAAATGCTGGGGTCTGTGGAGAAGGTGGCCCCGAGAGACAGGCTGGAGCCCAGGGTTGGACCAGGAGCCTTCAGTGTACATTTCCTAGCACTGCAGAAAGCAGCCCACTGTCCTGCCCCCGGGATGGCTCTGGCTTTGGCCTTGATGTGAGCAAAGTTAGGGGGTGCTGTCCAGTCCTGCTAGTTACTGTCCATCTGCCAGCTTGTCCAGAGAAAGCCACAGGCAGGCGGCAGAACCTGGTTCCCTCTCCGATCTGTGGCCCTCAGGTCAAAATGCCCTGCCACCTTCATGTCCTGTCCCAGAAGCAGAGCCCCCTGGGCTGACCCCACGGCCCCTGGAGCAGTCTGAGCTTTATCTGGAACATTCTGCACTCTGTCTATGGGAAATCAGGGTTTACTGATCCCATCAGGGCAAGCTGAGGGGCACTCCCCGAAACAAATGCCCTGTGATTTACCAAGAGCCTCTTCTGGGTTCAAGGTCTTGGGTCTGACAAGTCTAGCCCAAAGAAATCATGCCTCATCAAGACAAAGCTCGCTGCAGTCATCACAATGGGGCCAGCAGCCTACACTCAGCGCCGGGAGAATCGGTACCGTGTGGCCCTTCTAGCTGAGGGGTCTGAGACCTGTGGCCCCTTGGGATATGCTGATGGGAAAAACCATTTACCAAAGACAGTTTGGACAATTGTGGAAACTGAAGCTAGACTGAGTCTTGGGGGATTCCTGTGAATTTTCTCCTGGGGGATCAGGTCACTGTGAGTACATAGGGAAAAGGGTGAGGGGCTGGGATGTCTGATTTTTACTGTGAGCTGTTCGGCAATTGTGTTAAAAAAAAAAACAAACTCATGGCTTCCCTGGTGGCTCAGTGGTTGAGAGTCCACCTGCCAATGCAGGGGACACGGGTTTGTGCCCCGGGTCCGGGAAGATCCCACATGCCACGGAGCGGCTGGGCCCGTGAGCCATGGCCGCTGGGCCTGCGCGTCCGGAGCCTGTGCTCCACAACGGGAGAGGCCACAGCAGTGAGAGGCCCGCGTACCGCAAAAAACAAACAAACAAACAAACAACTCATTAAAAATGACAACAGTCATTCTTCCCTGTCAACAGTGGGACTAAGGAGAGATTTTTTTTTCCTCTTCTATTTTTATCATGTTCCCAATATTCTAATAATCAGCAGGTTTTAATTTTTCAGTGGGGAGGGGGCGGAGAAGAGTGCTTTGCTTGAAGCTGCTCTTCCATCCTCCGAGGCCAGTGCCTCCCATGACTCACTGGTCAAGGAACCGCGTGGCCTGTGGGGACCTCAGCCTCCCCATCTATACCAGGGGTACAGATGCACGGCGCTCGGCAATGCCGGCCCCAGCCCCCCGGGCTCACCAAATCCTAGGGGCTGTCCTCCAATCCGCACCATCTTCCAGAGCTCTCCAGATGCGCTCGTGAACAACAAATTACTAGGAAACCTTGAAAGGGAGCGAGCGATGTTAATCCCCAGATGTTAACGGTGCTCCCTCTGCCAGCCCTCCCTGGAGCATTCCCTGTCCGTGGGCACTGATGTAGGGCCAGAGCAAGGGGTTGTCTGGCCTGAGCTCAGGGGCCCCAAGGACTCTCCCAAGCCCTCAGCGCACTCACTCTGCACCTTCCTCGTCTGGGGGTGGGTAGGGGGAGCAGGAAAGCAAGGCTGGGACCGGGCTTTGGAACAACTGCCCCCGTTGCTCAGGCTGGGCAGGGTACCCCCCCTCCAGCTCCAGACGGGGGTGGGGGGGTGAGGGACAAACAGCACTGGATGGCACTGGATGACCCGGGGCCTTTGTCTCTGAGCGGCCTGTCATCTGTAAGCCGGGGCCACTCACCTGCCATGAAGGGCTGGGGTAGGGACGTATTAGGACCAAGTGGGTGATAAGCCCGTCACAAGCCTCCACGCCGGGGCCCGGCTCACCTCTGCTGGGTCTGCACGTCCATCACCAGGGAGATGTAGCCCTCGATGAGGGAGAAGGAGAAGAAGCGGATGTGGCCACAGTCATCGCCGGCCGCCATGGGGTCCTTCACTCTGGGGGTCGGGGCAGCTGGTGAGGGGTGGAGTGGGGCACCCGCGGCACCCCAAGCCCCACCAGGCCCCCCTGCCCCGCCCATCAGTCTGGGGGTGTTGGGAAGAGCACGGGCCAAGTCCTGGCTCTGATCCTGCCTTGCTGGCGGACCCTGAGGCACTACCTGCATCGGTCTCTGCATCTGTGAGGTGTGGATGATTCCACAGTATTCACAGAGGTGAGCACCGCACTTCACGTTTCTGGAGACCCATCCCGCCCTCGGAACAGGCTACACTTGCCCCGTCCTGGGGGTGGCTTCTCTGTCCCTGTGATGGCCCACATCTCAGGGCACAGTCTATGGTCACTGTCAGCTCACTGGCCCCTGGCCCCGCTCCACTTGGTGTTGGCCAAAACTTACAATCTGCCCTGAGGAAAAATGCAAAGCTGTTGTCCACCAAATGAAAACACCTGAGTTCCCAGCTCTTCAAATGACTGGGCTTGCCCTAGGAGCTCAGGTGACAGTAGGGTGTTTATTATATCCGCATGTGGGCCTAGGGCTTCACCAGGTTTTGGGGCTCCCAAGGAATGCCATTCTCCCTTCTTAGAATGGGGATCTGGGGTACAGCCATGTCTCGCTTCTCAAACGAGCTCCCAGGGCAGGTCTGTGTCTCCCCCCCTCAGACTGGGGCTACTAGACAGAGCCGTGTCTCCCCCTGGCCACCCTGCAGCCCCTCACACCCGAGGAGGCCCTACCCGTTGGAGTAGAACATGACATCCATGAGGAGTGTGGCAACAGCAGGCAGTGTGTCCGGGTCCAGGCTGGTGACACAGAACCTGTTGCTTGGGCTGGACAGTGGGTGGATGACGGGCCTCTGGACTGTGAGAGCACAAAGACAAGGGGTGCTGAGGCCGGGAGGAGAGGAGCATCGTGGGGCAGGAGAGGGCCCAGGAAGAGGGGTGGGGTCAGCCGGCAGCTGCTCTGGGGAGGCCGGCTGCAGGCCCTGCAAGACCTGGCCCCTGTTGCTTCTCCAGCCTCCAGCACCCCCTATAGCTCTCCTGATCCTCCCGGCCCACCCCCAGGCCCCTGGGCCTTTGCACATGCCATGCCGCCTGCCTGGAACGCCCTTCCCAACCTTCACCACCTGGCTTAGCTCCTACTTGTGCTCCAAGCTTCAGCTTGAGAGTCACTCCCTCTGGGATGCCTGGCCTGATAGCCTGGACTGGGTCAAAAGTGGCCTCTGGCCGTTGCTGGCTGCATCCACATCCACTGCCCTGGCTAGACCTTGGGAACAGAGTCTGATCAGGACTGTTGTACCGTGTTATGCCTGGCCCTCAACTGATGCTCTGAGAGTGGGGCTGCCCTGGGGCAGGACCTGGTAATTCCTTGAGGTCTCTCTGCACAAACCCCCCCTCCTCCAACTCACCCATCTTGGGCTTCACGAAGCCGTTGGTGATGCCGAGGTTCTCAGCTGCCACTGTCTCGCCATTGACGACCCGCAGGATGGTGAACTCTGATGACAAGGTGTGGGTAACGAAGGGCAGGTCCCGCTCACGCACCTGGGGACGGGGGGTCAAAGAGTGAGTGCACCATGGTCCCTGGATGGAGTGGGCCTGGGGTCACCAGCCCCTTCACTCTGAGATTCTGTCCCCAGAATGAGCTTCCCCTGTCCTTGCCTCCTACTGTCCTGGTTGGGGACGGGAGCCTGGGACCAGGGGCACATGCCTCCCCAGGGGCAGCAGGGAGGGGAGAAGACACCGTGCCGAGGGCCAGGAGGTGCAGGTCCACTCCCCCACTCCCTCTCGTGTGTGGTGCCCACACCTGTCCCTGGCCTGGGAGGACTCTCCAGGGTGGCCACGCCCTATGGGAGAAGAGCATGAATAACACGGTAGCCAGGAAATGCCGCTGGTTCCATGACCAGACACACTTGCCACCCCAGGGGAGGGGTGTGGGATTGGGGGAGCCAGACATCCAGCTAGGAGGGCATCCCACCCACACACGCCCCCAGCCCTCACTTCCTGGCCTCCAGCTTAAACCCAGCATGGTCCACACAAAGGGCAGGCAGTGGGTGGGGCTAGAGCCCAGCCAGGGCCATGCTGACACTGGACTGATGACCCTAAGGTACCCTTGACCTCTCTCTGAGCTGATCACGAAATGGGGGCGGGGGAAGAGGCACAAACTTTACAGACCACATCCGAGGGGGTGCCCATGCTGCCTGGGCGTGGGCTGCAGCTTGCTCACCAGGATGAAGTCCGTCTGGTAGGTGGACAGCATGAACACAGAGATGTTCTGATCGGCCAGCGGGGCGATGACCGACTTGGCGATCTTGGTCACACCGATGGGCTGGGAGCTGGAGAAGCTGCCACCACCTGACACCACGTTGAGGGCCAGCCAGGTGGCGTCGGCCACACTCAGGTGTTCCGAGGAGGGCAGCTCTGGAGGGGGACACAGAAGGCCGGCTTATGACGGATGGGTCCCAGCTGTGTGACCTTGGCCAGCCCGCCCTCTGGGCCTCAGTGCCCTCATCTGTCAAAGGAGGACAGGATCGTCCTTAAAGTCCCATCCTGGGAGGACCGAGCAGGGAAGGCTCCCAGAGGACTCTGGATGTGCCGGGCAGCTCAGCAGGGCAGGGACCATGGGAACAAGGGGTTTATCTGTGCTGCGCCTCAGTTTCCCCAGCTGTGAAGTGATGAGTACTCAGCAGTAACAATTTGTCATTTTTGGTTCTCACTACCTTTCTGGGTACCAGGTGCTGCCATCACCACCTTGCACCGGTGGACTGGGTCCCATGGTTTTCAAACTGGTTCCCAGGAACCTCCCAGGGGCTGTGGGGTAGAGGGGAGGCCAGGAGAAGACAGGGTGGGGGGCCTGGGATTTTTCTCCCTGCTTCAATTAGACCTGTACTTCAGGCTCCTCTGCAAGCACATTCGGCTCCAGAAGGCCTCCTGAGGTTGCCACCTTCCAGTGGGCAGTGACTGTCACCCAAGTCCCTCCTGAGAGCCTGGGGGTCCTGGGGGCGGGGGCACCGGCAGGGGCAGGGTGGGGGAGGTTCAGAGCGGCAGTGATCGCCCCGTCTCCTTGACTAGCTCACAAAGACCATCCTTCCACCCCGTCCTGCAGAAAGAGTACCCAGGGGAGGCTGTGCACGGGACATGGTACCCACACGTGCACAGCTGCATGGACAGGCGGCCACAGAACAGAGCACAGGTTGCACATGGAACTCTCCACGCATCACAGCCACCTGCTCAAACCCACCCTGTACCAGGACTGTTATTTCACCCCGTACATGTGACAAACCAGAGCTCTGAGGGGCTGGTGACTTACCCAAGATCACTTAGGGAATAACAGAGCCAGGATTCAAACCCAGATCTGACTTATAAACAGACCCTTATGCTCTATGCTGGGCACCACATGGGCAGAAGGGCCAGGTCCCCAACAAGGGGGGCGCTAAGAAGAGGGGCCCGGACACTGGTGAGTTAAGGGGCCTGTGATGATCATCATGCTGCCCGAGGGAAGCTGGGCTGGGTTGTGCTGGCCTCAGCAAGATGGCTCCGGAAGCCTCATCCAGGCTCCTACCTGCCCAGCTAAGGTCGTCATGGCAACCACAGCCTATGGAGCCCATTGGCCCTGCTGGCTGAGAGGGGCCAGTCCTCCGCCAGGCTGGCTGGAGAGGTAGGCTGCTTCCCAGAGAAGAGAAGGGGTTTGGGAGGGGGGAGGCAGGAGGAAAGCCTGAGCTCAGGCTTCCACATCTAGTCTCTCCACCTGTCATCTGGGGTGTCAGAAGAGAGACTTCTCAGCCCCAGGACCGCCAGAGGAAACATGCTCCCCAGAACTGAGTGTCCCAGTTCAATTCTGAAATTCTAAGGGGTCTGGAACTGGCCATGGAGGGGATTTCCTGGGGGCAGTGTTGTGAGCCCCCAACCCTGCCATCTTAAGCAAAGACAGCCCCAGGAGCCACCGAGGGCCAGGGTGCCTTGATGGTCCGTCATCTGAAGCACCATTTTAATATACTAATAAATAAAATATTAATAAATATATGTAATAAAAAATTTTAATTTCACTTTTCATTAGGGCAGAACCCCAAAAGCCTTCTTAGGAAAATTCTGGAAGGGTCCTTACCATCACCGCGTGCTAACACATCAGGACCACGTCAGCTTTTGTGAACCTGCCTCTGCCTGCCTGTTCCAAGCTCCTCACAACTCAAAACTGCCCGGTGGCTTTCCACGTTCTCTGGAGTAAAAGCCAAAGTCCTCGTGACACTGGGAACCAGCACTGTCCCAGAGGGCTTTCTGGGATGATAGATATGGTCTATACCTACGCTGTCCAAAGCCACTTACCCCACGTGGCTACGGAGCACTTGAAATGTGGTCAGTGCTACAGAAGAGATACAATTTTAAGTTGTATTTAATTTTGGTTCCTTTAAATTCCCATGGCCGTGTGGGGTGAGCAGCTAGTTCAAGTCTACAATTGGCCTCACTAGCATGCCAGCGCCCTGGGGTGGTTGTCTCGAGCGGCTTTGTTTTCTGCTATTCTCAGCACCTGGCACACGGAGGCTCCAAAAGAATGGACGAGGAGGGACGTGGCGACTGTCCCTGCCCCTCTGCTCTGCCCAGGCCCCTGCTCCCACCCATCGAGCTTCTCTGCTCCCCCCGCACCCCCCACCCCGGCTCAGACTCTGTGGTCAGGGCTTGGTCACACTGCCAGACCCCAGGTGGCGGGTGGCCTTCGACATCATCCCACGCTCCTATACCCGACTTCCCAGGATCAGGCAGGGGGCCCCGGGGGAGCCAGTGTCATCCCCAGACACTGCCAACTCCTCTGAATTCTTAGTCCAGTGGTGCAGAATGCTGTCCACTTGCTTATAGACCTGGCTCAGAAGTCAGTCCCTGTCCCATTTCACAGAATAGGAAACTGAGGCCCAGAGAGGGAAGCTGACTGGCTGAAGGTCACGGTGCAGTAAATGGGGAGGGCACCTCATTCTGGCACCGTGCCACGTCTGTCCAGACCCGCCCCGCCACCAGCCCGTGGTGGGGTGTCGCGAAAACCCCTCTTGCAGGGATTAGCTTCAGGACTGTAAAGTTGGCGGGGGTGTGTGTGTGTCCGGGCAGCTGAGGTTCCAATGTCCCAATTCTGACACCGTGGTTCCACTGGCCCTGTAAGGCCTTCACCTGGCAGGTGGAGCCTCTGCTGCCCCAGCCTCAGGCCTGCCCTCTGTCCCCGGCCTGAGTTCCACAATCCAGTGGAGCCTGATCTTTAGCAGTGGGGTCCTCGGCGAGCACGTGAGGGTGGTGGCAAAGAACACAGGCTTTGGGCTCAGACAGTGACAAACTCTAACCCTGGCTCCGTCCTCTGCAGCGGAAGCTGCTGGGAAGCTGCTGCTGATACAATGGGGAAGGCCATTCCCTCCAAGTCCGCAAAGCGCTGGGGTATGTGCATTTTTAGGGGGTGCTAGGGTAACCAAGGCTCTGCTCCGAGGAGTCTCTCAGGGGGTTTGGACAGGTCCCGTGGAGAAGCCCAGGCCTGAGGCCGACTGGAAATGGGGGCAGAAGTGGGTGGTTGGGGGATGGCGGGCAGCCTGCAGGCTGTCACTGCCCAGAGGATTTCAGCTCAATCCAAATGCTACTCAGAGTTTGGGCGGCCGGTGAGCGGGGGTGGGTCTGCCCGCCGGTCCCGGCTCTCATTCCTGGATGGAACCCACTGAGGTGCTTCAAGCAGCAGGCCTGGACTGAGAGGGAGGTCAGCCCCGGGTCAGTGGTCACCTCTCTGAAGCTTCCAGAAGGGTGAGCTTTGTCAGAGCAGCAAAGCAGCTGGAGACCACAGTGCTCGCTGCTTCTGGCCCCAGGGACCCCAAATGCTGCCGTGGCACTCCGGGAGCGAGGGAAGGCCTGCCTGGTCCCATCGTCACCCAGGCCAAGCCTCAGGGTGCCCGAGGTGCCGCTGTGGGGCTGGGGGCTGGGCTACCAGGAGCTGCCAGGAGGGAGCCAGCTTGCTCTTTCCTAGAGGAAAGGTAGACACATCCCAAGACTGAAAGGGATTATTAATACTGTCACTGCCCATCATCCAAGACCCTAAAGATAGCCTATCAGAGCTGAGGACGCTCCCTGGCGGATCGCTGAGGACGCTTGCCACCTCCCAGAAAGCAAGTCGACAGCTCTGTTGCTGGGAGCCCACCCCACCTCCCCAGGAGTCCCCTGTTTCCTGCTGCAGGACCTGCGGTTCCCTGTGCTAAGTGGTCACGTCCTCTGTACAGAGTCTGTCAGGCTTCTGCCACCCTGCCTGCAGCAGGGTCAGGAGTCCTGGGGTCAGGTGGGCGGGTTGTGTCTTGGCTGTGTGACTCTGAACGAAATCACCACCTCTTGGTTTCTTAGTTTTCAAATGTTGGGCTGATGAAATCAGGATAGACTCCAGAAGATGCTTGGAGGATTAAATGGGATAATCCCCATCAAGCGCGTAGCTAAGTGCCTGGTGTCCGAGGGCTTGCCAAGTGCCAGAGCCTTTCTGTTATAATGTTGCTGCTGGGAATTTTGCTGGTTTCTGGATAGAAGTTGGGGAAAAATGTATCAAGAGTTTAAAAATGTACAGTTTCACTGTAAAGGAGTAGTTACACATGGGACAAAGAAAGAGTTATGGGTATGAACGTTCAACCCAAAAGGATTTAAGACAAAGACCTGGGAGCTACCAAAAAGTCAACGCCAGGGCCGGGTAGACGAACCACAGTTCATCTGTGACAGAATACTATGCAAGGTTTTCCAGCTATGAAACACATTTTCCAATCATGAAGGAAATCAGAATATAAAATTTATGGTAGGTATTAATTATGCAATTAATGTCTCATTCTGTAGGTGTGGTAAGTAGGAGAGGGCTTTTATTCTTAGCTGATACAGGCTCAGGTATTCAGGGTAAGCTGTCCTGAGGTCTTAGTTTCAAGTGGTCCATTAAATAATAAATGTATGTGTGCACTGTTTATGGACAAGAAGTGAAAACAGTTGTCCTCAAAGGTGACCAGCCGGCAAGTCTAGTTTCAGGTGGAGGGAACAGGGGTGTTAATTGTAGGCTCTCAACGGTTGTGCAAGTCTGAAAACTGTCAAAATATAAAGAGTATCGGGAAAACACACTTTTGAAGGCTATCTGATATTGGGAAATTATACTGAGTGGAATGAAAAGACAAGAAGCATATACACTACAGGTCAACACAGCGAAACATCCACACCTGGGGGTATAGAATGTGGAGACCTCGTGGGAAGGACTTTGCCATGAGGCAGCCCTGGAGAGGTCGAGGGAAGGGGGTGGGCGGGCGGGAGCTGGGGTGTCATGGGAATGATGCGGGGGACTCTCCAGGGAAGCAGCCCTCCCTGCAGCAGGCACCCCATCCTCAAGGCCTACACCTCCTCCCATCCTGGGAGATGTAATCTCAGCTCCAGGCTGAGCAGCCAGGCTGTTATTTTACACAATGCGGGAGACGCTCCAAAGGCAGGTGTGCATCATCCCCCAACAGTGCTCACCGGGAGGGAGGGTCGGCTTCAGGGGACAGTAAGAACTGGCCCCGTCTGGGATCCGAGCTCCTTCACTGACCTGGACCTCATGCAGAGGGGACCCCTGCTGGGGGTATTACTGAATTGGTAAATTAGGAGCTCAGAGCTAGGCGGGAGATGCGGGGAGTGCTGATGGGCACTGCACTGTTTGCCCTGGTGGACATGCAAAGTGGAGGTGGCACGTGACTCCCGGATGCATGTCATACGGCCACACGCACACCTTACAGAACTGGGAGGGAGGGAAGGAGGTGATCCTGTGTTAGGGACGAGGCCACGGAGGCCCCAGGTCAGTGAGCAACTTGCCCAGAGGTAGCAGAGGCTGGATAGAACCTGGGTCTTCCCCTCTCAGCCTTGGGTGAGGCCAGGAGTTACTTCTCGACATCCTCCTCCCTCCATCTTTCGACCGATCACGGCCCCAAGCCCCAAGTGTGCTACAGATCACACTGACACACATAAGGGGACTGTGACGGGTGGGGGGCTCCCCAACATGCACTGGGCCCCTCTAACTGCAAACTTGGGATTCTGCTCATTACCCAGAGGTCAGGGCAGGCACTGCTGCTCCTATTATTTTGGGTCTCTGATAACACCTAGCATTGCACAAAGTAGGTGCTCATTAAATATGTAAAAGCTCAAAATACACACACACACCTCCCTTCTGTTGGCCACACAGACACACAGCAGCCATTTGAGCCAAGAACCTTTAAAATTCCAAAACGAACAAGGAGCTGTCTGGTTAATGTCACTGACAATCGCCCCTCCCTCCCAGGAAAGGTCCAGCATCTTACGTACAAGTGAATTGCAGACAGCTGCTGGTTTCTAACCACAAAAGCTTCACAATGGAGATAACTGTTGGCGCACAATAACCAATGTACCCTGGCTGATGGTAACAGTGGCCAAGGGAAGCCCTTGGGTGAGAAGCATCATTTGCAGAGCTGGGAGACGGGGCACCATCCTTCATACAGTGTGACACAGCCAGCATCCCTCCCTGGTCCCACCAGGGCAGCCACAGGACCAGACTCCCTTTCTGAAGAGGAGTCTCCTGAGAGAACCCCCCCAGAAGCGAGGTGAGAGGGTAGAACTCAGCATCGCTACCTCTCACTGCAGCCTCCACCCCACCCCAAATCCTGCCCTCTGAGAGCAGACTGCCCTGGGCCTGCCCCCTTTTTCTCAGCTGCTCCTGACCTTGGTCTGCTGGGAACCACCACTTCTCAGCAGCACTTTCTCCTCATTTCGGCTGGAACCACCCTGAAAGCACTTCCTGCTTCAAATGCCCCTCTGTCACTCACAGTGACTCTGGGCGCATAAATGGCGGCTTCCTCGCTTGTAAAATGGGTCTCCACTCTTTACCCTTCAGGCCACTGGAATGATCCCAGGAGGTGATGTCTCTGCTGGGCTCCAGTTAAGAGTGGCGGAGGGGGAACGGGAGTCTTACTTTGTATGGTTTTCCCCTTGTATGGTTTTCCCCTGTAGCTCCATAGTGTAAGCGCGAGAGATATTTACTACTTAAATATATGTACACAGTTTTTTCTCTGGTAACGATGGATATCCAAGCAGCCTGACGTGCTGACCAGGAGTCATGGCCTGGAAGTGAGACCCTGGCTCAGAAGTCACAGAGCGGCTGGGCCCCTCCTGGGCTAATAATTTAAACGTGCTCCCCCACGTCCTACCTACCCTGTTCTAAAGAGTAAGCCGATGACCCCTTTGTCACCGGCTCCATTCCAGCCACTCAGGAAGGTTCAGGGAGAGGCGGAGCGAGACTTCGCCTCCACTGTTTATGGTTCCAGGGAACCTCAGGGTCTGTAAGTCCCTTAGGAGCTGAGGCTCGGTCCTCACACCTCCTGGTCTGCCCTGCCTTACCCTGTCTGGGGCCTGGCCCATGGAAACATGCATAAATGACATTAGTGGTGAGGCCTTGGGCAGGCTACACATCACATGTCTGTGCTTCAGCTTCTTCAGCTATAAAGTGAGGACCATAAGAGTCGTTTCCAGTGTTTAGCACAGTGTCTGCAGACAGAAGCACCTGCAGGGCTGGTAAAATGTGTTAATCTATGTTGACTGGTGGAGGGGTGGGCGTGGAGGTCCAAGACTCAGCTCCGGTCTTGCTTCCTATTTCGAGGGCCTCTCCTGTGGGGTCTCCTGCACGGCGGGGCATCCCCTGTGACTCACTCTCGCAGCATCCACATCCTCCTTGCACAGCACCCACCGCGATGGCAGCTCCACAATTAATGGTGTAATTAGCTGGCAGGCCCTGAGGCTCATAGGGTCGGAGGTGGGGTCTCTCATTCCGGCTACATCTCCAGGGCTCAGCAAGATGCCGGCACGTAGCAGGTGCTCAGTAAATACTGCCCCCCACCCCACCCCGACCCGGGGCTGGCTCAGAATAACCCGATACTCAGCTCAGCCAAAGGATGGCTCCCTGGTTACTGACAATTCCTGCAAACACAGCCTTCCAGGACCAGCAAAACTGGCTCCCCAGGTCCCGCAGCTTCCCGCTCTCCCTGCTCAAGGAGTTTTCTTACCTGCTGCCTTCAGAGGTAGACAGTTAGTCAGAGATACTGATCTGGGGAGGTGGATTAGATAGAATATCCCTTCCCAGAGAATAGACACTCTGGGGGTGTTCCTTCTACATCCGAGGTGCCCTGATTCTCAGCAGTTCTGCGTAAAGGCCTGAATGCCCATGAGAAAATAAACATGTGCTTGGGTTGCCTGAGCAGACATTCTTCATGTGAGTTGTGGCTAAGGCAAAATTCCGGTCTGTGGTTCCTGTGCTCAGGAAATGTCTGATGGGGGACTTCCCTGGTGGCGCAGTGGCTAAGACTCCACACTCCCAATGGTCAGGGCACTAGATCCCACATGCATGCGGCAACTAACAGTTGGCATGCCACAACTAAGGAGCCCTTAAGCCACAACTAAGGAGCCCTCAAGCCACAACTGAGGAGCACCCCTGCTGTGACTAAGACCTGGCGCAACTGAATAAATAAATATTAAAAAAAAAAGAATATTCTGATGAATGAATGAATGAATGAATGAGTGACTGACTGACGACACAGGCGTCTTTGGCAAAGGGGCAGGGCCTCCAGTGGGGTCGGCCCCATTCCTGCTCTGGCCACACAGCCGCCCCCCCTTGGAGGCATGGGGGGGCCCGTAGGATGTGGGGAGCCGAGCCCAGTCCCCCATACTGACTTGGTGCCCTAGACCACGTGCGTGTGAGGACAACAGGGCCTAGCTGGGAAGCCGCTTCCTGGGGCTTCACTTTCTCACCAGTAAAGAGGGTCAATACGCATCGAGAACCACAAAATAGTCAACTCCTGACTCCGCAACACCATTTCTCAGACTCCGTTTTGGGAATCAACCTGCATAAGAATACATGTTGTGCACTGACAGAGTTTATAAGTTTCTCATTGGAGGACGATGAAAACAACTTCAACTCCAACCGTAGGGGCCTGGGCAAGGAACCAGGGCTGCTGTTGAAAGGCTGTGATATCACAGCATATTTTGTTGCTATGTTAAGTGAAAACATCTCTATAAATTAAACAGACTGCCTGAGAAAAGTTGGAAAGAAAACCACGAAAAAAGTGACCAGTAGTTGTCTTGTGGGTAGGGCTAGGGTTTTAAAAACTGTTGGATTTGTTGCCCTCTCTACATGTTAGGAAGACTCTAACTTAGCAGCTCTGAATGACCACCAGCTCTTGGGGGGTCCAGCTCCTCTGCTGGTGAGTCTGGACCCACGACTCCCGCCTCCACTCTCAGTTCCGCATTGATAATCACAGGACAAGCACAACACCTTCTCATCAAGTAATACGTATCGGTCAGCACTCGCCACCAATGAGCGTTCACTGTTACTTTAGAGCCAGACAAACATAACGAACTTCAATAATAAAACTAGGGCTTCCCTGGTGGCACAGTGGTTGAGAGTCCGCCTGACACGGGTTCGTGCCCCTGTCCGGGAAGATCCCACATGCCGTGGAGCGGCTAGGCCCATGAGCCATGGCCGCTGAGCCTGCACGTCCGGAGCCTGTGCTCCGCAACGGGAGAGGCCACAACAGTGAGAGGCCCGCGTACCGCAAAAAAAAAAAACAAAACTAGAAGGATGTGGAGGATGAGGGAACAGGGCTTCTTTCTGGGGTGACGGAAGGGTTCTGGAATCGGAGAGTGGTGACAGCTGCACAACCTTGGGAATATCAAAGACCACGGAACTGCTGTACATCTTAAAATGATGCACTCTCTGGTACGTGAATTCTATCTCAATTTAAAAGATGGAAGGAAGATAAAGGAAAATCATAAAAGGATGGTGACTGGAGCACATTCCTGTTCGAACAAGGACTGAAGATGTTTTGAAAGCGCCTCCCTCGCGGCAGGAGTCCCAGAGAGCATGCCCCCTGCCTTCCTGGTTGCTTTAGCTCCTGGCTGGGGAAGCACCGCCCCCTTTCAGCTCTGGGGCCTTTCCTGGGAAGAAGTCTCGGGAGCAGAAAGGGAGGGGATCGGCCAGAACACAGGAGAGGAGGAAGCTCTGCCACCAGCAGGTGGGGACAGAAATAAGGGTGGGGGGCGGGCAGCCGGCACTGACTGACGGCCCCAGTCCAGCCAAGCCCCTGGGGAGAGAAGCACTTACCCAGGAAGCCCTCTTCATCGACAATGATGGTGTAATCCTCCGGGGTCTCGGTCAGACTGAAGAACTTGCACCTGGGTGGACGGACAGACAGACACAGGGTACTGTAAGTCCCAGCAGACCCTGTGGCAGACGCCCGCCTCACCTCCCCCCCACCCGCCCCCATCACCGTGACCCGGTTTACCCAGAGTTCTGCCCCAGGCTGCTGGGGGCTACTTATTTCTCCATCCACTGCCTCAGTTTTTTTTTTTTTTTTTTTTTGCGGTACGCGGGCCTCTCACTGTTGTGGCCTCTCACGTTGCGGAGCACAGGCTCCGGACGCGCAGGCTCAGCGGTCATGGCTCACGGGCCCAGCAGCTCCGCGGCATGTGGGATCTTCCCCGACCGGGGCACGAACCCATGTCCCCTGCATTGGCAGGCGGACTCTCAACCACTGCGCCACCAGGGAAGCCCTACTGCCTCAGTTTTGACTCAGGAGGACTCAGAGAGGCCTAGGGACGCTGATCGTTTCCTCTGCACCTCCGGATCTTTGAGGACCCCTGAGCCGGACAGCCTCCAGGGTCCCCTACAGGCCCAAGGGCAGCTCTGGCAGGGCTCATGCAGATGGACTGTGTTTTCCCCGTGCCCTCCATTCCCCACACTGTGACCTTGAGGCCTCTGTCGCTGTGTCGTGTCCCCTGCCCATGGTCCTGGCCCCTCTCCTCACCAACTCGAGAGCTCCCACTGTCATTTATGGCCAATTCGCATCAGCCAACCGACAGCCCAGCCTTCAGGGTACTTTTCTCCCTCGCAGGAGAGAGGGGCGTGGCTGTCTGTGCCACTGTGCAGCAGGGGTCCTTGAACTGCCACGTGCTTGCTGCCTTTGGTAATACTGCTTAGCCTGGGGTGTAAGTTGCTCATTTCCTCCCACAAATGGGACCATCAATTTCCCAAGGCCAGGGAGGGTCTGGCAATCACTCTGTCCGTCTGTATCTCATCCCTGCTGGTCTCAGCCCTGAGCACGCTCTTGGCACCTGGCAGACACGCTGGGCTCTGTGTCCAGACAGCCCTTGGGCTGGGCTTTGAGGCTGTCTCCAGCTGAGGGGCTTACCACCCCCTCAACGCCCGTCTCCCTGTCCCCCGTCCAGCTAGACTGGCCCCCAGAACACCCCAGGCTCAGCTGTAGGGAGAGACGGCATTGCACAGGCAGCGGTGTGCAGGAAACTGCCCACGGTCATTGATTTATCTGGTGTCGCTGATCTCAAGTATGGGGCTCAGCTCGGGCTCCATGCCCGATGTGTAAAACCCATCCATCACAGGAAGCCGTGACGGAAGGAGGCCCAATGAGTAAGCCTGGCAAGGGCCCGAACAGCACTTCTACGAAGATTAAAATGGGAAAGGAACCCTGAAGTGGATGCAGCGTTGCTGGGGATGGGGGTGGCCGGAATGTCCGCGGATCTCTCTCCCCCTGGTTCCCCTCTCCTGGCAGCCATCCTGCCACACTGAAGCCTTATCAACAGAAGCCCCGCAGCACCCTTTTCACTTTATTCTTTAAATTTTCACAAGTAATGAGATCAGCCGGAACTGGTAGGACTGCAAAAGGGTACAGCCGTTTGGAAGATGGTTTGTCAGGTTTCTATAGAGTGAAACATACACGACCACTGGCAACCCTGCTCCTGGGTATTTAGTCAAGGGAAATGAAAACATACGGCCGTGGGGCCGGTATGCAAATGTTTACAGCCTTTATCTGTAATCACCCCGAACTGGAAACAACCCAAATGTCCTCCCTTCAGCGGGAGAACTGGGTAGACTGTGGCACATCCGCACCAGGGAATACTGGTGAGCAATGAAAAGGACTGAATTACTGATTCTTGCAACCATGTGGACGAATCTCAAGAGCATTTTGCTAAGTTACAGCCAGACTCAACAGAAGACATGCTATGTGATGCCATTTATATGACATTCTGGAAGAGGCTACACTGTAGGGATGGAGAACAGATTCCTGGTTGCCAGGGGTTGGGTTGGGGCTGACATTTGAGGGCCACCGGGGAACTTTTGGGGTGAAGGAGGTGTTTGGTTCTTGACGGTGGTGGTGACAAGATGATATACATTTGTCCAAACCCGAAGAACTGTACCCTAAAAGGGGCGGCTTCTACTGCATATGTGACTTATACCTCAGTGAACCTGACTTCAAGGAAAACGCTTCGCCAGAGTTGTAAACAAGGTGGCGTTCCCCGCCCCCCTCCCCATGACACTCTGCTCAACCAGCAGCAACCACACTCTTCAATTTCCCTCCAGCTCTTTGGTTTTCAAATTACATCTCTGTCCCTGCCTGTCCCATATCCAATTTGCAACTACTGCCCGGACAAATGAAATCTATAACTGCTGGGCGACAATGGCAAATTATCACTTAGTGAATGGCAACCACTGGTCTGGCCTAGCTCCTCCTTGGGGACCCCTGTGTGCTAAGAAAGAGCCTCAGAAGCCCGCCCCCACCCCCCCGCCAGTCACCAGACTGCCACAAGCAAGGAATCCCTGGGTGGGGGGAGTGGCCACCCAGTCATCCGGGAGCCCTGAGAAGGCAAACAGATGTGGTACTTGCTCCCTGTGCCCTCCCGGTGGTGAGGGATGCTCCAGAAATAGACCATATAAATGACCCTGGAGGGCATAAACACCGGCAGAAGGCAACATCGGCCTCTGCTGCCGATGGGGTATGACTATGCTGTTGAGGTGACCCGTCTCCAGGGGCCGAGTGCCAGCTGTTATCTTGGAATGTGCACCTTGGCGTGGGCAGGCCTCCAGGAGGGCGAGTCAGTCGGAGGGACCTGCAGCTACTGCTCTGGTCACACACTCGGGAGCAGGCCTCCTGCTCTCCTAATATTACCCCCTCAAGTCCTACACACCTCTGAGCTCACCCCACCTTACCTCCCAAGTCGCTCTGAGGTCTGTTTCCCCCTCTCTCCATCACCCCCTCCACGTGAGCGCCTGCCTAGAAGTCTCCCCTTGCCTCCCTCCCCCACTGTTGCCTGCCTCCTTGTCTCACGCCCCCAAAGGTGGACAAATACTCTTTCCACTGCCCAGCACCCCCTTCCCTCTTCTTTGGCTGGAGACGTGCCGCTCATCCTTCAAGACCCAGTTTAAGCATCTTGTTTGGGGTGAAACCTTTTCTGATTGGCCCCACCACCTCCTCTCTCTCACTTCCTACCACAGGGGTGGTCCTGTCTGGATGTTAAAGCCACTGTGGACAGCTGGGCTTGGTGGTGCATCACACCTCGAAGGGACAGTTCATTTATCTCACAGTGCATGTGAAAGATGCCCTTAGAGTTGGGCTGTGTACAACCTGTACAACTGCACATGATGGTCTTGAGTGCTTTCCACACTCTATTACAAGTAATACTTGTTTCCCCAAATGGACCATAAACTCTCACAGGCAGGGACGGTGGGTTCTCTGTACACACACCTTGTACCTGACACTGGCTGGACAGAGAATCAACACTCAAAGTCTGATGAGCAAAAGAGTGAACTGTGGCCACGTGCCTACCCCCAAAGCCAGAGAAGCCCCAATCAGAGCAAACACTGCTTGCCCTTGTGTGGTACTGCCTTGACTTGCCCCCTCTCTAGGAGGCGCTCAAGTCTCCAGTCCCAACTCCATGCTCTCTAATGAGCCGTGGCGAGATGAACACCCCAGATGCCGGGCCCCAGAGTTTGTGGCCTCTCTGTACTTTGTTTACAAGGAGCTGGAGAGAGCACCAAAACCCAGCAATTACCCAGCCTGCTGCTGAGTGCTGTTAGGAAACCTGGGGAGGAGGAGAAGTGTTGGCCCTCTAGACGCCCGCATGCTGCTTAGGAACAGGATGAAACAACAGGGTTAGAGAAAGCAGCCTGGGAGAGCGGGAAGAGGACCAAGATCCTGGGGTCAAGAGACCTGGGTTCCAGTCCCAATCTGGCACCTGGGGGTGGTGAACCCTGGGCTGCTTCATTCCTTTGTACAATGAGCGACAGGTTCAAGGTGGACTAGTTTCCATCCAGCTCCGGTGGGCAGGGAGGGCACAGGCCACATGGAACCCTGTCAGCACCATAGCGAAGTGGACCTCAAGGGGCCTGGCTGACAAGGCACGGAGAGACGATCCCAGAACCACTGAGTCTGTTTGGAAAATGCTTTTCAAGGGCAGGCAAAAATCCCAACTAGCTCTGATCAGAACCCAAGACAGATCCGCTGCCCAGGCAGCTGGGCACGTGGTACATCACAACTCTGGGCGGGGGGAGGGCTCATTCATTGCACAGTCTGTGTAGAGAGTGCCCTTAGAGTTGGACAGTGCACAACCTGTGCAACTGTGTGTGATGGCTGACCAGCAGGTCCTACTGGTGCAATCAGATAGATAGGATACAAAACTCTAGAGTCCTGGGCAATGAAGTAGGGAGACTGGGGAACAGCAGCTCTGGGGAGAGCCCCGGTTCACTGTGGTTCAGGACATAGCCCAAGAGTCATGCAAGTCCGACTTCCCTGGTGGCGCAGTGGTTGAGAGTCTGCCTGCCAATGCAGGCGACATGGGTTCGATCCCTGGTCCGGGAGGATCCCACATGCCATGGAGCAACTAAGCCTGTGCGCCACAACTATTGAGCCTGCGCTCTGGAGCCTCAGCCTAAATAAATAAGTAAAAAAAAAAAAAGAATATCCAAGTCCCCTGTCCAGGGGGCACCAATGCATCCTTGGGCTCTGTGCACAGAGTACGGGTGCTGGAGAGTACTGGAGGCCATACCAGAAAGTCTGTGCCTGTTCAGATCCTCACGGCCCACATGGAGCATGCCCAGAAGAAGCGAGGGGACTTTACACTGAACTCCCTTCAGCCTGGGGGAAGATTCCAGCCACCATCTTTAAATCTCTATGGCTGTTGTGGACCATGGGATGGAAGCAATGCTGTGGCTTATGGCTGTGTGACCTTAGGCAAGTTACTTAACCTCTCTGTGCCTCGGCTTTCTCATGTGTACAATGAGATGATAATATTTAATATCTCCTTCATAGGGTTGTTGTTGAAGAATAAATGCCCAGCATGACTATGGTAAGCACTCAATATGTTGGCTATTTTTCCTTCTTGGAGGACAGAGGCAGCTGAAGTGGGGGACCACGGGGAGGCCAGCTTGCATTCCCAGTAAGAAAAGCTCTAAAGCCAAATGGGCTACAGAGACCAACGGGCTGTCTTGGGAGGTGGTGAGACGTCAGTTGTCTGAGGGGCTGAGCCCCAGGCAGGTGGGCTGCAGCGGTGATGCTGCCTCAATGGAGAGGATGGATTAAGCCACCTCCAAGGTTCTGTGGAGCGCTGAGCCTCTGATTCCTTGAAACACTGGTTCTTACACACTGACGCCAAGCAACAAGCTTTCGCTGAAGAGTCTCCATACATCTTCCCAGGAGCCCAGCTCTCACCAGGTAGCCAGTGAAGAGATGATGGTTTATGATGGAAGACACTGACTTGGCCTGAAATTCCCAGTGCATCTATTGGAGCCAAACCTGCTCCCTGGTCTCAGCTCCCTGACATGCCACGCTGGGACCTCAGGAATCTTCACAGACACTCGACACGTCTGAGCACAGGGACTGTCCAGATCGGGGGAGCCAGGGAGGTGGCCTGACACATCACCATCGGGTGGGAACTCCTATCTGCATCCATCTCGCCTTCTCCACTCACCCGCTGGCTGGGTGACGGTCCTGCAAGGCTGTCCTGCACTCCCTTCCTTGTTTCCCAGACACCACAAGGACCCCTTTACATCGTCAGGGCTCAGCAGAAGTTGGCTTTATGTGGAGTTTCTTTGTGCAGAAGACCGGGGTCTCTGGGAGGTGGGAGCTAGCTTTGTGGGCCGGACCCCATCTGGGACTGGGCCTGTTTTCTGTGGGGTCACAATGTGCTCTGTCAGCCAGACCCTGCTGAGGTCCCCTGTTGCCTGGCCACAGAACAAGTCCAGCCCTTTGCAATTAGAGCCTGGTCAGCCGGGCTATGAAATGAGCGCAGAGCCTTCACACACACCTGACAGCCCTTGCAAACAGGACTGAGAACAGGCTTCCAGCATGTTCCAGGTACCTATTTGCAACCCGTTCTTCCTTTGTTCCAGCAGGGCCTCTGAATGCCCATTTTGAATTTCAGCACCTGGAAACCCACGTGTGTTCCTCACCGAGTGCAGCCTGCTCCGTCTACAACGAGGGAGGTTTAGCCACATCTTCCTCTGCAGCGTCACAGTGAGGAGATGGAAGGGCCAGGGTCTGACCCACTTTTGGGGACCACCCGCCCCTGCCTCTGCCAGCCCCGCCAATGCGCTTCTGCAGCAGAGCACAGGAGACTTGAACAATATACAGCGAGTGACAGACGCGCTTTGGGGCGAGCGTGGTGGCCTCCCGCCTTCCTGGCCTCTTCTTCCCCAAGGACAACCAGGAGGAGGGTGTGTGTCAGGCTTTCTTCTCTTAACCAGCCGTGGCTTTTTCATCTGGGTCTTCTCCTGGGTCTTCAATAGGTCTTTCGTGTTACTTACATTTCATTTCTACTGTCTTTTAACAACTGGAAGCTGCCATTTCAAGTTTTAGTTAGAAAAAAACCCCCTGCATCACGTTCTGTGATTTGAAGGGCAATCCCGAAGAACGTCTTTTTCTGTTAAGATGGAAAAAAATCTGCTTATGTCTTGGGTGGCCAGGAGAATTGGACAGCGTGGGCAACAGTGTTTGCAAATTCTAGGGTGGCACGCACAGATGAGACTGTAAAAAGGGGCTGGGTAGGGCAAAAGGAATCGGTAAGGTCTGGATAAAGCCCTTGAGACCCAGGCGAAAGTGGCTAGATCACTCAGTCATCACAAATTGTTGAGTGCCTTTAATGTATAAAGGCACTGCTTCAGGTGCTGGAGACACACCTTAAATAATTGGACAGTTAGAATTTCCATGGGGGCTGGATAAATAAAATAGTGAGTCAGACAGTGGTGTGGCTGCAGAGCCAATAAAAAAAAGTGAATTTGCAATTTAAAGCAGAGCAGGGAGTGGTTGCCAGGGGTTGGGGGTAGGGGAATGGGGAGCAACTGTTAAAAGGGTGCAGAATTTCAGTGTGAGACGATGAAAAGTTCTGGAAGTGGACGGTGATGGTGGTGAAGGTTGCAGACCAATGAGAACGTGAGCACTTAATACCACTGATATACACTTAAAAATGGTTAAAACGGTATATTTTGTGTTATGTACATTTGTCCACAAAAAAAAAAAAAAAAAAAAAAGAGCAGGGAAGGTCCCTATGAGACCTGTAGAAGCTGGAAGAGCGGGCGTGTTGCTGTCCCAAAGCCCTGAGGTGGGTACATGCTGGGAGTGACCGAGGCCAGAGTGGCCACGTGGTGGGGGAGGGGGAACGACAGGTGGTGACGTCAGACGTAATGGGGGAAGGATGATGCCTGTGGCCACTGGGACTGGGTGGGGCCGAGAGACCAGTGATGAGGCTAGTCTTCGTTTTCAAGGAGGCTGGTGAGAGCTGATGGTGACCTGGACCAGGTCGGTGGTGGTGGGCGTGCCTCCATTTATGGCCAGGAAAATAATAGTCAACAAATCGGGGCTGGTGAGGTCACTGAGAAACACAAGGCCAAGGCAGGGAACCATTGCCTTCTGTGGCACGTTCTCATCAGCGGCACCAGGAGAGAGGTCAGTGGGCAGAAGGGGTGCCTTGAACTGGCAGAATTTACTCGCCTCTGAATCTGGCCCGGACCCACTGCTTTGGTCCTTTCCTCCATGGAGACCTGTGTTGGTGAGGGGCTGTGGTGCTCCCTGGCCCTGCTCCGAAGGCCCAAGCACAAGCCACAGAGAACTTCAGGATGGCTCTTCCTTCAGGATGGTCATCCTGAAGGAAGACAGGTGGCATCAAAAGGGTCATGCCAGGGTGGGAACGCCGTCTGTGGAAGGGCAGCCTCTTGCTGGGTGAACACATTCCCAAGCGCAGAGCACATACGAGGCGCTGGCTGGTGGTTCCCGTTCTTCCTTGGGAGGGACTGAGATGGAAAAAGGCCCAAGTGGGTGTCCTGGTTTTTGCCACCTATCCAAGATGAGGCTGGAACAACTTACTGGTCCTCAAATCACACCAGGTTCCTTATCTGTGAGAGAGGTTTGAAGATACTTGTCCTGCAGGGTCATTTAGTATTTAAGGAGGTGTGGAACAAACGTGGGAGTGCTCAAGACCCCGCCTAAGCACGTGTGGCCACTTGATGAAGTGTGCTGGTCTGGGGACCGAGTGGATGTCCGAGGCAGCATTCCTGTCCAGGCAGTGCTTGGTCTTGCAGTGGGCTCTGGGTCTCTGTCTGACTTCGGATCTCCCCATGCCTCATGGCCTCCACCCCAACCCTTACCAGCAGGACAGTCAAGTCTCGTGCAGTGGCCCACGAACCCAGCCCAGGTCCCCCAGTCAGGCCAAAGCCCCCTGTCCCAGTGCATGCTCACCCTCACCTGCCCATTACCTCCCCAGCGAATGATCACATCCACTGAGGTGCTGAGATGATTCCCTTCCTGGTCTATCTCTGCTGCTGAGATACCTGCTCCTGGGAGACAGCTGAGTCTATCTCATTCAGATCCCCATGCCTTGAACAGGAAAGAGGGTCTGTGCATCATCTGTGTTAAATGAATGAACATGCAATGTAATTAATGATTGCCATTTCATAGATGGGAAAACTGATGCTCAGTTAGGTTAAGGCAGTTATGACCTTGGGACCACTGTGCTGTGTGGTCTCTAAGGTGGGGGGCAGCCTGGGCGCAGGTGTGGCCTGTGGTATATTCCCTATGACTCAGCTCCTCCCCTGGAAGCTATCCACTGTCTTAAACGTGGGTAACCAGAGACACGGACGAGAGAATCGGTAACAGCCCGTCCTTGGTAACAAACACCTGGCTGCAACCCAGATTCCCATCACTGGATGAGGAGGAAAATGATGACAGAAGAATATTGCCCAACAGTCAAAATGAACACTCTACAGGGACTTGCAAAACTCCGAATGAGTCTCAGCAACATAATAGTAGATGGAAAAATATGTCCCCAACTGTTATGTCCACCATGGTATTCTTTTTACAGTTAAAAGCAGCTACAAAACAACAAAACCCAACACCTTTATGACTCCACGGAGTTGCAATGTTACTACATATAAAGGAAGCCAGGGAATAAAGAACATATTACCTGGGGTTTGGGGACGGGCGGGGGAGACCTCTGGTTACATGGAGGGTATTGTCTCCATCCTACTTTTGCTCTGGCTTTGCATGTGCTGATTACACTATTAACATGAGCTAGTTAGTTAAATGAATAAAGGTGAGCCGTGCAAAGACACACGATGGGTGAGGGTCATGAACCTGAGCTGAGGTCACTGGTGCAAGGATGAGGGGCTGCAGGCGATGGGGACTTGGGTCTGGCAGAAGGGACCCAGCCACAGAACAGGAGCCAGGGTAGGCTGCTAGGCTGTAAAAAGGTGCAGGAAATGCTGCAGCTAAAGAGCTACCCAGAGGAGGTGGCCTGAGAAGGGTCCAGGAGCCAGAATCAGGCAAGAGTCCTAGGATGAACGGGCAGGACTGGTCCCAGAGCTACAACTCACTCCCATTTGGGTCATTCTATTTGGTCTTGGCTGGTCAGTGATTTGGGGGCTCACTTGGGCTCAAGAGATGTATACTCGATCCCCAACTTGGTCCCCACAGTCCAGTCTCTATTTAATAGTCTGATGGTGCTGTGTGTAAAGGGCTAATGCTCTGGGTCTCAGTTACAGCACCAGCCCCGACGGTCTTATTCTTTTCATTTAAAAACTTAAAGATGATTTAAATTTTATATTGGAGTATAGTTGATTTACAATGTTGTGTTAGTTACAGGTGTACAACAAAGTGATTCAATTATACATCTATATATGTATATATTCTTTTTTTTTACATTCTCTTCCATTATAGGTTATTACAAGATATTGAGTATAGGAGTATAGTTCTCTGTGCTGTACAGCAGATCCTTGTTGGTTTTATATATATAAGTGTGTATATGTTAATTGCACACTCCTAATTTATCCCTCCCCCTGACCTTTCCCCTTTGGTAAGCCCTGGTGGCCTTAGATATTTACGCAGCCCCTGAGCCTGTGTCCTCTTTCATAAAGAGGGGGATAACCCCACCAATCACGGGGCCAGGGTTCGAGGTTGGCATCCCTCTGTAGATAAAAGCACCAGGCACCAACAGCTGATCCAACAGCACTGGTTTCTTTCTTTCCTTTCAGTTCGGATAATGGCCCTCATGTCCCCTGGTTTTCTCTGGAACTGGAAGCTTATTCAACCTCCCCTGTTCCTCATACTGCAGCTGAGGATGGACACACACACACACACACACACACACACACACACACACACACACACACACACACACACACACACACACACACACACACACACACACACACACACACACACACACACACACACACACACACACACACACACACACACACACACACACACACACACACACACACACACACACACACACACACACACACACACACACACACACACACCCCCCTCCAAGGATGCACAGGTTTCGGTCAGCAGGCTGAAAACAATAATCAAAAGACCCGACCCTAAAGCAATCCGTGGTCCTCGTCCCCCCAGCCCCGCCCCACCAAGCTCCTGACACTATTAATTGGGAACCAACGGCCCCTAGAAGATTCGCCATTATAAGACTTTGGAACCACGCTGAGGTACTGCCTGGATGGAGTTGCCATCCTGTTGCCTGGCAACTCTCAGATGCCTTGGCTCCCAGGTCACTCTGCGCCTCTCTCGTCTCCTGTGGCCCTTCCAATGCTGTACCGTCGTCTGCTGCTGGCTCGGGGGCAGGGTGTCCTGGGTGGGGCCCTTGGCCGACTCCATCCTTAGATGGCCCCCCATCAGCACCGACCTCCAGCTTGGAAATCCCCCAGGGCCTGGATCTTGTCCCTCCACCCCTCTTGGGAGCAGCTCAACCCTCCCTCTCCCCCGTCTCCCCGTGCCCACGCTCTGCACTCCAACCTGCACTTCCAAGTTCCTAAGACTTAGGCCACCCTCTCAAAACATCTCTGCCTTTCCATCCATCTCATCCCCTTTCTCTGGCCTCAGAAAAACGGTACCACTGTGGCAACCTATCTTTAAGCCTCTGTTCCCACTGGCGCCTCTCCCTCAGGAATCTCATACTTGGCTTCCTTGTCTTGGTGACAAACAGGCTCAAGTTTCCTCCGTCCTAAAAAAAGGCTCCCTCGTGCCCATCACCTTCCTCCCTCCACCACCACCAGTCCTCCAGCCACTGCCGCTGGCCTGACTCAACCTTCCAATGGATCCTGCTCAGCTCACCAGTGACCTCCACCAGCCAAAGCTGATGGCCTCTTCCCTCACGCCCTCCTGTCCTTGGACCTTTTGGCTGGACCTTACGTGGTGGGCCAAGGCCTCAGCCTGGACACTTATACCGACCACAGCAGGGTCTTCCAGTGTCGACACCCTCCTGTTGCTTCCTGCAGTGTCTTCTCTTCCAAGCCTCCCCAGCGCTCTTCTCTCATTACACGCCCTCTGCCAATTCTCTCCCTCCCAGGGTCCCAGCCGCTGTGGCCCAGGCTTTCTCCCCAAGCCTCAGACTCGCACTTCTCTGCCTATGCCGGCTGGACTGGTCTCAGACTCATGTCTCACATCCACCCGCTAAGACGGGAAGTGTTGATGCCCATTTCACAGATAAGGAAACTGAAGACAGTGACCCGCCAGACAACCAAGGCTGCTGCGTGTGCCCTCATCCTGATGGGACAAAACGGAATCACACACCAGTCGACTCTAAAAACCCACTGCTGTTCCCCTTGGGTGTGGCCGACAGCCGACCACCAGGGCAGAGCCAAGGCCTGGGGCTGCCCTGACCCTGGGGCCGAAGGCTGAGTCATCTCAGAGAACGTTCTCATTTTCAATGGCTGTGGCCGCCTGTTATGGGCAGCCTGGCTGACACTCGATCTGTTTACTCTCGGATTCCGAACCCAGCAGAGCGAGGCCCTCACAGGGGCCTCTCCTGGGCATCCTGGGCAAGGAGCCCGGGCCGCTCAGAGCCCTGCGGACCTTAAACCGGGAGGGGGAGGGGGAGACAGAGCGGGGAGAGGAGGAGGGCCATTTCCAGGTAAACTCGTCCAGCAGATCCACGCTGAGATTTCAGATTTACGAACCAGATAAATTAGCAGAGGGAAGAGATTTGTGAGGGTTGGTTTAATTGGTGGAATCATTTACCACAAGTTCCTCATTAAAACTGCAATGGGCGGGGGGAGGGATCTTCCTGGAATCACCCAGACAGGAAGGTGGAGCACAGGGAGGTACAGAATCAGGCTGGGAAGGCCATTGTGTGCTGCCTCCTTTGGTAAGGGAATCCCGGAGACCGAGCCTCTATTTGCATACCTCTGGGGAGGGGGAGCTCACTCCTTTGCGCGGTAATTCATTCCATCCTGGGGTAGCTTATTTCTAGAAAGCTCTATCAATGTGCCCTCTTTAATAACCGATACCCAGCTAGTCTTAATTCTGCCCTTCAGAGACGCAGGGATATTTGCTCCAGCTGGGAAAATGGCAGGAAAGGAGCCCAGCAGGATCATCACCTCTTCTCACAGTGAGAACAGGGCTTACGGGCTAAAACGCTGTATAAACCTCAGCTGTTTGCTTAAAGCACTGGTTCTCAACCTTGGCTACACATTGCACTCACCTGGTGAACCCTGAAAAGTGCCGAGGGGGCCTGCTGAGGGTGGGTGCACAGCTGAAGTTGGAAAACCGGAGTGGCAGGGGGCCAGCCTCCCTTGCCGGATGCCTGGGCCTTCCTGGCCGGGAGAGGTCGCTGGCAAGCTGCCTAACCAGGGGCTTGAGCATGGCACGTCCGCCACCAAGTTCTGGGGGGACCACCCTGGGCGGGGGCCTAGCTGCAAGGCAGCGTCCATTTAAGGAGCCCCTGCTTGCTGCTCCTGGGGCTGCCTCACACCCGGCTCTGCTATCTTTATGCCTGCAGACTCCCCCAGGCCGCTGTGGGGATGGCACTTCTGGACCCTCCGAGACAAGACAGAACACCTGTTACACCCCGTGGAGCACACTGCTCCCCGAATGTCACGACCCAGGGCCGTGGGTTTAAGCTGGTTCCAATAATACCCGTTCACCGCCATGCCAGCAGGGGGTGATGGATGGGAACGACCTATTGGTTTGCCTGGACTGTCCCAGTTTGGGCACCAACAATGCTTCGAAAATGGGCAGAATCACACAGAGGCGACAGAAGTCAGGTGAGCGGGCAGGAGGGGGGAGTGGTGACCAGAAGGGGGTAGTGGGGAGACTTCCAGGATCCTGGGAACGTTCTCTGTGGGTTTTTCCTGGGAGCTGGTTCCCCAGGTGTGGTCAGTCTGTGGGAATTCACAGAGCCACACGCATAAGATCTGTGCACGCCCCACGTGGCTGCTACTTCACTACCAGAGAAGAAAAATCCCAGAGGGCAGGCTGGGTGGAGGCCAAAGGTTCAAGTTCTTGCCTTTCTATGTGGCTCACATGCCAGGGTGTACCTCTAGGGTCCTCAGAACAAAGGTTTGAGGGGGCAGAGGCAGTGAGGGGGTGACCTGAAGATGGATGGGGAAAAGGACTCTAAAACATCCCTTTTGGGACTTCCCTGGTGGTCCAGTGGTTAAGACTCCACGCTTCCACTGCAGGGGGCACAGGTTCGATCCCTGATCAGGGAACGAAGATCCCACATGCCATGTGGTGTTGCAAAAAAAAAAAAAAAGTCCCCTTGGTGACAGCCCCCTCATTGGGCCAGGGCCGAGCAGCTCCTCAATGGCACTCATCGCTTTAGGCGACAAATTTTTTTTTTTTTTTTTTGCGGTACGCGGGCCTCTCACTGTTGTGGCCTCTCCCATTGCGGAGCACAGGCTCCGGACGCGCAGGCTCAGCGGCCATGGCTCACGGGCCCAGCCGCTCTGCGGCATATGGGATCTTCCCGGACCGGGGCACGAACCCGCGTCCCCTGCATCGGCAGGCGGACTCCCAACCACTGCACCACCAGGGAAGCCCGACAAATGTTTTTAATGAGGTCAACCTGGGCTTGGAGCATAGTTTTGTACAGGTAATTTTTTTTTTTTTACTCAAAGCCTTTTTCTGAACTGTGGCATAATTTAACATAATGAAATGTGCAGATTTTAGGTGTACTGTTAGACGAGTTTTGACAATTGTATACTCTCATTTAGTCACCACCCCAATCAAGAGGGAAAAACTGGGACATTGGGAATGACATACACCCTACTATATATAAAATAGATAACTAATAGGAACCTGCCGTATAGCACAGGGAACTCTACTCAATACTCTGTAATGGCCTATATGGGAAAATAATCTAAAAAAAAAAAAGAGTGGATATATGTATATGTATATCTGATTCACTTTGCTGTACACCTGAAACTAACACAACATTGTAAATCAACTATACTCCAATTAAAAAAAAAAGATATTGAACATTCCCATCACTGCAGAAAGCCTTCTGTCCCTTGCCTGTGGGTCCCTAAGACCACCCAGAAGCAACCCCTGTGCCAGTTTCTATCATCATAGATTATTTGCTGGTTTGTGTGCCTCAAAGCCATGAAATCATACGGTGTGTACTATTTTGTGTCTGGCTTCTTTTGTTCAGTGTATTGTTTTTGAGATTCATCTGTTTTACTTTATGTCGTTTTGTAGCCACGTTTATTGCTGAATATATATGTATGTTTATATATATTTATAATGTATTATAATATATTTTAATTTATCCCTTCTCTTGTTGATGACATTTGGTTGTTTCCAGTTTTTGGCTATTATGAATAAAGCTGCTATAAACATCCTTATTAAAAAAAAGATTTCCTGGCTGGCTTCCTCTGCCCCAAATTCCCGTAATTCCACAAAAGCGGCTCAGGTTTGCCCCCAAGAACTGCTTTGCACACCTTGGCCCACCCAAGCGTGCCTGAGTCCCACCCTCTCCACGGGGTGGGTCCTATAGCATGGCAGTAAAGCATCTGCTGAGATGGGGAAGGACCCTGCTGACATGGGGCCAGGCAAAAACAAGCACACAAAGCATTACCATAGTTTGACTGCGGGAAGGGCTGTGGAACAAGGAAGCGTTTTATTTATTTATTTAAAAAAATTTTTTTTAACTTTTTGGCCGCGCCCCGAGGCATGTGGGATCTTAATTCCCCAACCAGGGATCGAACCTGTGCCCCCTGCATTGGAAGCTCTGAGTCTTAACCACTGGACTGCCAGGGAAGTCCCCAAGGAGGGGTTTTAAAACAGAGCAGCTGTGAGGGTTTCCTTTGGATGAGGTGTCTGGGAAGGGCTCAGAGAGGATGAGATCCAGGCAGGGGAAGCAGCATACGCAGCGGACCCCAGAAGGAAAGACCCCTAACTCGCGGAAGAGAAATATTCTACGGCGCTGTGGTCCAATTGTGTACAGCCAGGGAAACATGGAATATCATCTATACTTTGTAATACATCGTTGAGTGGAAAAAAGCAAGCCCCAGAAAACACACAGTCAGATACCCTTGTCAGGTGTATACACAGGACAAAACTGTTTGTAAAAGTCAAGGGAAAGATAAGTGTGGGTGGACAGCAGTTACCATCATGTCATGGTCGCAGTGGGGGGTATTCTTATTCTAACAATAAATAAACGTTAACTTGAAAGCTAGGATCGATAAGTATGTCACAGAACAAGGATGATGAGTAATTGCATTCTGTGCACCTGAGGTCCATTAAAAAAAAAGGAAAAAGAAGGCTTTGAAATGTTTGAGGGTCTGTGTCTTAAGCAGCTCACTTTGGCTGCATGGAGAGCAGTTCCCACATCTCACTGGCAATCTCGCTGTTTTATCTCTGAACCTGCCTCTCTGTATCTGCTTGAGTCCCATCTTAGGTGGGGGGAGCTGGCTTCATACTCCATTCACCGTGGACCACCGGGGGGCCGCTCAGGGGATGCAGGACCCAGAAACCGAAGCCCATGAGCCTGGCCATATCAGACCCCTGGCCCCTGTGTCCCCCCAGCTGGGAGCCTGGGAGGACGGTCAGGAGCCCCAAGAGGAGGTCTGCTCAGCTGCTACCATCTTTACCAAGTCAGATCAGCCGAGCCCCCCAAGATAGGGAGTCGGACACAGACGCACATGTGTTTCTGCAGGGGTTTCAGGGACAAGAAACCAAAGGGGGTGGACGGAGGATGGAGGAGGACATCAAGGAAGAGCTTGGAAATGCCTTAACAGGGGGTTACAGCTCAAAGGTGTGCAAGATACTCAGGTGAAGAGAACCAGGAGTCAGACACGCTTTGCATATTCCATACCCAGGAACATTCTTCACTTGTACCAAGAAGCCCATGGCCCTCTCAGCCTCTTTTTCTTCCTAGCACTTTTGGGGCAGAATAGTAGAGACATATTTTTCTGTACCCAAGAAACAGGCCAGTAACAGCACGATGACAAATGGGCCTGGTACCTGGTCTCAGTGGAGGTGGGGTGGTGGGGGACACCAGGGTATGGAAGGGAATGAGGCTGCCTGCGGGGGTGCGGGCGGCTCCTTTCCTACCAAAGAGGGGCAGCTGCCACTCAGCCCCGATGTACTGTTACACGTGGGCCCTGGGTTGCAAGATCTTCCAATTTTCCAGAAAAGCTGGAAATCCAGATTTTGATGATCTCTCTCAATATTTAAATGTTGGTGTACTTTTTTTTTTAAGTATAATTTCCACTTTATTTTCTTTCCAGGGGACAGTATTCTTCAGTCTTTAAGGACTTAGCTCCTTCCATGGGCTTTGGCAGAGGTCGTGGGGCAGCACCAGCAGGCCTAAATCGGGGTGGAGGTATTCGGTCCTTCCGGGCTTCCCGAGAGCGACTCCTGACTACCTTGCGGTGAACGGTACAATTCACCCAGTAATGCAGTTTCACATACAGCTTGGGAAGCACATAGGCATAGAAAACCCTCGCTTCAGAAATGTCCCTGACAGCTGCGGCCTCTACGATGCTCCGAATGACGAACTTCTTAATGGCCTCCTCCTCGGGCATGCGTCGGGCACAGCTGGTGCAGCGAATAGGCTGCACGAGGCCACGGCCCTTTTTGGCATGACCATTATTCCTTCTTTTCTTGGTCATCTTGGAAGCGAGGAGGAGAGAGCTAAATGTTGGTGTACTTTTCAAAAAACACACCGCGTGGGCCAAAGAAAACATGTCTGGCCTACAGATTCCCCATTTTTCCCCTTCCTAGTCCCCCTGAGGTTCTCAAATGTCTTGGGATTTAGGGGCAGTCAATTTCCTGGATGAAGCGGTGTCTGTGTGTGTGTGACCACTCATGGGATCGGTGCCTGGAGTAAGGAGGCGGAGTCCCAAGCTAACGGCCCCTGGGACCCCTTAGAGCTCCCTGGGCTGCCTCTGAGGTGGGGTCAGGAGTAGGTGAAGTGAAATGTAAGCCAGGTGAAGGTGGCCTGTGACTATCTGCCGGCTCTGGATGTTGACTTGGGCCTCTCAGCTGCTCGCTGCTCCAACTGGGCTTCAGCACCTCCAACTGGGCCTGTTCAGCCTTGATTCCTAGCAAGCTGCGTGACCCTGGGCATGCCCTCCATCTCCCTGCGCTTTGGGCTGGCGCCTTGGCACTCCCAGAGTCAGAACACAGGGCCTACGTCGGAAGGACTGTGGCTCCAGCTTTGCCAAGCCGCTGCCCTGTCCACTGCAGTTCCACGGGCCCAGCGCTGCACTAGCTGGGGATGCAGACGTGATGATGTGTTTACATAAGCTGGGTGGATGCAGGGAATAAGCAGAGATGGGCAAGCGGGGGAGTGCTGGGGGTCTGGGGCTCAGGGAGGGCACCCTGGAGGTGGCGGTGCTGGAGCAGAAAGTTGAAGCAGAGCTAAGTGTGGGAGCAGCTTGGATGTCAGAAAGGAGCCCCCAAATCCCTGGACGGAGCCAATTCCTGCTGGCCAGGCCAGCCTAGGTTCAACCACTTCACACTACAGCATACCCAACTGCTTTGTCTAGGAGCCCACGGGGTGTACCCCCAGCATCTGCCTGCAAAGGGTGGTACATACAGCCAGGTGTGACCCCACTCTGCTCAACCCTAAGTCAGGACAGCCATCGTTGAAAGGAACTTGGCATTCTCTCTACTGAGTCCAAACAAACCTAGAACAGTGCTATCCAGGAGAGCTTCCTGGAATGATGAAAATGGTCTACACCCGCGTTGTCCAGTTGGGTTAGCCACCAGCCACGTGTGGCTACTGAGTGCTATGAAATGAGGCTAGTGTGGCTAAAGAATTGAATTTTTAAAAAAATCTTACTTGATTTTAATTAATATGAACTTAGCTAGAGTTCATATTAATTAAATGTGAACTAGAGGCTACCGACTTGGACAAGTACAGTTCTAGAACTTTTCTACCCATCACTCATTCAATAGCAAGCAGCCTCCACCTGAAACAATGCCCATGTTGCCTCCGTGGCCTGCAGCTCCAGGTCATTCGGCTGCGGTTAACCCCCCAAGCCACAGGCCCTGGGACCATTCCAGGTCCGGATTCCATCTCTGTCTCCATGATGTCCGGAACCTCACTGAGGTCCTCAAGAGTGAAGGACTAGCTGCTGGCATGAGGCGGGGTCTCGAGTTTACCACTACTTTCCCCCAGGAAAAGCCCCCTGGTTGTTCACTTAGCTCAGGGGGTAAAATGTTTAGCACTGACATTTAGCTCTTTTCTTTTGGGTTTTTTTTTTTTTTTTTTTTTTTGGTTACGCTGCATGGCTTGCGGGACCTTAGTTCCCAGACCAGGGATTGAACCTGGTGATAGCAAACAGTCCTAACCACTGGACCACCACGGAATTCCTGACACTTAGCTCTTTTAATGAGCTCAACCTTGAGCCAGGGAGAAAGGGCAGGAAAATTGCTATTGTGCCCACAAGTACCTGACCTACCTGTCTCTCTCTTCACCCTCCCGTTACCAAGATGGGCACACTGAGGCTTTGGGACAGTCTCATCGGGGCTCTTTCCA
This sequence comes from Hyperoodon ampullatus, assembly GCF_949752795.1. Taxonomy (NCBI): domain Eukaryota; kingdom Metazoa; phylum Chordata; class Mammalia; order Artiodactyla; family Ziphiidae; genus Hyperoodon; species Hyperoodon ampullatus. Next base: position 49,755,161 of record NC_136927.1, on the reverse strand, counting down.
CTGGTCCTCCATCTCAGCGGTCCAGGAGGGCTAGGGTGGCATGGGGGACACATAGGGCAACAACAGCCAGGGCTGCCAGAACAAAGCACTGGGGGCCTTAAACAACAGAAGTTTATTTTCTCACAGTTCTGGAGGACGGAAGTAGAACAGAGTGCTGGCAGCGTTTCTGGAGAGGGCTCCCTCCTGGCTTGATGAAGGCTGCATCCTTCCCTGGCCTTCCTTCTGTGCACATGTGGAGAGAAAGCAAGCGAGCTCTCTGGTGCCTCTTCTCCTAAGGACACTAATCCTATTGGATCAGGGCCCCACCGTTATGACCTCTTTTAACTTTAATTACTTCCTAAAGGCCCATCTCCAAATACATTCCCACTAGGGGTTAGGGCTTTAGCATATGAGTTTTGGGGGGACACAAACATTCAGTCCACAATACCCTTAAAGACACTGCCGGCTACTGAGAAGAGACTTGTGAAACAACTGGACAAATGACCAGAGATGATGGGAAAAGGGCTGAAATGAACATAAGCCCATGAGAAATGGTACAGAATGGTTCCCAAGCTGAAGGGAAGGGGCTGTGAACCGAGCCGAGCCACAGCCTAGCTCCCCAGGGCCTGTCTGCACCTGGGGGGAACAGTGTGACTGCCACGTGCCTTGGCAAGTCCTCTCCTTTATGGACTCAGTTCCAAATCCATGAAATAAAAGAGCCAAACTAAAGATGTCAGGCTGGGTCCAGCCCAGAGTGGCCGAGAACTAGCTATTCAGTGTGCTAACATTCTCCACCAGGGAGGGCAGTGCTTACACCCAAATGGTGCCGTCCCAGACCTTAGGCTGGGGCAGGAGAGGGCTGGAAGGGACCCCTTTGTGGCCAGCCTCCAGCCCTGCACCTACCTACCCTGGGGCAAAGAACCCTCTGGTCGGTCTACTCTCCCTAGCTGTCCCAGGCTGGGGCAGGCTCAGCCAGCAGCAGAGCTATGCTTACTAACTGGACAGGGGTTGTCAGCCCCTGCTGCTTCCAAAGTGCGCCTGGCCTGGGGGTCCAGCTATGGCTGAGACATACCTGCAAAGGAAGCCCCAGCCCAAGCTGTCATGTTGTCCTGCACTCCTGGCTGATGGTGGCACCAACTTCCCAGAGTCAGGATGGGCCGAAAATCAACACAGGCACCCACTGTCAGCTCCTTACTACCCAACCTCTCCTGGGGGATACGGCGTGTTCTTTTGCTGGGTTTGTACCTGTCATTACCTCTCTGAGCTGCCTGGAGCAGCTCAATGACAGTCTAGTGGCCCTGCCCCACAATGAGAAGGGCCAGGCCCCAAGGGCCCTCCATGGGCTCTGGGCCAAATATTTCACTTTTATTAAAATTTTCACTTGGCTGTGGCCTATATCCCAGGGCCACATCCAATCTGCCAAAGTCGTGGAGGGAGAGAAAGTAAGGGAGACAGTGGCGTTAAAGTAATCAGAACGTAACGATGTTAAAAGGAATTTCTGATGAGCTGGCCAAGTCAGTGTTATCACCCCATTTTGCAGATGAAGAAACTGAGGACTGGAAAGGCTAACACTCCACCAAAGGCCGTGAGTTAAGTGGGCAGAACATGCTACGTGTGACTGGTAAGCAGGGAGGCCTGGGCCTCTGTGATGCTAGCATTGTCCACCTGCACAGGAGGTGGGTGAGCTTCTCGCTGCATCTTTGGCAGCGGCAAGAAGGCTCTTCCAGAGCTCTCTGAGGGCAACAGGGGCCAGAAGCTGCCTACCCACCGCCCTGGGGCGGGAGGGTATCTTTATGGGGTCTGGCACACTTTACCTCTGGGACAGCTGTGAAGCCCCAGGGAGGGCACTGCTCAGGCCCAGCTGCTCCCAGAGCCTGGAGCCTCCCCATCAGCTAAATCTGGCAGGAAGGTGGAAAGGCCTGGGGGTGCTGGGACCTGGGCCAGTTTCCAACATTTGTGGAGGTGAGAGAGCTCTGGACCTGTGAGGGGGCAGCCCCTGGAGGTGTGGACTCAGCTTCAAGGGCTGGGCACACTGGGGATGCTTGAATGTGGGTGTGGCTACCTGGGCCCCAGGGCCTGGCAGACAGATGTCTTCACCTGCGCATGGAGGGGGACAGTGGGGGAGCTGGCCACAGAGATGGGCAAATACCCTGATATGAGAGCAAATAAAATCAGGGCTTTAACTATGGTGGGCCGACTAGAGGCTGGGTGCTCTGGAAGTGAAAGGCTTAAGACCTGCCACAGCCCACTGGGGGCCTGTGAGCTGGCTGGGGGAAATAAGATGAACGGTGACAGAGGGCCGCAAACAAGAAGACAAGCAAATGCCTCAGGGCTGGCATGTATGTGCCTAAACACGCACCCCCAGAATGGAAGGTGACATAGAGGGGTCCTTTACCTACCAGGCTATCTGATGACACACTGGGTGGTGAGGTGGTGGGAAGCAGGCCCAGGACACCCAGACAGGGAAGTCAATGGGAACCCCTTTCCGCAGGCACTACATGAGGACTTTTCCAACACACGTGCTCTGACCCTGGGTTCTGCTTCTAGGCATTTGCCTGTAGGCATATTCTCACGCGTGCAAAATAAGGCCTGTGCCCCAAGTTACACGTTATGGCATTAATTGTAAATAATGACAAAAAAGGTTGGGAACAAAGGTCCACCTGCGGAGTAAGTTTAAAGATATCATGGTCACCTGGTCCTTGGGGAACTGTGCAACAGTTAAAATGAAGGATGTGAATCACCACTAAGACGAACTTCGGCTAAAGAATAAATACCGCAGTGCAGAATGGGAATAGTGAGCATGGTTTAATACCAATTTATGTTAAAAAAAAAAAAAGAGAGAGAGAGAGAGAAACTACTACATATGCGTATTTGCATATACACACACACACGCACACACATATATATATATACACACGCACACACAGGAAATATCACCGAGATCCCCACTGATCTCCTTGTCCGTGGGGGCGGGAATTGGTTGGCTGAAGAACAAGGGTGGGAGGAAGCTTTTACTGGGCACCTTTGTGTAACTTTGGAATTCTAATAAATCGTGAATTTGCTATCTATCCAAAAATTAAAAACGAAGGAAAAAAAAAAAACAGAGGCAAGGAGGCGATAGGGCCAAGGTGGACTGCCAAGGCAGGGGAGCCAGGTAAGAGTGGGGTGCCAGCGGGGGGCACTGAGAGGGTGCAGGAAGGAGGGTGTCATGGCCAGGGGCATGGCGTTGGGGGCCAGACTATCCCGGGGATCAAACCCCAGCCCTGCTGTTGACTTGTGCTGTGACCCTGGCAGTCACAATCCTCTCCTCCTTCCTGCCCAGGACCCAGGTGACAGCCCAGACATAGCCTGATGCCAGGAGAATGGAGGAGAATCAGAGGATGATGGGGCTCCCTGCCTCTCCTAGGCTGGGGTACAGCCTCTCTTGCCCACCTGCAACCCTCTACTTGGGAGGGGGCCTGACCCTGACCCACCTAAGAAGCCAGGTGACCTGTCATCTTAAAGCAGACCCTGGCACTCTGCATTCTCTCCAGCTAGAAGCTGCTTGGTCACCGCCCCCCCTACCCCAGTAAGCCTGGGTCCTTCAGGGGTGGGTAAACAAAGAATGGGAAAGGTATCCCAAGATCTCCAGCCTCAACGTGAAGACAAACAGCCCACCTAAGCCTTCCTGAGACCTGGTCTGTGCTCACCCTCCTGCTTCGAGACCACAGCACCAGACCCAGTCAGAGAGGCCCAAAGCACAGCCTGCAAGGGGGGAAATGAGCATCTCCCAGAGCCTCAGACCATCTGCGGACATCGAGGGGTTATGGAGAATGGCAGATGTTCAGGGAAGCCTAGCCGATGACAGCCAAGGCCTGATGAGCAACTCCTAGAGGCCAGGCATTGGATGCACAAGAGCACATGAGGCTCCAACAGGACCCCAGGGGCTCAGCAGCACTTTCCAGATATGAAAACTGAGACTTACTGAAGTGAAATGACTCCAAATGTGGCATATGGACTAAATGTCTGTGTCCTCCACAAATTCATATGTTGAAGGCCTAACCCTTGATGGGATGGTATTTGGATGTGGGGACTCTGGGAGGTGATTAGGTTTGGATGAGGTCATGAGGATGGGGCCCCGTGATGGGCTTAGTGCCCTAAGAGAGGAAGAGAGAGATCTCGCTTGCTTTCTCTGTCCATGCACATGCACCGAGAAAAGACCATGTGAGGGCACGGGGAGAAGGCAGCCATCTGCAAGCCAAGAAGAGAGCCCTCACCAGGAAGTGAATCTACTGGCATCCTGATCTTGGATTCCCAACTTCCAAAACTGAGAAATAAATTTCTCTTGTTTAAGCCACCCAGGCTGTGGTGTTTTGTTATTGCAGCTCAAGCTGACTAATACAGGTGGCACAGTGAGGGTTCAAACTCAGATCCGTCAAGACTCATGCTCTCTCACTGACAATCCTCTCCACACCCCCCCAACACCCTGCAACACCTCCACCTCTCAACTTTCTTCTCATCCTCACTAGCCTGGATTTGTTGTCTGTTGTTCAGTATGCATTTTATTACATTAAATACACAAAAAATTTACCATCTTAACGATTTTAAGGTATACAGCTCAGTGGTATTAACTACATTTACATTGTTGTGCAACTATCACCACCATCCATCTCCATAACTCTTTTCATCTTGTAAAACTGAAACTCTGTCTCTATTAAACGATAACTCCCCATTCTCCCCATCACCAGCCCCTGTGTGTCACCATTCTACTTTCTGTCTCTATGAATTTGTACAGTATTTATCCTTTGTGACTGGCTTATACCACTCAGGCCCCAAGGTTCATCCATGTTGTAACAGGTGTCAGAATTTCCTTCCTTTTTAAGGCTGAACAGCATGCACCACATTTTGCTTATCAATTCATCAGTCAATGGATACTTGGGTTGCTTCCATGTTTTTGTTGTTGTGAATAACGCTGCTGTGAACATGGGTGTACAAATATTTGAGACCTTGCTTCCAATCCTTTCGGGTATACACCCAGAAGTGGCATTTCGCTAGCCTAGATTTCCCACACCACATTCTCTCTCATTTCCTTTTCCACTGGGCCATTTCTCTGGGCCTTTTCCCCCAGTTGTCCTCTTCCTTACCTGCCCTGCCCTCCCCTCTCCTACGAGCCTTCTTCGGCCCTGGGATTACACCAGTGACCAGATCCTGACCGAGGAGGCTGGACAGAGCCGTCCCTCTCCTCCTGACAGGGCCATCCCCTCCAGCTCCCATGCTGCTCCAGCTCACCATGGGCCACACTGGCCAGGGCTCTGTGCTTTTGCACATGCTGTACCTCCTTCTTGGAAGCCCCTTCTCTACCTCAATGCTTCAAGCCTGGCTCAATGCCACCTCTCCTGGAAGCCCTCACCGACCCACCTGGACTCAACTGTATTTCCTCCCCTGTACCTCGAGCTCCCCCGAGCCTTGAGGACTTTCCTCTCACCAGATTAGTGTAATCAAGATCTTGGAGAGCTGTCTTCCCCACTGTGCTGTCCACGAGTCCAGGGTTGGTGTCCAAGTCCTCAAAGGGCCAGCATGTGGCACAGAATGGGTATCGAGACACACTTCGGAACTAGTGGAGATGAAGGAAGCCTCAAGGGCCAAGAATCCACGCCAAGTGTAAGGAAACCCCAGAGAGCAAGAATGAACCCTCTCCACGGTGCAGCCTCTGCCTTCCCGAGCCACTGTCCCATGGGCTTGATTCCTCCTGGGGTGGCAGACAAGCCCTCGGAGGCTGGAGGCACAGGCTTCCGGACCTCACAAGCACCTAACTGCTCCCACGGGGATCCCCCTTGGCCGGTCCCTGACCTTGGTGGGTGAAGGGATGAGTCTGCGGAGGACACCTGCCCTCATGGGACAGAGGTGTGTGTGCGGGGCAGGGGTGGGGGTGATGCAAGAACCTTCATTCTGCAGGAGGACTCAGGGGTCCTGGCTTTTGAGAACAAGCGCTCCTCGGGGCATTAACTCAGGGCAACCTTCTAATGGTTTGATTTTTTATGGGGCGTTTTAACAACACAGCTGGTGCCCAAGTGAGGCCGGCAGTACAGGTGGGCACTGAGGGGTCTCGCGATCGCCACCATCTGAGAAGGGCTCCCAGGACCTTGCTGGGAGCGGAGAGCTCATGCCTTTGAAAGGACACCAGCACTCTCGGTTCTGACAAGCTGCCCTTACGGTGGGCCGCCAGCCTAACCACAAAGGTTCTTGGGTCCACGTGCCTGCAGACTCCTCTTCTGCTGCTAGCCTCCCCATCCCCGGCCCCCTGGGCCAGTCTGTCAGTCCCGACAGCTCACTCAATTAAAAAAAAAAAACACCCCTAGTCAAATAAAAATCAGAATTAGTCATTCCATCCAGCTCAGCCCTTCCAACAATTCCAAAGCAGAACAGACCATCAGCACCATGGGGACAGAGGCCACAGCTACCCCTTCGCCAAGGGGTGCAGTCCAGCCCAGGGCACTTCGGTCCTCAAAAAATATCCGTTGAATTCATATGAATGATCAGCTCACTGTGGGTCAGATGCCTAAGCCCTTGATGTAAAATTTCCCACTTAATCTTCAGTGGAACCCAAAGAGCTCGATAGCATGGTGCCTATTTTAAAGATGGGGAAACTGAGCCTCCTTTGAGGCTCTCAACAACTTGTCCAAGGTCACAGAGCTGGTAAGTGGTGGACGTTGGATTAAAAACACATTTTCTTGACTCTTACAAGTGTGTACGCCCCCTGAGAAATGGGCCTTAGCACAGGCCTGAACCCCAGTCTGCTAGGTGTCTGCTGTGTGAATTGGGGTGAGTTACGAGCTGCTGACTCCACCGTCGGCTGGGAGCCCTCCTTCCTATGGAGCCTGGTGAGGGAAAAGGATGGAAAACCCTACTGCAGCCTGACACGTAGTAGGCTCTCAAGAAAGATCGCCGAGGCTAAAAGCTTTGTTTGTTCTAAATCCATCCTATCAGTCACTGCCTCAGTGACTTTTGAACTCTGAGGGAAAAAGATTGAACTTTGAGAACAAATTTCTACCTACTGTCTTTCCTGCTCAAGAAAGGGAGTAAATCGTGGGGTGGGGAGGGGCTCAAGGAAGGTAGGCCTGGTGGGGAGGCCCTGAGGGTGGAGAGGAAAGTCCAGGGGAGCGTGCAGGAGGCCCACCTTGGAGGGAAAACTAACCCTACCTTGAACATATGCACCTTGTACTGACCAGGGTCCGAGGCCTGTGCAGGAGGAGGGAGGCCTGACTTGACTGCCCCCAACTCCCTTCCTGCCAGAACTATATACCTCCCGGCAGCCTAGGCTCAGATCAGGTGGCCACAGCCTAGGCTGGGTCAGCTGGGGAGCCCCCTCTCCACTGACAGCTGCCCAGGCCCTCCAAGGACCCCAAGAGCTACAGGAACCTACATGTCACACTTCCTTGCCTCCACTGATGCGCCCGCTTAGGTGACACCAAGTTCCAGTGAGCGCTGTACCAGGAAGACCAAGGGCAAAGCCTGCTGTGGCCAGGTGCTTAACATGGGCTATCCCTTCCCCATAATCCTGTTTGCCCACAAAGACACCGAGTCTCCCAGAGGTTCAGTAGGCCAGACTGTGGTCACCCAACCGGTAAGGGACTCTGGGCTCCTACCCACATTAAGCTAGTGTGGTGGTTTATGAACATGGACTCTGCAGCCAGAGGCCCTGGGTTCAAATCCCTACTCCTCAGGTATGTCAAACGTGCAGCCGCTGTGGGAAACAGCTTGGCAGGTCCTCAAAATGTTAAACACAGAGTTACCATGTGACCCAGCAATTCCATCCCTAGGGATCTACCCAAGCGAGATGAAAACACACATTCACACCAACACTTGTACACAGATGTTCACAGCAGTGATCTTTATGATAATAAAAATGTGGAAACAATCCAAATATACATCAATGGATGAATAAACAAAATGTGGTCTATCCAATACAATGGAATACTATTTTATCATAAAAAGGAATGACGTATTGACACACAGCCTACAACACAGATGAACCTTGAAAACATGATGCTCTGGGAAAGAAGCCAGTCACAAAGAACCACATATTGTATGACTCCATTGATAAGAAATGTCCAGAACAGGCAAATCCCTAGAGACAGAAAGTAGATTAGTGCTGCCAGGGGCTAGGGAATGTCTGCTTATGGTTTCTTTTGGGGTGACGATGGACGAGTTTTGGAATTAGACAGTGGTGATGGCTGCACAACTCTGAATACACAAGAGGCTACTGAGTTGTACACTTGAAGAGGATGAATTGTATGGTATGTGAATTATATCTCAATAAAGCTGTTATTTAAAAAAAAACCCTACTCTTCACTTGTTGGTTTTGTGATCTTGAGCAAAGTCAGTGTCTCAGTTCCCCCATCTGCAAAACGGGGCCAGTAATTGTACCTACGTGCTAAGGGTTACTGTGAGGATTAAATGAGTTAATGCATGACGTGCTCTAAGCCGCTGTCTCACTGGGTGCCAGCTCTTTCCCTCGGTCTGACTCTGCTGCCCACGCTGCCGTGGCTCACTGCCATCCACTCACCCACCACACTGCCCTTTGGTTCTGCACACTTGCCAGGCTCCTACCTTTTTCTTTTGTCCCCCAAATTTCCATAAAACATACATGCTATCAAACTTATCATCTTGATCATTTTAAAGTTTACTGTTCAGTAGTAAGTGCATTCGTATTGTTTTGTTAACTGATCCCCAGAACTCTTCATCTTGCAAAACTGAAACTCTATACTCACTGAATAACAAGTCCCCACTCACCCCGCCTCGCCAGCCCCTGGCAACCACCACTCGACTTTCTGTCTCTATGAATCGACTTCTCTAGGTACCTCATGTAAGGGGAATCAAACACTATTTGTCTTTCTGTGACTGGCTTATTTCACTTAGCATAATGTCCTCAAGGCTCCTCCATGGTGTAGCATGTGTCACAATTTTCCTTCCTTTTTAAGGCTGGATGATACTTTGTTATAAGTACAGACCACATTTTGCTTATCCATGCATTTGTCTATGGGCACTTGGGTTGCTCCCATCTTTTGGCTGTTGTGAATGATGCTGCCATGAACATGGGTGGGCAGATAAGACCCCAAGCTTGTAAGCCTAGATCTCAGAGGTCAGAGTGTGTCCAATGTATTATAATTAAGGCAAGGAAGAGTGTAAGGCATCCAGAGGTGAGCTTCCCCTTAGAAGGTGTAATTTAACACACTCACCACAAACTGAGTAGCTAAAGATTTGGGGGAACTGGCAGCTGGGGGTGATGCTGGTAGGCCTGTCTGCTTGTGCCAAGGTGCAGCACTGGGTCTTGGACAACCAGAATCTGACTGCTCCAGCACCAGTGGGACTAGGCTGGTTTATTCAGGGCTGGTTCCTCAGACCGGGGGTCTGTTATAAGAAAAACATTGGCCGGCAAGCGCAAGCTCAGTCCTTTGCAACAGAAGATGAGTCAGTGCAGTGGAGCACTGGTCCTGAGGAGGCCTCGACATGCACCTGGCGTGAGGACAGAGGGGGACTAGCTCTCCCACCCTATACCCTGAGGCACAGGTGATCCCAGAAAGCCACTGACCCAGCCCCAGGGTGGCTTCAAGAGCTATCTGGCTGGATGAAAGCTGGCTAGGGCGATCACACATTCTGGTTTGCCCTGTTGTCCAGGGTACTTATTTTTAGTGCTCCCTGTTATTCTCAGAAGTGTCCCCATTTGGATGATAAATTACAGAGTCACCATATCAGTTACCCATTGCATAACAAATTACCTGAAACAACAAACTTGTGTATCTCTCACAGCTCCTATGGGCTAGGAATGTGGGCATGGCACACCTGGGCACTTCTGGCTGAGGGTTTCTTATGAGGTTGCAGCCCAGGTGCTAGGTGGGGCTGCGGTCATTGGAAGGCTTGCCTGGGGCAGGAGGATCTGTTGTCAAGGTGACTCACTCACAGGCTGGCTGTTGGTGGGAGGCCTCAGTTCCACTCCACTGTGGGCTTCTCCACAGGGGTGCTTGAGTGTCCTTACAACATGGCAGCTGGCTTCCCACAGAGCAAGAGAGAGACTGAGCAAAGCAGTGCCAGGCAGAAGCTATCTTTTTAAGCCCTAGCCCCAGAAGCCTCGCAGTATTGCTTCTGTTCCCTTCTGCTCATTAGAAGAAAGTCACTAATCCAGACCCCACACTTAAAGGCAAGGGAGGTCTAGCTTTTGAAGGGAACAGTGTCAAAGAATTTGGGGTATTTAAAAACTACCACAGTTACTCTAAAACTAGGGCATGTGTGGTGGAGAGATGGGGCAAAGCCAGAGGGGACAGAAGTCAGACCAAAGAATATTCACAGTGCCAGATAAGGATCAGGGCGCAGTCTGAGAACGGTCTTGAGCAAGGCAGAGATACAGTCAGAGATTCAGAGTGAACCATGACATCTACCCCAGCACCACCTCTGGTGAGGCCACAGGGCCTCCACTCAGCCCCCGCAGTACCAGCTGTCCCCTCCTTCTGGGTCTTTGGGCCTCTCACCCTCTACCTTTGGCAGAGAACACACCTTTTCTTCCCACTGGACCAAAGCTCCTTTTGTGTCTTCCACTGGGCCCTGCACATAGCAGGTGCACGTTGCAGGGTTTCTGCATGAACAAAACATACCAATTTGCACCAACCCCAAGCTGTGGTCACACGGGCCACAAGTCCCAGCCTGCACTCTGCATACACCTTTCTCTTTCCAGCCTCCAGGCCTTTGCTCCTGTGGTTCTTCCTGTCCAGAGGGCTCTGGCTGTGCTAACCATTTGCACTGTCCTGGAGGCAGACGGGACTGGTGGCAAAGCTGTTTGGATAATTCAGTGGGGAGATGAGGAGGACTGACGCCTGGAGAAGCAGGGGGCTCGGGCGAGGAGGGGCGGACCTCGCTAAGCAGTCGGATGTGGGGCAGGCCAAGGACAACTCTGTGCTTTCCATACCTGGTGCTTGGGAGCTGGGGCTGAGCCAGCCCCTTTCTCTGGGGCAGCAACAGGTCATGGATACCCCAGGCGGGTGTGGGAATTGGCTCTGGGGCTCACCCTGTTGCCCTCCCCACCTCCTCCATCCGTGCCCACTCCCTCCTGCTCCTTGCCCGGCCTGTCTTCTTTCATCCCCAGCACCTCTACCTCCTGACATCTCCCTATTCCACCCAGACTCAGCTCACAGTGCCACCTCTTCTAGGAAGCCTTACTTGCTTGCAGCTGGGGGATGCTACAGCATTTTGGCTGCCCCTTTCAGAGCCGTAAATGCCTGGCGTCCTTGGTGAGGTACCTGGAGGGCAGTGACAGAATCTCCACGTCCTAAATCAGAGTGTGATTGTATGCGCATAAGAAGCCTTAGAAAAATCTCCTAACCCTGGGCTTTTCAAACTCTGCCTCCACAGACGGTCACTGACCAGCTTAAAGGGCATTTTCTCTCTCAGCTGATACTTACTGGAGTTGACAGTAGACCAGGCTCTATCTGAAGTGCTTGTCATGGTTTGTCTCTCTAAGTCCTCACAACAATCTAGGCAGTGGACATGATCACTATACCTGTTTTAGAAACTGAGCACACAGACAGGTCAAGCATCTTGCCCAAGGTCACACCGCCGGGATGTAGGGGTGCTGGGATTCCACCCCAGGTGCCGGGTCCCAGGTCTTAACTCCCCTGCCAGCCTGTCTTTCCCTAATGCAATCAAACAGTGGCTTCAGCCCCATGCACTCAAGAAAACAGTGGACTCTGAATGGACTTTTTGCAACTTTGAGCTTTTCTCCTGTAAACGCCTCTACCCGAGACTTGCAGACTGCGGGTCTGGCCCAAGTGGGCAGTGTGGATTTCTGTGAGCACGTGCTTACTGCATGTCACTTTGGTGCTTTTTCTTGCCAATCAAATGGACTTTCTGGATACAAGCATTTCACAAGCAAAAAAAGACGGTGCTGCAGCTTCCTGTCACCTGAACTTGCATTTCAGGATAATGATCTTGCCCCCGCCCCCGCTTCATTGCCATGGACTCTCAGTGACACCTCTGCTTAGTGGCCCCTGGGGAGTGGGTGTCCAAACCGGTGTGATTTTAGACCTGGCTGAGTGGTCTCAGGATAGGTTCTGCGACCACACTTCCTGGGTTCAAATCTCAGCTCTGCCACTTCTGTGTGTCCTTGGGCACTCAAGGTCCTCAGTTTCCTCATCTGAAAAATGGGGACAATCCAGCTCCAACTTTAGAGGGTTGCTGTGAGGATTAAATGAACTAACAGATATATGGTGCTTGGAACAGTGCCTGGAATGTAGTAAATGCTTTATAAGTGTCAGCTATTATTGTTGTCATTGTTGTTTTTACCATACACTTATTAATTATTCCCAGTTTTCCCTTCCGGGGTTGCAACAGCAAATTGGGGTCCCCAGGGAGCCCCACCTCCCAGAGGCCACAAGCTTCCAGGCAGCCGGCCCCAGCTGCAGTGGTGGATCCTGATTAGTTCGTGATAGTCTCATTTCCTGTAACTGTGACTGGTGGAGGAATGCTCATGTGCCTAGTTCTGACCAATGAGATGAGAGTCTGTGTATGAGGGGGTGTGTTCCCAGAAAGGTTTTCTCATAGACCCTGGGAGGCAACAGCCCTTTCGCTTCCCTGAGTCCTCGCCACCCCGTCCTGTGACTGCCCATAATGCCTGGAGCTGCCCCAGCCATTCCACAGAGCCAAAGAGAAAGACCGGGCCCTTGATGACATCATCAAGCCTTTAAGTTACCAACCCTCAAACAGCCCGATTCATGACCTCACCGCGCAAAGTTCATACTTCTTATTGTCTGGGCCAGCTTATTTGCAGCCCAAAGGAGCCTGCTGATATTCCATGGTTGCTCACATTACATCTTTTTGAGATTAAGCCCATCATACCAGAGGAAGGATCTGAGCTCAGCTGTGCTCTCAGGGAAGACTTCCTGGAGGAGGTGAGGCTAAAATGGAATTTAAAAGAAGGAGCAGGTGAAAAAGGGGGGTAGGGCAAAGAGCAACATTCCAGGCAGAGAGACAAAGGCCTGAGGCTAGAGACACTATAGCGTGTGTGTATGCACGCAAATAATCTTTGTGGCTAGGAGCCATGTGAGCTGAGACTGGAATGATGGGGTGGGCTGTGGCGGGCCCTCAGCCAGGCTACAGAACCTCAGGCTATCACAGGGCGAAGCTCTGTGGTAGCCTTGATTTTGCTCAGCCAGGGTCTCCGCCTCCAGCTTTGTGCCTAGAATAAGTGTACTCAGCCTGCCTTCTGCCCCCTATTCCAGCCACACTCAGATGCTACCCTGAGAGTTGGGGCCGGGGCACTGGGCCTTGTTTCTCCAGGTGTGATTCAGCCTGCCGAGCCTCTTCCAGCCCCCAAGGCACTCAGAAAAGACTCTGGCTGGAATCTGGGTCACTCTGCACGAGTCAGACATCCATCAGATAGGCAGTTACTAAGTGCCTACAAAGCAGTGTGCTAAGCACAGCAGAGAAAGGACCTGGTTCAAATCCCAATCCTGTTTCTTCCCAGCTGTGTGACCTTGAGCAGGCCACTTTACTTCTCCAAACCCAGTGTCTTCATCTCTTTGGAACAGATGGTAAAAATCAGTGGTAGCTCTATTATCTCTGGTACTGGAAGGGGGGTGGTGAGAGAAGGAAAAGATAAAAAGATGCACAAAAAGCTTCCTGAAAGTAAGGTTTATAATCTAGGTGGTGGGAGAATAAGACAAGCAAATGATATACTGTTACGGAAAAAAGTTGAGAAGTGAGGAAAGGTTAAGGGGAGGAAGTAGTAAGTCTAGATGGGAAGTGATGAGGGACACGCATTCCTGGCAGAAGATAAGGCCCACAAAGGCAGGGCGGAAGGGATGCAGAAAGATCTACAGGTTCCATCCCGTGCTCCTAAAGCTTTAGAACAGTACGCTGCAAATACAAGGGGTGAACATAACTGTTGAATGTGGGTGTCAATGAACCTGTAATAGCAAATCTCTGAGCCTGAGCCAGAAAGATGCTGATTCAAATCTGGGCTCTACCACTTACAGCATGACCTTGAATGAGTCACTTAACATTTGAGCCTCAGATTCCTTCATTGCAGACTCCTTCATTCCACCTAATTCACAGAGTTGTACCGTGGCATATGCAGGATACTGAACCAGGATCTGGCTAAATCCTATTTTAAAGCCCTAAGATACAGTGCCACCTCCTGCAGGAAGCCTCCCAGGCTCCCTCAGGCAGTCCCCCAGATCCTGCTGCTACCCACTAGGTACTCCCTTCCCTGCTGTATTGTGATCACCTCTTCTTCCTTTCCCACCAGGTTCTGGGCTTCAAAGAGGAAGAGGCAGGGTATCTCAGCATCTCTTGAACCTAGCTGCACCCGCACACAGAGTGGGCATCTACTGATGCCACATCCCTCCCCAAGCCTCCACCCAGGTAGACATGAGAGGGAGGAAGTGACTAAGTCTGCTGGGGGTGGAGGCAAGAGGGGTTCAGGAAAGTTTTGGGTGATAGCACTAGATGTTGAGGGTTGAATAGGAATTTACTGCTGGGGGGTGGGAGGAGGAGGTTCCAGAGAGGGAGGGAGGGAGGGAGAGAGGGAGAGAACTAAAGCAGGGAGGTGTGAAGGGAAGTAAATTGTGGGTCACACAGTATTTGCCAGAGAGTGACTAAAGATGAGAATTCTGGCTTCAGATCCCAAAGGGTCTCAAATGCCATGCCGAGGATTCACCCCTACAGGGAGTGACTGAAAACTTGTAAACAAGGCACAGTGACAAAAATGACAGGGCTATGGGCCACCACTTGGGGGCAGGTACTGATGGAAAAATCAAAAAAAGGACCAAAAGTTCTACCTGGATGACTGATCATTGAAAATTGCTTAAATAATATATCCACACCCCACTAGCCCTTATACTTGCAGAAAAGCCAATTTCCACAATCATTCCATGCTACACACACACAACAGCTCTGTGAAACCTAGGGGGCCAAGTGGTGCTGTCTTCATCATAGATGGACAAAGTCAGAGCCAGAGAAGGGAAGGGGCCTTGCCATGGTCACACAGGCAATGAGGGGGCTAGTCACAACCTGAAGCCAGTGTCCTGGCCCAGAGTGCTGGGGAGGCAGGCCTTTGGCCATTTGACAAATGTGCTCAGCACCTTCTAGGGCCAGACCCTGCACACATGGAGGTGACCTTTGACCTCTGAGTCATCTTGAGACTGGACTGGTCACCTGGGCCTCAGACCAGCTGCCTCTTGCAAGAGTGGGAGAAGCGGGACCCACTGAGGGGTGCGGTTTCTGTGGTCAGACAGGTCAGCAGGGGCTCACCCCCAGGACAGGTCTATCTATGAGTCCTCCAAACTGGACCCTGGGCTGGGGGCTGGAAGAGGGCCAATCCCTCCGTAAAGGGAAAGGGGCAGAGGGAGTGGCCCTTTGCTGCCTTTCTAAGAAGCCCCCAAATGCCCCCTCCTCCCAGCACCCAGGCCCCGCACAGCAGCAGCCTGAGTCATCATCCCGGTGGTTTGAATGGTAGCCGAGAAATCAGCCAGGGGGCTGCCTGGGGCTGACGGCCAAGGGTTGGAAAAACAAGGCCATTTTCTCTTAACTCCAGCCTTGGAATCTCCAGACAGGCTAGGGGGTGGGGAGCAGAGGGCAGGTAGATGCAGAATGGGTGGGTGTCAACAACCAGACGGGGCTGGGGTCGGGGGCAAGGAGGAGGGGGAGGTTCAGAATCGGAGCTGTTGGCTTTTGTTTTCAAATGACCTGTTTAATAATTACCTTTGCAATCAAAGGAGCCAGGGCCCAGAGAAGGTGAGGATTCCAACCCTCCATACCCCAGCAAGCAGCCAGAGAAGAAAGTAAACAAGATGCCACTGGCTCTCATTCCATCTCGCAAACAATGGCGGGACTGAGCTGCCCGCTCACACACACACATCGAAGTGAGATTTCCAGGGAAGAACTTTAACAGGCAGATAAGAGGCTCGGACTGAATTATTTCCCCACATCCCGGGAGCTCCCCTGAACTCAGCACCCAAGGGGGGGTAGCCTAGGGGCCCTGCATTTTAACATTAACCTTGACCTGTAATTTATTCATTCATTTTGCAGAGAAGGAGAATTACCTCTGCCTCAACGCCCGGAAAACCCAGCCAGCAATAACTTCATCCCTTTCAACAGTCACAATGGTGGACAAACAAGGGATTTAAGTTACAGCGGCTAGCTTGCACTCACACTCCGCTGGGCTAGGGCTCCTTAAAAAAACACCACCCTAATCCAAGCACCCACCGGGGCTCACAAAAGTCAGACCCTGACCGGCAGTAGGAAAAATTCAACTTGGTTTTTTTTTTTTTTTTCAACCTCCCAAGGCCTTCAACTATTTTTCCTCCTGCAGCATCCAAGCCCAGCCTCAAGGCAGAGCCATAAACACGCCTGCTCCTCCCCCTTCCACGGTTCGGCAACCGCCCCCCCCGCCGCCCCCCCCAACCTTCCCGGACCCAGAGGAGAAAGAACCACAGCGACCCTCACCCGCAGCCCCCTCCTCTGCCCTCCCCCAGCCGCCCGCGCCGGCCGCAATCCTCGTAGGCACCTTGAGATAAACACCCACTAATGATTTTATGATTTTCTGCTCTGGGTAGCCGCGCTCAGCAGAATCCCTTCCCCCGCCCAGGCGACGGGGGCCGGCCCAACGGAGGATTGGGGGATGGGGGGCGTTAGTTTGTTTTTTACACTGCCGCGTCTCCACACCTGTTTTTCATTCATTCATTCGTTCGTTCATTCATTCATTAGCGGATTCGTCACAGCTGCCTCCCCGGCCCTCTGGATCTCAGGGAGAGGATGGGAGGGGGCTAGGGTGGGGGAGACAGCGGCAGGGGTGCATCTTGTAGGGAGGGTCGGGGGGGAAGGACCCCGTTGGAGGGCATTTTGGGTGGCTTTGTCAAACACAAGACGAGCGATGCGGCGGGGGCGGGGCGGGGGCGCTCCCCGGGGCTCGAAGTTGTTTTCCGAGCCGCGGCGGCGAGGACAGCCGCCCGGGTGCGCCTCTTTGTCTCTCCCCGGCCGGCGCCGCGTCCCCGCGCGCTCACCTGGTCTTGGAGGACAAGAAGGCAAGTTTGATCAGGCCGTAGGTGAAGAGCGGGATACTCTCCTTGGCGACGCTGGCAACTTGCAGCCGGTGCTCCAGTATGTGGAGTTCCATCGTCCGCCCGCGCTCCGCGGCAGCTCATCCGCGGGGGGCGAGCCGCGGCCCCCGCCCCCTGCACGCCCAGCCGGCACCAAGCGCCGCGGGCAGCCGGCCCGGTGACCGGGAGCTCGGCGCCGGGCGGGCCGGGGCGGACAAAGGGGAGGCCCGCCAAGCCGCGAGGGGCCGCGGGCGGCGGGCGAGGGCGGCAGCGCTGGCGGAGCAGCAGCGCGCGGCGCCCGGCGCGGAGAGCAGCTGGTGTTCGCTGTAACAAACAACTTGCCACTCAAACGCCGGCCCGCTGGGCATGCGCGGCCGCCGCAGGGCGTGCCGGGACTTGTAGTCGCGCGGCCCGGGCGCCGGCCGCCGCTGATGTCGGGGGCTGGGCGGCCGCCCTAGGGGCCCGCCCGAAGCGCTGGGGGAAAATGCTGGAGCGCGGGCCCCCACGGGCCCACGGGGAGTCGAAGGGCAGAAACGGGGGCCTTTCGAGCCAGCCTGAGCCTGAGTGCACGCTCTGTCCCTCAGAGCTCGGGACTAGGCGCTTTTGGGCGCAAAGCGAGTCGCCCACAGAACTCGCGCGCTGGAGGAGACCTGAGTCTGGGAGGGGAGAGATTTGGAGAAACCGGTAATTACAGTGCAGAGAAGCAAAACAGAGAGGGGTGCGGGGGACAGAGATGGGGCCTTGGGGGGTTTCCTGGAGGAGGGGACATCCAGGCTGGGTTCTGAGGGATGAACGGGACCTCGCTGAGGAGGGGGAGGGGGCGCGCGGGGTTGGAGGCCAGCAGTCTTCCAGGCAGAAGGAACAGCGTGTCCAAAGGCACAGAAGCGTGAAAGCCCCCACGGTGCTGTGTTTGGCTTTGTTGGAGCGGAAAATGTGAGGGAGGAGAGGCAAGAGATAAGGCAGGCGCAGTCACCAGGAGTCCGGTCGAGAGGGTCATGTGTGCAGAGTTAATGAGGCGGCCGTTTATCCGGCGGGAGAGAGGGTGATGGGGACTGCGAATTAGGGAAAAGTCCGAAATACACCCGAAGGGCTTCCCACCCCGGGGCCGGTGTACCCGTGACTACGTCCCGCAACGGCTCCCCCTTAATGGCTGACTGGAATTTTGGAATTTTCTAGGTTAAAGTTACTGGTGCTCTGCTCGTTGGCAGAGTAATTTGGGGACGTGATGGGTCAGGTTTACCTGCTGGGCCCGTCTGGGAACTCTCTTGGAGGAAGATTCTGGTCATGCCCTCTCACATTCCTCTCTCAGCCCACCTCTGTGAGGTAGGGACACATCAGGCTACCTCATTTCCACAAAGGGGCTTGAAGCCCGCAATCTGGTGGCTCTTAAAGCGTGTTGACCCCCTTCCCGGTTTACTTTCACTAAAGAATTTATCACCATCTAATAAAGAATATTCTTTTTTGTTTTGCTTGTCTGTCTCCCTCTTCTAGCATCTCAGCTCCATGAAGGCAGTGGTTTTTGTCTGTTCTCTGCTGTATTCCCAGTGCCTGAAATGTGGTTGGCAGGTGAGAGACATGCATTCAGTATTCATGGAATGCATAAATGCGTACGTCTATTCCTCTAGCATCTAGAGGCCTAGAAGGCCCCAAAAGAAATGCATTCAGGGGCCAGGCAAGTGTGAAGATGTGTGAAGCAGTTGGGTATCAGACAGGTGGAAATGGTACAGAAGGGAGGCCAACCTGAAGGCATAAAATTTATTAAAACAAAACCCCCAAAACAAAAAACCAACAGGTGAAACCAAATAAACAAGGCTAAAGGCAGGATTTGGTCAGTTTTCTGACTTCTGCTTTCAATGGCCTAAGTCTAGTTTTTAATCTGCAAGCCATGACCCATGAGTGGGTGGTGAAATCAATTTAGCAGGGCATGACTAGCATTAAAAAATAAATTATATTGAATAGAAAATGACACAGAGCTTTGCACATAGTATGGGTAGGTTACTATCATCTTTTCTGTGTTCCAGGAAACTTTCGTTTTGGCCACACATGAACGTGTGGGCACGCAGGCATGTGTGTGCGTCTCTGTGTGTGCATGCACTGGATCTTTATGCAAAGGTATTTCTTTTTGTGCATCTTGGTCAAAAACATTTGAAAACACTGGGCTTTCTAGTTAATCAAGCCAGACTATTGTAAAGTTTGCAAATTTAGACCATGTTGGTTGGATTTATAGAATTGCTTTCACTGAGCTATATTTGGTGCTTAAGATTTCTGTGACACTGACACCTGAAATGAATGTTGGGATGTTGAGGAAACTGACCTCTAGGTTGCCAAATGCAGAGGATGGTTTCAGGCTGGGGCTAGGGTGAGACATTCACTCTCAAGGTTATGCAAGTACTGGCGTGGCATGTTCTCATGGAATTCACTCCTCTCTTGATTCCTTAGCATTGTACTCTTCTGGTCCTATCCTGGTTCTTCTGGTTTTCCCTCTTTGGTTTCTCCTCCACCCAACCCTAAAATGAGCAGAGGCCCACCTGGTGTTCCTTCCTGTGGTGTATTTTTACAGCAATGGCTGCCAGTGAATCACGCCTCCTGGGAAGCCATCCCACACTGACTTTGGGTTTGGCCATGTGAATTTCTTTGGCCAGTGAAGTCTTACCTTGGTAGCACATGTACTTGGTAAGTCCTGTGCATTGAGACTTGCCCACTTGGATGCTCCTCTGAGGCCACTATGCTGTAAAGAAGCCCAAGTGAAAGTTAACATGGAAAGAGAGGCCCAAGTGTTCCAGCTGTTCCAGCTGAGCCCTGTCCCCTGCCGACAGCTGGCATCAACCAGACATGTGAGTCTTGGACCTTCTAGCTCACTGTCCAGATGAATGCAGCCCCATGAATGAGCCAGGTGAAACCAGAAGAGGAACTACCCAACCAACCTATAGAAGAATATTAAATACAGCTGACCCTTGAACAACATGGGTTTAAACCCCTCGGGTCCACTTATACACCATTTTTTTGATAGTGGATAATGCAGTGCTGCAAGATCCATGATTGGTTGCATCTGTGGTTGTGGAGCCGTGGATATGGAGCCACGTATATGGAGGGCCATCTATTAATTATAAGCAGATTTTCAACTGCAAGGAGGGTCATCATTTCTAATCCCCTCCTTGCTCAAGGGTCAACTGTAGTTGTTTTTAGCCACTAAGATTTGGAATGGTTTGTTATGCAGAAATACCTAGCTGATGCATTCCCTCAACCCTCATCTTCTCTCACTCTGTGGGTGGACTCAGTCTCTGGCTTCTAATATTTTGAGGGCCCGCAAACTGACAGTTCTAGCTCAGAACATGTTCCGGAGGCCCTGATTCACATATCTAACTTCCTAGTCATTGGTTACATCCACCTAAATGTTCATCAGCCTTGACCAGCCCAACCTGTTCACACCTTACCTCATTATCTAACCCACCCCAGCCCTTTTCCTCTTCCTCCTGTAGTCTCTGTCTTGGTTGATAACATCATCGCCAATCCCTAAAGTTACTAGCCTGATATGGCATGTTGTGATTTCCAAGATGGTTGCAACAAGATTTTTTATTCTGCATGCTCTCCTGGCAACATGACATTGATCATCAACCCATTAGGAGGTGGGTCAATGTTCCCGCCTCTTGAATCTGAGCAGGCCTGTGACCACAGAGGAAACGACACCTGTGACTTCTGAAACTCGATCATAGCTGCTGATCCTGTTTCCATCTGGTCCTCTTGGGGCACTCACTCTCTGAACGCCTCTGTCATGCTGTGAGGAAGCATGGGCCACATGGACAGATCACAAGTGGAAATTTGTTTTGGTTTGTTAGGGCTGCGTAACAAAGTAACACAGACTAGGGAATTAAAAAACAGAAACTTATGGTCTCACAATTCCGGAGGCTAGAAGTTCAAGATCCAGGTGTTGGCAGGGTTGGTTCCTTCTGAAACCCCTCTCCTTGGCTTGTAGGTGGCCACCTTCTCCCTGTGTCCTCACGTGGTCTTCCCTCTGTGTGTGTATCTGTGTCCTAATCTCCTCCTCTTATGAGGACACCGGTAATAATGATTAGAGCCCACCCTAATGACCTCATTTTAACTTAATTACCTCTTTAAAGACCCTATTGCCAAATACAATCATATTCTGAGGTAGTGGGGGTTAGGACTTCAACATATGAATTTGGAGGAGTGGTGGGCACAGTCTGGCCCATAGCAGTATTCCAGCCAGCAGCCCCAGCTGAGGTTTCAGTTGACAGCCAGCATCACCACCAGACCTGGGAAGAAGGCTTCACATGACACAAATGAGAGACCCTGAGCAAGAACCACCCAGCTGAGCCCAATCAGCCTCTCATGAGAGATAATAATAAAATAATTATTGTTGTTCTAAACCACTGCATTTAAATAGCAATAGATTATTGGTATATTCTAGAATCAACCTGGTTGGTGGTGGTGACGAGGGGGTGGGGGACAGGGGAGAGCTGACCAGGGAATTATCTGGGTCAGGATAATTGATACCTCTTGCTTCCCCGCTCCCCCATCTAATCCGTCACCAAGTCTTAATGATTTTGTTTACTGCACACCTCTGTAATCCAGCCTGTCCCTTCACCTTGACCATCATGTTCCCATGTCCTAAATGGTTACAGTGGCCTCCTAATGTCCATTCCATCCTCCTCATGTTGCCAAGGTAGCTGTTCTATGCTGTGGCCCTACCACCTGTAACTCTTTCAGCAACCATGGCTCTCTTAAGAAAACCAAGCTCAGATCCTCCATAGATGGTCTTAATGTGAAGGGAAGGAGGCTTCCTTGCTCCTAGACCCACCCTCTCCAAGATGGTAGTCATTGGCCAAACATGGCTATTGAGCATTTGAAATGGAGCTAATGCCATGAGAAGCAGAAACTTTAATTTTACTTCATTTTAATTAATTTAAAATTAAAAACTGATACTCAATTCAGTTATTGGAAAACATTCAAGTATGTTTGGAAAGAACTGCCAACTGTCCTGGTTTTCCTGGGACTGAGCTTTCAGGATGTGGAACTGTGAGTTTTAAAACCAGGACTTGGGTAAACAGGGATGATTTGGTGACACTACTTTGAAACAACTTGGTTATGGAAATCTATGAAATCCAAATACAGATCAAGTGTTGTGGATGAGAATTAAGCATCTGAATGGAGATGTGCCATAAATGTCAAATATATTCTGGCTTTCAAAGACTTGGTATGAAAAAAAAATGTAAAATATCTCATTAAAAATTTCATATATTGATTACATGTTAAAACGATAGTATTTTGGATATTGTGTTAAATAGAATATATTATTAAAATTAATTCCATCTGTTTCTTCTTTACATTTTAAAATTTAAAGTCATGTATAGCTTGCATTATATTTTTATTAGGCAGCCCTGCTCTAGAGCAGTGGTTCTTAAACTGTGGCTGGTGTCAGAATCACAGGGGCACTTGGTAAAGATGCTGAGGCCCAGGCCCTGTCCTGCTTTGAGGAGCCTGGGTCTCTGTTCTTCATCAGCTCTCCAGGCCTCAATCACCCTGCTGTGGTGGGGTAGTGTGTGGGAACGTAGATGCCAGCAGCCCCTTTCTTCTTAAGTCTAGGGTCTCTGGACCTAAGAAAACAATGCCCAAGAACCGGCAGGACTTCTCTATCTGCCTGGCTAAGGCCTAGCGTGGGTTTTACCAGCATGGGCTGCTCAGATGGCGTAGGAATGGAAAAAGAAGAGAGGGAGGAGACGGCCAGGAGAACTAAGGGGCATCTTTTTCTGGGGCTCTGATTCTTTCTGGATCCTTCCCTAGTCCCTAGGTGAGCTGACCTCAAATATCTTTCCCTGGGTTTGACAAACAACACTGAGGGCCGTGGGGCGTCACTGAAAGTTCTGAGCAGGGGAGGAGCCCAATGAAATGGACGCCCTGTTGGCCTATTCTGAGGGAGCCTCAACCACCTCCCTTTCTCACACTTTTCCACAGGACTGCAGGAAGAAGCGATTTCTCAGATTCTTTGCTAGAGATGGCCCCTCCCACACGCTCACCTGCACTCCCACAGGAAAGGATTACTGGTCCTCAAAGTGCAGTGGGCTGAATTACTGTAAACTGTCACAGCTTAATCCCCATCAGCCATCATCCTGGTCTCGGGCAGAGGCTCTTCCTTCCTTGGTGCTCCCAGGCCTGCCCAGCCTTGCCAGGAGCCCCCAGAGACCAGGTCCCGGCTCTCTGCTGCAAATCCACACTTAGACACCAGGTGTCACTCAGCCCCACCAAGGGAGAGAGTGTGTGGTATGGGAAACCAATCAGCCAACCAACCAACCAACCTACCAACCAACCAACCAACCAACCAACCAACATCCTGCATCCTAGAGAACCAGGCCTAGTCTGAATTTGGCGTCTATCCCATTCAGTGCTGTGCAAATTACATCTTTCTCTGCTTTGGTTTCCTCATCTGCAAAATGGGCATAATGGTACCTCTCTCATAGGGCATTCATGTGTGGGGATTAAATGAAAGAACCCCTTTGGGAAAGCCTCCAGCACTGCTCCTGGCACTCAGTAGATGCTCAGTAAATATTTGTTGAATGAATTAATGAATCAATGCGTGGATGGGCAGCTCTTTGGCAGTCTGGCCTCAAGGGCAGGCCCCCTCCGTGGTGGTTTGTATTCTACTCCTTCCCGGCTTGTGGCTCCCTGCAGTGAAAGAAGAAAGTAAGGAAATGGGTGTGTCTAGGGCTTCTCCTTGGTGCCTGCCTGTGCCTCATTGCATCTGATTCCCTGGAGAGGTAGGGATTCATATGCTCATTTTACACATGGGGAGACTGAAGCTGGGGGAAGGTCAGGAGGAGAGGACCTGAGGACACAGCTTTTCTTGGGTCTCCCAAGGGCCTGCACCAGGGCTGAGAACACAGTGCTACTAAAGGAAGGCCCACGGGTTGAGTCAATGAGTGAACGTCAGGCACCGTGATGACACTGGGAGCCCCATCCCCTTTCTTGTGACATCCTTGGGCAGGGCTAGGGCAGGACAAGAGGCACCAGAGTCTGTCTTCTCTCTCTCTCTGTCTTGGATTATTTCCTTTCATACCTTCCTTCTGCCTCCTCCCCTTCTACTCCTTAGCCTGTTCCCTTTCAGCAGTATTTTCTCCTTTCTTTCCCTTTCTTCCTTCCTTCCTTCCTTCCTTTCATTCTTTCTTTCTTCCTTTCCTCCTTTCTCCTTTCCTTTCCCTTCCCTTTCCTTTTCTTCCTTCTTTCATTCTTCCTTACTCTCTGCTTCCCTCCTTCTCCTCCGACCCCCGACCTTTTGTTATAATCTGTGACTGAGGACCAGGCTGCATAACCTCTAAGAACCAAAAGGTTGACATGCTGGAATATAGAGGCTGAGGGGCCTCCACACCCCTACCATTCACACCCCAGTACCTCAGTTTCCTCATCTGTAAATTGGTTTGTTTTAAGGACTTGGGGTGGTATGTGTAGGTGCTGAGTACAGCCCTGACCGATGGGAAGAGCCTGATGGGTGTGAAGTGTTGCTGATGTTATTTCACCTGTGCCTAAGGCAGGCCTCACTGCAGCTCTTAAATGTCGTGGGAACTGATTCTGGAGAGCATCAAGGTCTGAGATTCTGAAGGTATGATTTGGGGTAAATTGTGCATCAATTTCGTGATCACTTAAATGCAAGTGTCTGGTTGGCTGCTTCCCAGGAAAGTGGCGAGCCATTGGTCATTAAGTTGTTGGGAAAATGACAGCTGAGTCCTGTGGAACTAACACACAGCCTAGTTTGGATTGTAAGCTCAGGGAGGGCAGGGCTGGGATGATGTGTGGCCTTCCCCGGGGTGGTGTTCATTCAAGGCTTGTGGAGTGACTCAGGATGCACATGTGGTGACTAGCAAGTAGGGGTGGCCTGAGGGTCCCGAGTGACCCCAGATCCAGAGTAGCCCCAGAGTTCCTTCTTGGCAGGTCACAGGAGAGAGAGCTGTACCCAGGACATCTTTTTACACATTGCAAAGGTGATTTGCTCTCTTGGGAAGGAATCTGGTCCCTTTAATATCCTTTGTGAAGATGCAGAAACATCTGCAGTGGAGACTGCTGGGATTGCTCATGAGATATTAGCCACATCTCGGTGAAAAGAGCAATTTGTCAGAGGACGTTCCTTCCAGTGACAGAGAACCTTTCAGAACTTGATTGCACTTAATGTACCAGCCTTTCCAAAGTATTTTATTCCACCCTCAAATGAGATAATGAAGCCCTTTAATTTACTGTTCAACTCCCAGACAGAGTGAGCTGGTCAGGCCCGAGGACACAGAAGGCTGGACCCAGGCTCAGGAGGCCCAGTGCACCTGGTGTGTCATCATGGCCTTCTCAGCCTGGAGCTGCCCATCTCCTGTTGGGAGGTGGCATGGAGCCCCAGGCAGCCCAGGGTAAATCCCAGTCTTGCAGTTTCCTTCCTGTGTGTCCCCAAGCCAGTCACTTACTCTCCTGAAGCCTCGGTTTCATCATCTGTAGAATGGGGATGGATGGTAACACTGGCGCGGCGGGGTTGTGGTAATGATTAGGGATGATGTGGCTAAGAGGGCAGTGTCTGGCACTGGGTAGATGCTCAGTAAATGGCAATTGTCATTGGATGGTGAAGTCGAGCCCTGAGACCTCAGAGGAAGTCGTTCTTGCTGCTGGTCCTGGGGAACGTTCACATCCATGGCTCTGCCCTGGAATCACACCATCAGCACCAAATAAAACAGCCTTCAAGGCCTTCACCTCCTGCTTATCTGCCCATCCCATCCTGACCATTTCAGTGGATCTCACCCACTCAGACAAATAGATGATAGATGGATGGCTGTAAAAACTCAGCCATGGGCAGCGTCAGAGCCCATGCTGGACATCGCCCAAGCCTCCTCCAGCCTCTCGTTTGGACCTGGGAGCTCCTTGACCTCACCCACCCTAGTTCTCACATACATGATGGTGCAAGCCCTGGGTACGTCTAAGGGGCCTCGTTAGATTTGTGTTGATTACGATACTCTCCCCACAAAGCAGTCAAGTTGATTGCTCTTACAATATCAGTATGTTATGATACTTTTCCAAGGTTGCAAGTAAAGCATTCTGAGAAAGGGATGTATTTTCTAATTTGCCCAGAGATCATTATAGATGAATGGTTTACCCTTCTTTCTCCTCCTGCCCCAGTGGCCTTCCCCAGCTCAACCTCACACTCCCCTTACAGTAGGATTCTGGCATTTGTCCTCTGTTTTCTGCTCTGGCCTGGGAGGACCAGCCAGGACTTGCACTGTTGGCCTCATCTCAGGCTGGCTTTCTGACCGGCTCTTGTCTCCTTCCCTGGGACTCAGAGCCCAGATTGATTCCTGTCAACATCCCCTCCTCCCCTCGCTCTGTACACATAGCTCTTCACGCTGCTCCTGCTGCTCTGACCGTAGCCTCCCTCCTGCTCATCATCCAAACTCACCCTGTGTCTGTACTTGTGGTGGCTGATAATGGCCCTTAAAGATATCCTAGTGCTAATCCCTGGAACCTGTAAATGGTACCTTATATAGAAAAGGGGTCTTTGCAGATGTGATTAAGTTAAGGCTTTTGAGATGGGGAGTTTACCCTGGATTATCCAGGTGGGTCCGATGTAATCACAGCATCTTTACAAGAGAGAGACAGAGGGATATCCGACACAGGCAGGAGAAGGTGACATGAACACAGAGGCAGAGATTGGAGTGATGTGCCTGCAAGCCAAGGAATGCTGACCACCATCAGAATCCAGCCGCCAGGATTCTCCCCTGGAGCTTCTTGAGGGAGCACAGCCTTGATGACACCTTGATTTCTGCCCAGTAATACAGATTTTGGATTTCTGCCTTCCAGACCTGTGCGAGAATACATTACTGTTGTTTTAAGCCACCAAATTGGTGGGCATTTGTGACAGCAGCCATGGGAAACTAGATCAGTGTTCATCCTCTCTGGGGAAATCCTTTGCCTGGTCCAGCTTAGCTCTTGGCCCTGACTCTGTTTTTGTCCTCATGGTCCTGGCCCTGAAGGGAGCTCCCTAGCTCTTCGGATGGGCCTGGACACTTGATGCTGCAGTGCCAGATCCCACTCCTGACAGGGGGTTTGGGGACCTTAGGATCAGCTGCATAGGTGTTATCTGCTGGCGATCCACCGCAGGACCCACTGGGTGGTAGGCCCTCCAAGAGAACCTTAAGCTTATCCCTCCTCCCCTATAGAATAATCAAGGCTCATTATGGGTGGGAAGCAGATCAGACAGTTCAGAAGAGCATTGGCTGAGGTCCTACCTTGTGCTATAACTATATGATGGGTGCTTGATATACATTGTCTCTTCTATTACCTTTCTCCAGTCTGGGGATAAAAATGGTAAGAAAAAGCATTCCTCTGGCTTATTTCCTTCCTGCTCTGATGGGACCTCTTTGCCTTTCAAAGTTTCCAGGAGCCCTAGGGGGGGTCTCACTAGTTCTCACTAACATTCTTCCATCACTTCTTATTGCCATTTTCCTCCTCCTATGATTGACTTTCAAGCTGGGATGGCTGCTCTCAAGCTTTCTGCTGTCTCCTTCCCCCTTGCTGTGGACCCGGCTCCTCGGAAGGCTGAGGACCTCTCTAGGATGAAGGTTGGTTCCGCCACAGCCCAGGCCTCTGAGCCTAAAAGGGAGTTTCCTCTCCGCACTTGTCCCTCCAGGCTTGCTCTCCATGGTCACACAACTACAAAATGTGCCATGTCAGCTCTCAGTATTGTGCAGATATCTTAGGCAAAGGGCTTGCCACAGATTGTATTCTCCCAAAAATGGAAGCAATGATGTCTCCCATCCCACATGGTCTTCCTACAATGTGACTCTGACACTCTTTCTCCTCGGATATGGATGGATTTGTGACTGTGGCAGAAGTGACACCATGGGTCGTAAAGAGTGATGTAGCTTCCACTGGTTTGCTTGGGATGCTTGCTCAGGGGACCCAGCCACCATGCTATGACGAAGCCCAAACAGTGCATGGAGAGGCCCACTCGGAGAGGAACTGAGGTTCCCTTCCCATGGCTTGCGCCCACCTTCCAGCCATGTGAGTATGCCATCTTAAAAAGTGAATGGTCCAGCCTTAGTCAGCCACCCTAGCTAATGCCAACTGTAGCAGAGATGAGCTGTCCCCACTGAGCCTTGCCCAAACTATGGATTCATGAGTAGAATAAATGTTTGTTGTTGTTTGAAGCCACCAAGTTTGGCATGGTTTGTTTCACTGCAATGGACAATGGATACAGAATTCCTCCAGTTTTCTTTTATATTCTCCTTCCCTGGGACTCAGACCTGGAGCCATGGGACTGAGCCCAGGGCCAACCTAAAAGAATGATCTGGCTCCATCCACTTGGGAATTACATTTCCCTTCCTTCAGGCTGAGCCTCTTCCTGGGAAGCTCTTGGGTACCTCTCACAAACTGACCCGTGGGGGCAACTTCACTGGTCCTCCGGAATTGATGGACATCCTTAAATCCTGGAGGACCAGGGTTTAGATTAAAGCTGGGTCATCTCCTTCACTTCCTTCTTATCTGCCCCTAGTCACAATCTCAGTTATTTTATGAGGGGGAAACTGAGGCTCAGAGAAATTGAATCACTCTCCCAGGGAATACAGCTAGGAAGTGGAAGACTGAGATTTGGATCCACGTCTGTCTGCATTTCCACTACCCTGAGGGCTGCTTCTCTGTGTTATGTGCAGAGGCTGATGCTCCAGAGGGGTCCCCTTGTGTCTCACTAAGACCATAAGCCACTTCATCATCCTCTCACAGATTCCCCTCAAAAAAGATACACATTTAAATGGCTAATAAGCATATGAAAAGGCACTCAACCTCATTAGTAGCCAGGAGATGTAAATTAAAACCCCAAGTGGGAATTCCCTGGCAGTCCAGTGGTTAGGACTCTGCCCTCTCACTGCCAAGGGCCTGGGTTCAACCCCTGGTCGGGGAACTAAGATCCCACAAGCCATGTGGCATGGCCAAATGAACAAAACAAAACAACAAACAAAGAAACAACCCCAAGCACACCCCTACTGTGATTGAATGCAAAAGTGCCTCTCTCAGACCACCTTCCATGGGTATGTGACCCCACCAACCTTTTTGCCAACTCAGGCCATTCCTTCTTTAGTGCTCCCTCTGGGGTCAGTGGAGGCTCACTTTCTCCCTCTTCTTGCACCTGCTTCCTTCCTGACCACAGGTGTTGATCTCAAGAGCACTTCTTAATAAACGTCCTGCATGCTAAACTCTATCTTTGTGTCCAGGGGAGCCTCACCAGCGAAAACTACACATCCACTAGAATGGCTGAAATATTTTGAAAAAAATTTATCCTGTTTTTCACATTTTGAAACATTATAAACTGGAAACAGACCCACACATATATGGCCAGTTGATTTTTGACAAAGGTGCAAAGGCAATTCAATGGAGAAAGGATAATCATTTCAACAAATGGTGCTGGAACAACTGGACACCCATATGGAAAAAAAAAAAGCAAGCAAGCAAAAAAAAAAAAAGAATCTTGATTACCTATCACAACTTATACAAAAATTAACTCAAAATGGATCATAGACCTAAAAGTAAAACCTAAAATTAAAATACTCCCCAGGAGGAAACATAGGAGAAAATCTTTGTGACTTCAGGTTAGACAAAATTTTCTTAGTTATAGCTTCTATATCCATGAGCTGTAAAAGAAAAATATGCTAGATTTCATCAAAATTAAAAACATCTGATTTTCAAAAGACATTCTTATGAAAATGAAAAGACAAGCTACAGACTGGGAGAAAATATTTACAAAACACATGTGATAAAGAACTTGGATCCAGAATATAAAGAATCCTGAAAACTGAATAAGAAAACAAATAACCCAATTAAAAATGGTCCAGGGCTTCCCTGGTGGCACAGTGGTTGAGAGTCCGCCTGCCGATGCAGGGGACACGGGTTCGTGCCCCGGTCCGGGAGGATCCCACATGCCGTGGAGCGGCTGGGCCCGTGAGCCATGGCCGCTGAGCCTGCGCGTCCGGAGCCTGTGCTCCTCAACGGGAGAGTCCACAACAGTGAGAGGCCCACGTACCACAAAAAAAAAAAGGTCCGAAAAACTGAACAAACCCTGCAGACAAGAAGATATGTGGATGGCAGATGAACGCATGAAAGCATGTTGAGCATCATGAGCTATTAGAGAAATGCAAATTAAAACCAAAATGAGTTACTAGTAGACGCTTCTTACAGTGATTTAATAAACAAACAAACAAACAAATTTGACAATACCAAGTGCTGGTGAAGATGCAGAGCAACTAGAACTCATACAAAATTGTACAGAAACTTGGAAAATGGTTTGGCAGTTTCTTATAAAAGTAAACATACACTCACCATATGACCCAGCAGTCCCACTCCTAGTTGTTTACCGAGCAGAAATAAAAACTTGTGTTCCCACAAAAACCAGCCCACATATGTTTACAGCAGATTTATTCATAATTTTCCTTCCTGGAAACAACCCAAATGCACTGTAATTGGGGAATGGATGAATAAATTGATACATCCATACAATGGAATATGATTCAGCAATAAAAAACTGTTGATACATTCAATAACGTGGATGAACCTCACACATGTTATGCTAAGTGGATGAAACCAAACTCAAAAGGCTACATACTATATGATTACAAGGGTTGGGAGTAGGGTAAGGGATTTGGTGCCTATCAAGGGGCACCAAGGGATTTTGGGAGGTGATAGAACTGTTCTATATTTTGATTGTGATAGTGACCACACACTTACCACAACTCACAGAACTGTACACTAAGAAGAGTAAAATTTACTGTATGCAAATAAACTGTACTAAAAGTATTGAACCAAAAAACATTTTATATAAGTAGTATCATACTGCAGGTATCCTTCCTCAGCTTGCTTTTTTTTTTTTGCTTACCATTAATGATTTATACAACTTGACACTATGTATGTAATAATGATACATGTAGCTCTTGTTCATTCATTTTAACTGCTACATCACATTCTATTACACATTATACCTTAATTTGTCTATTCGTTCTTCTTCTGGTGGACATTTTTTTAAATAAATAAATTTATTTTTGGCTGCATTGTGTCTTCGTTGCTGTGCATGGGCTTTCTCTAGTTGCGGAGAGTGGGGGCTACTCTTTGTTGCAGTGTGCGGGATTCTCATCGCGGTGGCTTCTCTTGTTGCGGAGCACAATCTCTGGGCGCGGGGGCTTCAGTAGTTCCAGCACACCGGCTCAGTAGTTGTGGCTCGCAGGCTCTAGAGTGCAGGCTCAGTAGTTGTGGTGCACGGGCTTAGTTGCTCTGCCGCATGTGGCATATTCCCGATACAGGGATCAAACCTGTGTCCCCTGCATTGGCAAGTGGATTCTAAACCACTGCGCCACCAGGGAAGCCCCTTTGTGTCTGTTTTTTTCCTTCTGTTTTAAGCAATGTTGCAATAAACATTCCTGTAAATATATTCTGGAGTACAGGTGCTGAGATTTCTCTCTTGGATGTTTACTGAAAAGAGTAAATTGAATAGGGACAAAAACCGTGAGTATCTTCACTTTGCTTTCCAAGGGCTTATACAACTGACTCTACCAACAGCGTATGAGAATTTCTTTCTTCTATATCTCCATCAAAAATTGTATTATCATACTTTAACTTCTGCTTAGCTGATGAATGTAAAATGGTATCTCATTGTTGTTTTATTTTGCAATTTCCCTGATTACTAGTGAGGTTGATTTATATGTTTGTTGGTCATTTGGGTTTTTTCTTCTGTGAATTGCCTCTTCATATTCTTTGTCTTTTTTTTTTCTTCCCCTACTGTGTTGTACATCTTTTTCTTCTTTATTTGTACCTGTTTCCACCGCCCCCCCCCCACCTCTTCCTGATTGTAGTCCCTGTTGGGTAGCAGATATCTTCTCAGTCTGCAGTTTGTCTTTTAAAATTTTTAATAGTAACTTTTGTTGATAGAAATTTGTAAATTTATTCGTCTTTTTTGTTGTTGTTGTTTTTCATGCTTTTTGTGCCCTTTCTAAGAAATCCATCTCTACTTCAAGGTCAAAAGATATTTTCCTGTAAACTTTAAAAAGTTTTGCTTTTCCCATATATGTCCTTCGTTCACTTGGAATTGATCTTTTTGTATGATGTAGAGATCTAGTTTTATTTTTTATACATAATCCTACACCATTTATTGAAGAGTCCACCCTTTCCCCACTGATTTATATAGGCTTTTGTGCTCTCTATTCTATTTTATTGGTATAGTTGTCTATCCTTACAACACCATCTTAATTATGTAATAAATCTTTCTATCTAATAAATCTGTCTGGGGCTATTCTTGGCCCTTTGCTCTTCTCTATAAATTTTAGAAGCATCTTGCCAAGTTCCCAAAGAGAGTTTTGGATGTTTTTGAAATTCTATAATATTTAATACATAAATTTAGGTAGAATTGGTACCTTTATGATATTGAATCTTTCTGTCAATGTCTGTGGTATATATTTCTTTACTTACCAGATACTCTTTTGAGCCTTTCAATAATGTTTTATAATTTAGACCATTAGGTTCTTGCACAACTTTCTGCTCCATTTATTTTAAGCACATTATAGTTTTAATTTTTTTGATATGATAAACAGAATTAAAAGTAATATATTCTACTTATTTGTGGTACATAGGAATGTTATTGATGTTTATATGTCAATCTCATGTATAGCAATCTTGCTGATTACAAGTTTGTGTATAGATTCTTTTGGATTCACTGTGTAGACAATTATACTTTCTCGAGATATACTTTTCCTTTTCACTTAATGCCTTTTTATTTCGTTTACTCGCCTTATTTCATTGGCCGGGTACTTTAGTGTAGTGCTAAGAGGAAGCAATGACAGAGGACGTCCTTTATTGCTTTGAGTCTAATTGAATTGCCTCTGAACTTTTACCCTTAAATATAATATATGCAGTGAGTTTTGAACAATTACTTTTTATCACATCTATGACATTATATTCTATTTCTAGATTGCTTTTTAAAAATCTTTTAAATAGTATGAATTAGTACAGAATTTTATCAAATGGTTTTCCTGAAGGTATTGAGATGATCATATGCTCTTTTTTTCTTTTAATTCTATAGTGTGGCATATTACATTAATAGATTTACTTATTATTCATGAGAGAAATCCCACCTGGCCAGCAACTATTTTATATATATATTTCACTGAAATTAAATTAAATTAGCTGCTAAATTTAATTTGCTGATATTTTATTTAAGATTTTGAAATACATGTCCATAAGTGTATAATGGATCTGTAATTGCCTTTTAAAAAATTATCCTTGTCTGGTTTTGCCATCAAGGTTATACTGGATTCAGAAAATGAAATAGGTAGCTTTCATTCTTTCTGTCCTTTGAAATGTTTTTATAAAAAGCATATATTTTCTGGTCCTCATAATTTTCAACAAATTTGCCTCTAAGCTTTTTTGAGCTTGGGATGGTGGAGGTCAACTTCTGGATGGATTAAACGTATTTACTACTGTAGTTACTGTTCGAATGAGTATCTTTCTTTTCATTACTTGCTTTGCTTATTTATACCCTCTTCCTCCTCCTGCCTCCTCCTTCTTCTTGCATAGGCTAACTAGTAGTGTCTTTATTTGATCATTTCCCCCCCAAAGAATCAGCTTTTGGTTTTGTATTTGGACAGGATATAAATTTGACTGCTACAACAGAAACCTGAAATGATTAATGACTTAAACAAGTCATGCATTATTACCTGTTATGTGCTGAATTGTGTACCCCACCCCCTTGCTCCCTGCAAATTCACATGTTGAAGCCCTTTGAATGTGACTGTATTTGGAGATAGCACCTTTAAAGAGGTAATTAAGTTAAAATGAGGCACCATTAGGATGGATGGGCCCTAATGCAATCTGACTGGTGTCCTTATAAGAAGAGGAAATTTGTACACCTAGAGAGACACCAGACATAAGTGTGCCCAGAGAAAAGACCATGTGAAGATATAGAGAGAAGTGGGCCATCTATAAGCCAAGGAGAGAGCCCTCAGAAAAAACCAACCCTGCCAACACCTTCGTCTTGGACTTCTAGCCTCCAGAACTGTGAGACAATAAATTTCTGTTGTTCAAGCTACACAGACTGTGATATTTTAGTATGGCAGCCCAAGCAAGCTAACACTCTATCTCACATAAAGCCCCAGCTTTTATGGAGTTCATTGAGGGCCCAGGCGCTTTCTATCTTTTTACTCTGCCCTCTTCAACATGACCTGCCTTCAGGCCTGCATCCCAGCCAGCTGGAAGATAAAAAGGGGAAGGGAGAGCAAACTACTTCATTTTACAGATATGACCCAGTACTTTTGCCCACTTCCATGTTTTGTATCTGGCTGCAAAGGTTACTGGGTTGCCACGCACCTCCTAAAGAGTCTATTACATCGTAGGAAAACAAGAATGGAAAGTGGGGAGCAAGGGCAATTTCTGCTATAAGTTTTTTTAAAAATTCCTTTCTATTTCTTCTTTGTTTTCTAGCTCATTATGTCTGACCTATTTTTGTTATTTCCATCTTTGTACTTTCTTTATGTTTGCTCTGGTGTCCTTTTTCTAACTCCTTTATTTGATCACATAATTCATTCTTTTTAATCTTTGTTGATTTTTAAATTCATGAATATAAGGATACACATTTACCTCTAAAAACTATATTAGTTGCATTATATAAGTGCTACTCTAATTGTCACTTAGTTACAAAACATTTGTAATTTTAAGTACCATTTCTTCTTTTACCCAGGAGGTATTTAGAATGAAGTTTTAGATTTCCAAGGTTTTAAAAAAATCTCTTTATTCTTGAGTCACATTTAAATTAAATTATGGTCAGAGAGTGTGGTCTGGATGATAAACATCTTTTAAAAAAATTTGTCAAAGCTCTCTTTATGACTTAATAAATGATTACTCTTCATAATTTTTTTGTGAAAATTATGAGTATTCTCAATTTATTGGGTTCTCAATTTGTTGGGTGGTATAGTATCTATCTATCTATCATCTCTCATATATAAACTCCTTATTTGTGTTGTCCAAATGACATATAGTATGATTAATAATATATTTGGATTTATTATACCACCTCATGGTATGTATGTTTTTTACTTACTTTATCTTTTCCTTTTTGTCTTCTGTGGGCTCTATATGTATACATAACATGTATATACAGACATATTTTGAGGTATAAAACTTTGCTTGTTTGGAAGTTTGAAATTATATTTCTTTCCTTTTTTCATGGTTATGCTTAATGTTCAATAATTTAAAAAATTTCCTTTTTATCCTTGATCTTATGTGGTTTATTTATGGTAGAGCCATATATGGACTTAATTTATGCTATCTATTCTTGGGATATATATATATTTTTTTTATGACTTTTTTTTTTCTTAAATTCCATATATATGTGTCAGCATACAGTATTTGTCTTTCTCTTTCTGACTTACTTCACTCTGTATGACAGACTCTAGGTCCATCCACCTCATTACAAATAGCTCAATTTCATTTCTTTTTATGGCTGAGTAATATTCCATTGTATATATGTGCCACATCTTCTTTACCCATTCATCCGATGATGGACACTTAGGTTGTTTCCATCTCTGGGCTATTGTAAATAGGGCTGCTATGAACATTTTGGTACATGTCTCTTTTTGAATTATGGTTTTCTCAGGGTATATGCCCAGTAGTGGGATTGCTGGGTCATATGGTAGTTCTACTTGTAGTTTTTTTTTTTTTTTTTTTTTTTGCAGTACGCGGGCCTCTCACTGTTGTGGCCTCTCCCGTTGCGGAGCACAGGCTCCGGACGCGCAGGCTCAGCGGCCATGGCTCACGGGCCCAGCCGCTCCGCGGCATGTGGGATCTTCCCGGACCGGGGCACGAACCCGTGTCCCCTGCATCGGCAGGCGGACTCTCAACCACTGCGCCACCAGGGAAGCCCCCTACTTGTAGTTTTTTAAGGAACCTCCATACCGTTCTCCATAGTGGCTGTACCAATTCACATTCCCACCAGCAGTGCAAAAGTGTTCCCTTTTTTCCACACCCTCTCCAGCATTTATTGTTTCTAGATTTTTTGATGATGGCCATTCTGACTGGTGTGAGATATCATTGTAGTTTTGATTTGCATTTCTCTAATGAGTAAAGATGTTGAGCATCCTTTCATGTGTTTGTTGGCAGTCTGTATATCTTCTGTGGAGAAATGTCTATTTAGGTCTTCTGCCCATTTTTGGATTGGGCTGTTTGTTTTTTTGTTATTGAGCTGCATGAGCTGCTTATAAATTTTGGAGATTAATCCTTTGTCAGTTGCTTCATTTGCAAATATTTTCTCCCATTCTGAGGGCTGTCTTTTGGTCTTCTTTATGGTTTCCTTTGCTGTGCAAAAGCTTTTAAATTTCATTAGGTCCCATGTGTTTATTTTTGTCTTTATTTCCATTTCTCTAGGAGGTGGGTCAAAAAGGATCTTGCTGTGATTTATGTCATAGTGTTCTGCCTATGTTTTCCTCTAAGAGTTTGATAGTGTCTGGCCTTACATTTAGGTCTTTAATCCATTTTGAGCTTATTTTTGTGTATGGTGTTAGAGAGTGATTTAATCTCATACTTTTACATGTCCCTATCCAGTTTTCCCAGCACCACTTATTGAAGAGACTTTCCTTTCTCCACTGTACATTCCTGCCTCCTTTATCAAAGATAAGGTGACCATATGTCCGTGGGTTTATCTCTGGGCTTTCTATCCTGTTCCATTGATCTATCTTTCTGTTTTTGTGCCAGTACCATACTGTCTTGATTACTGTAGCTTTGTAGTATAGTCTGAAGTCAGGGAGCCTGATTCCTCCAGCTCCATTTTTCGTTCTCAAGATTGCTTTGGCTATTTGGGGTCTTTTGTGTTTCCATACAAATTGTGAAATTTTTTGCTCTAGTTCTGTGAAAAATGCCAGTGGTAGTTTGATAGGGATTGCATTGAATCTGTAGATTGCTTTGGGTAGTAGAGTCATTTTCACAATGTTGATTCTTCCAATCCAAGAACATGGTACGTCTCTCCATCTATTTGTATCATCTTTAATTTCTTTCATCAGTGTCTTATAATTTTCTGCATACAGGTCTTTTGTCTCCTTAGGTAGCTTTATTCCTAGATATATTATTCTTTTTGTTGCAATGGTAAATGGGAGTGTTTCCTTGATTTCACTTTCAGATTTTTCATCATTAGTATACAGGAATGCCAGAGATTTCTGTGCATTAATTTTGTATCCTGCTACTTTACCAAATTCATTGATTAGCTCTAGTAGTTTTCTGGTAGCATCTTTAGGCTTCTCTATGTATAGTATCATGTCATCTGCAAACAGTGACAGCTTTACTTCTTCTTTTCTGATTTGGATTCCTTTTATTTCCTTTTCTTCTCTGATTGCTGTGGCTAAAACTTCCAAAACTATGTTGAATAAGAGTGGTGAGAGTGGGCAACCTTGTCTTGTTCCTGATCTTAGTGGAAATGGTTTCAGTTTTTCACCATTGAGGACGATGCTGGCTGTGGGTTTGTCATATATGGCCTTTATTATGTTGAGGAAAGTTCCCTCCATGCCTACTTTCTGCAGGGTTTTTATCATAAATGGGTGTTGAATTTTGTCGAAAGCTTTCTCTGCATCTATTGAGATGATCATATGGTTTTTCTCCTTCAATTTGTTAATATGGTGTATCACGTTGATTGATTTGCGTATATTGAAGAATCCTTGCATTCCTGGAATAAACCCCACTTGATCATGGTGTATGATCCTTTTAATGTGCTGTTGGATTCTGTTTGCTAGTATTTTCTTGAGGATTTTTGCATCTAGGTTCATCAGTGATATTGGCCTGTAGTTTTCTTTCTTTGTGACATCCTTGTCTGGTTTTGGTATCAAGGTGATGGTGGCCTCGTAGAATGAGTTTGGGAGTGTTCCTCCCTCTGCTATATTTTGGAAGAGTTTGAGAAGGATAGGTGTTAGCTCTTCTCTAAATGTTTGATAGAATTCGCCTGTGAAGCCATCTGGTCCTGGGCTTTTGTTTGTTGGAAGATTTTTTATCACAGTTTCAATTTCAGTGCTTGTGATTGGTCTGTTCATATTTTCTATTTCTTCCTGATTCGGTCTTGGCAGGTTGTGCATTTCTAAGAATTTGTCCATTTCTTCCAGGTTGTCCATTTTATTGGCATAGAGTTGCTTATAGTAATCTCTCATGATCTTTTGTATTTCTGCAGTGTCAGTTGTTACTTCTCCTTTTTCATTTCTAATTCTATTGATTTGAGTCTTCTCCCTTTTTTTATTGATGAGTCCGGCTAATGGTTTATCAATTTTGTTTATCTTCTCAAAGAACCAGCTTTTAGTTTTATTGATCTTTGCTATCGTTTCCTTCATTTCTTTTTCATTTATTTCTGATCTGATTTTAATGATTTCTTTCCTTCTGCTAACTTTGGGATGTTTTTATTCTTCTTTCTCTAATTGCTTTAGGTGCAAGGTTAGGTTGTTTATTCGAGATGTTTCCTGTTTCTTAAGGTGGGATTGCATTGCTATAAACTTCCCTCTTAGAACTGCTTTTGCTGCATCCCATAGGTTTTGGGTCGTCGTGTCTCCATTGTCATTTGTTTCTAGGTATTTTTTAATTTCCTCTTTGATTTCTTCAGTGATCACTTCGTTATTAAGTAGTGTATTGTTTAGCCTCCATGTGTTTGTATTTTTTACAGCTCTTTTCCTGTAATTGATATCTAGTCTCATAGCATTGTGGTCGGAAAAGATACTTGATACAATTTCAATTTTCTTAAATTTACCAAGGCTTGATTTGTGACCCAAGATATGATCTATCCTGGAGAATGTTCCATGAGCACTTGAGAAAAATGTGTACTCTGTTGTTTTTGGATGGAATGTCCTATAAATATCAATTAAGTCCATCTTGTTTAATGTATCATTTAAAGCTTGTGTTTCCTTATTTATTTTCATTTTGGATGATCTGTCCATTGGTGAAAGTGGGGTGTTAAAGTCCCCTACTATGATTGTGTTACTGTCGATTTCCCCTTTTATGGCTGTTAGTATTTGCCTTATGTATTGAGGTGCTCCTATGTTTGGT
Organism: Hyperoodon ampullatus; assembly: GCF_949752795.1. NCBI lineage: Eukaryota > Metazoa > Chordata > Mammalia > Artiodactyla > Ziphiidae > Hyperoodon > Hyperoodon ampullatus. Next base: position 49,716,042 of record NC_136927.1, on the reverse strand, counting down.
GCATAAATATTTACAATTGTTATATCTTCTTCTTGGATCGACCCCTTGATCATTATGTAGTGTCCTTCTTTGTGTCTTCTAGTAGTCTTTATTTTAAAGTCTATTTTGTCTGATATGAGAATTGCTACTCCAGCTTTCTTTTGGTTTCCATTTGCATGGAATATCTTTTTCCATCCCCTTACTTTCAGTCTGTATGTGTCTCTAGGTGTGAAGTGGGTCTCTTGTAGACAGCATATATATGGGTCTTGTTTTTGTATCCATTCAGCCACTCTGTGTCTTTTGGTGGGAGCATTTAGTCCATTTACATTTAAGGTAATTATCGATATGTATGTTCCTATTCCCATTTTCTTAATTGTTTTGGGTTCGTTATTGTAGGTCTTTTCCTTCTGTTGTGTTTTTTGCCTAGAGAAGTTCCTTTAGCATTTGTTGTAAAACTGGTTTGGTGGTGCTGAACTCTCTCAGCTTTTGCTTGTCTGTAAACGTTTTAATTTCTCCATCAAATCTGAATGAGATCCTTGCTGGGTAGAGTAGTCTTGGTTGCAGGTTTTTCTCCTTCATCACTTTAATTATGTCCTGCCACTCCCTTCTGGCTTGTAGAGTTTCTGCTGAGAGATCAGCTGTTATCCTGATGGGGATTCCCTTGTGTGTTATTTGTTGTTTTTGCCTTGCTGCTTTTAATATGATTTCTTTGTGTTTAATTTTTGACAGTTTGATTAATATGTGTCTTGGCGTATTTCTCCTTGGATTTATTCTGTATGGGACTCTCTGTGCCTCCTGGACTTGATTAACTATTTCCTTTCCCATATTAGGGAAGTTTTCAACTATAATCTCTTCAAATATTTTCTCAGTCCCTTTCTTTTTCTCTTCTTCTTCTGGAACCCCTATAATTCGAATGTTGGTGCGTTTAATGTTGTCCCAGAGGTCTCTGAGACTGTCCTCTGTTCTTTTCATTCTTTTTTCTTTATTTTGCTCTGCAGCAGTTATTTCCACTATTTTATCTTCCACCTCACTTATCCGTTCTTCTGCCTCAGTTATTCTGCTATTGATCCCATCTAGAGTATTTTTTATTTCATTTATTGTGTTTTTAATCGATGCTTGATTCATCTTTAGTTCTTCTAGGTCCTTGTTAACTGTTTCTTGCATTTTGTCTATTCTATTTCCAAGATTTTGGATCTGGGAAATAGAATCTTGGATCATTTTTACCATCATTATTCTGAATTCTTTTTCAGGTAGACTGCCTATTACCTCTTCATTTGTTAGGTCTGGTGGGTTTTTATCTTGCTCCTTCTCCTGCTGTGTGTTTTTCTGTCTTCTCATTTTGCTTATGTTACTGTGTTTGGGGTCTCCTTTTTGCAGGCTGCAGGTTCGTAGTTCCCGTTGTTTTTGGTGTCTGTTCCCAGTGGCTAAGGTTGGTTTAGTGGGTTGTGTAGGCTTCCTGGTGGAGGGGACTAGTGCCTGTGTTCTGGTGGATGAGGCTGGATCTTGTCTTTCTGGTGGGCAGGTCCACGTCTGGTGGTGTGTTTTGGGGTGTCTGCGGACTTTTTATGATTTTAGGCCACCTCTCTGCTAATGGGTGGCGTTGTGTTCCTGTCTTGCTAGTTGTTTGGCATAGGGTGTCCAGCACTGTAGCTTGCTGGTCGTTGAGTGAAGCTGGGTGCTGGTGTTGAGATGGAGATCTCTGGAAGATTTTCGCCGTTTGATATTATGTGGAGCTCGAGGTCTCTTGTGGACCAGTGTCCTGAGGTTGGCTCTCCCACCTCAGAGGCACAGCACTGACTCCTGGCTCCTCAATTTGGGATGATTTGTTGTCTATTCATGTATTCCACAGATGCAGGGTACATCAAGTTGATTATGGAGCTTTAATCCGCTGCTTCTGAGGCTGCTGGGAGAGGTTTCCCTTTCTCTTCTTTGTTCTCACAGCTCCTGGGTCTCAGCTTTGGATTTGGCCCCGCCTCTGCGTGTAGGTCGCTGGAGGGCGTCTGTTCTTCGCTCAGACAGGACAGGGTTAAAGGAGCAGCCTCTTCGGGGACTCTGGCTCACTCAGGCCGGGCGGGAGGGAGGGGCACGGAGTGCGGGGCGAGCCTGCAGCGGCAGAGGTCGGCGTGACGCTGCAGCAGCCCGAGGCGCGCCGTGCGTTCTCCCAGGGAAGCCGCCCCTGGATCCCGGGACCCTGGCAGTGGCGGGCTGCACAGGCTCCCGGAAGGGCGGTGTGGACAGTGACCTGCGCTCGCACACAGGCTTCTTGGCGGCGGCAGCAGCAGCCCCAGCGTCCCACGCCCGTCACTGGGCTCCGCGCTTTCAGTAGTGACTCGCGCCCGTCTGTGGAGCCCCTTTAAGCAGCGCTCTTAATCCCCTCTCCTCGCGCACCAGGAAACCAAGAGGGAAGAAAAAGTCTCTTGCCTCTTCGGCAGCTCCAGAGTTTTCCCGGACTCCCTTCCGGCTAGCTGTGGCACATTAGCCCCCTTCAGGCTGAGTTCTCGCCGCCAGCCCCAGTCCTCTCCCTGCGCTCTGACCGAAGCCCGAGCCTCAGCTTCCAGCGCCGCCCGCCCCGGCGTGCGAGCAGACAAGCCTCTCGGGCTGGTGAGTGCCGCTCGGCACCGATCCTCTGTGCGGGAATCTCTCCGCTTTGCCCTACCCAGGTATGTGGGGAGTTTCTTGCCTTTTGGGAGGTCTGGGGTCTTCTGCCAGCGTTCAGTAGGTGTTCTGTAGGAGTTGTTCCACGTGTAGCTGTATTTCCGGTGTATCCATGGGGAGGAAGGTGATCTCCGCGTCTTACTCTTCCGCCATCTTACCCGGAAGTCCCTCAGGGATATATTTTTGATTTGAGGTTTCATGTTGTTCTTTAACTCTTGAAAATCCTCATTGTCCCATTACACACTGCTTCTCCATCATTTCCTCTTTACTCTTTTTTTGGTAACTTTTGTTAGACATATTTTGAAGTCCCTCCATCTCTCCTCTAGGTCTCTTAACTGCTCCTTTGTATATTTTGTCCCTTTGACTCTTGGTGCTCTCGCAATGGCCAGGACACCTCCGGTAACAGAACTGTCATCTGGATGGGGTGCATGGAAGGTAGCGCTCAAAAAGTGGTGTTTGAGTTGAGATTTGAAGGGGATGGAAGAATGTCATGTAGGAACAGAGAAAAGTGAGGTAGGGGAGCTTCCTCCAGGCAGAGGGAGCAGGATTTGTAAAGGTCCCAAGATGAGAAGGTGCATGGCACGAAGAGCAAGAGAGGTCTGGAAATTGGAAGGCACCAAAGCCTTTAAGCCAAGAAAAGACTTGATCCACTGGCAGACCTTTCTGGCTGTCTTGTGGAACAGAGGACAGGTGAAGGGCAGGACAGGAGCAGGGAGACCAGCCTGGAGGCTACTGCAGCCTGAGTTAGAGATGGGTGGTAACTGGGACCAGCAGATGGCAGTGGGGATGGAGAGAGAGGATGAATGATGAGATATTTAGGACACAAGCTGGATGTGATGGACTGCATAGGAGTAGGCTGGTGGTGACGAGGGGAGTCCAGAGCCCAGCTGCCAAGAGGAAGGCACGGAGGTTTGGGTGTAAATCCTTGTCTGGCTTATCCTTGTCCAGGTGAGACCCTCCTGCACAGAATTCACCTGCTCTTTGCCTGAGCCATTTTAGACTGGCTCCTGGTGATGGGGTCATGAGTGGGTCAGATGTCCTGTGGGTCCCAGGAATCCTGTCTCCACCCAGTACTAGCCTCTCCTCAGATCCACTGGGTGTGTTGAATGATCCTTCTGGGCTTCTGCCTCAGCTGGGATGGACACTGTGGTTATACCTTGAGCCCTGGTCCAGCTCCTGGCCAGACTCCTTTCCCAGGGCTGGACGCTGATTATACGTCTTCAGGTCCTTCTCTAATCTAGACAGGCTACTCAGAATAGTGTCCTGATCCAGCATCAATTTGAACATCTTTTCTCCCTGGAGATTCTGCTGCTGGGCCACACAACCCAGTGGCCAGCCTGGACGTCACGTCCAGCCTGGCTCCCCCACCCCTGGACCACCTCCACCCAGGCTTTACAACGAGGTGGCTGCGAGTGGCCCCACTGGTTCTCAGCTTTCTCCTCCTTATCTGCTTAGTTTGAGTTCCCTCAGAAGCAGGCCCTGAGACAAGAATTCAAGGGCAAGTCATCCCAGAAACCCAGGTAGGGTTGTGTCAAGATAGGGAAAGGAAGGCAGCCAACACAGGACGCTATCAAGCAAATCTCCACAGAGGCAGCTGAGCCGAATCCAGTGGGGACCTCCAGGAGACAGTGTAAATGCAGGGACTCGGAGCTGTCCCACCTATGGGGTGAGGTCATCCAGGTGTATGTGAACCAACTCCCATCGGTCATTGGTGAAGGGCAACCCTGGGGGCATTTCATTCCCCATTTTTTGCACCTGTCCTGCTTGGGCAGAGCAGACCCAGAAGCCGGAGAAAGCCTTAGCAAAGAGATGCTGGATCCTGGCCCTGGAATGGGGAGCCTGGGACACCCTCTTATCCTAACCCAGAAGCTGGAGTTCCTGTTCCATCACCTGCAAAGCAGGGACAATGCTACGTGCCTTTCGCCTTGCTGTGAGCACACTGTGACTTAACACACGGAAAGGGCTCAACATTGCTGGGTGTAGAGCAGCCTGGTAAGGCTGAAGAGGACGAGTGGCTCTCTGTGCTGTGCAAATGTGCCCTAGATACGTGGGCAGCAGACCCAAAGCTCTGAGACAGACGGTAATCTCTTTTGCTTTGTCCCCCATCCATCTCTGGCCACTGGTTCCTGCTGATGTGACATTCTTGTTCTAAAAACAGACATGTAACACCTCAAGCAGATTTGCAGTCCCTTGACAGCAGTCTTGTCTGGCACATAAAGGGCCTCCGCCTTTCTGCCTGGCTTCCCAGAGTCCGGGGGGTAGAGGTGAGGATCAGTCCAAGGGGGCTGCTCAGAGAGCAGCGTGGTGCCTGACCCCACCACTCACCCCTCTGGAAAGGGGAGGTGCCGGCAGTCAGAGCTCCATCTGTCTTGGAGCCCCTGCAATGGATTGCTGATACTGCAGAAGGCTGATGATGTTGTTTCATTCTTTGCCCCTCCAGCCCCTTGGCTGCTTTGAGTGACAATCCAGAACATACCCTTGAGGTTAGGCACTTCCTGTCCAGAGCAGGGTGACTCCACCCTCTGATGGAGGCCCTCCGCTGCAGAGACATGGAATCCAGGCACGCTCCCTGCTCTGCTTCCAGGAGGCTGCCTGCCCCAGGCACTTTACAAACCAGCTGTGAAACATGGCAGCAGGCCAGGAATGGCCCGGGCATTGCTTCCCTGGGGTCTTAAGGGTGCCCTGTCACTCTGGCCATTCTGTTATCTTTATCCAGGGTCACTGGGGCCTCCCCACGGGGGCTGGGGGCTCTGGGCCCCGTCCTGGCCAGGGCAGAGCATGGATAGCAGCCTCAGCTCCTCCAGCAGCTGGGTCTGGCACTGGTCTCATGGCCTCAAGCCTGGTACCCAGTGGGTGGGTGAACCCTGGGCACTTGTGGGCCGCCTGTGTGAGGCCCCCCCTTCTCTTGTCAAGTCCCCCCCAGTGACAGGTGCAGCTCCTGCCTTAGTTTCCCATCCCATGCTCTAGAACCCCCTCTCGGCCCATTGTTTGTCCCTGAGGTCTAGCCACCTTGGCTGGGCCCCTGATGCCCCTCTCCAGCTCCTGCCAACACCTGAACCTTGGACTATCCTTTCTCTAAGGTCACTTACTGGGAGACTCAGTTTCCTTATCATTCATAGAGGTGATGTCACCTGCCCTGAAGTTTTGTCGGAAAGGACAATGAAAATGTTTCTAGTGCATCTAACGAAGTCTCTGGCATAGAGCAAGTGCTCTGTGAAAGGTGGCCATGATCGTTCCTGGTGTTAACAACCTTCTCCATCTCTCTGGCTTCCACCTGACTCTGGGAGGTGCTGCTGCGTAAGGCTCACATTTGGACCCCCGAGAGCAGTGCTGCCCAGTAGAACTTTCTGCAGTCGTGGAAATGTTCTGTGTCTAAGCTGCCCAATATGCTGGCAGGCCCTCTTGAAATGTGGCCAGTAAAAAACCATTTTTTAAAAATTAAATTTAAATTAATTTAAATGTAAATAGCTGCATGTGAACAGGGGCTACTGAATGGGACAGCACAGCCTTCAAAAGGAACACTGGCCTGGTTCATTCATCAGACAAATATTTATTGAGAGCCAACTCGCTGCCCGTTGAGGTGCTGGGATTTCAACAGTGGACAATACAGGCAAGGGCCTTGCTGTCATGGTGACAGGAAAAGTTAAATAAATAAATAAAGCAATTCAGTCAGTGACAAGGGATGCAGACAACCCCAGAGCGCCCTCAAGCGCTAAAGCAAGAGTGTACTTGCTGTCTTTTTTCTTTTTTTTTTAATCTTTATTTCCTTTATTGGATGAAATGATTCCCTTTCCTTTATTTTCAAAAATGTTTACTATTTCGAAAATTCCTGATCCATGAAGAGAAATTCCATTTAAGTAGGTTTTGTTATATTGTTTTGTCTCTTGATGGACTAGTCCTAATTATTATTATTATTTTTTTTTGCTTTGTGAATAAGCTTTATTTAAGCTTTAAATAGCACATAATTTCAGTTACTTAAGTTATTCCAAGGCAAAGAAAATGAAGAACAGCTCCCTGATTTATTATGGAATTCATAGTGACTTAAATAGCAAAACTTGATATTATCAGAAAAGAAAAATATATACCAATTCTACGTATATATAGAGATGCAAAATTTCTAGATAGTAACAAATAGAATTTAACAATATATCAAAAATAATTCACTGTTAGCAAGCAGGGTTTATTACAGGAATGCAAATGTGGTTCAAGAAGTTAATCAACATAATTTAATCAACAGATTACTAGAGAAAATATTTCTGGACATGTAAAAAATTTGATATAATCCACGTTTATTACATTTTATACATCAAAAGGCTTTGCCTTTGTGTTAGTCTGTTCAGACGACCGTAACAAAGGCACAGACTGGGGAACTTAACAACAAAATTTTTTTTTCTCATAGTTCTGGAGGCTGGAAGTCCAAGATCAAGGTGTAGGCAGGGTTGGTTTCTCCGGAGGCCTCTGTATTTGGCTTGAAGATGGCTATATTCTCCTTATGTCCTCACGTGGTCTCTTTTCCACGTGTATCTGAGTCTTAATCTCTTCTTCTTATAAGGACACCAATCATATTGGGCTAGGGACCACACTAAGGGCTCATTTTAACTTAATCATCCTTTAAAGATCTTGTCTCCAGGGACTTCCCTCGTGGTCCAATGGGTAAGACTCTGTGCTCCCAATGCAGGGGGCCCGGGTTCGATCCCTGGTTGGGGAACTAGATCCCACATGCATGTCGCGACTAAGAATTCTGCATGCCGCAACTAAGAAGTCGGTATGCTGCAACTAAAGATCCCACATGCCACAACAAAGATCCCACTTGCCGCAACTAAGATCCAGCACAAGCTAAATAAATAAATATTAAAAAAAAAAAAAGATCCTGTCTCCAAATAGAATCACATTCTGAGGTACTGGGGGTTAGGACTTCAACATATGAATTTTGAGGAGATACAGCTAAGCTCATAAGCACATCTTCAAAAACATTGTGGCATTAAATTTCAGCTACTTAATTGTATAGCTTGCAAAGCTTATGCCCTTGGTAGCATCTCTTAAAATGTTTCATGTACGCAAAATGACATTTAGCAGACCAAGCAGGGCCTTCACCTCAACCAAGTCACAGGAGTTAATTCCATTTGGCTTTGCTTTGCACGTAACAACTGGCACCTAAGTAAAGGAAAATAAGTACTTTCTACCCAAATTCTTTCCACCAACACTGACTCCTTGCTCTTTTTATTTTTTTATTTTATTTTTTTTTGCGGTACGCGGGCCTCTCACTGTTGTGGCCTCTCCCGTTGTGGAGCACAGGCTCAGCGGCCATGGCTCACGGGCCCAGCCACTCCGCGGTATGTGGGATTTTCCTGGACCAGGGCACGAACCCATGTCCCCTGCATCGGCAGGCGGACTCTCAACCACTGCGCCACCAGGGAAGCCTCTCTTTGCTCTTGAGAGCCTCTTTTTCTCCTCGGACACAGTTTATAGAGGAAGACCTGCCAACAAACACCCCGATTATCCCTAGGCATTAGAGCACCTAAGATCCATCTAGTGACTACAGATCTTAGCATCTCAGTGGATATAATTGCCCTTTTTGAAAAACAACCAATTTGAGATAAAAATTAAATACAAAAATCAAGGACTAAATGTTGAGCAATGCGGTGTCCCCAGGGTTGTACTGATGACATAATTGCTGGTGAATTACACCCACTGAGAGGTTGAATTAGATCAATCCTTATGGCCTTGCAATATGCACAGTTCAAAATTGTGCTAGAATTTAGAGACACTACGTTTGACAATATATTTATTAAGTGACTCAAAAAGGGAAGGTCTGAAGTATAATATGTTCTGAGAGAAAGGCATGGAAATCATTGTGTACACACTGGTTTTACTGTAACAAGGCAATGTGCACGTTTTAACATTTAAAACAGAACATCTTTTTTTCCTTTCCAGTGAAACTAAAAGAAAAACAACAAACTTTTTTTTTAAACAATTTTTAAAAAATTTATTTATTTTTGGCTGCTTTGGGTCTTCATTGCTGGGCTTTCTCTAGTTGTGGTGAGTGGGGGCTACTCTTGGTTGCAGTGCAGGCTTCTCATTGCGGTGGCTTCTCTTATTGTGGAGCATGGGCTCTAGGCGCGCGGGCTTCAGTAGTTGCAGCACGCGGGCTCAGTAGACGTGGCTTGTGGGCTCTAGAGCTCAGGCTCAGTAGTTGTGGTGCATGGGCTTAGTTGTCCACAGCATGTGGGATCTTCCCAGACCAGGGCTCGAACCCACATCCCCTGCATTGGCAGGTGGGTTCTTAACCACTGCGCCACCAGGGAAGCCCCCAAACTTTTTATAATGGAAAAATGTTAAGCATTTGCAAAAGTAGAGTAAGTAGTACAATGAACCCCCATAGACCCATTGCCCAGCTTAAGTAATGATCACCATATTGCCAATCTTGCTTCATCCCTTCTCCCCATCCCCTTTTTTTCTTGGTTGGAATATTTTAAAGCACATGTAGACGTGTCATAAAAAGAAAATTTAAAAATAAAACAGAACAAAAATTACAATACAGAATGTCATTTCCAAATAAGATCCTTTATGTTCGGCTGATTCTCCATCAAGTGGCAGGGCTCCAGTCATCATTAGGAGAGGATTTTATTTTTAAAACGACAGTTTCAGTGGTGAGAACATCCGTTAAGCATCACCCAAGAAGAAGCTATATTGTCAACATGCCCGCTTAACCCTCCCAAACATCTCAAACCACCTTCCGATGATTTTCTTTAATCCTGCTTTTCTGGTTTTACACAGAAAGAGTAGAGATCTGAATGCTGGTATTTGCTTGATGTCCATATTCACATGGATACAGTTACAGGGAAAGAAAGGAGAACACTGGGGCTCTGCCTGCCTCCCCACAGGTGCCTGGCAGCCTCCAGGGCCACAGGAGTGCACGTTGTCCTTTTTCTCATGGAGCACAGTGGTGTATGCATTCTGTAAGGGTTTTGTTGAGAAAGGAAGGGATAAAAAGGGAGTTGGAACAGAAAACAACTCCTCTCCTCCCTGCCCCAAATAAACTGTGTATCAAGGTGTAAAGAGGTCAAGAGAGACTTCAGGAGCGCCAGGGGATGAAACATCAGAGAAAAGAGCAGACTATCCCCTTTCTGCCAGGGTCCTGAGAAAATTAGAAAGGCTAGTTGGAAAAGGAAGGTTGGACTCCATCAGTGTTTTATTTGTCTTTCTCTCTTCTCGGTCCCTATCATCTTCGTCTTCTTTCGCTTTCATCTTCACCTCCTCCTTCTTCAATGTCCTCCAGGCTGCCATGGCCAACACTCCCTCCCTTTCCATGCCTCCCTGTCCACTGTACCTTCCCCTTCTCTCCTGGTTTTGGTTATCACTGCTGCATAACAAATTACCCTTACATGGAGCACCTTAAAATAACTATTTTATATTGCTCTCTATTTGGTAGGTCAGGAATTGTGAAAGGGCTTGACCGGGCAGCTCTTGATTGGGGTTTCCCACTTGGTTAAGGTCACTACTGGCTGGGAATGCAGTCATCTGAAGGCATGACTAGGCTGGCCATCCAAGATGGCGCACTCATGGGGCTGCCAGTTGATGCTCACTGGCTGTTGGCTGCTCCAAGTGGCCTCTCCAGTATTGCAGCCTCTGGGGGGCTGATTTCTCACGTAAGAGCCAGCTTCCTCCAAGGTGAGCGTCCCAAGAAAGCCAGGTGGAGGCTGCATGGCTCCTTCTGACTAAACCTTGGTGGGGGGTGGTCACAGTCACTTCTGCCATACTCTATTGGTAGATGCAGTCACAAGCCCTCCAAGATTCAAAGGGAGGGGACCTGGACTCCACCTCTTGATGCGGGGAGTGGCAAGGCCACATTGAGGAAGAGCATGTGGTATGAGAGAGATTGCTGTGGCTGCCTTTGGGTAATGCAGTCTTCCACATCTTCCATATCAGTTCTGCAGGGGGTTTGGCCAGATACCATCTTTGACGGCTTGTCCTAACTCACCTGAACCTGCTTCAGCAGGCAAAGAAAGACGCTTCTGCTCATGCTGTCTCTTCTGCCTGGCTTCTTCAGCCCCTGCCTGGATGCTTGGCCAAGTTCCTCCTAGATTTCCACAGATTTCAGTTGACTTTGATGATAGCTCACCATTCTTAGATGGAACTCTGTGGAGGGCACTCTATTTCCAAGAGAATTCTCATCAAGATAAAACTTTGTTGAGTAATCCCATTTAAAATTTGTCACTTCAGCTCTGGTCAAAAAATACAGAGCTGGGCTTCCCTGGTGGCGCAGTGGTCGAGAGTCCGCCTGCCGATGCAGGGGACACGGGTTCGTGCCCCGGTCCGGGAAGATCCCACATGCCGCAGAGTGTCTAGGCCCGTGAGCCATGGCCACTGAGCCTGTGCATCCGGAGCCTGTGCTCCACAACGGGAGAGGCCACAGCAGTGAGAGGCCCGCGTACGCAAAAAAAAAACAAAAAAAACAAAACAGAGCTCTTCATCTTCTTCCCCAGCTCTTCATCTTCTTCCCCAGGCAATGCAGACCTCACCAAGGGTTGAAAAATTGTTGTTTCCCAGAAATCTGGGCTTCATTTGTTCTTCTTTTTCTAGCTTCCTGAGGTGGAAGCTTAGGTTATTGATTTTAGATATTTTTTAATATATGAATTCAATGCTATATTGCCTTTAAGCACTGCTTTTGCTGCATTCCACAAATTTTGATTGTTGTATTTTCATTTTCATTTGGTTCAAAATATTTTAAAATTTCTTTTGAGACTTCCTCTTTGACCCACATGTTATTTAGAAGTGTGCTGTTTAATCCCCAAGTGTTAAACACACAACTTGGAAGTTTCTAGCTATTTATCAATTACTGACCTTTAGTTTAATTCCATTGTAGTCTCACAGCATAATTTGTATGATTTTATTCTTTTAAATTTGTTAAAGTGTGTTTCATGGCTCAGAATGTGGTCTATTTTGGCGAATGGTCCAAATGAGTTAGAGATGAATGTATATTCTCCTTTTGTTGGATTAAATATTCTATAGATGCCAATTAGATCCAGTTGATTGATGGTGCTGTTCAGTTCAACTGTGTCTTTTCTGATTTTCTCCATGCTAGGTCTGTCAATTAGTGACAGAGGGGTTTTGAAGTCTCCAACTATAATAGTGTATTCATTTATTTTTCCTTGGAGTTCTATTAGTTTTTGCCTCATGTATTTCGATGCTCTGTTTTTCGGTGCAAACACATTGAGGATGGTTATGTTTCCTTGGAGAACTGACCTTTTTGTCAGTAGGTAGTGTTCTGCTTTGTCCCTGATAATTTTCCACCTTCTGAAGTCTGTTTGGTCTGAGATTAATAGAGGCACCCAGCTTTCTTTTGACGAGTGTTAGCGTGCTATAACTTTCTCCATCCCTTTACTTTTAAAAACTTGTTATTAAAAAAGATTTTAATTGTGGTAAAATACACATAGCATTAAATTTACCATCTTAATCAATTTTATGTGTACAGTTCACTAATGTTATATATAGTCACATGTTGTACAATCAGTCTCCAGAACTCTTTTCATCTTGCAAAACAGAAACTCTATACCCATTAAACAACAACTTCCCTGCTCACCATCCCTGGCAACCACCACTTGACTTTCTGTCTCTATGAATTTGACTAGTCTAGGTTCCTCATGTAAGTGGAATCATACGGTATTTGTCCTTTTGTGACTGGCTTATTTCACTTGCTATAACGTCCTCAAGGCTCATCTGTGTTGTAGCATGTGTCAGAATTTCCTTCCTTCTTAAGGCTGAATGATATTCCATTGTATGCATATCCTGCATTTGTTGATCCATCATCTGTCAATGGAAAGTTTCATTGTTTCCATTTCTTGGCTATTATGAATTGCTTCTATGAACATGCTTGTGAAAATATCTCTTTAAGACCCTGGTTTCAACTGTTTTGAGTATATACCCAGAGGTGGAATTGCTGGATCATATGATAATTCTACTTTTAATTTTTTGAGGAACTGCCATACTATTTTCCATAGTGGCTGCACCACTTTGCATTCCTGACAATAATGCACAGGGTTTTGATTTCTCACATCCTTCTCAACACTAGTTATTTTCTGGTTTTGTTTTGACAATAACCATCCTAAAGGTATGAGGTGGTATCTCATTGTAGTTTTGATTTACATTTGCTTAATGATTAGTGATGTTAAGCCACTTTTCATACACGTGTTGGCCATTTGTATATCTTCTTTGGAGAAATGTCTATTTAAGTCCTTTGCCCCTTTTAAATCGGGCTTTTGTTGTTGTTGTGTTGTAGGAATTATTTATGTATTCTGAATATCAATTCCTTATCAGATATATGATTTGTAACTTATTTTCTCCCATTTGTCAGTTGCCTTTTTATTCTTTTAATCATGTCCTTTGATGCACAGAAGTTTTTAATTTTGATGTAGTCCAACATGCCTATTTTTGCTTTTGGTGTCATATCCAAGAAATCATTGCCAAAGCCAATGTTATGAAGCTTTTCTTGTACATTTTCTTCTAAGAGTTTTAGAGTTTTTGGTCTTACATTTAGGTCTCTGATCCATTTTGAGTTAATGTTTATACAGTTGTGAGGTAAGTGTCCAACTTCATTCTTTTGCATGTGGATATCCACTTTCCTAGAACCATTTGTTGGAAAGACTGTTCTTTCCCCATTGAATGGTACCCTTGTCAAAACCATTTGACCACATATGTGAGGGTTTATTTCTGGGCTCTCTATTCTATTCCATTTGTCTATATGTCTGTCTTTATGCCAGTAGCACACTTGTTTTACTACTGTAGATTTATAGTAAGTTTGAAATCAGGAAGTATGAGACCTCCAACTTTGTTCTTTTTTTCAAGATCATCTTCTCTATTTGGAGTCCTTTGAGATTCCATATGAATTTTAGGATAGAATTTTCTGTTTCTGTAAAAAACACTGTTGGGATTTTGATAGAGATTGCATTGAATATGTAGATTACACTGTGTAGTCTTCCCTTTATTTTTAATCTATCTGTGTCTTTAAAGTGGATTTCTTATAGACATATAGTTGGGTTTTAAAAAAAAATCCACTCAGTCTCTGTTTTCAGCTGGTGTATTAGACCATTGATGTTTAAAGTGATGTTTAAAATGATCTACCATATTTGTTATTGTTTTCTATGTGTTGCCCTTACTCTTTTTTTGTTTTGTTTTATTTTATTCTCCACTCTTTTTCAGACTTCTCTGGTTTTAATTGAGCACTTTGTGTAATTTCATTTTTTCTCTTCTCTTTGTCTATTAAATATACTTTTTTATTTTATAAATTTATTTATTTATTTATATTTTATTTTTGGCTGTGTTGGGTCCTCGCTGCAGCGAGCAGGGGCTACTCTTCATTGTGGTGCGCGGGCCTCTCACTGCTGCGGCCTCTCCCGTTGCAGAGCGCAGGCTCCAGGCACATGGGCTTCAGCAGTCGCAGCGCGTGGGCTCAGCAGCTGTGGCTCACGGGCCTATTTGCTCCTCGGCATGTCGGATCCTCCCAGACCAGGGCCCGAACCCGCATCCCCTGCACCGGCAGGCAGACTCCCAACCACTGCACCACCAGGGAAGTCCCTAAATATACTTCTTTTTATGAGTGATTGTCCTTGAGTTTAAATCCCAACATTTCTGCCATATCTGAGTCAGGTTGTGATGCTTGCTCTGTTTATTCAAACCAAGTGTTTTGTTTTTTCGTATGCCTTATAATTTGGAGGTACTGGGTAAAGAAACTGGGGTAAATAGGCCGTTAGTGTGAGCTTTTATGCTCGTCTGGCTAGGAGGTAGGCCCTGTTTACTGCTTGCTGTTACTGTAGCTGTCAGAGGCTAAAATTTCCTGTGATGTCCTTATTGTTGTCTCCCCCACTGTCTCTGAGATTCCCTAGAGATAGATTCTTAAATAAGGTCTGAGATATGAGCTGTATTCCTCTGTTATGATACAGGAGTCTGATTGATGTGGTGGTGATACTTGGGGGGAGAGGAGGCACTGAGTAGTCTATGATGAGGTCTCAGTTTTAGTGAGGCTGTGACCCTGGCCTGTGACCGTCACATGTGCTTCTCAGTTCCACCCCTCCCCAACTTAGGTGGGACAAGAAGGCTAGCGGGGGGCTGGAGTAAGGTATTTTTTTCCCCCCATGTGGAAGGCTAGAGAGGGCTGGGTTGGGTATTTCTTTCTCCCAGGCCATTTAAACTCTGGCAAAACCCTAGCTAATAAAATAGTTTCTCTTGATGGCCATCCTTGTTAAGAAGAACAGAGTGCTCTGGGTGTATCAGGAGGCCCACTTTTTCCCTCCCAGTGCTGAGAGCATGAAGCCGGTGCTCTTCCCTGTGAGAACTTGATTGGGCTCCTGGGGGTAATACTTGCAAAACTGGGGGTGCTGTCTTATGACTGGGCCCCCTGGGAGTTTTTAGCTCTCAGATTTTTTTTTTTTTTTTTTGCGGTACACGGGTCTCTCACTGTTGTGGCCTCTCCCGTTGCGGAGCACAGGCTCCAGACGCGCAGGCTCAGCATCCATGGCTCACGGGCCCAGCCGCTCTGCGGCATGTGGGATCTTCCCAGACCGGGGCACGAATCCGCGTCCCCTGCATTGGCAGGCAGACTCTCAACCACTGCGCCACCAGGGAAGCCCTAGCTCTCAGATTTGTCCATGCTGAACCTCCAGCAATCCGTCAACTGCTGTTTAGGTTTTTCTGCCCCTCGTTCACATGAAGGTTTCTGCCCCTGGGCTTCTGTTCTGGTAAGTTGTGATTCTCTGCCTGCCTCTCCAGCTTTGGGGGCAGCGGTTTGCCCTGTGACCTCAATCTCTGATGCATCATGAAGAGTTGTCAATTTTCAGTTTGTTCAGCATTTTTCTGGTAAGCAGGAGAAGCATCCTCTGCTTGAATGCTTCTGGGAACACTAAGCTTACTGCTTTACTGGGCAACTCCTGTAACTTCTGGACAGGAACTTGGAAATGTTCATCACTGATCCCCTTTATGGAAAGTCTCCAGAACGTCTTAGTGTCTGCTTCTGTCATCCACATGCCTTTAACCGATGTTGGTGGAGCCCACTGTTTGGACATGAAGTGGTTAATCAACAGCTAGCCACCAAAGGTCAGTTCAAGCCAGGTAGCAGGGTTTGCTTGATGCTGTTGAGGTGTTTCCAGCAGAGGGAGGAATAACCTTTTAGGCAATGGGAGAAGGTCTTTCAGGCCTTGAAGAGACTCCTTTATCGTGCCCCAAACCACAGGCAATGGAGCATCAAGCTAGCATCAATCTATAAGAGATGCAGGGGGACGGTTCGGTGAAAAGGAGAACTTTGCCACTGCGGAAGCACCCGACTGTGAGGATATAAGTTTCCTGTTGCTGAAGGTTCAAGCACAGGCAGACAGATCACTTAGAGGAGTCGGATAGGAGGAATTCAAACACTGATTGATTTTGAAGGTGGCTGGAAATTCAATTCTGTGGTGGCTCTTAACAAAGTCGACTGTAAAGTAAGTTTCTGGAAATTGAGTCGTATCTTTCTATTACATTTTAGGATGTAATTGTAAAATAAGATTTAGGTTACCGTAAAAGAAATCGTCCAGCAGACCAAGTGGAAATGCTTGTGAGCGGATCCAAGGCACCGGCCTGAATGCGTATTTAAAGCCCATTTAGGTCTTTGTAGTACTTTCCTGACTCCCTCCATCCCTTCTCCTCTTGTCTCCCTCTTTTTCCATTGTTTCTCCATGTGCCTGGATTTGGGGAATCCTGTATTGAGGATGATCTAATTCCTCGACTAGATTCCTAGATCAGGATTGGCAAACAGTGGCCCCTGGGCCAAGCCCAGCCCGCTGTCTGTTTTTGTAAATAAAATATTGCTGGGACACAGCCACACTCATTTGCTTATGTGTTGCCTGTGGCTGCCTTTGCGCTTCAGTAGCAGAGGTGAGTAGTTGTGACAGAGACCATATGGCCATAAAGCCCCCAATATTTATTAATCTACCTTTGGCAGGAAAAGTTTGTCGACCCCCTTGTGTGTATTACAGCTCCCCCTCACCCCTGTCTTTGGCCTTGGCTCTGATGATATCTGCATGGAGTTGTGCACAGAAATTCTACCTGGTTAATTACATGGGGCATCATCGTGAGGCTAGATCAGGCTAGTGAACTGTGGCCAGGGGGTGACTGTGGTGGGAGTGCTAATTGAGATGGGGTCAGGGAAGGCTTGGCTGATGGTGGAACATGAGGGCAGAGACCTGGACGATATGAAGGAGCCATGGAGAGGTTCTGTAAAGGTTTTGAGGCAGGAAAGAGCTTCGTGATTTTCAGAGCCTCAAGAGGAGCCTGGTGAGGCGGGAAAAAGGAGAGGTAGGAGGGAGGTGGTGAGGCAGGGGTGGCAGGAAGGTGCCCCAACCCAGGCCACACGGGGCCTTGGGAACTGTGTCACTGCCCTGCCTGGGGGTCAACAGTTGCATAGAGGGGTGGGTGCCGAGTGTATCCCTCACATTCAATGTTTCATTTAATCCTTGTGTACCTTGGGGGGAGAGCGAGCATCGTTGCCCCCCATTTTAGAGGTGAGCAGACAGAGGTAAGAGAAGTAAAATGACTTGCCCAAGACCACACAACCTTTTTGTGTCTAAATCAGACTAAACAGAAACACCCAAATTCCCAACCTCTCTAACTTTTAATAAAGTCCAGTGAATTATCTGTTGTGGACATTTTTATTTTTAGAGGCAAAATATCACACAGCCTGGATATAATGGTGTTTGCTGATTTTTCCTAATGTCCTTGTGCTAGAATACAATCAGCATTGTCCCCAGCCTGTCCCCAGGTTGGCTTGGGAGGTGAGGGGCAGACCACAGCAGATTTTGCCTGACTTCTCTGGACTTTGGTCTGATTGTATCTCAATATTTGACTCACAGGTTCTCTGGGGCTCCCTGGAGCTCAGACAGCTCCTCAGAGGCCAGGTCCACACCCAGACCCTGACCAGATGGTTGAGAGTTTCCCCATCAACCACTCAGATGGGGAAAGAAAGGGTCTGTGGGAGACAGAGGCAGAGGAGGTGACTATTTGGCTGATGTGGCCAGAGGCCAGCACACAGGAGGGCAGGGGCCTTGGTGGGCAGAGCTCTGTGACCTCACGTCACTGACCAGACTTCCTGAGTCTGCAGCCTCCACAGCAGGTGCTGGTGGATCATGGGGAGACTCCTTGGATGGGCTGGGGACCAGGGAGGCAGCAGATGGTCCCCAGAACCCACCTTTGTGCTAGAACGAGATAGAAGCAAGAGAGGCTTCCCCCCAGCTTTATTAAGGTATAATTGACAAATAAAATTTTAAGATATGCATCTTAAAAGTGTACATCGTGGTGATTTGATACACATATATATTGTGAAAGGATTCCCAACATCCAGTTAATTAACACACCTATCACCTCATATTTATCTTTTTTTTTAATGAGAACATTTAAGTTCTACTCTCTTAGCAAATTTTAATTATACAATAGAGTGTTATCAGGTATAATCACCTTGTCATACATTAAATCCTCAGACCTTATTCATCTTATAGGTGACGGTTTGTACCCTTTTACCAATCTCTCCTTATTTGCCCTCCGCCCCCAGCCCCCAACCACTTTTCTACTCTGTCTCTATGAGTGTGACCTTTTTTTCAGTATTTTTTTTAGGGGAGTTCCCTGGTGGTCCAGTGATTAGTACTCTGTGCTTTCAGTGCTGTGGGCCCAGGTTCAATCCCTGGTCAGGGAACTAAGATCCTGGAAGCTGTGTAGTGTGGACAAAAATCTTTTTTTTTTTTTTTTAGCTATAAGTGATAACTTGCAGTATTTGTCTTTATCTGGCTTATTTCACTTAGCATAGTGCCCTCAAGGTCCATCCATGTTGTCATAATGGCCGGATTTCCTTCTTTTTCATGAATGATATTCCACTGTATATATACACCACTTCTTCTTTATCTATTTATCTGTTGATGGATACTTAGGTTGTTTCCACATCTTGGCAACTGTAAATAATCCTGTAATGAACATGGGAGTGCAGATATTTCTTTGGTATCCTGTTTTCATTTCCTTTGGTTTTATACCCAGAAGTGGAATTACTGGATCATATGGTAGCTTTAATTTTTTGAGGAACCTCCATACTGTTTTCCATAGTGACTGCACAGAGAGGCTTCCTTTGTCTTCTTCTAGCAAGTGTTATGTGAACTCCCTTCTCCCCACTGCCATTTTTCACCGAATCTCTAAGCAGTCCTCTAAAATGTACATTACAGGTTTAAAATCACGTTTCAATTCTGAAATCCATAAAGCTCTTTAAATACAATGTTTTCTCCTTACTCATTTGGCTGTAAAATCCAAGTGGGGCCGATGTGAGGCCATTTGTAGTCCTTATGCATCCTACGCCATGTGGCTATTCATCCATTTTGCTGCAGGGCTATCAGTATTAGATTATGGAATGCAATCCTAGACCCTGCGGGGAGCACTGTGCAACAGATGGTATGTGTACTGTATCATCTTTCTAAAATAAAAAATATTTTGACTTCTGAAACACATTTGACCCTGAGGTTTTGGATAAGGCATAGTGGGTCTGCACTGGCCCATTTTCATGTTTGGAAACTGAGGCTCAGAGCTGGCTCCAAGGCTCATCCTGCTCAAAGAGGAACCCAGGCCCCTGCATTGGTGTCCAGTAACAGAGGAAATGGCAAAACCAAAGGCAATGGCTTCCTGCTGTCGACTGCTACATCCTAACATGCTGACAACACGTCTGCAAATTCTCACCATGGTCCCCCCCTCCCTGGCCCCACCCATGGACAGACCTCTTTGTGGTCTCTCGATTCCAGACCATATAACAAACTTGAAAAAGCATCTGGTTCTAATCTAGCTTCAGAGCCACACACCAGACTCAGTTACACCAGATATGGGCCCCTCCTAGGGCCACCCTTTGCTTTGATTCACAGAGGGGAGGGAAGGGGAAGGGGTGAAGCCCAATTAAAAGGAGCTGCAGAAATAACAAGGATGTGGGAAGAAGGGGCTGGTGGGGCAGCCTCTGACTGACTTGTGTGTAGTCACAACATCAAGCCCATTGTAAGCATCTGTTACGGTCCTCCCCAAACTCGTACGTTGAAGTCCTAACCCCCAGTACCTTAGTATGTGATTGAATTTGGAGATAGGGCATTTAAAGAGGTAAATAAGTTAAAATGTAGTTGTTAGGGTGAACCCTAATGCAATTTGACTGGTGTTCCTATAAGAAGAGCAGATTAGGACATAGACGTGTGCACACAGATGAAAGACCATGTGAGCACACAGCAAGAAGGCGGCTATCTGTAAGCCAAGGAGAGAGGCCTCAAAAGAAACCAACCCTGCCCACACCTTGATCTTGGACTTCCAGCTTCCAGAACCGTGAGATAATGAATTTTGGTTGTTTAAGCCACCCGGTCCATGGTCCTTTGTTATGGCACCCCGAGCAAACTAATATAGCATCTCAAAGATGCCCCTGATTCAACTCCATTCCCACCCTCAGAAAGGAGCTATAGAGAGCCCACAGGTTCAGAGGAGTAGTTTTGGGGTCTAAATAATAGTCAGCACAATAAGTCTGCCCTTTTAAATAGGCCAGACCCATGATGTAAATGCTCGTCAGCCCCCTTGGATAAGACACTCCCCGGGCATGGCTTGCCCTGTTCTCTGAATCTGTCTGGCTTTGTGTCCAAACACCCATCACTCACTTGGGGTCTGTGGCTTTGACGACACATTTCAATTGTGTCTCTGCAGCTGGACCTTGGCCAGCATTGGTGTCCCTGTGGGCAGTGGCGGGCGGCAGCCACTCTGACAGCTCATGATGATATTTGTCTTGTCCCAAAGCCACCTGCAGTCACGTTGCACTAGTAGCATGACATTGGCCACAGTGGAGGTATTTACACCTTGGCACACAGTACAGATCAGGGCTTTTCCCCCTGAAAGTTGGTTTATCACCACACTCCTGACAGCAGCTGGCACCCACTGCCAGCTTTCAACACACCCAGCCCAGGGTCTGAAGTCTCTGTGCTGGTCACTGGGCTAAACCCCAGGAGGGGAGACCAAGAAGTTCCTACCTAGCCCTGCAGGCCTCTCCTTAGTGTCTTGGGAGGAGGGTCCAGGGTGCTGCCTGGGACAAAGCTGGCACAGGCTGTTGCCCAAAGACCAGCAGGATCCCTGCTCCTGGGGAATCTAAGAGGCAAGGAAACAAGACTCTGATACCATGGTCGGCAGAATAATGGCCCCCTAAAGACGATTGCTTCCTAATCCCTGGGGTTTGTGAATGTCACCTTACATGGCAGAAGAGGTTTGCATATGTGATTAAGGATCTAGGGGTGGAGCGATTACCCGGGATTATCCAAGTGGGTCTGGTATAATCATGAGGGTCCTAAGAAGAGGCAGGTAAGAGGGTCAAAGTGAAGAGAAGGTGATGTGAAGTGGAGAGAGAGGGAGATTGCCAGATTGCAGGACGTGGAGATGGAGGAGGGGCCGCCAGCCAAGGAATGCAGGTGGCATCTAGAAGCTGAAAGAGACAAAGAAATAGATCCCCCCACCCCCTCCACCCAGAGCCTCCGGAAGGAACCAGCCCTGTCAACACCTTGACTTTGGCCCAATGAGACTGATTTTGGACTTGTGGCTTCCAGAACTCTAAGATTAAAAAAATAATGTTTACTTATTTATATATTTATTTTTATTGAGGCAAAATTCATGGAACATAAATTTAGCCATGTTAAAGTGAACAATTCAGGGACATTTAGTACATTCATGGTGTTGTGCAAACACCAGCTCTATCTACTTCCAAAATATTTTCATCATCTCCAAAGTAAACCCTCACTCCCCTCTCCCCCTAGCCCCTGGCAACCAGTATTCTGCTTTGTGTCTCTATGGATTTACCTATTCAGGACACTTCATATAAAGGGAATCATACAACCTGTGACCTTTTATGTCTGGCTTCTTTCACTTAGCATAATGCTTTGAGGTTCATCCATGTTGTAGCATGTATCATAACTTCATTCCTTTTTAGGGCTGAATAATATTTCATCGTATGGATAGACCACATTTCGTCAGTCCATTCATTGGTTGATACCCATCTGGGTGGTCTCCACCTTTTGGCTATTGTGAACGGTGCGGCTGTGACATTTGGATATAAGCATTTGCTTATCTGTTTTCAATTCTAATTTGTGTTATATTGAAGTTTGTGGTAATTTGTTACAGCAGCAACAAGAAACTGATACAGACACTAAACCAACCAGAAAGAGACCCCCTCCCACCCCATACCGAGTCCAAGGCTTGAGTGTGGCCGAATTCCACGGTCACTCGTGCGGTCAGAGCTGACAAAGCCTGCTTGGGCTTGCAGACAACATTATTCCAGCTGGCCGGCCCCCGGACCCTACCAGAAAGGCTGAGTCTGGGACTCAAAGCAAGAAGGAGAAAGCTGAGGCCAGGGGTGAGTTGAGGGGCGGCTTCAGTGCACTGAGGGCCCCCTGGCCTCCTTCATCCCTCCTTTGCCCTCCATGGGGCTGACTTCATGGGGAGCTCAGGAACTCCTCAGCCCTCAGCAGGTTTTGACCCCATGGGACTCCCCTTTGTCGTCGGAGAGTGATCAATGTGCCTTCTGTCATGGCACAGCCTACGAGCCTGGCCGTGTCCCCCTTCTCCCAACTAGGCCTGCCACCCACCTCCCATTGACCTGGCAGCATGTGGCGCCTTCCCAGCAGAAGGCACGGATTATTAACACACGGGTCAAAGACCTTGACCCTGCCATGCTTTCCTCCAAAGACGACAGCAGCGTGGACGCTGATGCAGAGCTTGGGGTCTGACAATGGGGTCTCTGCCCGCCTCTCTCCTCATTAAAGCAGCCATCCTTCATGGGGTAATGCATTCAGACTCACCTCGCATTTACCAGCGTTATTAACCTACTTTTTATTCCAGAGCCACATGGCCTTTCCCAGCATTTCATCCCGAGTAACCCGTCCCCGCACGGTGCACTGCACATCCTGTGTCCACCCTCCTTTGTCTTCCCACTGACTTTTTTTTTCCCTCCTCTCTTTCCCTAACAGGGCTTTTTTTTCCTCTCTGAGGCACATGACCCCATGATCCGTGATGATTTAAAAATTCTTTCTGACATTTCAAAGAGAGATTTCTCCTGTCCCGCTTGTGAATCTGAGAGGCACTGTGGGGTCAGGTTCAAATCACAGCTTGGCCACTGTATGACCTTGAGGAGTGTTCCATTATCTATTGCTGCTTGAACAAACCACCCCAAAATGGACTGGAATAAAACAGATCACCCTAAACCTCATGCCTGTCATGACTTGTATGGGTCAGGAATGCTGGAAGTGCTTGGCTGTGCTGTGCTGGGCAGGAAAAGTCTCTCATGCTGTTTTAGGCAGGTGGGGAGGCAGGAGAGGTTGAGGGGTGGGAGGGGCAGGAAGGAGGGGGGATGGGGTCGCTGGGGGCCGTCTGGGGATGCCGCTTCATGTAGGCACATCAGAGGGTTAGTCTGAGCTTCCTTACAGCCTGGTGGCCTCAGGGCACTCAGACTGTTTACATGGCAGCTCAGGGCTGCAGCTTGAATGTTCATCACCTCTGCCCTGCTCAACTGACCATCCTATTACTAAGGTTACCCCAGAATCAAGGGAGCACAATGTGCTCAGGGAACTTGGGAGTCCCCTCCGGGCCCAAACGATGGTTTGTAATTGATCTGAATGAGCCATGGCCATCTCATTTCTCTTTGCCAGTGATTGGTCTAAGGTTGGATTTTAATACAGTGCTGGCCAATGTCAGAGAAAGTTGGCTGGGGTGTCTGGAAAAGGATTTTCTTTCCTAATAAAAGGAGAAAGTCATGTAAGGAGATCTCTCTTAGGCTCTGGCTGCTTCCTGCTTCGTATTTCTAACACAGTTGTGTGAGGACATGATGTTTGGAGCTGTGGCAGCCATCTCGGAACCATGAGGTCAAGAGTTGAAAGACAAAAGGTCCCAAGCTGAGAGGGCAGAGAGAAAGATCCTAGGGCATTGGTGACATCACCCATTGGCTCCTCTTAGTCTGAAATCACTTACCTCTAGACTTCTTAAATTATGTCCCTGCTGCTTAAGCTTAAGTGATTCTTGCACCTCACAGCCAACTCTTTCTCATGGATTCCACATCTCTGAACCTTTGCGTATGGGATTCACTCGGCTTGGAATGTTTTCTCACCTGTCTGATCAGAAAATGCTGACTAATCCTTCAAGACCCAGCTAAAATGTCACCAACTCCCTTCCTCAAAGCCTTTAAAGTGGAAGGTTTCTGAGATGCTCCCATGCTTGGTGAATTTATGAGTTGTGTCGGTCCAGGGCATCACTGGAGGAGAGGCGTTGGCCTTCTGCATGTGAGGACCTGTCATCTTGACTGGTGCTTGGTGACAGGTGGAATGATGAAGGGGTTAGCAGTGTAGTCTGAAGTCAGGTTACCTGGTTGAGACCCTGCACCTCTATCTGCTAGCTGTGTGACTTTGGGCAAAGCATTGAACTTCTCTATGCCCCAGCATCCTCTCTGTGAAATGGGGATAATAATGGTGATCCTCTCATAGGGTTATTATGAGGATTAAATGAAGTGAAACACGTAAATGCTCAGCAAGGTCTCTGCTCAGTAATAATGGTTCACTTTTACTGAGCTCTTGTTGCTATGTAACTGGCATTGTTATTAAAATATATATCATTTAATGAAATTAACTTAATCTCACTTAATTGAAGTAAAATATATTATAGATATGTGTCATTTGATCACTGAGGCAAGTTTGGGAGGTAAGTTCTATTATTATCCCCTTCTAATAGATAAGAAAACTAAGGCACATAGAGGTTAAGTAGCTTCACTAAGTACTAGGTAGGGGAGTCTGGGTTTGAACCCAGGCTGCGGGTCCCGGAGGACCCCTGCTGCACTTGACCACATCCCCAAGCTATTGGGAAGGTTGGTCAAATCTGCTGCTACCTCCCTGGTTGGCATGTGCTTCCCAAATCATTTCATTATTCAAGAGGCAAGGGATTAGCTCTGCCTGAAAGGAGCTTTTTCTGGGCCCACCTCAGAGCTGCATGAAGGTGGGCTTCTGTTATCCCCCTTTGCCTTTCTCTGTCTCTCTCTTCCAGGTAGGTCCAGGGGCACAGGGCAGGCAGCTCTGGACCAGCTGGCACTGACCAGGGACCGTGTCCACTTGGGGTGCTGACAGCCTGAGGTAGAGCTGATCCTTTCGAGGTAGCACAGGTCAGCAAGGACCCCGGTGAGAACAAAACCAGAAGGGAGAGAGGGGGAGTCCTGGGGGTGGGTGGGAGCCTGCAGAGATCAAGTCCAATGGGTCTGAGATGGGCACGTTGGGGTTGTGGATGAGGCGTCAAAGCTGGGAGGACATGGGCTGAGCTGGAGCAGGAAAGGAGAGATCGGGGAGAGTCTTGGCTGAACTGTCTTACGTATCCGAGGCTCAGCTGTGCTTGACTGTGTGTGTGTGATATGAGGGGTGGGTTCTGCTGGTTTAAGAATCCTGTGACATAGGCACCCCCATCCCCATCCTCCGAATTCTAAACACCTTTCCAGAACCTTTCAACCCTGGGGCTTCACCCTCAGCGCTTGTGAAAAACTACTAAGGTATTTCTAGATTTCTCTTGGAGACAGACAAGCATCTAGCTGCAGAGTGGTTAAGAGCTAACGGATAAAATACATGTTGTTGAGATATGGAGAAACCGGAACTCCAGGTGGGAATGTGAATTGGTATAACTACTCTGGCAATCAGGTTAGCAGTGTCCTAAAACATAAACACATTCCTACCATTGAAGCCAGCCATCTCACTCCTAGGCATTTACCCAAGAGAAAGAGAAATATGTGTCCATACGATAACCTGTATGCAGATGTTTACAGCAGCTTTATTTGTAATAGCCCACAACTAGAAACAACTCAAATGTTCAGCAGCTGGTGAATTGGTAAACACATTGTAGTATAATCATACAAAGGAATACTACGGAGGAGTAAAAAGAAATGAAGTAGTGATACAGGCAACAACATGGATGAATCCTAAAATGATGATGCTGAGTGAAAGAAGCCACCTGAAGGAGAGTAATACAGTAAATGTCCTTTAACATAAAACTCTAGAAATTACAAACTCATACAGCATCAGAAAACAGCCGTGGTTGTCAGGAGACAGGGATGGAGGGCAGGGAGGGACAGGAAGGAAGGATTGCAAAGGACTTGAGGAAGCCTTTGGGGTTGGTGGATAAATGCATGATCTTGATTGTGATGATGGTTTCACAGGTGCCTGCATGTGTCAAAACCAGCCAAATAATATACCTTAAATATGTGCAGTTTATGGTACGTTAATTATACCTCAATGAAGCTGTTTGAACATAACAATAAAAAAAGAGCTGAGAGTGGGGCTCCAGGTGCCCCGAGAGTTTTCTGGCTAGAGGAGAGAGGAAAGCGGCTCCTCCAGTCTCTAACATCGCATTCCTAGCAGCCGTTTGCTCAGCCTCCTGATAGAACATGCCCTCTGTGCTGATACCATCTGAGTATGCGTACATTCGTCTAGAATCTTGGAACGGCTTGCTCTGTGAGAAGCCAGAAAGCCCTTACAAAGCACACAAACAATATTTCTTGGCCCCCAGGAACTGCTCTATACCTAGGCAAAGGCAGCATTTATGAAAAGTAAATAATACTTTTTTTCTGATAAATAATCAAGTGGATTCCTGAATATTTCAAGGTTTTCTTGGAGTGGGTTTTAGATGTATATGTGGTTTCCCTCCTGTTCTGGCAACTTCTCATACTCGACTCACCCTTCCTCTCATCATTTAAACAGTCTCAAATGATTCCTGTATTAAAAAATAAAATTACTCCCCTCACTCCCAGGTCTCCCTCGAGAGAGGAGAGACTCCCTTACTGCCTCTTTTTCTTTCTTCCCTAACCATAGACTTGGGAGAGGTGTCTCTGTGCAAGGCCCCCGCTGCGGCTTGCCACCCAGCCACTCCTCAGCCCGCTGAGGTCTGGCATTTGCTCCCTCTCTGCCCTGAGAGCATCCCCATGGATGTCATGAAAGGCCTCCTTTTTGCTGAACCACCTGAGCCTTTCCAGTTTAAGACCTCTCAGCAGCATTTCATCCTTCTAGAAATTCCCCTCTATCAGCATATGCTCACCACTCATTAATAACTTCCTCCTACTTTTCTGATGGTTCTTTTTTTTTTTTTTTTTCCGGTACGCGGGCCTCTCACTGCAGTGGCCTCTCCCGTTGCGGGGCACAGGCTCTGGACACGCAGGCTCAGCGGCCATGACTCACGGGCCCAGCCACTCCGCGGCACGTGTGATCTTCCCGGACTGGGGCACGAACCCGCGTCCCCTGCATCGGCAGGCGGACTCTCAACCACTGCGCCACCAGGGAAGCCCTCTGATGGTTCTTTTCATCTCTTGTGAAATTCCTTTTCTGTTGATTCTCACACATTTGTTGTTAAGTCTTAGTCCTCAGCTCTCTCCTCTTCCTGCTGTGTACTCTCTCCCTTGGTGACCTCCTCCTTCCCTGGCTACAAGCGGCACCAAACACTAGTGACTCCTGATGGCAGATGCTGTTGGTTGCTTACCAACATCCATCACCTTCCCTCTGCTTCCCTCCTTGCCTCTATTCTATAATAAAAGATAAAAATTGCAGACATTTGCTGCTCCAGCCTCCCATGCAGCTCAGGGTGCCATGTGATCCAGTTCAGTGTAGTGTTAAGTAAAGGGAGATCTACTGGGGCTTCGAGGAGAGATTTTCCTCCCTGGTAAAAGAGAGATGTTTGTGAGACCTTTTTTTCCTGCCCCATCCGTCAGATCTGGTTGTGTAAAGATGTGATATCAACTGCAGTAGCAGCCATCTTGTGACCATGAGGTAACTAGCCTGGGATTAAAAGCCAATTAATGAGGATGGTGGATATGCAAGTCTGGCCAACTGTAAAGTTAGAGGGAAGAGTTCACACATTAGTGCCCTCACTTTTGACACTAATTGCACATTTGAGGGGGTCCGCAAAATCACTCTCAGCTTTGATAATTCAGCAGAACTCACTGAAAGCTGTTGTACTCACAATTGTGGTTTATTACAGTGAAATGATACAGATTAAAATAACAACGCAGGGACTTCCCTGGAGGTCCAGTGGTTAAGACTTTGCCTTCCAATGCAGGGGGTGTGAGTTTAATCCCTGGTTGGGGATCTGAGATCCCACATGCCTCGTGGCCAAAAAAACCAAAACCTAAAACAGAAGCAATACTGTAACAAATTCAGTAACTTTAAAAATGGTCCACATCAAGGGGCTTCCCTGGTGGCACAGTGGTTGAGGGTCTGCCTGCCGATGCTGGGGACATGGGTTGTGCCCCGGTCTGGGAAGATCCCACATGCCGCGGAGCGGCTAGGCCCGTGAGCCATGGCCGCTGAGCCTGCGCATCCGGAGCCTGTGCTCCGCAACGGGAAAGGCCACAACAGTGAGAGGCCCACGTACTGCAAAAAAAAAAAAAAAAAAAAAAAAAAGGTCCACATCAAAAAAAAAAGAATAGATACAGATTAACATCAGCCAATGAAAGAGATGAATGGGGCAGAGTCCAAAAGTGTTTCACACGTGGAGCATCCAGTAGTCCTCTCCTTGTGGAGTCAGGACAGCATTATTCTCCCAGAATTGATGAGGGACAATACACATGGAGTATTGCCAACCTGGGAAGCTCACCCAAGTCTTGGTGTCCAAGAGTTTTTGTTGAGGCTCCATCACGTAGGCATAATTGATTGCTTGTGATCACAGTCTCCAGTCTCCAGTCCCTCTGGAGGTCAGCTGATACTCTGTGACCCAAACTCCCCACCCTAAATCCTACTGTAACTATCGGGATGGCCTGAGGCTCCCAGATAAATGAACACTCTCTTATTAGGCAAGACATTCTAAGAGTTTAGAGACTACCTTCCAGAAACTGAGGACAGTGTCAAGACCTCTTTTTTGACAAGGTTAGATTCTTTACTACGCAGTGGAGTTAAAAGAGAGAAAGAGCCTGAATCCTTGGTGATATTGCCCAGCTGCTGCACTAGCCCTGGGATTACCTACCTCCAGACATCTGGAGGTGAAGTCACTCTAAATGTCTTTATTGTTAAAACCATGCTTTGCTGTTTTTATTTTTTTTTTAATATTTGTAGCACAAGCATTGTAAATGATGCATCCCCAGATTGATGACCCCAGCTTTGTCTCTGGAGCTACATAGCATCTACTTACTAGGCGTCTCAATGTGATAATTTATTGGTTTTTCCAACTCGACATATCCTGTATTGATCTCCTTCCCTCCCCGATAAACCTGCATTTTAACCTGTGTTTCATCTCTCAGAGAACTGTACCACTTTTTTTTTTTTTTTGTGGTACGCGGGCCTCTCACTGTTGTGGCCTCTCCCGTTGCGGAGCACAGGCTCTGGACACGCAGGCTCAGCGGCCATGACTCATGGGCCCAGCCGCTCCGCGGCACATGGGATCTTCCTGGACCGGGGCACGAACCCGTGTCCCCTGCATCGGCAGGCAGTCTCTCAACCACTGCGCCACCAGGGAAGCCCAATGGTACCACTTTTCACTGAGTTCCTTAAACCAGACACCTGGGAGTCAGCCTTGACCCTTGCATCTCTCTCACGGGTCACTGATCTCCAAGTTTAACTGAGTTGCTCTTCCTTCTAAGCCAGTGGTTCTCAAACTTCAGCA
This sequence comes from Hyperoodon ampullatus, assembly GCF_949752795.1. Lineage (NCBI taxonomy): Eukaryota > Metazoa > Chordata > Mammalia > Artiodactyla > Ziphiidae > Hyperoodon > Hyperoodon ampullatus. Next base: position 49,686,741 of record NC_136927.1, on the reverse strand, counting down.
CGCAGTAGCATCCTATGGAGGGCTTATTAAAACCCTGATAGCAGCACTCCACTCCAGTAGGTCTGGGGTGGGACCTGAGAGTTTGCATTTCCAACAAGTTCCTAAGTGCTGCTGCTGCTCTGGGGAGCACACTTTGAGAACCAGTGGATCAAACGATCTCTCTTCAAACTTCTAATGTTACTGCTTTAGTTCAGACCCTCATTTCCCACCTGGACTCCTTGACTTTGCCATGACGACTCCCTCCCTGAGTCTTTACCTAGACTCTAGAGTGATCCGTCTAAACCATGAGACTGACCATGTCACTTCTTAAAACCTTGCATGGCTCCCCATTGTCCCCAGGACACAGTCCAAACTCTGTCTCGTGATGTGAAAGTCTATCATGACTGGGCTTTGGATCCCTTCTCCGAACTTGGCTCCATCTTTCTCCAGTTCCTCCCCAAGCCATAGTCTCACTGAGTACTCGCTGGCTTTGTGGGGTGTCAGCCTCTTAAAGCCCCTCTTTCTCGCCACACGTCTCTTCCCCCTGCTGCTCTTCTCTCCTCTTATGGGGCTGCAGAGTTCTCCTTAGTTCTGTAGCATTCACTCTTGGTGCTGCATCCTCAGGATGGGATGTCCTCCAGACCCCCTTGGGGTAGACGCTCTTGTTCTAGGACGCTGTGGTTTTCTGTATCAAGTATATCCTTGCCTGAGGACCCCCATGAGGTCGCTGATTCCTCTATCTCTATGTGCCCAGTACATTCTAGGTGCATTCTCTTTGAAGGGTTTTAATGAGTGGATGTTTGGTCCTTTCCTGGGGCCACCAAAAGTGCTCCACATTTGCTCTAGCCCTGCTCTGCTGGTGGCCACTCCAGGACTCCAGGCCATCCAAGGCCAATGATGCGGTTAGGGAGAAAGGCTCCCTTCACTGGGATTTCTCTTCTTGAGAGGGTCCCACTGCAGTATGACCTGGGCACTTACGTGATGCTGAATTCTTTGAAAGAGCTAGTTTACTTTTTTTTTTTTTTGCGGTACGTGGGCGTCTCACTGCTGTGGCCTCTCCCGTTGCGGAGCACAGGCTCCGGACGCACAGGCTCAGTGGCCATGGCTCACGGGCCCAGCTACTCCGCGACACGTGGGATCTTCCCGGACCGGGGCACGAACCCGTGTCCCCTGCATCGGCAAGCGGACTCTCAACCACTGCGCCACCAGGGAAGCCCGAACTAGTTTACTTTTAACCTGCAGCCTTTCCTCTCTCTTGGACACTGGTATGAGTCTGGGGGCTGGTGAGGGACAGATTTAACCAGCAGATACTGCAGTGTCCTTGGGATCCACACACTCTCCGTCATTTAAAGTGTTGCTGCTGGGACAAACAAGCAACCAGGTTTCTTTCCTCTTAGGACGAGTTGTCCTCTGGGAGGGCTCTTCTGGCCCATCCTTTCAGTCTACCCATGTGAGTTTGTAGAGCACTGTGGCTTCAGAGGGGCCCATTAGGTTTTTCCCCCAAAGTAGACCTTAGGGCAGAGAATTTGTATCCTGAGAGGACTGGGGGTGATGGTGGTGGTATAATCTGAAATGGGCTATCACAGTGATACTTACTGGGAGTTTGGTGTTTGATACTGTTAAAAACAAGACAACAGGCCCAAAGTGGAATCATTTATGCTGACCCCCATGACACCAAACCGAGATTTAACTTAATTACAGTTTCAGCTCTCCTGGAAATGGAATCTTAAACTAGCCAACCAGGAATCTCCTGATCAGCATTGGTTAGGTAATCTGCCCGATAGATCCCTCCATCCCCTGTAAGGAAAGTAAACCTTGCAATAACCAACCTGCTTTTTTTTTTTTTTTTTGCCTAGCACAATTTCCTTGTTCCTACGCCCTTCTGCCTACAAAATCTCTTTTCTGGTGCAGCTCTTTGGAGCTCTTTTCTATCTGCTAGATTGCATGCTGACTGATTCATGAAGTTGAATAAAGCCATTAATATCTTTAAAATGTACTCAGTTGAATTTAGTTTTAAAACAATGCTAAAAATCCACAAACATGTTGTATTTCATTTTATAATATATTTACACTTGCTTTATAAGAAAATACTATTTGAACTGTACTACTGAAAGTATGACCTATGGACCAGGAACTTGGTCATACTTGGGAGCTTGTTAGAAATGCAGAACTTTGGGCCCTACACCCAACCTACTGAATCAGAAGTGCAGCAGGCTTAGTTCCTGGATCACACTGGTTCCTTTCCCCTTGGGAGGAGTTGTCTCCTACAAGGGCTCTTGTGGCCCATCCTTTTGGTTTACCAAATGTCCCTGTGAATTAAAGTTTGAGAAGCACTTTGAAATGGCTTATCACTGAGTGTGATCCTGGAAGAGGTACTCTCTTTACCCTGTTGGTACCAGGCCCTTGGGGTTCACATACTACAATTTGAGACTCATATGAAGCTTTCTACTCCATAACATGCAGGGAATGTGGGGACACTCTCTTTTGGTTGGCCTCCCAGGTGGGTGGATTAGTGTTTAGGCACCCGAAACTCTAATAATTGCTAACACTTACTAAGGCGTAGCATGTAACAGGCGTTAAGTGCTTTCCATGTGTAGCTCCTTTAATCTTCACATGAGACCCATATTGCAGAAGAGGAAACTGGCATTTGCAGAGAAGAACTTGGCCACATCACAGAGCTAGGAAATGGCAGAGCCACACACAGTCAGGCAGAGAGCACCAGGGAGGGCTGTTAATGAGTAGTCATCTTAGTTTCCAAGCTCTAGCCTACCCACCCTCATCACGACCAATCCCTCATGTTTGGAAAGAAGGGGGGTGGTGGTCCCATATGGAGGAGGAGACCACATGAAAGGGCACTTAGGGACGGTCTAGGACAGTGGTTCTCAAAGCCTGTACCAGAACCGGTGACAGCAGCACCACCTGGGAACTCATCAGGAATGTCCTGTCATCCCTTCCCCTGAAGCCCAGCTCTCTGGGGGTAGATCTGTGTTTTTACAAGTTCTCCAGGGGATTCTGATGCCTGCTAGAGTTTGAGAACCATTGACCTAGCGCAGCACCTTCATTTTTTTTTTTTTTGCGGTACACAGGCCTCTCACTGTTGTGGCCTCTCCCGTTGCGGAGCACAGGCTCCGGACGCGCAGGCTCAGTGGCCATGGCTTATGGACCCAGCCGCTCCGCGGCATGTGGGATCCTTCCGGATCAGAGCACAAACCCGTGTCCCCTGCATCAGCAGGTGGACTCTCAACCACTGCGCCACCAGGGAAGCCCTCTCCTCTACTTTTGAGAGGAAAAGTAGAGAGGAAAAATCTCTGTGGTTGGATTGTCCACCCTGCAGCTCACCTAAGCAAATTTTGTTCTGTGGGGTGGAAAAATCACATAACCAGGCACACAGATTTGGGTTCTCAGCTCGCCTTCATTTTGGGACCTAGGTAAGTTACCTTAACCTCTGTGGGCCGCAACTTCCTTTGTTAGATAGAGATATTCTCTACCTACATCATAGCATTACTCTGAGAATTGAATGAGCTAACTCTGACCATGGTAGAGGAGCCCATCAACAAATGTCCTTCCCTCCTGGGACAGGGGTGGTCAGGACAGGGAGAGGAGTGAAGGGTTTGAAAGCAAAGTAAATCAAGGCAGTGCCAAATGTCAACACGACAGGTAAGTAAAGCAGAATGACTGAAAACTGTTAATAAAAGAGAATGTAAGGTTTGCTTAGGGTGAGCTGCAGGAGAGACAATCCACCCACAGCTGACATAGCATCAATCCCGCACTCTGGCCATGTTCTCCAAGGATAGTTCCATGTTTTTTTTTTTCCCCCAAGTGTGGATTTGGATGGAAACCTGGGACACATGCAGGGCTTTCACTGCTCTGGCCATTTCAGCAGCTGTATTTTCAGAGCACCCAAGGAGCTCCAAGGACTTTGGAAATACATCACTCTCTTGCCGCAGATCTCCGTCTCTGGGGTGGGTTGACCATTGCCGCCATTTTGCCGATGGAGAAAATGGATGATCATCAATGTCAACTGTTTGCTCCCCGGCACACAGTTAAAAGAGAATCCTGTTTTGCTGGAATTTAGTTTTTCAAACTAGAGATGGTGGTCCAGTTGTCCACCCTACCTCATAGCAGAGCCCAGGGACAGGGGTCTCTGGCTTGAGTCCCAACATTTCTTCCAAGATGCTCCTTGGTCTGACCTGGGAAGAGCCTGTAGGGTCTTTATCCTGAACTTTCCTGCTTCCCTGCATCTTCATTGTCCACCCATGTGAATTCCTTGGCACTGGCCTCTGCTCAGTCCTGCCACTCTGACCCCTGATTTGTTACTCCCTGGAGGGAGCATGACTTAGTGGAAGGAGCACCTTCAGAGTAAGGTGGACTAGGTTGGAATCCTGGCTCCTCCACTTACTAGCTGTGTGACTCCTGGAAAGTCACTTAACCTCTCTGAGCTTTCAGTCCTCATCTGTAAAATCGGGGACAAGAGTACATAGGAGGGCTTCCCTGGTGGCGCAGTGGTTGAGAGTCCACCTGCCGATGCAGGGGACATGGGTTTGTGCCCTGGTCCGGGAAGATCCCACATGCCGCGGAGCGGCTGGGCCCGTGAGCCATGGCCGCTGAGCCTGCGCGTCTGGAGCCTGTGCTCCGCAACGGGAGAGGCCACAATAGTGAGAGGCCCGCGTACCGCAAAAAAAAAAAAAAAAAAAAAAAATAGTACATAGGAATTGTGTGGATTAAAAGGACAATGTATGCAAACCACCAGGCACATAGTAGGAGCTCGTCATGGTGATGGGGGTGGTGGAGTAACAGTGATGGTGGCTCCAGGCCCTTGGTCTCAGCCTACCTGTCTAGTGGGGGCTGATGGGGGTGGGCAGGCATCCAGGAAAGTGCCATCACGCGACAGACATCAGGACCTCCTTCCTCATGACCAGATCCTGCGAGCATCCTGCCTCCATGCCCCACCCTTCCACTCTCTCCCCCTGGCATGGTCCTGTCCTGTGGGTTTTCCTGGCCCTCCGGCCACATCCTCAAACCAAATGGCTTTACCTGGTTTCCCTGGGGAAGCAGAGCCTGTCTGGGGCCCTCCTTAGAGAGGACACTTTGACGGAGAGGAAGCCTGCAGGAGGGATGAGGCAACAGATTTAGGAGCCCAGCAAAGCAAAAGCACACAGTCACACACACACACACACACATACACACACACATATACATTCACTCACACTCACACCCAGACGCAGACACGTCCACTCGTAAAAGCACACACATGAAGAGGCAGAGAAGACTTCACTTTTGACAAGCTTATCTAGAGTTTTGCAATCAGAAAATCAAGAAAAAACCTATTTTAATTCTAGTAGTAATGTAAGTTCGTGTCATTCCGAGAAGTACCATATTGTCGTGAATTGTGGAGTGGATAGGGCATTACCATCTTCAGTGTTCAGAGCCTCTAAAGATCTAATCTGGTCCTGGGGACTCAAGGGGCCAGAGAGAGCCTGAGCTGGATCTCCCATCCTCTTCTGCATGTTTCTGCCCAGCAAGGGGACTGAGAACAGACTGGTCAGGACCCAACTCAGCTGGTGGACAGATGGGGACCAATCAGAGACTGTTGCTAGGGAAACACTGCTCTATGCACATTCCTCTGGACTGGGGAGGGGGCATCAGTCAGCCTGCCCTCTTCTTACCCCTCTTCTTGGCCTCTCAGTGGCCCAAGTCCTGTTTCTCTCTCTCTCTCTCTCTCTCTCTCTCTCTCTCTGCCATTCTTTAATAGATGTTACCCCACAGATGTCTGCTGTGACATTGCATCAGTAGTCATAGGAAGTGAGTCTGTAGTAGGCACAGGAATAGGCCAGCAAGACTGACATACCAGATTTTTATGACCCACGCAGCCCTCTGGGGTGAATTCAACATCACCCCATACTATATGGGGAGCTGGTTTGGTCCGGCATTTTCCAGGAGCTTTGCTGGGAGAATGAAGCCTCAGGCTCAGTGCCAGCCGACTGTGGGCAAGATCGGGAGCAGCCCGTTAGCCACCAGCAGGCCCTCTGATCTCTGCACCTGCTCTGATGATGGACCCCTCTGGGCTTTGGCAGCCGTGTTTCCTGAACTGACGTATGGCTCCACTTTCATGGCCCAAGCTTGTAACATCTTTCCACAATAAAATCATGATGCAAGTTAATTGCCTGCATCGCTCTGCAATTGAACAGGTCCATAAAATGTTTATTAGGTGCAACCGCTGGGTCTGAATGGGAGGCCAGTCTCTTGGTTTTGGGCTGTGGTTCACATCTGTGTGGGGCGGTGGGTCCTAGGCAGGGAGGTGTCTTAAACATTGCTGACATTGAGCATTCTGATGGCCTTTTTTTGGGGAACTGTTCCAAAGCTTTTAGGAGATAGACTTGGTTATTTACTAGGGAATTCTTTTTGGTGGTTATCGAGGCTGCTAAAAGTCCTCAGTTTCTTCTGCTAACATTCAGAGCATTTCAGTTTCTTGCTTTCTTTATTTTGGGGCTGTATTTTAAAAATGGAAGTGTAGTTGATTTATAATATGATATTAATTTCAGGTGTACAACATAGTGATTCAATATTTTTGTAGATTATACTCCATTTGAAGTTATTATAAAATATTGGCTATATTCCTTGTGCTGTATAATACGTCCTTGTAGCTTATTTATTTTATACATAGTAGTTTGTATCGCTTAGTCCCCTACCCCTATCTTGCCCCTCCCCTCTTCCCTCTCCCCACTGGCAACCACTAGTTTGTTCTCTATATCTGTGAGTCTGTTTCTATTTTGTTATATACAGTAGTTTGTTGTGTTTTTAGATTCCACATATAAGTGATAATCTACAGTATTTGTCTTCCTCTCTCTGACTTATTTCACTAAGCATAATACCCCCTAGGTCCATCCACGTTGTTGCAAGTGGCAGAATTTTATTCTTTTTTATGGCTGAGTAGTATTCCATTGTATATATGTACCACATCTTTACCCATTCATTTGTTGGTGGACACTTAGGTTGCTCCATATCTTGGCTACTGTAAGTAATGCTGCTATGAACGTTAGGGTGCATGTATCTTTTTGAATTGGTGTTTTCATTTTCTTTGGATAAATACCCAGGAGTGGAATTGCTGGATCGTATGGTAGTTCTATTTTTAGCTTTTTTGAGGCAGAGCATTTCAGTTTCTGAGAGATATTTGGAAATACAGTCTTTCCCTCCTTGTCCGTGGTTTTGTTGTCTATGGTTTCACTGTCTGCGGCTTCAGTTACTGACAGTCGACTGCAGCATGAAAGTATTAAATGGAAAATTCCAGAAATAAACAATTCATAAGTTTTTAATTGCATCCCATTCTGAGTAGCGTGATGAAATCTTACGCCATCTGCTCTGCCCCGCCTGGGACGTGAATCATCCCTTTGTCCAGCGTATCCTGCCCATTAGTCATTTAGTAGCCGTCTGAGTTATCAGATCGACTGTTGCAGTATCACAGTGCTTGTGTTCAAGTGACCCTTATTGGACTTAATGGTGGTCCCAAAGAGCAAGAGTAGTGACGCTGGCAATTCAGATATTCTCTCACTGTGCCTGATTTATAAATTGAACTTTATCATAGGTATGTGTGTGTAGGAAAAACATATTATACATAGGGTTTGGTATTATCTGCTGTTTCAGGGTCCACTGGGGGTCTTGGAACATTTCCCCATGGATAACGGGGGGGCTTGCCACTTGTCATGTAATTGCATTGGTCAGGATAATTATTGCTAACTGCTGCCACAAAAGAAACTTGAATCTCAGTGGTTTGGACAGCAAAGGTTCATTCCTGACTCCTGTTACATCTCTACTGAGAGCTGACAGGAGCCTGAGCTCCATACAGCCACTCAGGGACCCAGGCTGAAAAGAGATGTCTTTGAGGTCCTGTCACCCCGGAGGTTTCTATAGAAGGAGAAGGGAGAGGTGGATGAGGCACGCTGGCTTTAGCTGCCTTGGCTTGGAAGTGATACGTGTCATTTTTACTCACAGGCCATTGGTCAAAGCCGTTTACACGCTCCCAAACTATTTGGAAGTGAGGCTGGGAAACACAGGGGCACACATGGCATATTTGGTGAGCACTTATGTCTTTGTCACAGCAGTTCTCCTTGGCAATGGTGGGACCCTCTCCATTGACACCTCACTGTGGGGTGGTAGCCACCATCTGGCCTCTAGGAGTCAGCCCGCCTGTGGAAGGTAATGAGATGCACTAATCCATGTGCAGACCGAGGGGCTTCTGTCTCCTACTGACTACATAAAATCCATCCTCCCCAAAGGAGCAGTGTCTCCACGGTACTGTCCCAAGATGGGTCACGAGAATCACTTGGGAAACTGAAAAACAGTTGGCTGTGGAGCCCTGGCCTGGAGATTCTAGTGGGCGGGTCTGCAGTGGGGCCAGGTTTGGGAAACACTCTCGGGCTGACAGTGCAGACAAGGGAAGGCCTGTGGGTGAATCATTCTGCGGGGCCACCTTGCAGGATTCCTCAGAAGTGACAGTGCAACCTGTCCGGGTCCCTGCAGACCATGGGCAGACGCTTCAAAAAGCACTTTACAGTTTACAACGCACTTCTGATTACATTCACTTCACTTTTACCAGGTACCTACAGTTTTCCAGAGTCTCATCTGCTCTCTGTGGCAATAGCCAAGCACCAGTTATTATTATTATGACAAGTGTGTTCTCCATATTTTATGAATGAGGTGAGGTTAAGTGATTAGCCTAAAATTGTGAAGCCAAGTGATCAAGCTGGGTCTAAAACTTGTTTTTCCCAGCTTCATATCGGCTAATCTCTCCACCATGCCAAGCCATCTCTGATTAGATTCTCTGCTTCCAGAAAGATACTGCACCCCACCCTTCCTGCAGAAGAGCTTTCTCCCCACCCTTCCCTGTCACATCCTATTCCAATTTCTCTTGAACCGGCTGATGCAGAAGGAGTTGACATCTGGTCTCTTCTTACAAACCATGGTTGGAATAAATGATGAGTCCCCCTTGTATTCAGTCAAAGTAAATTTAAGGGCAGGCATCATCTGAGACTTGAGATTCTTCAGCAGAGCACTTTGCCTAAGAGCTGAGGTCAGAGCAAACCCTGTAGGCAGGATAGATCTGTTCATTTACTGTGACAAGCCTTAGCCAGATAGTGATAAATTGCTTCATGCTAAAAACTCAGAATATAAGTCTTGTCCTAAAAAAGTCAGTATAATACAACATGAGTAAATCTGAAAAACAGTTGTTGTTTGAAAGAAGACTTACACCAAAGAGTATACAATGTATAATTTCATTTATATGAAGTTCTAGAACGGGTGAAATAAATAGATAGTGATAGGAATCAGATGAATGGTTGCTTCTGGGGTAAGCAATACAGACAACTTTCTGGGGTGATGGAATGTCCTGGGTCTTGATAAAGATGCAGGTTACCTGGGAATGTGCATTTGTCGAAGATGATTGGGTTGTAAATTTAAGATCTGTGTATTTAGCTGAAAGTAAGTAACTTCTAAAGAGAAATGTCAGTATACTAAGATACTTTTCTGGAAGGTGGAAGGAAGTGAAGGAACTTGAATGATAGCCACTATTTCTAATTTGTGCAAAGGCATGATACAGGCTAGAGGCTTTAAAAAAAGCGATCAGGGTGGATGGAGGCTCCAGGAACACCAGTATTTCAAGACTGGGAAGAAGAAGAGACAGGCAAAGGAGACTGGGAAAGTAGTGAGATAGGTAGAAATAAAGGCAAGGTCACAGAGCCTGAGCGTAACCCTAAGAGTAAACCTATACATAACCCTAAACCTAGCACTAGTCCTACCCTAACCCGAACCCGAACCCTAAGACTAACCCTAATCGTAACCCTAAACCTAGCCTGAGTCCTGGCCTTAGCTCTAACCTGATTCTAGCCTACCCCTAGCCTAGGCCTATCCTTAACCCTAAACTTAACCCTAACCTCAATCCTAAAAGTAACCTTAACCCTAACCCTGGCCCAACCCTAAGGCTAACTCTAAGTGGGGATTGAAAAATGAGCCTGGGGAGGCTGATATTAAACATCCCTATTCCATTCTGTTGGTCCCAGGCCAAATGAGCCCAGAGGAGTTGGAAAAAACTGAGCAGAGAGGAAACCGCAGCATCCTGCTGCAGAGGCGACTTTCAGCACAAATTTTCCACAAGAAGGCCAACAGGTTTTCTAACAAGGAATCTAAATGGAATCTGTCCTGAGATAAGGGCGCATGGTGTTTCTACCAGGACACACTCTCAAAACAGGCACGAGGATCATGAGTGTCAGGGCTGGAAGGGCCATCCCTTGCAGCTCCTCTTTTGACAGATGGAGACTGAGTCCTAGAGAGGGGATCTCAGTGATGCCCCAGGTCACTGGGGGGACTGGAGACCCAGTCTCTGTTTCCCTGACAATGCCAGCTTCCACTATTTGTCAAGAGGGATGATCAGGCCAAATGTTAGGTCCAGCCATCTCTAGGGATGCTCTTATATACATCTCCATTGAACAACTCCAGGGGCGCTCTTCATTTTGCATTACATATGAACAGCATTTGCATTGAAACACTATGTGAGTGGTCTCCCCTGGAGCTGGGCAATGCATAGCCCTCTCACACTGGAAAACTGAAATTTGTTCTAAAATTATGGAAGTATCTCCCAGAACCCAAGAAGGCCAGAAAAGTGACTAACTGGGCATCAGGAAGAGACTGGAACCAGGATCTGGGCAGTACTGGTCTTAGTCCTTTCTCTACACCGAATGAAGCAGAGATGAGGTACCCTGGCCAAGCCCTGCCCAAACTGCAGGTTCATTCGGAAAAAGAAATTGTTTTAAGCCGCTAAGTTTGGGGGTGGTTTGTTATGCAGCAGTAGCCAGCTGAAACAAGCCCTGAGGAGCCAGCTTTTCTCTGATCCCCTCTCCTGGGTCTCTCTCTGACCCCCAGCTTTGTTCTTATGGGGAAAAGACCTTTAACCCTGTGGAATCATTTTAAACCCCAGGAGAGAGCAAAGAAGGGTCCAGTTCTATGGAATCTTATTTTACTCTTCCAACCAATGCCTCTCCCTTAATGTAGAAATGGGTGGATGGACTTCAGTTCCAGGCACCATTTTGTCCCCAGGTGTCCCTCGTGCCCAAGATGAGAGCAAGGACACTGTGTTTACAACTCCCTATACACCGAGCCTTTTGAACAGTCTTCCTGATTTCACATGTTCTCTCTCGGCTTTGCAACACCATCAACATGCCCCAGAAGTTCTAATGCTTTGGAGAACACATACCTCAATGAATAAAGCATTATAAGTAAAATATAGACTCACATATCAATGACTCCCAGAGGCCCACCCCTGGATGTGAGCACACAGGGTGCATTTTTGAGGAGGAAAGTCAGGAACTCGGCTCTGCTGTTAAAAGCACTGACAATTGAGGAATAGGGCTTGTGGCCACCAAGTTTGAGAGGGACCCCTATGGTCCATCTTCCCATTGGGTTGTTCCCTGACTTTACCTGGTGATATGACATGGCTTGAAGTGTGTTTGAAATTGCTATAAAATTTTATTTCAGCATAAAAATGAATACCAAGGTCAGGGAGAAGAAACCTATTGCCAGTCTAGCTGTGCAAGAGGAATTTTGTTTTTTAAAGAAAGGTGACCACCCCCAGGCAAACGTTTCCATAGAGTGTGATAGTGGGATAGCATTGCTCCCCAGAGCAGGCTGGAAAATGTCCACTGATTGGCCAAATGAATTGTTAGGTGGCTTCTCAAGAGGTACTACTTGAAAACATTAAGAGGAATAAGCGATTATTGATCTCAATGGGCCCTTCACACAAACAGGTGGGGGATGATGCATCTTCAGCTTCTGCAGAGGACAGGTGACAAAGGATACCAGGCAGACACAATTGCTGTTTATTCCCTGGAATTTTAGAGTCTTCTCTACATGTGTAGTTTTGTCCTTTTCAATAAAAGTGGTTCATTAAATCTAAACTCAAATGTGACCATTTCTCGTTTCTCTGCAGGAATTCTTTTCCCCCTTTTTTTCAACAAATGACTGCAAATCAGCGAGTGTTCTTTGTCAGTATTCCCCAGGTCTAGAATTTTCATCTATTGAATATCAAAGACCTGGAGGACTTTAGGGGACCGGTAGGACCTTTTTCTAGCACACTTTCCAGGAGCAAGGAACTGGGACCAGAGGCCTGGTCTTTTTTTTTTGAAAAAAATCAGGAGTGTTTTTTCAGTTTGCTCCATTATCTTCATAATTACAGTCTGTAATGGCTGCACCATTCTCCATGGGCTGGAGGTATCCTAATTTACTTAACATTTTCCCTATAGTTGTCAGCGTAGGCTGTTTCCAAGTCTTCACTTGACGATTAGAAATAATAAAACTGTGTTTTTAAAAAAAGATTAGACGTTGGCATATTACAATTTTTTTAAAAAGATTTATTTTTTATTTATTTATATTTATTTTTTGGCTGCGTCAGGTCTTAGTTGTGGCACATGGGATCTTCGTTGAAGCGTGCAGGCTTCTCTCTAGTTGTGGCGTGCAGACTCCAGGGCGTGTGAGCTCTGTAGTTGTGGTGCGGGGGTTCCAGAGCGCGTGGGCTCTGTAGTTTGTGGCAGGCAGGCTCCAGTTGAGGCACGCGAGCTCAGCAGTTGTGGCCTGTGGGCTTAGCTGCCCCGTGGCATGTGGTATCCTAGTTCCCCTGGTCAATCAAACCCGTGTCCCCTGCCTTGTAAGGTGGATTCTTTACCACTGGACCACCAGGGAAGTCCCTAAAACTGTCTTTTATATTCAGTTACAAAACAGGCACATACATCTCATTCAATCCTTCCAACAGCTTATGGGACTGTGGGTGACAAAGGAAGGAAGGAGGCCAAACAGAATTTGAGTCCATTTTTTTTGGAAACCAAACCCTTTACTCTGTCCACAATACTATATTGCTTTTTCAGATTTTACAAATAAAGCTGCAGAGAATATTTTAAAATAGCCTTTTCTCTTCTTTCGAATAATTTCCTGAGGTCAAGTTCCTAGACGTGGGATTGCTGGGTCAAAGGGTATGAACGTCTTTTGAGGTTCTCCCTGTGCATTGTCAAAATGTTTTGCAAAGGGGTTTCAAGCAGTTCTCCTGTACATTGTTCCAGGAACCTATGTGAGATTCTTTTTTTTTTTTTTTTACTGCCTCCTCACTCACATTGGATATTACAATGAAAAGGATTCTGAGCTCATTTGCAATGTATACGTGATTTTTTATGGTAGTTTAATTCGCATTTCTTTGATTGCCATGAGGTTGAACCATTTAAAAATAGGCATTCCCTTTTCTGCGAATTGAGTTTCCTCTTTTGAGGAGCACTCCTTTCCCCGGTGCACTGCCCACCAACAAACATATACCCAAGACTTGGAAATTAACACTTTTTTGGTTGTATTTCAAGCAATTATGTACTCCAGTAGTTCCCTTTTAATTTTAATTGTACTACTTTCAGGCCTTTTATGTGTTTTACACCGATGTTCTCTTCATCTGTGATTTCTTCTATTGCTTCAAAGCTTGGAAAGTAATAATGCCATCAAAGAAGTGATAATTAGCCAGTTTTATTTTTTTTTAAGTTCTATTATATGATATTTTAATATTTAGCTCTTTAATCTACATGGGAAAAATGACAGTATTTCTGGTAGTCTCTCTCTCTCTCTCTCTCTCTCTCTCACACACACACACACACACACACACACACAGAATGAGAGGCAGGACATTTATGAAAAGACCACAGGTCTTGAATGAATGGGGGAAATGCCGTGTTTCTGGTTGGGAGATTAAAGACTGTAAGAAGTATATTATTTCCAAGTTAGTGTAAATACTTAATATCATGTGAATTAAAAAAAATCTAAATGCAATTTTTAAATAGAGATATAATTGACATACATTATATTAGTTTCAGGTATAAACATAATGGTTTGATATTTGCATATATTGCAAAATAATCACCACAGTGAGTCTAGTTAACATCCATCAAAACACATACATTTTTTTCTTGTGATGAGAACTTTTGAGATCTTCTCTCTCAGCAACTTTCAAGTATACAATACAGCATTATTATCTAGAGTCACCAAGCTGTCCATTTCATCCCCAATATCATGTAAATTTTAAAAGTCCCAAAGGCATTTTTAGTGGATTTGTGTCAAAAGGATGCTACAGTTCACTTGGAGGAATGTGGTAGATTATAATTTTGTTCCCAGCAAAGCATTCCCTCTTTCTGTGAGAGAACCATACATCCTGTCCATTGCCATGGGGCTTGCCTACCTTCCTGTGGGAGGAATATACATCCCATATCCATTAGCATTGGGCCTGGTCATGTGACTTGCTTTGGCCAATGGGATGTGAGCAGAAGCTTTACAAGGAGTTGTGAGTCCCTAATATCCTATTGCTCCTTTCCCTCTGCTGTGAGCAGAGCATGATGGGGGCTCCTTCTTCAGTCTGGGTCCCGGACTGAGAAGACTCATGGAGCAATGCCACAAGGACCATCACAGCTGACCTTTGCAATTGTAAGCCACTGAGATGTGGGGCCTGTTTGTTATTGTAGCACCGTCTAGCAAAAGCTGACTAATACAATGAACAAAAAGGCTAGAATATAAAATAATATTTTAAGTGTCGAACAATAAGCAATCTTGAGGCTGCAAAGAGCAAAGAGCTTAATATGGGGTCTTAAGAATTGCAATTCAGAAGATCCAGATTTGGGTAAAACAGAGTGTTCCAGAGAAGAGAAAGAGTCCGGGGCTTATAAAGACATAAAGCCACCAGGTTGTTAAAGTTGCCCAGTTAGAATTGTGATCGACTTTCACATAAGTCAGGAAATATTTGTCCTTAAGGAATCAAGGCTTATTTTAGGACAGGGGTCTGATAAGAAGGTAGGCTATCATGAGTAATTTTAGGATAAGGGTCTGATAAGTATCTTCAGTTTCTGGAAGATCTTCTGGATGCTTTCTTAGAACAATAAGTGGTCAGAAGGTCAGAATCCATCCAGGCTGAGACATGCATATGTCACACTTCCTCAGTGGCCTCCTGGCTTCGTTTTGGAGAGCTCTCATCAATACTGACTTCATTTTTATTTTCCTCCCACATAAGAAAAGAAGAGCATTGGAAGCTGTTGAACATATTAGACCCAATAGTTGAACTCAGATTACAGCCAATTAGTAGAATATACTGTATGCGAAAGCAGACATCACAAATAATGAGAAAAGGACTACATAATTTATAGTATTGAAGAGCTGATTACCATTTTGGAAAAATATTAGGTACATATTTATGCCCTATAACAAAAAATATCTGAAGGAAAATCTCTAAAATGAGTATTAGGGTTCTTTTATCACTAACATATTTTTTGTAATTTTCCTAGTACAACATTTAGCACAAAATAGATACTTAATAAATATTTATGGCATGACCAGTAAGTATTCAATAAATGTGTTTTGGACGAGCATTAGAGTTTTTTCTCCTTTCCTCTTTAGGAAAAGGTTTAACCTTTTGAAGCATTTTATGTCCCTCCAGAAAAGACAATTAAAAATTATTTTCTGTGCACCTTTTTTCCTCCCCTGGTATTTTCCAAGGGGCTCTGGATGAGTCTATTTGTTCAGAAAAATGGCATCAAATCCAAAATCACGTTTATTTCTGGTCTGAACATTATCCCAAGTATTTCACTCAAGCTGAGGGTCCTCACAGCCATTTTTCTCAGTATGGTTGACTGGTATCTCCACACTCTCAGTATTACAAGCAGAAAGGCATTTAATACAGTTATTAAGTGCTTACAAAATTGTTGGAAGCGCTGAAGGAATGAGACTGAGGGGCTGCCACTGCAACTGTGATCTCTCAGAGGTCAGGCAGCTTCTGTCTTCAGGGTCAGGAAGCTGGGGAGACAGTGGTGCTTGGGGTCCAGACATGGCACAAAGCCCTATCTGTTGGAGCTTGTGTGTCAGGTTGTTGAAACTTCCTCTTGCCTCCCTTCCAAATCTCATGCATTTGTGTCTCATTAACTGAACCTCAATTGCATGCAGAACCTTTGCAGCAGGGGGGTCTTGGAAATGTAAATTTTAGCTTTCTCTCCCTTTGCGTTGGGGGATGTAGAAATATAAAAGGTATTGCAAGTGGATGCTGAGTGCAAATTAACTATATCAAGCACCCCTCCTGCCCCAAAATACCAGTTTTCTTCTTGTTTCTCCATCTTGGCCCCCGTGACGGTCCTGACATGAGGGAGGCATATTTGTTTAGGGACATGGTAATTCCAGACAAGCCTCTTAAAATATGTGCCTTGTTCCTAAGGCTACACCAGCCCGGTCTCTCTGTGGATGTGGGCAGCAAAATCAGTGGTCATTGACCCTAAGCTATCCCCATTGCATTAGTCT
This sequence comes from Hyperoodon ampullatus, assembly GCF_949752795.1. Classification (NCBI taxonomy): domain Eukaryota; kingdom Metazoa; phylum Chordata; class Mammalia; order Artiodactyla; family Ziphiidae; genus Hyperoodon; species Hyperoodon ampullatus. The sequence continues at coordinate 49,670,418 of NC_136927.1, read as the reverse complement.
ACTGGGGCTGCCTTACAAATACCATAGACTGGGGGACTCAAGCCACAGGAATTTATTTTCTCATGGTTCCGGAGGCTAGAAGTCTGAGATCAAGGTGTGGGCAGGGTTGGTTTCTTTTGAAGCCTCTCTCTTTGGCTTGCAGATGGCCTCCTTCTCCCTGTGGCTTCACATGTTCATCCTCCTGTGTGTATCTATGTCCAAATTTCCTTTTCTTATAAGGGCACCAGTCATACTGGATTAGACCCACATTGACAAGCTCATTTTATTTCTTTAAAGAACTTATCTCCAAATACAGTCACATTCTGAGGTACTGGAGGTTAGGACTTCAACATGAGTTTTTTGTGGGGTCAGAGTTCAGCCCATAACACTCACCCTGTGATGCTGCCTGGCCTCCAGCCTGTGTGTCCTCCAGCCTAGGGGATCCACAGCTTTTCTATCCCCAGTGTTTCTGTCCCACCACCTGGGCTTCAGGCAACAGTCATGCTGCTTCCATTGCTTCTGTCAGTGCAGGCAGCAGCACTGTCCCTCTCTGTAGTTCCCCAGGCCCTGCCATGGGGACCTGTTTTCTTAGGCCACGGAAAGTCCCAGTGGGCTCTGGACTCAAGCCCTTCTCTGTAAACTGGGGCAAGTGGCTTTATCTTTCTTCATTTATAAAATGCATATAAGAATGCCTATCCCGTAGGGTTCCTGTATATAAAGTGAGAGAACGTGGGTAAAGAACCCAGCACAGTGCCTGGCATATAATCGGCACCTACCATATATGATTTATCTTTCTATTCTTTCCCTGCTGGGTATTTCTAAAGTGGGAATTTAGGAAGTTGTAGGAATTGTCCTTTCCCCTACTTAGGACGAATCTTGTTCTGGCATTTTTGTGACCATAGCTTTCAAGGAAGTCTGAGCAAGTCCCCAGGACACTCGAAGGATAAATCTCAGGTTGTGGGTGTATCTGTAACGTTTCTAGCCTCCGTCTCTATCACCTGTCTTAGCATCCCCACTGCATCATCTCTGTCTCCATCATCTCTACTATATTAACTCTCAATTGATGCTACCATAGATCACCCCCAAATTTAGTGGCTTAAACAACACAAATTTATTATCTCACAGTTATATGGGTTGGGAGTTTTGAATGGGTCTCATCAGACTAAAATCAAGGTATTCTACCTCAGAGGGACCTGGCTCTTCCTGGGTGAGTCCTCTTTATATACGTCAGTACCTCCCTCTCTGCGCCTTCCCCAGAGCATCTCCCACCTTACAGCAAGAGAAAACCCCCCTTTTCCAGCACCCAGTCTGGGCTCAAGTCTGACCTTCCACAGTCAACATGGCCTTGGGTAGTTCTGTGTTCAAATTGTGACTTCACCTCTTCCTGGAGCCTTTGTCCTCTCCGAGCCTTGATTTTGCTCAACTGTAAACTCATGCTAATAATACTTCTCTATGCATCAGAGAGAACACCTAATTTTGGATTAGAGATAAATTTGGTAGATTCCTTGGTATACAATAGTCCTAGCTGACCAGGCCTCTGTATCATATAGCTCCATTCACACTGGGGTTGTGTGGCCGCAGCCCTCCTGGCCACTGGACTTTCCCACAGTCCACCACCAGAATGGTCAGCTCCTGGCCCACAAGAGCCCTTCGAGGACCCTGTCCCAGCATAGGTTTGTCTCGCATGGTCGGTGGCTGGGTAACACTGGTGGTTAAATACCTTGAATTGCTCCCTTGGATGGAGACACTATTTATTCCCACCTTACAGCGGAGAGAAGTGAGGGCACAGAGAGTTTGGGACACTGGTCCAAGGTCACACAGGTAGACGCAGAAGGTCCAGGATTCACATTCAGGTAATCTGGCTCCAGAGGCAGTTCTGTTAACCGTCCACTCCCCAGACTCAGGAGGAGGAACTCAGCAGCATGGTCACTGGTGGTGTTTCTTGAATCCACTTGGCTGGGCTTTCAGCCACCTCGGGTTGTTCTGGAATTGGGGTCTCATAGCTTTAGTTAGAGCAGGGACGAGCTAAGTATCTTATGGCAGGATCTTGCTATGTTTCTGAGTTGCTGGACTGCCACCCCACTGGCTGTTCCCCACCCAGAGAAGCCACTGGACACTCAGTCCTTACTCAGAAAACCTTGATGTCCAGAGTCTAAGATTTGGTCTTCTTGATGTCTCTGACATTCTTAGCTCCCTCTTGGGAACCTGCACAAATGTGGGGAGAAAGTGGGGACACCCTCTCTGCTTTGATGGGAATGTGGTGCCAGTGTGGCACAGCCTGCTGGGGGCTGTGGTGGAAGCCTGGAGGGAGCTTTGCTCAGCTGACTCTCCCTCCAGGGCCCAGGCCTCCTGCTTGTCCCCTGAGGAAGTTCCATGTGCTCTGTCGGCCAGGCTGGCTGGGCGGAGGGGTGCTGCATTCTGCCGGGGTATTTTGTTAGGTTGTCCGGGTGGGAGCCTCTGGGCTGGGCTACACAGTGAGGGACCTTGGTGAGGATTTGAGCTGCTTGGAGTCCTGGGAGGAGGTGGTGGCCCCAGGCTGGGGTGAATGTGCTGTCTGCTGGGCAGTGGCTAAGATCAAGCGCTGAGCTCCGGTTTTATGGCTGGCTGGCCTGGTCGTGGGCTCTGACTCTTGGCTGAACCCTTCCTTGGGCTTTGCTAAGCATAGGGCTGGGCTCTGGAAGGCTCCATACCAAACTTCTGTAGCTGTTGGGATGGGCTGGTTGATGGGCCAGGCTAAGCTCTGGGCTTTGTGTGGGCTACCCTGGATGGCTCTGGCCTGGCAGGGCTGGGCGGACTACTCCTGCACGTCTGTGGATGAGCTGGCCTCCTGATCTGGTCTTGGGCTGGGTTGGGCAGGGAGTGGGGCTTGGCTAGTGCTGGCTGCACCGTTGTGATCTCTTTCCTGAGCAGAGATGACTTCTGGGCTCAGATTGATTTCCGGGCTGGACTGGGAGATATTTTCCACTGAGCTCCAGAAATCAAGGGCTTAGGTTCATATGTAAACACTGTGCCCCAGGTAAGGTAGAACAGTCTCATCTGGCCATAAAATACCTTATGAGATCTTTGAGGACCATCCCACGCTGTTGGCTCCTCTCGGGAAGAATAGGGCTGCCCAGATCCTTGACCAAGTGAGGAAGGAGGTGGGAGGGGTCAATGGCCTCCTGCCTGCCGAAGTAGGGGGGATCAGTTGGGAGCTGATAAGCAGGCTTGTTGAACTGGACCTTCTACTTCTACCTGTGTGAACTCGGGCCAGTTATTCAACCCCTCTGTGCCCCCACTTGCCTCATCTGTAAGATGGGAATAAATAGAACCTCTCTCCCAGGATGGACGTTGGCTGGGTAGGAGTCATGTGTGCATGCATATATCTGTCTGCCCATCTGCCTCGGAGGCTCTGAGCGCCGGGATACAGGTCTGTGGGGGCAAAGGGACCCATCTTACTCAAACAGTTCTTCCGAGGTTGGCCACAGGGCTGATGTGATGAGAGAAGGCAGGGCCTTGTCCTTTCTGTCCTGAGAGACCCACCCATAGTCACTGGTGTCATACCTCCCCGCCCAAGTCCCAACACCTGCACAGAGCTCTAACCATCAGAGACTGCACAGACCCAGGGTGTAGTGGCCACGAACAGTATATGCTGCAGAAAAAAATTGACACAGGCTTTTATGCTACTCCAGGCCTCTGGCCTTCATCTGGGCAGCACCCCTACCTGTTAGAACAGGGCATGGAAGCCCCCAGGCTGGAGTTCTGAACTAAAGAAGGCCAGGTGGGGGTGAATAAGAGCCAGACGTGATAGCCCTCCTGGAATGGCTCCCAGGCCCCAGCTTACTCTGTTCCCCTCAAGGCAGCACCAGGTGTGGCCCTGTGCTGGGTTTTTCAATCAGGCTATATTTGTGTGTTGTCTCTGGGAAGGAAAAATTAATAAATCATTTAAAATTAAATTTTAAAATTATCTTTATTTTTTCTTTTTGGTTTGTTCCACATGGCCCATGAATTAAGGTACAAAATGGAAGCCAAGCTGAAATGATGTGCGCAGCTCATCTGCATGCAAATGTCAGTGTGTGTAAACAGACATCAGTGACGTAATAAACTACTTTCCATGGCAGATTGAAACCACTTTAAAAAGTACTCCCAATGCATTCACAACTGTGCCTATCCAGAGCCCTCTCAGGTGTGTTTTGTTTGTTTGTTTGTTTGTTTACTATATATATCTTTTATTGAAGTACAGTTGATTTACAATGTTGTGTCAATCTCTGCTGTACAGCAAAGTGACTCAGTTATACACATACATACATTAAAAAATATTCTTGGTTTTAATTTCTGATGTTTTGGGGGGATGGATGGAGCTAAAGGGTTCATAGGACTTATGCTTGTTTAAAGGCTGAAGATGGTGGGTAGACCTAGGATTTTCTAGAAAGGCCAAAATTTAGATGACTTTATTCTTTCAACAAAGAATAATAGATCATAATACACAGCTCCATGGGCTTTATTATTATTACTTTCCCTCATAGAAATAAATACAGGCATTTGAAAATAAAACTGTCTTGATTTTAGAAATAGTTGCTGCCATATGGAAGATGAGGTGACATGGGTGAAGGGTCTGATCACATATTTTTGCTGTCACACTGGGAGGAGAGTCAGGGCAGGTCAGGAGGGATGAAGCTGATCAACCATCCAGGGACAGTTAGCATTTGAGAGCTGGAAATGGACACAGCACGTCCTAACCAATCTCCTCTCATGTCAATGGGAAAAGGGAGGCCCAGGATCACACAGAAAATTGGTGGCTATGTTGGGACTCAAACCCAGCTTTCCTGATTTCCAGCCCTATTTTCTCTCCTTCCTCTTCCTGGTGGCCCCGGGGAGCGGTGCTAATGGACTGGGGGCAGTGGCTGGCCGTGGTGAACCTAGGTGGTGTGGATTTTAGCCAGAGTGAGGTCAGAGGCCTGAGTTACGCCCTGTCCTTGGTGGAGGCAGGCTGGTGACATGAGAGCCCCTCCTCTAGACTGTGGTGCCCCCTTCACAATGGGCATTATCTGAATCCGTTAAGCATTCAGGTTGTTCCTGAGTCACCTGCTGACATTGGAGTCAGACAGTCCTGAGTTTGACATCTGGCTCCATCACTGGATGACTTTGGGCAAAGCGGCATCTTGGTGTTTCCATCTCTAAGGAGAGAATGATCATGCTTCCCAGTGCTGGGTCAGGATTTCCAGGAGGCAGACACTGAGATGGAGTTAGATGTACAAGAGTTTCACAGCCGGAGGATGGCTGGGAAAGACAGAGGGGTAGGGAAAGCAGCATTGGGTAAGGAACGCCTCCTGGCCAAATGAGGGTCTGACACATGTAAAAGGAAAGATGGAAGAAAGCAGAAGGGGGCAGGGAGTGCCTCTGACGAGACACAGGTACAGTCTTGGCCACCCCAATGGGATGCTCTGGAGTAAACATTCCCCATAGAGGAGCCCCATGTGGGCAGAAATGGCTGGGCACATGATGGGTGCTGCCTGGGAAGAGAGTGGCCTTGACTTGAATGCCATACATAGTAGATCCCAAGGGGGTTGCAGCTGGAGGCTGTCAGCTGCCTGCTCTCCTTGGGCAGCCGGCAAGCCCTTCTGCACAGGAAGGTCTGAGCAGCACACCTCCATGCTGCCTCAGTCCCTCACCTAGCGCTTGGCCTGGCCTGGAGAGACTGCTCAGGCATGATCCTTCTTTCCCTCATGGTCTCCAGGGGCAGCGGCCAGCTGCAGGGCTGCCTCGGGAGGCTCCCTGTGGCAAGAAAGGAAAAGTTCCTTGAGGGTGAAGCCAGCCCTCCTCCCCAAAGTTCACCATCACGCTAGACACACCCACTCTTCTCTCTTTGGAGACATTCCAGAGGTCCTTAAGGGACATCATAGTTCATGGGAAAAGCTGGGATCACCCGTCAGGAGATAAGAGTTCTCGTCCTGGCTCTATTGCCAATGTGAGTGTGACCTTGGACAATATCTTACACTCTTATTTATTTATTTTTTTTAAGGATTCACCAATAAGTGAGATCGTACAGTATTAGTATTTCTCTGTTTGACTAATTTCACTTAGCATAATGCCTTCAAGGTCCATCCATATTATTGCCAATAGCAAGATTTCCTCCTTTTCTTACAGCTGAAAAATATTCCCTTGTGTATTTATGCCACAGTTTCTTTATCTTTTCATCCATTGTGGAGACATCCATTAGATTGTTTCCATATCTTGGCTATTGTAAATAATGCTGCAATGAATATGGGGATGCAGATATCTTTTCAATTTAGTGTTTTTGTTTCCTTTGGTTAAATACTTAGAAGTGGGACTGCTGGGTCATATGATATTTCAATTTTTAGTTTTTGAGGAACCTCCATACTGTTCTCCACAGTGGCTGCACCATTTACATTCCCACCAACAGTGCATGAGGTTTCCCTTTTCTCCACACCCTCCCCAACGCTTGTTATCTCATTTATTTATTTATTTTTTGATAATAGCCATTCTAAAAGGTGTGAGGTGATATCTCATTGTGGTTTTAATTTGCCTTTCCCTGATGATTAGTGATGTTGAGCACCTTTCCATGTGCCTGTTGGCCATCTGTATGTCTTCTTTGGAAAGATGTCTATTCAGATCCTCTGCCTGTTTTTCAATCAAATTGTTTGGTTTTTTTTGCTACTGAGTCATATGGGTTCTTTATATATTTTTTGATATGAACCGCTTATCAGATGTATGATTTGTAAATATTTTCTCCCATTCTGTAGGTTGCCTTTTCATTGTGTTGATGGTTTCCTTTGCTTTTTAGTTTGGTGTAGTCCCACTTGTTTATTTTTGTTGTTATTCTTGTTGTTGCTGTTGCCTTTGCTTTTGGCATCAAATCCAAAAAATCATCACCAAGACCGATGTCAAGGGGCTTACCCTCTGTTTTCTTTTCTTTCTTTTTTTTTTTTGTGGTACACGGGCCTCTCCCGTTGCGGAGCACAGGCTCCGGACGTGCAGGCTCAGCGGCCATGGCTCACGGGCCCAGCCACTCCGCGGCCTGTGGGATCTTCCCGGACCAGGGCACGAACCCGTGTCCCCTGCATCGGCAGGCGGACTCTCAATCACTGCGCCACCAGGGAAGCCCCAACCATCTGTTTTCTTCTACTCTTAGTTTCTTCCTCTGGAGAATGGAGACGATAACTCCTGAGTGGTCTAGCTGTAGGACTGTGAGATAAGCTAACGAGGGTGAGGATGCTTTACCAATGGGTGGAGGTGCTACAGCTCTGTGAGCTGCTGAGATGCTAAATTAGGCAGAATCAGCAAAATTTCAGGCAGAATCAGCACTATTTGGGAAAGAGGGAGCATCAAGAGTGAGGAGGGGGGCGGGTAGAGAAATGAGGCAAAAGCGCTGAAGAGTGGACTTGGGTCTGGCAGGGGGCGCCCTTCCTGCTGGCTGAGGACCCTCGCCTTCATCCCGTGGCTGTGATCAATTGATTTTTCTGATGGTGCATCCCGATGGGTAAAAAACTTTGAGCAGGCTCCCCCATAGTAGGTATATTGGTGACTTATAAGTGATACACGTATCCCTCAAGATAAAATACCCCCAAAAGCAATTAATAAGGAGTGAGACATAAATCAAACATAGATAGAATTTGTAGTCTTTTCTCTCCTCCTATGAGACCATCTGAAGCACTCCGGGTGGCGTGGGGGAGGCCAGGGCTGGGAGCAATGTTGAACGTATCTAAGGAAAAGAATGACAGGGTCAAACACGTGCTTTTAAATGGATCATGATGCATTGTGGCAGGCAGCTGGGGCCAGGAGGCCAGTGAGCAGAAGGGTGATGCTGAAATGGGGGTGAAAGATTTGCACGAGGACAGTGCAGCAGGGTTGCAGAAGAGAGCGGGACTGGAGAAGAGCTGGAGAGACTGATGGGGTGTGGGGCGGCACGAGGGAGAGGTTCTTGGGCTGACCTGGTTCCTAGCTCAGGCACTAAAAACCGAAGTGCAAGGACTCCCAACTCCAGCGGCCTCAGCACCAGCAGGAAGTGTGAACAAGTGGCTGGTACAGGATGTGAGGGAGGGGCGGGCCCATGAGGAACTGGTCACGTTCAGATGCTTTTGAAACTCAGTGCAGCCAAAGAAAACTCATGGAGTTGAGCCTGCAGATTTTGGGGTCTTGGAAGCAGAGGAGATTTGGGGTGACTACAGCATGGCAGATAGTGAGGAGATGGCCTGGGGACGGAGTAAGGTGGGAGCTTAATCAACATTATCTTCTGAGTCAGCACACCCTGCCCAGGTGACCAAGGTGCCCCTCTCCAGTTACCCCTGCTCTCCATGTTGGCTCCTGGGCCACCGGCTCCTCCAAGGTTCTGCCTGCCCCGGCCTGGTCCCCTGCCCATCCCTGGATAACATCTTGTCATAGCTGCTGTATCTTATCACTAAGCAAACGAGAGCTCAGGGAGGCTGAGCCACTTACCCAAGGTCACCCGGGGACTTGGAGGCACTTCTGGGACTGGAATGCAACCAGAACCACACCTGATCGTGGTCTGGGACTGTCCCTGACACCGCTCTTGGCCGCCACACAGGACATGCCAGTGAGTTGGGGAGCGTCAGGAGGAGGCCACCCTCCCCATGAGAGAGGGGAAGGGACAGCAATGAGCAGAGAGAAGGCTGAGCTGAGCTGGGGGCCGGGGCTTTCCCTGCACCCCGGCTTTGCCAGCCGGCCCCCTCCACAGGGGTCAGACCTACAAGCCCCTGAGAGGCGCCCAACTCTGAGGGTGGAAACTGGTGGTCCTAGGCTAGCTCTTGCTGTCTTTTAAAAAAATTGAGATAATTTCAAACTTGTTGCAACGGTAGTACAAACAATAGTATAACAACAGTAGTACAAAGTATACAATTGTACAAAGACCAAGAGTTGCAACAATCATATAAAGGCCAGCTATTAACATTTTGCCATATTTTGCTTTCAATATGTACATATTTTTTTCCTTAACCAATTGCGAGTTAGTTGTAGACATGATACTCTTCACCCCTAAGTATTTCATACATCCCCTACCAAAGTACCCTTATCCAATTCCACTCTGATACAATCCTATTATCTAATATACAGACATATTTAAATTTTGCCGAGTATTTAATCCAAGACCATGTGCTACATTGAGTTGTCCTGTCTCTTTACTTTCCTTTCATCTGGAACACAGTCTTTGTCTTTATTCATCTTGATATTTTTGAGAAGCACAAGCCAGTTGTTTTGTAGAATATCCCTTAATTTGGGGTCGTCTGATGTTCTCCAGGTAGGTTATTGCGTCTCTGGCAGGAGTGATTAGTAACTGATATTTTGTCTTCTGCCCATAGTCTTTGAAAACAATGGAACCAGATGCAAATAAAAACCCGAGAGATTTTAGATATATTGTCTCCATTTCTGGATCCTCTTATGGACAAATAGCTATCTTCTGGGTCCCTGGGCCTGGGATCCTACTGGAGCTGGTTTGGTGGGTGCCCTAGATGGGGCAGGAGCACTAGGGTGTCAGCCCCTCACCTGGCTTGTCCCCCTCACCTGGGTGAGCCTACCTGGCCAGGTAGGCCCTGTGTGTAACTCCTGATGGGACACTGTAGAGGGCCAGTGAGTGACCTATGGTCTCACAGCTGGTCCAGGGGCCCCTGGGCCTTCAGCGGCCCCCATTTCGTTAGTGTAATGACCGGTGGGTGGGTTCAGATTTTACTTATCAAGTTTTACTAACACAGGAATGGGGCATTGACTCTTTTTGAACTGCACCCTGCTGGTGTGTAATTCTGGGAGGGGGGAATGTGAGAATGTCCCTGGGTAGGATGGGGCGTCTCAGTCCCTTTCCAGCCCACCTCTCTCCCTATGCGGCTTCTCCCGCCCCCGGCCTTCTCGTTTTCTTGCTGTTTATCCCACTAGGTGAACGCTAGGTGGCAGTTGTCCCCCGTTAATAACCCAGAGAATCCCAGCACTCAGGACGCTGACCACCCGCCCCCCGGAGCACAGGCTGCCCAGGCGGCAAAGACCTGGATATCAGCGAGCCCAGTGGTTGTATGCTCTTTTCAGCCTCGGAATCCTTTCTTGTGATGAGATCTCCCCTCCACGCCCCACACACACTTAAAAAAAATTGGGATAGAATTCACATACCATAAAATTCCCCTCTTTAAGTGTATAACTCAGTGGTTTTTAGTATATTCATAAGGTTGTGAAACCATCACCATTATTGAATTCCAGACATTTTCGTTCTGATGAGATGGTATATGGAAGGCTTTGACTGGGGCACAAAGCTATTGTATAGACCACCTGGCACAGAGAGCTGTAAATCCTGGGGCCAGTCTGCCCCTTGGAGCCAAACGGTATTTGCTCTCCACCCCTCCTCGGGTTTCTGGCATCTGATGCTGGAGGGGAAGGAGGGGAGCTTGAGGTAAAGGGCTTTCTCCAGCATCTCCCTGTGGTATTTCCTCCCTCTGCGCCCAGAGCAAGTGAGAGAGCGAGAAAGAATCTCTGGAGGAGGTTGGTAGGGTTTTCTGGTTTACTCCCTGCCCCCACCCTTGCTAGGCCATTGAGTCAGCACTTGCGCTCTGGCCTTGCCCTCCGGTCAGGGTGCAAGGGGCCGGTGGGCTTGTTGGGAGAGCCTGGCATGACTGTTGTCTGCTTGTGGTCTGGAGAATTCCCCAGGTGCCGGCCCGGCTGGAGACACCCCCTCTCCTCTCCACTCTGCCCCCCTTTCCCCCAGTTCTCTGCAGCGCTGGGAGGAGACCTCGGGGTTTCTGTAGCCCCATGAGGGAGAAATGCTGGGCGCAGAGGAGAAGTTGGACCCAGAGCAAGCAGGCCAAAGGCCATCATGGTCAGAAAGGGGCTGGCAGCATAGCCCATTGGCTGCCCGTCTCTAAGAGGTAGTCTCCAAGGATGGAGGAGACTGGGTGAAGGTTTATACCGCCCCAAGCAAACCATGCACGCCGGACACATGCAGTTAGCGTTCACTCAACGGTTCACGCGCTGGTTCCAACGTTCTTTCCGAGCTTAGTTGGGGCATTGACTAGTTCTGGCCAAGTGATGGCCACTTCTGGGCCAAGGCAGTGAAGACGGGGGTACTTGCTCTCTCTGTCTCTCTTCTGCTTGAGCAACATCCAGACTGGGCAGCTCCCCATCGGAGGAGGATGGCCCCAGCCCTTCGGCCTGTGATGTGAGGGGAAGTGCTCCTTGCTGGGTGCCATCTCCGATGGTGGGGCTGGCCTCCTGCAGCTGCGGTCACTCCTTACCCTCACCAATATCCCCAGCATCTATGCAGGGCCCCCCGCAGTGGACCCAAGCCCAGGTCAGAGTAGGATCCACCACCTGGCATAGCCCGTTTCCAAGACAACACCCCCCTTCTTCCTCTCACTGTCTCTCCTTCTCGCCGCCAAAACAGCCGAGGGGCGGAGCCCCAGGGCCTGGAAGACCACCTTCTCTCCCCACTTCAAGACCCTTGGGAGGAAGCCTCTTCTCACCCGGGGAAGCAGAAAAGACATATTAACTGTGATATGTGATTGAACTTTGGACTCAACTGGGTTTCTAGTAACCGGAAGTGCCTGGAACACTCTGGGATCCTCCGGGAAGTCCTTGAAGGGCAGGAAAGGGAGATTATTCCATGGAGCATGGCCAGGGTGGCAACTGGAGACAAATGAGGCTGTTCCATGTTTGTTGCCCCTCCTTGATGGGACACTCCTTGTATTTCTTAGACAGGCTCCCAGGCCACACGAAGAGGATCTGGAGGGAGCAAGGCCGGGGTGGCGTGGAGGCGTGGAGCCCCCTGTCTGTGGCCCTCTCCTTGCCTCACATGCTGTGGCCTGAGGCCCCTCTGCGGGTTCTCTCGGACTCTGTGGAGCATGGTTTGAAAAGCGCTGAAGAAACCCACCTCCCTCACTGTCCAGGAAGCTCACACCAAGGCAGCATCACGGCTTCTGCGTCAGATGGTGCCCAATGGCCTCGGGGATCCAAGTGCCGAGGATGGATGAAGCCAAGCCTCTCTCTCCACCCACCAGCTGTGCCGTGTCCTCCAAAGCCGCAGAGGAAGGTGTCAGGATGGCTGTGACCGAGGTCAATGCCCCCCTCCATCCCTAGAGCTGATGCTGGAATCACACCATTAGTGAATCAGTGACATCCAAGTCACATAGGTCGAGTCGCCTGCACTTAACATCTGGATGACTAACATCTGCTTTCTGTCTGTTTCTTGGATCTTCTGCTAAGACTCAGTCCCTGCCCCAGAGGAATTTAGAGCTTGGGACAGTGAAGGTAGAGAAACTTGCACACACACACACACACGCACACAAAGGGACACACACAGGGTGGTGAGTAAAGTGCTAGGCCAGGGTCTAGGTCCCACTCCTGGGCTAGAGAGGCCCTGGGGAGACATCACCCACCCTGTATGAGGCCTGCACCCAGTCCCTGTGAGGTGGGGTGGTGGGGGTCCCTGCAGGCCAGGTAGGGGGAGAATCCTGACTCTGGTCAAGCACAGAAACACAGTCGACTCTGAAGGAGCCCAGCTGAGCTCCAGAAACCTGGAGCGCTTAAGCAGGCTGGAGACCCTGGCCGCCGTTGGAGGTGGGGAGCTGGAAAGTGTGTGAGTCCGTCACGAGCGTGCCTCCTGAGCACCGGCGGGTCAGACTGCAGCCCGGGATGGAGACCCTTGTGTGCGCTAACCAGAGAGCCTTGTCTGACTTTGGCAGAATTTAAACAGTGACTTACTAATGATAGAACTGGTACAAGTAGCGTCAACTACAAAGTGAAACTCACTTTAGTCTACCTGTATTTCACTGTACATACCTGTCTCTAGGTTGAATGGTGGAGGTTACAAAGTATCTTTGCGCACTATAAATTATTCTGTTTTAGTTTTAGTGAGAAGAGGGCCCGACGAGGAAGCAGCCTAACGTTTGAGCCACTTCAGAATCACCCGGAGACCTTGTTAAAACTAGGAATGCTGGTCCCACCCCAGAGTTTCTGATTCAGTGGGTCTTGGGTGGGGTCCCAGGAATTGATTAAATTTTCAGTATGTTTCCAGCTGGGGCTGGTGCTGCTGGGCTGAGGAGCACATTTGAGGGCCCCTGGATTAGACGATCTGGAGGCTGGAGGCTCAGGAGTGGGCTGGGCTGGGGTTGGGGAGAAAGGAAGGGTGAGTGGTCGGGGCAGGGACGGTGGGCAACATGGTCATATCCCATTGCTGTCTGTGGGGGCCAGTGTATGGAAGGGGCGGGGCACCTACAACAGGTGACCAGCACGGCTGCCAGCATCGCCATGACCATTGCCATCTGCTGAGGTCTTGCCATTGGCCAGGCACGGTGCTAAGCGTACCCTTGATGAGACCTGTGGGGCTCCTGTGCACCCATTTGAAAACCGGGGGTGGTGGTCATTGCACTGCTTACCTCCCAGGGTCCCCAGGAGGATTAAGTGTGACTCTGCAGCTAGGATAATATACTTAACAAATGGCAGAATGAACAACAAACAGGAACCGTGGCATCATGGGGGCACAGGCCATTCCTAAGAGTTTCCTTCCCCCCCAAGAAAGGAGGTGTCTAACTCTGCGCCGTTACCTTCTGTAGATGGAGAGATTGTCTTGAATTATTCATGTGGGCTCAATGTAGTCATACATCTCTTATAACGGAAAGAAGGAGGCAGAGGAATTGGAGACAGAGAAAGAGGTGTGATGACAGAAGCAGATTCAGAGCCAGAGAGAGGGATGGGTGGGGCGGGATTTGAAGAGGCTACGCTGCTGGCTTTGAAGATGGAGGAGGGGGCCATGAGCCCAGGAATGCAGGTGGCTTCTAGAAGTTGTAAAACCAAGGAGACAAGTTCTCTTCTAGAGCCTCCAGAAGGAACCAGCCCTGCTGATGTCTTGGTGTCTGGCCAGAACTGTCAGAGAACAGCTTTGTATTGGTTTACACTCCCTCGGTGGTTATTTGTTACAGCAACAGCAGAAAGGGAAACCTCTCATTCCCTCTGTTCTCCCACCTTCATCCAATGTTCATTCTCTTTCTGGAAGTCTCTGTTGAAATGTCACTTCCTCAGGGAAGCCTCTCTGATCTCCCCCACCAGGTACCCCTCGTAGCTCCGTGGATGATTTCAAAGAGCAATGTCACAGTTGTAAAATTACGTAAACCTTTGCGTCAAGACTGGTTAATGTTTTCTCGCTGGTTCCAGTCTCAGCTCCAAGGGGTCATGACCGTCTTCTTCACAGATGGGTCTCAGCACTGAACACATCAGCTGGACTCCACAGAGGCTCAGAGAATGTTTGTGAAATGCGGAAATAAACTAACTTCCACTGTATCTACTCTTACTGTGGGCCAGGCCTCGGCTGAAAATGAAGCGTATCTGTGTGAGGGGATCACCCAGACATGCCCCCCCTCCCACTCGTAGTGGAAGGGGGAGAATAACATAAAATACAGAAAACTGTTAATTCACAGTTTCAGTAGTCAAATCCACAGAGACAAAAAGTGGAGTGGTGGGTGCCAGGGGCTGGGGGAGGGGGAGGGGGAGTTTGTGTTTAATGGGGACAGAGTTTCAGTTTGGGATGATGACAAAGTTCTGGAGATGGATGATGGAGATGGTCACACAACAACGTGACTGTACTTAATGCCACTGAACTGTGCACTTAAAAATGATTAAGATGGGGCTTCCCTGGTGGCGCAGTGGTTGAGAGTCCACCTGCTGATGCAGGGGACACGGGTTCGTGTCCCGGTCCGGGAAGATCCCACATGCCGCGGAGCGGCTGGGCCCGTGAGCCATGGCCGCTGAGCCTGCACGTCCGGAGCCTGTGCTCCGCAACGGGAGAGGCCACAACAGTCAGAGGCCCGCATACCGCAAAAAAAAAAAAAAAAAAAAAGATTAAGACAGTAGGGGCTTCCCTGGTGTCAGAGTGATTGGGAGTCTGCCTGCCAATGCAGGGAACGTGGGTTTGAGCCCTGGTCCGGGAAGATCCCACATGCTGCGGAGCAACTAAGCCTGTGCGCCACAGCTACTGAGCCTGTGCTCTAGAGCCCGTGAGCCACAACTACTGAGCCCACGTGCCACAACTACTGAAGCCCGCGCACCTAGAGCCTGTGCTCCGCAGCAAGATAAGCCACCGCAATGAGAAACCTGTGCACCACAGCGAGGAGTAGCCCCCACTTGCCGCAACTAGAGAAAGTCCACGCGCAGCAATGAAGACCCAACGCAGGCAAAAATAAATAAATAAATTAAAAAATGGTTAAGATGGTAAATTTTATGTTATGTGTATTTTGCCGCAAGTAAAAAAAATCCCCTGTATCTAAATAAAACTGCCTCCACAGAACCCACCATTCACATCGATGCGTTCAAAATCATTCACTGAAAAGAAATTTACAGTTTCGGATGATGCTGGGAGAAAATTAAGAAAGTTCCAGTCCAGTTAGAGATGAAGAACCAAGTGCCTTATCAGACCTGGAGTCCCGAGATTCAGTTGGAGGGTGTGATCCCTGCAGGGAGATGCATTTCTGGGACGTGGGGGACCTTAGAAGGCTTCAGGGGAGGTGGCCCTGTAGCTGCACCTTGAAGAGGAGGTGGTTGAAGGCTGGACAGAGGGGTGCGCAGGGCCTCCTGGGCCGCGGGCAGGGATTCTGAGGGGTCCCTGACAGGGGAAATTCTACTAACAAGAGGTTTATTTATCTCATTTGACTAGAAAGAGTTCCTCCTGGGGACAAGTGCCACGATTTCAGCTGGAGGACCGCAGGGCTCCACAAGAGCGGGGATCCAGGGCTGAGATCCCCCTGCATGGTGGGACGCCTGAAATCCTCTGGGAGGACCGCTGGCCTCATTGGGCGCGCACTGGCTGAGCCGGGCGGCAGAGCGGGGGTCCAGGCTGGACAGGCACTCGTGGCCTGAGTGGGAGCGCTCATGACAGCCACCAGGTGTCTCTCTTGATTCGTGGAAGACGTTTGCAGGCTCCCTGTGCTCAGCCTGTCTGCAGCTGGGGGAGGCCTCAGAATGCGTGGTCTTTGGCGCCTTGGTGGTGGGATGGGAATGAGGGCTCGGCTCTCTGTTTAGCTGGGCAGCCACGCCTGATGGGGCTCCTCCCCCCCACACCCCGTCACTCGGAACCCTGAGCAGGGCGGCCCCCATCAGCGTCATCGTTTCCCACCTGGCCCGGTTTTGGCTGGTAGTCTGGGCGGCTGGCACTGCATCCCTTGCTTTGGTGCCTGCAGTGTGTGGAGGATTAAAGGGGATTGCACGTGTAGACTGCGGAGCCCGGGGCTGGCACAGGTCAAGGCTCAGGTTGTGGTCATCCGGGGAACAGTGAGCATCAGGGAATCCTAAAGCAGAGAGGGCCAGAGTGACACATCTGGCCTCAGCTGGGAACATGAGCTTTGGAAGGTGCGGATCTTTCTGGTACGTCCACGGTTAAAAGAATAAGTGACCAACTCTGCAGGAGCGTTGCGGTGCAGCCGGGCAGAGGGTGGGTCAGCGGTTTTTCGGTCTATATCCTCCTGGCAGGGGCTGGGATGGCCCCTCCAGAGCCCTTCTCCCCCTGCCTGCCCTCATCAGGAAGGCTCAGCTCCTACGTCCGGATTCCAGGCCTCAAGGAACGAGTGGGGAGAATGTCGGAGACCCAGGCCCTTCCCGTTTCCCCTCGTGTCTCCTCCCCCTACCCCAGCAAGTCAGCTTAGGAGGGCAGACAGGGAGGCGGTGTCTGTCCTTTCTGTTCTAGAAAGACTCACTATTAGTCTGCCCCACTATGCAAGACAGAATAGCCCAGCAGCACTTTGTCTGTCTGTGTATTCAGCCCACATTCACTGAGGGCCTACTGTGTGCCAGGCACCCTTCTAAGTGTTGGGAACCCAGCAGTAAACCAGACAGACACAGGATCAGCTCACACAGAGTTTGTAGCTGAGATTAAACCAGTAGACCAATAAATGGACCAGTGTTTTTCAGATGGTGACAGCATGTTCCTTCTAAACTGTTGATGATAATAAAGGTCTCATGGTCATAGGCCTCACACTGTGTGTGAATAGATATTCCTGGAGGGACCCTGCAGGGCCACCATTCCAGCCTGAGGACACCAGGGCTCCCCGCGGATAGGCTCCAGGACGGAGATCCCCACCTGCAGAGAACCAGGTTGGCTCACGCCTGTAGGACTTCTGAGCATCGTTTTGGGGAGACCACTGACCTCTCGAAATCCTTTGCCTCCCACAGGGAGGCCTCAATGCTCCTGGATGGTCTCTTTTCTTTCTAGAAAGCAGCTCTGTGGGCGGGACCCGTCCCTTCTGAGCTGCAACGTGGAGATGCCGGGAGAACAGGGCTTGGGCTCTGATCTGTGTCATTTCCTCTGAGACAAGGGCCCTGGTGGCCAGGTTAGCTCTGGGTGACCTGCTCGTCCTCAGTGGGGGATCCGCCCCCTCAGCTGGTTTTGAGGTGGGATGTCCGCACAGGCAGGTTTGCGCAGGCCAGACCCTGTGTACAACTGCTGTCCCTGTGGAGTTACTTATTCACAGTGTCCCCTTCCCTTTCAGCTGTGTCCCCGTTTGGTTGAGAACTTCAGTCGCCACCCTCTTCTATGCAATGTTTGACTTGGATGACTCTTTCTTTCTGAGGTCAGAACCTTCCGTTTATCCCTGGGGGATGGTTGGCAAATGCCTTCCCTTAGCCTCGAGACAGACGGGAGAAAAATGAGCAAAACATGTTCTGCCGGAGGAAGTGCTGAGTTCTTTCCCTTTTCTCGAGATGAGACAATAATGATCCTAATCAAAGTAAAGGACATGATCTATTGGCAACATTTGGTCAGGCTCTGTGCTGGGCACTGGGGAGACGTCCCTGTCCTCGGGGTCTCAGGGTGGAGCGGGGGACACTGAGAAGTAAATCGATGAGGACAGGACTGGCATGGAGGGCATCCCAGGCTGCTGTGGGGGCCGAGGCAGGGGTCTCACTTAGCCCAGAAGAGGATCTCATGGTCCTGCAGGGACCCAGAGAAGCCGGGGGTTACCAAACAACCCTCTGAGACAGCACATGCCGAGTGCTACGGGGGCTGAGGGGGGAGAGCAACCAACTCATACTGGGGGTGGGGGAGGCTTTCTAGAAGCAGGGAGAGGGCATTCCTGGCAGAGGGCACCGCCTGTGCAAAGGCCTGGTGGTGGGAGCAGTAATTCGGGACAGTGGGGCGTCGATCGCCAGTGGGGACATGGGGAGACGCTCTGAAGGGGTGACCCGGGCCCCCGTAGTGAAGGGCTCTGTGTGCCAGATTGGCGATTCTGCCCTTTCCCTGGAAAGCCATGGGCAAGGGGGCACTCACTAGCCCTCCTTCCAGGGGACACATGCGTGTGCCTGGAGCAGGTCTGGTTCTCAAGAATCTTAGGCCACATAGCAAGAGGGCGGCCCCAGTGAGGAGGTGAGAGGAGTGTGGTGCCATGAGCTGAGACACAGTGGATGGGGCCCCTTGAAGGTGGTCTCAGTCTCCATGTGAGGGTCACTGCTGGGGCAGGAATGGCACCGAGGGTTGGGGCAGGAATGGCACCGAGGGTTGGCCAAGGCTTGGCAAAGATTCTGCACACAGTGGGTGTCTCCCACACAAGGCAACTTATCTTCATTTAGTGAACATTCAGGACTGTGTGTGTGTGCCAGAGACATGGTCCCAGGATGCTGAGACATGGGCAGGACAAGCTGAGTGTGGGGTCATCCCAGCCCTGAGGGATACACCCCAGAGGCAGCCAAGGTGACCCCGGGAGGGCGCCGAGCTGGGGGTCAGATGACCCAGTTTTAGGCTTGGGCTCACCTTTCTTGCCACTCTGTTGGGTTCAGCGCTGCCCTCTTCAGAATCTGTTTTTTTTAATCCTTCATTGTAGATTATTCTTCCTAATGATATTTTCTCCATGACCCAAGAAACCGGGATAGTAAGAGAACTTTGGGCTTTTCTCCGGGGGCAGGAGCAAAAGAGGGAAGCCTGTCCTGGAAAGGGGATACTTCATGGCAAGCAGAGGGCAGAGTTCATGAGCATCCCAGTTTTGCTGGCTCCCTGGAATGGTATCAGGTCAGGGAGCAGCAGAGCTGGAAGGGAGCTTATCCAATCCTCCCATTTTACAGATGAAACACCAAGGACCAGAGATGGGTGCAAATTGCTTAGGTCAGGACTCTTCTCCCTTGAGCTGTGCCTCTTCCCTACTCCTATGGGGCTATCAGGCTCTGTGCCTGGATATACTGGGAAGCAAGGTAAGGAGGGAACCTAGGATCCCTCAGACTGAAAGAAGCTTCTGGAAGCCCTCCGAGTATGGCATTCTGGGTGTGGGGAAGGCTCCAGGCTGGCTGGACTGCAGGGAGACGGCAGTCTGCCAAGCTGGCAGTCGGCAGATGACAGGCCTCCGAGCCTCAGTTTCCTTGTCTATAAAAGAAGCCAGTTGGCCTGGAAAATAGTGGAGGCCCTCCTCCCTCTGGTTCACTCCCTGCGCTTCTTTGGTCCAGAATCACCATCCACTCTGGAGTAAAGGAACCCCACTTTTCTGTTGGCTTGTCTACTACTCATGTCTGCATACCAGCCAGAAGAAATTTGAGCCTATCTGGAACTCTCTCCCACCAGCACTGTTTATTTTCTGATCTATTTCCAGCTAAGGATTCCATGTGCCAGTGAGAGTGGTTTCCGGTACTGTGTAGACAGGACCTATGTGTATTTTCCACGCACGTCTTCCAAGGCTGACGTACGTCTTCCGCACATCTGACTTCCATGTGGCCTGAGCTCTTCATGCGAATTTGGGCAGGTCAGTTAGTATCTTGTATTTTCCAGGGTCTTTGTGGACTGATGCTTCGGCTCCTGGGAGGGAGTCTAAGGGAATATGTGTGTGAATGGTGTGTGCAGGCATGTGTGCATGTGGGGCATGGTGTGTGCAGGCATGTGTGTGTGTGTGCTCTGTGCGTGTGTGCACACATGCACGGGCATACGTGCATGTGAGATGGAGGTGGGGTGGGCCTCCTGGGAGGGCACCTGCAAACTCAGTATGTCTCCCTTGACTGTCTCTAGGCAGATTCTATTGATGTTAGTACTTGCAACCAGCCCCTAGGGGGCTTCATGTTTGGGTGGAAGGGAAGCTGGCTCTGTGGGAAACATAGAGCTTGGCCCTTGAAATCAGACACTTGGGAGGCACTTGACATTTTCTTAGGGATTCAGGAGGTTTTGTGTGTCTGGGATGAGTGGAACACGACCTCCAGGCTTCCAGTTAGGAAGTGCAGAAGGCCTGGGTTCCGGCTCTTTCTCAGTAGCCCCCATCCCTGTTCAGAGCCTGCTCTGCAGGCGTTGAGGCCCTGGCTGGCACGGTATGTGGAGGGCAGGGGCCCCTAAGTGCAGAGGTTGCTGCCAAAGGGGCTTCTGGAGGCAGCTAGAGGCATTTCACATCGCAAGACTAGGAGAGCTTGGCCTGCCAGAGGCAAGGCCGTAGCGTGCAGCTGGGATGATGCAAACATGATGGCGTGGAAAACAGGATACAGCTAAATGCAAGATGCTTGTGATAGTAAATGTTAATGCGCTCACTCGGGGTGATTAATTTTGCAACGGCTGAATCTCACCAATGTACTTCCATCTATGGCTAATGTGACATTTGCGAGCTGCATACTTTCATTAGTGACCACTTCTCCCAACTATCTGCTCTGAGAACTTGCAAAATGGTTTCTCAGAAGTAGTCTCAATAAACAGTGGAGTCAAGAGGCAGGAACTCAGGAGCTGCTGGTGTTTCCACGTGTCTGCGGGAGGGTGGAGTTGGCAGTTTCTCCTGATGGCACAGAGCCCGACTCGGAGCTGTTTGCCCGGGGGTAAGCCCAGGGCCTGTCATGCACTGTCTGATCTTGGTTAAATTCTGTAGTCTCACTATTCTATGTTTTTTTGATCTATAAAATGGATCTAACCACAAGTCTTCTGTTATTTTTGTTGAATAGGCCTTGTGAAGAGTAAATGAGTTAGTGCATGAAAAGAGAATGGCTTAGTTTAGTGTCATCCCATGGTGAAGGCTCTGTGAATGCTGGCTATTATTATTAGCTCTTACTTTTTTACTGATTTATTCATTCCCCATCTCATTCCAAAAACACCTGAGGCAGCTTAGCGAACAAAAACAACACATTAAAATAGAAAGTAAAGAGAAGAATGCATCAGGATAAAGGGAGAATAAAAGTAGAAGAGAAAGAGAGGCCAGAATGAAAATTATAATATTTAGGGATACAGGCTATAAAGTTTGATAATTTTACTAAGGTGGGAGCCAAGGGGAGGGCACTGCTAATTGGCCCTAAGTGTCCTCGCGGTCAAAGCAAGAAAGAAGAGTCACCAGGTGTGTGTGCCTGGTGGTTGAGAGGACTTCAGTGCCTGTGTAAGGACACTTAGCAGAAGTAGGGTGAAAGTTTGGCCTCTGGACCAGAAGTGGTGGCTGGTGGAGGCCCAGACCCAGGGGAGAAAGGAAGCTGGCTGGGGTGTCCCCACACGGTTCCAGCTTGATGATTTGTCACCCTGAGATTTATCCAAACCCAGTGTGTATTCTCTGCTGGTTCCACCTCTAAGGATTCAATTTGTTCCCCAATGTTGCTCTTAAGTCCTGAACATGGACACCTTTGGAATGATTCCTTTGAGCCTCAGTTGGGCTAGTTTAAGGAGTGGGATTTAAAGACCTCCTCCTTACGCACCTGCAGGAAAGGTACCATCATTTGGGGATGGCCCAGATCATTTAGTTTTCATTGAATTTTGATCATCATCACCACCACCATCATCATCATCATCATCATCATTATCATCATCATCTCTAACTTTACTAAGCCCCTTTTACAGTCAGTTTGCAGATATGATTCAACCATTCTACAGATATTTGTTGGCCCTAATATGAGCCCAGCACTGTTTGAAGTGCTAGGAATATAGCGATGGACCAGACGGTCCAAGTACCTGCATTATGGAGATTACTGTCTAGTAGGGAAACAGACAACAGAAGGTTGAACAAGAAAGTATAATATATTATCAGGTGAGGATTAGTACTGGATTAGGGGCCACCCTAAGAGCCTAATTTTAACTTAATCACTCTTTAAAACCCTATCTCCAAATGCAATCACATTCTGAGTTACTGGAGGGTTAGAACTTCAACATATGAATTTGGTGGGGACACAATTCAGCCCATAACAGTAGGGCTCAATAAATAGTGAATGAATGAATGAGGTGAGTCATAGGCAGATTGAGATGTTCATTTTTGTGTGCCGAGGGACCAAGTGAAGGGGGTCTGGGCATCTCCATTGTAAACAGGAGGGAGAGGCCAGGGGGATGGCTCGGGATAATTCTCCATGTGACACTCATTCCTTATTGGGGCTCTTCCCTGCTGTCTCCTTCTGTTATATGTGACATCCCGACTGGGAGCACGTGAAACAACAGCTGATGCTGTCAGTGGGACAGCCGCCTCTCTGCCACGCTCATGGTGGTACCTGCCAACACTGATGACATGCCAGCCTTGGCGGTGACATTGATCCTATTTCTGCAAGAGCAGAGAAAGGAGCATGGGAGCAGGGAGATGGCTTCCCTTTCATAAGCAATGACAGGGCTACAGCATTTCATACCAGACTAATTTTAGTTTAATCTTTAAGAGCCAGAGAGGAAAAGTAGAATTCTGTAAGAAGCTTTTATGGGGAACCACAAAGTCATTAACAGGTTGGATGTCAGCAGTTATTTACTTTCTTTCTCTATTCCCTTTCTTAAAAGAAATGGGAAAGTGTTTATTTTGCTCCATGGAAATGATGTTTCCACTGAGATAAGAAATGGATAGAGGAGGTTGACCCTGGTGGGGTCAGCCAGAATAGACACTTCATAACAGTTCAATAACTTCAGCTAAAATGACTCTCCTCTATTTTGGGCTGGGAAATGGGTCTCAGTTTTTGTTGCTCTAAACACTTTATACAACATAAGAAGTAATATACAAGTCCTAGGGAATGAGGCATTTCCCAATAAACCTGGCTGATGATGTGGATGGAGGGCCACCTGGAAAGAGGGAAATCACGTCACTCCTTGCCAGGTGTTCCACAAGGAAGAAAAGCTCTGAAGACAAAGAAGGCCTGGATCTGAAAGGAAATGTACTTGAACTTCTGTACGTTAGGCTTGGCTGTAAACACATTGGTTGGTTCTTTCATGCACTATAAGCTGGGGAAGAATTTCAGATGGTGATGATGGTAGTGGTGGGGTTAGTGGTGGGAATTTTGGATGGTGTTGATGGTAGTGGTGGCTCCTCCTAGAGGGTCCCGGCAATTTGAGCCAATGGATTTAGCAGGAGGAAATGCCAGAAATAGAGTAAGGCCCAGCTGAGACCCAAGAAAGGCCAAATAGGAAATTACTTGTTGGGTGGATAGGTCCTAGAGAGTCAAATCAGATTTTGGAGGTGCTGGTTGGAGGAAGGCATGGGCAGCCCTGCCAAATATGGTTATGAGGTTTGTGCGTTGAACAAAGGCAGCAGGCAGAGGGGTGGGTGAATTCCAGTGTGCATTTTGCTGGCCAAGTCATGCACCCTGACACAGGCCTCCTTCTACCCAGAGGAAAGGTAGCTTTTTCTTTGCACAACGGTTCCTTCTACAAGCAGCCTATGTGTAGAGAGTGCTGGTTCTAACAAGAAGGAGTGTGCGTATCTAATTTGCACAAGGATGTGGTATAGGTTGGTAGGGTTCTGGCATGTGGGCCAAAGTACTTGAACACTGGGAGACAAGGGTGAGACAGTCCACACCCCAGGACCCAGACGATGCGCTGCTCCCCTGAGACAGCAATGATGCTCCTCTTCCAAGGCAGCATCATGGCTGTCTTGAATGACCACCAAACTTGTTTTGGGGTCTCTGGCTTTCTGGTATGTCATGCCGTTCTTTGGGGATGAAATACTGGTAATTAAAAATTAAAAAAAAATTAATGGGGCTAAAAACATAAAATTTACCATCTTAATACCATTACCTTGTGATTGAACTTTGGCAAAACTTGGACAGCAAGAATAGGCCTTTCTCTATGAAAGACTTTTGAAATAAGTGGCCTAGTAGCTCATCCATGGGTTGGAGGGAGCTGTTAGGGGTTCTCCAAGGAGTCATAAAAGGGGGGAAGGAAACCCAGAAGGCAGGAAGTGTAACAAATTAGCAGAAACCTTAATTAGATAGAGTTAGGAGACCAGAAGGGGGAGCTCTCACACCGTGACAATAGCAGAGCCCAACAGGAAGAGGAAATACTCCCTCTTCTTGCCTGGCAAGAGTGCAGCCAATGAGAGACGGTCACAACTCAGCCAAGGAAATGCCGTGGACTCTTCGCTAACTGTAGCCCTGCCGACTTCCCTTCCCCTTTATAAAAGAGCGCTCCTCTCCATTTTTTGCTGGGACCTTGAATGTGACTCACTAGGGCTGCAGACCCTGAATTACAACTCTTTGTTGATCCCAAATAAAGTTTTTTTTTTTTTCTTTTTCTGGAGAAATAACTGGCAGTCTATTTGTTTAAGATCAACATTTTGGCGACCCATACAGGGATCCAGACAAGACCCCCCCAGGATTCTGAGGCCAGCGAGCAAACAGGTGCAGTACCGACACTTATCCTGTTGTTGCTCACTGCCTTTCTCGCTGACCCTGGAGTTTGAGGGTAAGTTTTTCTTTCGGATCCGAGCTTCTGCCCTCCTTGCATTTTGAAGCTCTCCAGATTTTATTTGGGATCTATTTTAAGGTTTCATCCCTTCTGGTTAAGGGCTTGTTCTGAATGTAAGTTTTGGCCTGATTTTGAAATCAGACTCTCCCAACTGGATCTGGCCAGCCTTTGGCCCATTCCTTTGGGAACAGGGGCTGTTTTGTTGGAACTGTGCCGGTTCAGCCTTGGCCCAATTTGTTCGGAATAGGGGCTGTTCTATTGGAACTGTGTTGAGCAGTTTTCCGCCTGACTCTTCTGGGGCCAGACTGTTCCTTTAGAACTGGCTGGTGTTAGGCCTTCAGGCTATTTGAGCTATTTGAGCTGCAGGCTATTTGAGCTATTTGAGCTGTTTGAGCTGTTTAGCCTGTTCGAAAATTGTCCTTGTACTCTAGAGAAAAACCTCTGAGAAATGGGGTCCCAGTTATCTAAATATTTTGAGGGTGCCCCCCGCCATAGGAACCCTGGCTGGTCTTATGTTTGAAAACCACGGTCCTTCCTCATGTGCATTTCTAACTAAGTGGACTGAGCTGACCAAAGGCAATTTAGAACATCAATGGTCATTATGGGGAACTTTTGAAATCTCCAAACTTACTTTTCTTAAAACTGAATTGGACAACCACAGCTCTAAAATTTCCCAAATTGAGTGGAATGCCTATTTTGATTGATGTTTTGAAACTTCCAAATGCTATCAGGGGCCTGAAATTGCCTCTCTGCAAAATAAGATTTAAGATTAACTCAGGCAAACAAATGGTTAAAGAAAGAAAAAATGGCTTCCGAAGCCTCAGGCTCTTCTTCCTTGGCTTCTTTGTCTCAGGCTCTGCCTCTAGCACCATCTTGTCTCTCTCCCTTGGCTCATGGTCAGGCCCCACCTCCAGCACCATCTTCCTCCTTCCCTTCTATGCCTCCTACACCTCTGCTACATCCTTGGTTCCCCCTTACTAATTCTCTCTCCAAACTTCCCCTTTCCTCTGAACTTATCAGAGCTGTCCCTTTAAAATTTAGCCTTTTGAGGACCCACAAGCTAAACCCTTAATTTCCTATACTCTCTGGACTAAAGCTAACCTGTGAGCCATGGTCAAAGATTTTCCCAAAGTAACCGAAGATCCTTACAGATTTGCTGAGGAATTTAATATAGTCATTCAGGCTTATCAACCTGGTTTCTCCCACTTATGTCAGCTAGTTTATATGCTTGTCAGTGAAGACCCAGCATTGGACGAAAACCACTAATTGGGAAAATTCTGAAAGGGCTCTAGAATTGCAACCGGGAGACCAGCCTGTAGTAATTGATTTACACTGTGCATTCTTTAGTATTCCGGTTGTTGAAGCTAAGAAATGCCTTTTTTCCTTCACTTGGGAAGAAAAACAATTCACCTGGACAGTAAAGCCTCAGGGTTTTACTGAGAGTCCTTCTTACTTCTCACAAATCCTGAAGGCTGATCTGGATGATATAAAGTTCCCTAGAGGTCCTACTTTGTTGCAATATGTGGATGATTTGCTTCTTTGCTCTCCTTCTCAAACCTCCTCACAGGAGGACAGCATCCACCTGCTAAAGATTTTAGCCTTAAGGTCACCAAGAAAAAAACTGCAGTTTGCCCAAACCCAGGTTTGATATTTAAGGCATCTGATATCAGAATAAGTGCTACATCTCAACTCAAACAGGCTTCATGGTGTCCTAAATTTCCGGAAACACAAAACTAAGCACCAACTGTGAGGTTTTCTTGGGCTAGTTTGTTATTGCTAAAATTGGATTGCAAATTTCTCTCTTATGGCCAAACCTCTGTATGTTTTACTGGAGAATAACAACCTTGACCCAATTTTATGAGAAGAACCAGACAACATAGCCTTTAAGGCCTTAAAGGAGAGTTTGATGAACACACTTGTCCTTGAGCATCTCAACGATCAGATTCCCTTTTTCCATTTTGTATATGAAAATGAAGGGAATACCCTTGGGGTACTCACCCAAAAAACACAGGGACCACCGTTGAGCCATATAGCCAGAACTGGACCCTGTGGCATGGGGACATCCCCTTGCCTTAGAGGCATCATTGCCACTGCTATGGCCATACCTCTGTATGTTTTACTGGAGAATAACAACCTTGACCCAATTTTATGAGAAGAACCAGACAACATAGCCTTTAAGGCCTTAAAGGAGAGTTTGATGAACACATTTGTCCTTGAGCATCTCAATGATCAGATTCCCTTTTTCCATTTTGTATATGAAAATGAAGGGAATACCCTTGGGGTACTCACCCAAAAAACACAGGGACCACCATTGAGCCATATAGCTAGAACTGGACCCTGTGGCATGGGGACATCCCCTTGCCTTAGAGGCATCATTGCCACTGCTCTTTTGGTTAAGACCACCAAGAAAATCACTGTGGGATTCTCTTGACTCAGTTTTGTACCTCATGCAGTAGAAGACCCCCTGAATTCTCATCACGCTCAACATTTCTGACAGCTGCTTCCTCTCTGACGAAGTTCTTTTGTTGGTTGCTCCTCACATAATTCTTTCTGCACTGCAGTAACCTTAACCCTGCTACTACTCTTCCCTCTGTCTCTGATGAAGTCCCTCGCGACTGCTTAACACTCTTGACTCCTTGTGAAAATCTGCAGGAAACTCCTTTAGCTTCCCCTTGCAGACAGACTCCTGCCTCTTCTGTGGCTAAAGTCCTTTTGGAAGAAGATTATCCCTACCTGGGGAACTCCTCTCGAACTTCACAGTGATCAAGGAACCCATTTTACTGGTCAAATACTTTGACAAGTCTGTGCTGTTTGGCTGGTTTTACAACACTTCCATTGGGCTGACCACCTTCAATCCTCTGGGTTAGTCGAATGCACCAACAGCATTATTAAGACTCAACAGGAAAAATTTGTAGAGGTCCTCAAAATACCTTGGCCAAAAGCATTGTCATTGGTCCTTCTAAATTTCAGATCCACCCCTTTTGGAACTCATAAACTCTTACTCTCTAAGATAATCACGGGATGCCCAATACACTTGGCTGCTGCCTCTCTTGATCCACAGCTGATAAAAGGAGAGGTACTCCAGTGTTGCTAAGGTCTAAATGGGTCTAATAAAAATAACCACGTTTTGGTAGAGCAATTTTTTCACAGTGTGCTCTTGGGAGACGAAGACCTTGAGCATCACACCTTGTGATGTGTGATGTGAGATTTTTGTCTGTTGGAAAAGACACCTCCAGAAGGATGCTCTTTCAACCTTTTTGGAAGTGGTCCTATCAGGTAATGCTAGCCAACCTTTGTGCCATCAAACTCTAGGGAATAGACTCTTGGATTCATGTGACACACCTAAAGAGAGTGCCAAGCCCTGACCAGAATTTCACATCATCTGGTGACCTGAAAGTAAAGATTTCCCAGAACTGAAGCAGATGACATCCGATGAGACAGCTTTCTCAAGATATCTGGACCAGTCCTGTTGGAATTTTGTCCCCAAACCTTTGATGATGACATAGTGCTTCAGATGATCTCCATGTATATCTATGGTCTTGATAAAATGGCCTTTGGATAAAAAGTGCCTGAGAACTCTCCCTCCTACCCCTCCTTGTTACGCGAATGTGAGCTTATTAGGTTTCTGATCTGTGCATTTTCCCTCCACTGTAAGACACAACACCCAGGAGGGTCCTTCCTGACATTGAGAGACAAAAAGCCATTGAAACCAGAGAACCTGACTCTTGCTCAAAGATGGTTTCAGAGAAAGATCTTGAACAAAAGGGGAAAACGTAAAAAATTAATAAACAGAAACTTCAATTAAACAGTCAGGAGACCAGAAGGTGGAGCTCTCACACCCTGTGATGATCTCAGAGCCCAACAGGAAGAAGAAAGACTCCCTATTCTTGCCCAGAAAGAGTTCAGCCAATGAGAGACAGTCATAACTCAGCCAATGAAAAGCCATGGCCTCTGCTTACTATAAGCCTCCCAACTTCCTTTTCTCCTCTATAAAAGAGTTCTCCTCTCTGCTTTTGCTGGGGACTTGAACGTTACTCACCACGGTTGCGGAACCCAAACTGAAATTCTCTGTTGATCCCAATTAACCCTTTTTTTTTTTTTTTTCCCTGAAGAAATAACTGGAAGTCTGTTTTAGGCCAACAGAAGTGAAGCAGAGAGCATGGGTCACCAGGTAGCAGGATGGAGGGCTGGAGAGTGGCTGGAGAGTGGCTGGAGAAGGCTGTTGGGAAGCTGAAGTCTGGCCTGAGAGCTCTTCCTAACATGGGGCTCGTCTGTCATCTTAAGCACGTGTGGGGCACTGGACTGGGGGCATGTCCTGAGCACAGCCATCCCTTTCAGGTGGGCAGGCTCTGCTGTAGCATGTGTTTCCTGGATGCTTGTTGGAGAAGGACTTCCTCTGAGTCCCTCCACCGGCAGGGCACGTTTGGTTCCACAACAGGCCTCCTTCAGGAAAAGAGCACAGACTCAAAAGCTCAAGTCCATCCTGACAATGTTGAATTTTATCTGATGGTTAAGAAATCCCCGCCTTGTGTTCTGGAAAGATGGCTTACTGCAAAGAACCACTCTTCTTTGTATGCGTTAGATAAGACTTACAGATGCCCCCATTGTTTACCAATGATAAGCACACACAGACTCTCCAAACTCCCATTTTTTTCTTGGTAGATGATTAGCTGAAAGGCTGTCCCCACTGATCATTTGGAACAAACTGTTTGTTAACCAAACTTTGGTCAAGCTTCTTTTCTTCTCTAAGGCTCCTGAACTTTGGCAGCAGACAGCTCCTCCTGAGAGTAGAGTGGCTTCAGGGTCAAACATTCTCGGATCTACTCTCCGATCGCTCCACCCTTTCATCCTATGTCCCCACATATAGTTCTTTCTAGCCTTGCTAAGCCCTCATTATAGGAGGAAAACTTTTTTTGCCTAACTCTTGAGAAGCTTGCAGACCTTATGGTCAGAGTTTCTCCCTTTTGTAACAGATCTCTCTCCTCCTGATGCAATACTTCCCCCCCCACACACACACACCATGCCCCATAATCCTTTTGAATAAATCTTTCCTTACTAGGCCTGGATTTGTTTTTATTTGACAATCCTAAGGTGTCCGTAGGCTGCCGTCAAGGAGAGGTGGACGGAGTGGGCTGTTTTGTCCTTCTGGTGCTTCCTATGCTGCATGTAGATGCGTACAAGTTGTCAGGGAGGTCTTGAGCCCTGCCCTTGTACTCAGTCATGGGCACACACCATCCTGACCTGGCTGCCCTCAGAGACGAAGCAGATGCGACTTGGTTTACAATTGGGCGGGAACTCACTGTCTAGTGTGAGAATCAGTGACACCAACACCATCTAACGGAAGTGAAAGCAGGGGTTCGTGTGACTCAGACTTTTTGTAGAATCCAGCCCCTTACATGGCAATGAAACAAAATTCCCACTTAAGTGTCTTGAGGAACACCAGCGAGGTCCCAATTTATATAATCTTTAGTCATACTTTCTGAATTGCCGTTCCTGCCCCCGTTTTCATTTTCCACGGCAGTTCCAGAACCATCACCTGCCAGATCCAAGCTCTCTCCTTCTTAGCCCTGGTGTATGTGTCCCCACCCCCACCCCCACCCCAAGCCCCTTTTCCTTCTCACAGCTTTTCACTTTGTGGATCAGTGTAGCTCCTTTTCGTTTGGCATCACCGACTGTCCTGGAACCAGTTGGAAAGAGTTTTTTTTTTCCCAGCAGGATGAGGGAGAGAGGCATTGACATGGGGAGGTGGAGGAAATCTCACCTGCTAATAAATCTTGCTCCTGTCACACTGTAATCTGTGGCAACGCGTGAAAAGGGTCATACATACGAGAAGTCCAAACACAGTGCTTCGGTGGTCTCGGGGAGAGTGGGGTCATCAGGCTTTCTCACGGGTGCTTCCTCTCTGCTAATCCATCTGCCAGGATGCAGGCTGAGTGCAGAGACTCGGAAGCACGCATGCTGTGCTTGGGGTCAGCCTCCAGATGCTCTGCCAGATGACTTTGATCCGTGAACAAATCTGTTACAAGCTGGTTCAACCTCTAGCGATTGGTGGGTGAATTAGAGCTTGGTGAGTCGTGAACCTAACGGAGAAGTGAAGGGACCTGGAAGCTTCTTGCTGCCACCCCAGCCAACTGCACCTCTGGGGCCTCTTAGCCGCCTGGGTGTGTGAGGTTAATGAGGGTTCACCAGCTACAGCAGGCAGGCTGAGATGGGATGAGCTCATTCAAACCCCCTTATGTTTGTATTTTACATCAACTATACCTCAAAAAAAAAAAAAGAAGTCAAACAGGAAAGATTTAAAAAAACCAAACTCTTCATGTTGGCTTACTGGTTGCATGGACAGCCTGTGGCCCTTTCCTGGGACGTGGGTCATGGTGGCAGCTGGCAGTCATCTTGCTTGATTATCAGAAGGCTGGGGATGTAGACACACACACACACACACACACACACACACACACACACACACAAAGGTTGATTCAAAAAACCATTTACTTTTTGGGCACCTATTCTGTACAGGGTGCTGGGATATAGGGAGGAATAGTGCCTGGACCCTGGACTTGAAAGCTTCATATTCTTCAGGGATCTCAACATATGTGTAATGAACTCTCTCTCTTCACCCATGTAGCCATGGGTGGCGGTATTCTGGTGTATAGTTATATCACACTTTATATTCCTGTTCTCTTGTGGATGGGCATTGGCTGTTGCCCATTTTTGGTTATGGTGAATACAGTTGGTGCCTAACTTTTTTTGGGGATGTGTGCAGTCATTTCTGTGGGTCCTACACCTAGGAGTGGTAGTGCTGGGTCATAGGGTAGGAGTATTTTTAGCTGTGGTTGGTAATGTCCAATAGTTTTGAAAAGGGGTTGAACCAGTTTTCACTCCCACCAGCAGTGTGTGAGATGGAACGCACATTTATTGATGCTGAGCATGTGCCGGGGACTGGGCTGGGGGCTCTGTGATCATTGCAGGTTTCATTCTTCTCATTTTACACATCAGAGGACAGAGGCTGAGTTGGGTGAAGGGATCTGACCTGTCTGATGTCCCAGAGCGAGCAAACGGCAAGGAGGAAATCTGAGCTCAGGCTGCCTTAACCTTAGGGTCTGTGCTCTGTGGACTCTCCTGTACCATTAGATCATTAGTATAAAGTGACCTCTCCCTTCACTAGCTGATAAACCTGTGCAGTGCAGGGGGCCAGTGGGGCCTGGGATCCACCACTTGCCATCCTGGAAGCCCAAGGAGTCAGAGAGATGCTGATGACCCCAAGAGCACACAGCAGCGCCCTAACCATGCAACCCTCCAGCACCATCTCATCCTCCACAGGTCTTATCATAACTGAAGTGAATCCCAGCCTGCCCTCTCTATTGTGGCTTGTGTCATGTTCTGTTATAGCTGCTCACTTTCTTCATTTAAAAAAATTTTTATTTAAAATTTTATTTTATTTTATATTGGAATATAGTTGGTTTACAATGTTGAATTAGTTTCAGGCATACAGCAAAGTGATTCAGTTATACATATACATATACCTATTCTTTTTCAGATTCTTTTCCCATATAGGTTATTACGGAGTGTTGAGTAGAGTTCCTTGGGCTATACAGAGGGTCCTTGTTGATTATCTATTTTGTATATCCCATACCTCCTAATTTATCCCTCCCCCATACCTTTCCGCTTTGGTAACTGTAAGTTTGTTTTCTAAGTCTCTGAGTCTGTTTCTATTTAGTAAATAAGTTCATTTGTATCCCTTTTTAAGATTCCACATATAAGTGATATCATATGATTTTGTCTTTCTCTGTATTACTCAGCCATAAAAAAGAATGAAATAATGCCATTTGCGGCAACATGGATGGATTATCTTACTAAGTGAAGTAAGTCAGCTGCTCACTTTCAAATCTGATGCTCACTCTGACTTTCTTATTTTGTATTTAAAAAGTTAAAAAATTTAGATAAAACTGGCATATAACATTGTATAGTTTTAGGTATACGACATAATGAATATATATATGTATTCATCCTTGTTACCGAGTCCAAGCTCGTACTGCTTGCTGCACGACAGGCCAATAAATCGGGAGACAAGCTGCTGGGGCAAGGAATAGCGACTTTATTCCACAAGCCAGCAGATGGAGAAGATGGTGGACTCGTGTCCCAAAGAACCATTTCCCTGAGTTAGAATCCAGGCTTCTTTTTTACTAAAAGGGGAGGGAGTGTTGTTGGTTGTTGCAAACTTCTTGGTCAAATCTTTTGTTCTTGCAGCTGCCTGTCTAGCTCACCTCTAACCTGCTTGATAGGTCACCCTTTATCATCTGCCTTCCCCGCCTCCTATCAGAGTTTCCTAGGACCATGTCCCCAATAAGCTATTTGCTTTGCAAAGCTTGTCTCAGGCTCTGCTTCTGGAGGACCCACACGAAGACAACTGTGGTTCATAGTTTCCTTCTGATTCCAAGCCCCCAAGATTGACACACTTTCCAGTTGGGCTCCGTTCCTGGGGTCTTCTCCCCCTGTGTGACCCCCGAGCCAGCATTCCCATCAGCTCTTGGCAGCCTGTGCCATGGATTCTGTCCAGACATTCTGGACCCCATCCAAGAGGCTTGTATCCAAATCCTCCTTGACTAAGCATACGTCTTCTCATACAAGACAGACTGGGGGGATTCCCTGGTGCTCCTGTAGTTAGGACTCCCTGCTTTCACTGCTGAGATTGTGGGTTCAATCCCTGGTCAGGGAACTAAGATCCCGCAAGCTGCATGGCACAGCCAAATTAAAAAAAAAAAAAAAAAAGACAGACAGGGTTGAAACTTATTAGATGATACTGGTTTGCACTGAAGGAAATTGTTAACCTACTCAGGGAAACACATCCTTTTGGTAAATCCTTGAACTGGACCCAGCACCACATAACAATCCTTCCCTAAGATGCTGACCCACTTCCTGTGGGTCTTTTCTTGTACTATCTTTTCTTTCTTTTACCTTCTTTTCATTCTTTCTCTGTGCTTCACATGTAGTCTCTCTTGTTTACTTTCCTGCTGGGCCACCTCTTATTTTCACACACGGGGGTTCAAGAGAGCATGGGGACATTTTTCTCTGAATCACAACTGTAGCTGGGAGGCAGGTGGTGGCTTTCTTCCAAGGATTTTTATCCTAGTCTCATAAACTTCTTTACCATGGTGAAGGAGAGGCTATCAAAAGTCTGTTTATCTGCAGAGCTGAGAGCCTAGGAGCTATTCTTATTTATAGGATCCTGAGAGTGTCCATGATATTGAGTAAGAAATAAAATTGCAACAAACCTGCGAACGCCTGAGCATCAGAGAAGTTAGTCTCTCGTAGGTTGGCCCGAGGGCAGCGGAAAGCTAGACAGAGGATTCAGATTCCAGTGCTGCCACTCCCAGCTTGTGTGATCTGGGATAAATGACCTTTCTGGGCCTCAGTTTCTTCATCTTTAAAATGAGAAAGACAAGACCCCATCAAAGAGCTGCTGGGAGGGTTACAGCTGATGATGTATTTGGGGCCCAGCGAAGGTGCTGGAGATCCTCCAGCTCACAGACCTCCCTCCTGTCCCTGCTGCCTGCAGCCACCTGCCCGCAGGCTCCTCTCCCTGCTCTGTGCTCTGCTTGGTCTGTGATGCCCAGTTCTCGCTCCACTGTTAGAGTCCAGTCTAGGGGACTGTACTATTCTTTACCCGAGACCTTGACTTTGAATATATGAAGCCTTCACTGGTACTTTGCCTGCCTC
The DNA here is from genome assembly GCF_949752795.1 of Hyperoodon ampullatus. Classification (NCBI taxonomy): domain Eukaryota; kingdom Metazoa; phylum Chordata; class Mammalia; order Artiodactyla; family Ziphiidae; genus Hyperoodon; species Hyperoodon ampullatus. The sequence goes on along the minus strand of NC_136927.1, from coordinate 49,636,175 downwards.
TTTGGAAGTAGGTGGGAGATAATCCCAGGTCAGAGAAGGTCGGGGGTTGAGAATGAGTTTGGCTGGGCTTAGGTGGCCCAGCTTAAACAAGAACACTGTGGCAGGGCCTGGCTCGCCGAGAGACAGGGCAAGGTTGTCGGGGCAGTCCCTGTGAATCATCAGTAGTCGTGCCTTCTGTCTGAAAGTGGACAAGGTGACTGACAATGTTTTTTATTTCCAGACTTCAGTGCTAGCCTGAGACCTTCCCCAAAAAGGGGAGGGACCCTGGCTGCAGAGAGAGACCTGGTTCATCACCACCCCCCACCCCCACCATGTTCCTTTTCACATGAAGCTCTATGCACAGGTTTTATGAAAATATGACTATAGTGTGAGTCAGGACATCCCATGTGCAAGCCTCTGCTGACTCCAGCGATAAAGAATTTGGGCCTTATTTATAGGGCAGCCTTGAGGATCTGACAGGAGGAATTGAGACTGCTGCCAGGGTGAGAAATGAGATTTCCCAGAAGGAGTTCAGTGTGCTGAAGGGGCCTCTGGGGACCGAGGAGGATACAGGCAAGGTAACTCAGACGGAATGATCTGGGCGGCAGCCTGCGGTGGCCAGGCATCCCTCCGCCGGGAGTGGGGGAAGCAGCAGAGCCTTCTTGGGGCCCTGGGCCTCTTACCACAGAGCCAGAAAAAGGTCAAAATGCTCAGGTTCCCTACAGATCCATGTAACCAAGCAAGTTCTCAATTATTCAGGAATTTTTTCAGGAGACATCTTAGCCTCGGTCAACTGGACATCCCTTTCCTCTCCCCTTCGGTTTCTTTCCATCCCCTCCTCTCCCTCTACCTTTTCTTCCTGTCTCTTTCTGATGCTCCCCACTCCCCACCCCTCCCATGGTAGTTATCCGGGCTGTTCACCAACGTTCTGACTCTCTCCTCTGGGAGGCTGACAAGACTGCATTTCCCCTCTCATTCGAAGTGAGGTTTGGCTACGTGACTTGCTCCGGTCAGTGAAGTGTGAGTGAACATGTGTGTGTTGCTTTAGGGCAGAAGCTTTAAGAGCCAGTGCCTTGCTGCCTGTTTCTCTTTCCCTATTGTGGTGACTAGTGTCGTTTGAGATGCTGGCTGCCCCATCAGCTGGGCCCTGGAATGAGCACGACACAGAGCAAAGCCTCCAGCCAACCCACGCTGGACGTGCAGTGAGAAAGATAGTAAACATTTGCTGTTCCATGCCACGGAGACTTCGAGGCTGTTTGTTACCGCAGCATCACCTAACCTCCCCTGACTAATACAGTCTCCACGCCAGAACCTTGGGAATGACTCTGCAAAAGAGATTTACATGTCCACACTCCCCTTTCAATACGGTGCCCCCTCAGCTCCTTTCAATAATCACAAAGTGTGAGTCTGGGGGTGCCAGAGGGAATGGGCCAATAAGACATTATCCTGAGAGAGAGGGAGATGGAGGAGGGTTCTTTGAGCTGCCAACCTATGAGAAAGCAGCTAGGTGAGCCTGGCTGGGCACCCAGTTGCCCGGAGTTCCCGTCATCAAGATGTCCCAGGGAGAAGTTGATTTCCCAAAGTGGAAGAGTTTTTCTTATTCTCTGGCAATAAATGCATCTTACCCTTCATGCTGACCAGCTCCTATGTGGGATTTATGCAGTGCTCCCTGCAGCTGTGGGCTGGCTCTCTTTTGCTCCATTTCCTTGCCAACTGGGGCTTCAGAGAAGCAGTTCTTTTTCTGGTGCTGATGAATATTTTTCTAGCCCGAAGTTTAATTTTTTCCTTCTTAGTTTTTCTGCCTTGACTGGCTAGCACTTCAGGATTTTAAGCGTGATTAACCTCCTCCCCCAAATCTTACCTTTCCTTTCTGGAGATGGTGTTTTGGGGGTGTCTGACTGGAACCTCTAAAGGACGGGGTGTGGGAAGAGGGGCTGATGAAGCCCTTTGAGCCCAGGTGCTGCTGTCATCCCTCATTCCCCGGTGTGGGTGCCCGGGGTGGGGAGTGGGAGCTGTGGTCCTGTCCTTGTCACTGTCATGCTTGATGCTGCCCTTTGAGCCCATCTGGGATTGTCTCGTCAGGCCTCGGGGCCGAGTGGGGCTGTGCATCCTTACAGCAAGCAGGCGATTGGTGAGTTGACTGCAGTCCAAGAGCAAGGCTGAGGAAACATGCAGCAAATGTGGCCCGCGTGTGTGTACTTTATGCATGCGTGTGTGTGTGTGTGTGTGTATGTGTGTTTTAATGGGTCAGAGCACTCCCCCTACCGCAACAGGAGGAAGGAGTGGATGATAAAGGGTGCAGAGCTGGGAGATGGACCCCACATTTGCTGGTGTGACTCATATTTCATGTCTGCTGCTAACAGCTGGTGTTAGGGGGTCCGTCTCTCTGATCTCTGTATGAGGGAGGGGACAAGCCCCACCAAGCTTCACCGTAGCAGGGCTGTGTCTGTGGAGTTGAAGGTGGCAATCTGCCCCACCATCCCTACAGTCTCTCCCACCCCTCCTGCCCAGTGGCAGGAGTCAGGTGGCAAGTGTGTGCATCCTGTGTGAGGTCCTGTCCTGGCAGCACCCTGATGTTCTCCGTGTGGCCTATGGACCCACAGCAGCGCATCACCCAGGGACTTGTTAGAAATGCAGATCCTCAGGCTCCCCTCTGCCCCACCTACGTACTCAGAATCTGCATTTTGACAAGAGCCCCCGGTGATGTGTATGTGCTGAGTGTGAGAAGCACTGCCATGTGGGGGACGGAAATAACCCCAACCTACAGGTGACCGGGGGCTCTGTGGCAGGGAGGCCGGGCTGACCTTTGGCTTTGTTCTGGCTTCAGAGTCCCTAGAGTTTGAAAGTGATGCGTGCCAGTAGAACCTGTTTTCCCAGCCTCCACTCCCCCATCGCCCCACTCTCCCACGGGAAGGCAGTGGGTAGGGTGGGGGAACCTGGGAGCAGGATCAAGAAGGAAAGTCATAATGATGGTCTACTCCTTTCCACTCCGTGCAGAGAAGCCGGGTGGGCAGGAGCCACCCAAGAGAATCTTCTTTCATCTCTGGGGAGGCTCCGATCACAGGGGCTTGGGGTGCACATCAAATAGGGAATGTGCCACATGATTGAACCGAGAGCTACATCCAGCACTGTTGGTCACAGAGACACTCAGGATGGTGAAGCCAAAAAGCACAGTCAAGCAGGAGGGGCCAAAGAACGGGAGACAGCATCCCCTGGACAGGGAGTGAAGCAAGGGGATGGCTAGGAGCATAACCTGGCTTGCCAGCCCTCTAAGATGTTACACAGAGGGGCAAAAGGACCTCACCCGTGGGGTTACGGGGTGGAAGACACTCGCTGGTGCTGAGAGGACAGGAGGATATAACTTTTACCACGCTCTACTGGTCACCCACATGGTGGCAGTGAGTGTGGCCCAGTGGGGATCCATTGCCCACTGACTCTGCTACTTCACAGAGTGGACTCTGGACCCTCCTTCACCAAGAGAATGATTCATGAGGATCCTGGGCACTGACCGAAGCTGGACAGCACCTGCCTCTGCCCGAGAAGTAGACCAGCCCAGAAAGCCCAATGACTTCTGCTTCTGCCTCAGAGCAGAGCCCCCTCCCTCCCTGCACTGCTGAGTGTACGCACGCAGGAAGCTGTGGGAAATCAGAAGCAGGACAGGTGGGGGAAGGTCCATGAGAAGGGAGGAGACTCAGAGAGGTAGGGAATAGTGTCAAAGATGGTGATCTTTGTCTTTGATGGGAGAGTTATGTCCCAAAGACTTGGCTTAAATCAGAAATAACCAGGATATCTAGAAGAAACAAGGTTAAGTTTTCAGCTGCTAAATAGAAATGACTCAAAAAGGCAACAGAACAGATGTATATGTATAACTGATTCACTTTGTTATAAAGCAGAAACTAACACACCATTGTAAAGCAATTATACTCCAATAAAGTTGTAAAAAAAAATAAAGGAGACTCCAGTCTAAAAAAAAAAAAAAAAAAAGACAACAGTTTGATTGGAAAATGGACACATCTGAGTTGCCTGAGACCCCGGGGCATGGGCTTAACCTGCAGTGTCACCAGGACTGATTCACAGAGGAGGGATATGATACAGAGGCGTTTCTTGAAAGGAAACCAAGAGAGGGGAAGGGATACAGAGCAGCGGGGTCATTGCAGGACAACTGGAAAGAACGTGGAGAGCCCTGTAGTATAGCGGAGTGCTCAGAATCCCAGCTTCAGGCGGATGAGTTCAAACCAAATCCCATCACTTACTGCTGTGTGACCTCGGGCAAGGGTCTTAATGCCTCTGAGCTTCAATTTCCTCAAGCTATGAAAAGGAAGATGATAGCAGCGACTGAGCCAGGTTATCTTGGGGACAAAATGGAGCGCAAAAATGAGGCATCTGGCACCTCGTGCCCTTCCATGCTACGAAAAGTGATCTTGCCTTCTGAGATGTCAGGCTTCCTCTGTGGACTGCAGGTAGGGTGGTGTTTGTGAGACAGCCACTCTGGAGCAGTCCCTTTACACTGCCATTGCTCGGGACATCTGTCTCTGTGTCTCAGGATCAAATCATTGGCCCACAAACCGCTGAAGTGTATCTGATAGATTGCCAGCCCCAAAGGTTTCTGTTGATATGAGGAGTAATAGTTCTGTTCCTGGAGAATGATTTTAAAAGGAAGCCCCCGTGTCTGCGGCTGCATGTTAAAAAGCGAGATTTCTCCCATCATAAAACTTGTTACGACTTGTTTGGAAACCTACCAAGTGACAGGCACTGTGTCAAGTGCTTTCCTCGTATCCTGTCGAATCCTTACAACAATTTGCAAGGCAGGCATTTGTGGCTTTATTTTATAGATGAAGAATGAGGCTTGGTGATATAAGGTCCAAGGACACTGAGCAGAGAGTGGCTGACATCACTGAATATCCTGTTCTCTCCTGTGTTTTCCGTCCTCACCTCTTTTTTTTTTTGGTGTTAAAAACCCATTGTTTAATATGGTTCAACTTCTTGTTCTTTAAACAATAACTATTGGTTAGCATTTTTGTTTGGAAGGAAGGAAACATTTTCTACAAGATTGTCTTTATAGGAAAAACAATTCCTAGGATTTTTAAAAAATAATTAATTAATTAATTTTTGGCTGCGTTGGGTTTTCTCTAGTTGCGGCGAGCGGGGACTACTCTTCGTTTTGGTGCATGGACTTCTCATTGCGGTGGCTTCTTTTGTTGCAGAGCATGGGCTCTAGGTGCACGGACTGTGGCTCGTGGGCTCTAGAGCGCAGGCTCAGTAGTTGTGGCATGTGGGCTTAGTTGCTCCACGGCATGTGGGATCTTCCCGGAACAGGGCTTGAACCTGTGTCCCCTGCATTGGCAGGCAGGTTCTTAACCACTGTGCCACCAGGGAAGTCCCAATTCCTAGGATTTTAAATTACTGCCATATATGGCTGATTCTCGACTTTATTTTCCAGGTCTCCCATGAAGGGCCAGGGTAGCTCACAAAAAGGAAGAGAGACCAATCCATGCTTCCTGCTGAGTGTGTGATAGGCTAGAGATAAGGGGCTTTGCAAGAATTTTCTTGGAACTCCTGGATTCCCATTCATGTCTTGATTTGGGAAAAGTTGAATCCACTTAAGGATGGGAATTTGATCCCCTAATTCTTGAAACTCCATTTTGAAATAAATTGGTCTGTATTTCTTAGCTCATCTTTGTTACTCTCAAGAGCTAGGTTGTAGCAGCTGAATAATGTGGAGGTTAGGGGTGCCAACTCTCCGTGCAGTGGAAAATCCACATATAACTTCACAGCCCTCCATATCTGCAATTCTGCATCCCCACATTCAACCTACCATGGGTGGTGTAGTACTGTGGTATATATTTAGTGAAAAAAAATTCCCCATATAGGTGGACCCACGCAGTTCAAACCTGTCTTGTTCAAGGGTCCACTCTAAGTAATTACAGCTTGGAGTTTTGACGGATTCACAATTTTAAAAGAAGCTATGGTATTTATTGTTTTTCTTACCTCCCAGCATCCCCACATAAGGTCTCAAAGCTCCTTTGGCCTATGTCTGTTTCATTGTATCATGCCATGTATTGTCAATTATTTTTTCCCAAATTTTAAAATTGTGATACACATATACAAACATAAAATTTATCATCACAACTATTTTAGAATGTAAAGTTCAGAGATATTCAATGCAGTCACAATGTGCTACAATCACTACCTTCCATCTCCAGAACTCCCCAGGTCACCTCTTAATCACACCTTCTCCATTAGGATTTAAATATGGCCTCCTCTTACTTGTTCCTCCAGGCTCAGCTCAAGACCCCTCTCTTTGTGGAAACTCTTGGATGACCACGTCCACCTATGGGAATTCTTTCTTCTCTAGATTCCCATATCCTCATGCTTGGGACCAATTTATCCTTATTCTTGGTCCCGGGGCTGTCCCGGGGCCTCCCCTTCTTTCACACTGCACACTCTCTGAGCAGGCTCCTATGTTCAGATGCTCCCAGCTGAATCATCAAAATGCTGATACCGCCCAGATGTATACCTCCTGGGCAGGTTGCTGCTCGGAGCTCCAGTCCCCTTTATCCTCTACCTCCTAGACTTTCCCTCCTCCCCGACCCCTCCACTCCAGATCCCACCAGAATCAACCTCATTGGAACTGAATTCACTTCCTTCCTCTCCCAACCAGCTCCTCTTCTTGCAGTTCCAATGTGTCGTTCCTCCTTCTCTCTCCCAATATGGGATGGGACATGGCCAACAGCACCTGGGCTCCAGCCTTCCTTTCTCTCCTCTGGTATTGCCTATATGTCTCATGCATTTCTCAGTGTCATGAAAGTTTAGGCAAGATGGTATCGCCTCCAGCGTAGATCAGGTTCACCATCCCTGCACACTCCCCTGTACCCAGGCCTTTGCTGGGCTGGGCCAGTTGTGGCTCCAGCTGTGGCTCCAGCTCCCTTTTGGTATCCCCAATCTGTCTTATGCTGCAGAAGCAGATGCTGAGATGGAGTCTGGGGTTCAAGTTGTTTATTAGGGCTCATATCAATGGAAGGAAGAGGGAAAGAAGCAGCTTTGGGCAGAGGCAGAGGTTGAATGGTGATGGAGGCCTGACAAAGCTCCAGACACCCTGGTGGGGGGGCTCTGGAGAAAGCATCACCCTTCAGAGGTGTCCCATGTTGGACCCAAATGGCTGGATCTTTATATCTCCGCCTCACTTGGTCACTGGGCACGGGCTACCTGGGAAGGACGTGACCTTGGTTCTTGGCAGATCTTGAAGAACTGAATACCTGAAGGCTGCCCACTGCCCATGCTCCCCTCAGCTAGGCATCAGGGGCTCCCTGGAAGTAGGCCCTGGACAGTGCTACCTTATTCCACAATCCTCTCTACCCACCTGCTGCAAAGCAGCCGCTCTCTCCAGCCACCTCTCTTTTTTTTTTTTTTTTTTGTGGTATGTGGGCCTCTCACTGTTGTGGCCTCTCCCGTTGCGGAGCACAGGCTCCGGACGCGCAGGCTCAGCGGCCATCGCTCACGGGCCCAGCCGCTCCGCGGCACGCGGGATCCTCCCAGACCGGGGCACGAACCCGCGTCCCCTGCATCGGCAGGCGGACTCTCAACCCCTGCGCCACCAGGGAAGCCCCAGCCACCTCTCTTAATGGGAGGCGAGTTTGTTTAAATATCAGCATGTTAATGGCCATGAAGTGGTTTGCTCCTTCGGATGTGAAAACATCTTACTTAATTTGTATTAACGCTCTTAACCTCTGCTGACGATTTCCTCTTGGACTGCAGCTCACGAGAGCGGAGTTTCATTGCCCTGACACAGGGGAAATGATTTCTCTCTATTTAAAGGCAGCGATGTTGCTTTACGAGGGTGCCCTTCACTTGCTAAGATATTAAAGTGATGATAAATCAGAATTCAACACCGTGGATGAGCTGCAGCTTCATCAACATTTAGAGAACCCTTTGTAGATTTCCTGCTGAATTGCCCTTGATCCTTCCTCTGTTTGTACTCAGGAGCCCTGAGAGAATTTGAAATGCGACAGAGAGAGGCTGGGAGATGCAGGCGGGAAGAAGGAGGGCTTGTGATTTTAGGTTCTCTGGTCCAGGTGGAGCCCACAGCAGGTGGAGCAGACAGGAGAGGCCGGCTGGCTGGATGCACGACTCCCAGGGGTAGGGTGGGATGGGACCTGCAGTTTCACATCCCCAGTCTTACCATTGCTTTTCTCAGCCCAGGTATTCAGGGAGGCTGAGAATGTTGTATACCTTCAACAGTAAAGATCCCAACTGGGAAATCAATGCTCCTGTTCTGGGACCGAGAGCAGGAGAGGGGATAGAGGCATTTTGTGAACAGCTGTTTTCATTTATGACCTGGAATGGAAACGCCACTCAAAGGCAACACAACCGACATATCAGTCAGCTCAGCCACCATAATCAAACGCTACAGCCCGGGCTGCTTAAACAACTGACGTTTCTGTTCTCCCGGTTCTGGAGGCTGGAAGTCTGAGATCAAGGTGTTGGCGGGGTTGGTTTGTTCTGAGGCTGATCTCCTCAGTTTGCAGGTGGCCACTTTCTTGCTGTGTCCCCACATGGTATTCCTTCTGTATGTGTCTGTGTTCAAATTTTCTCTTCTTATAGGGACACCAGTCATAGTGGGTTAGGGCCCACCCTAAAGTCCTCATTTTAACTTAATTACCTCTTTAAAGACCCTATCTCCAAATATAGTCATATCCTGGGCTACTGGGTGTTAGCACTCTAACATATGCATTTTGGGGGGATACTCTTCAGCCTATAACAGCCAGGTTGGGAAAGAAAACACAAGAGGAAGTGACACAGACCCTGACAGTTTCATGGAAGCTCTACTTCTTGTCCTGGCAGGGTGTGGACCAGGATCTGACATGACACCTCGTGGCTATGGGACCCCTAGTCTTCTTGGGGCCACCTGAGGAGGGTTGAAGGCCTCCATGGGGACTCACAACTTCTTCCTCACTGACCCTGTTTTGACTGGGCCCCTTTGCTTGGCCCAGTGGAGCAGGTGGTATTATCAGAGCTGGATCCTTGCAGGCTCATGAGGGGTCCTTGATGCCAGGCCCTGTGCCAGGGGCAGAGGGGGATGTGCCAGCCTTCCTGAGGCCTGTCAGATGGCAGGGGAGAGGGCACACCATCAGAGCAAGAGACCACATGAGGGCTCCCCTGTGTGGTACTCAGAGAAAGGAGAGGGCAGTGGGGCAAGTTCCTGGGAGGGGGCCTGACTTGCCCTTGTAATTTTAGAAATGAGAAATGGTGATGATGGAGTGGGTGTCTAAAGCCAGTTTTGCTGGATTCCATGACCCACGTTCTTCCTGATACATCCACCCAGCCTCTTGGGGACTGTGTGTTCAACAATGGTACCACATGGTGGTTGCTAAAGCTACAGCAACCCTCCCATGTCATGGCAGCTATTTGATTATATATATCCATCCCCCACTACTGTGTGAGCCTCTCTAGAATAGGACCCGGATTCCCAGTGGTACATGTAGCTTGACACAGTGCCTGGATGGGGGAGGTGCTGGGTAAATGTTTGTGGAAGAGCAGGAGGGAAAAAGGAATGGCTAAAAGAAGCTGTGACAGCTCGAAACTGGGGATATTTGGCAGTGGTCAGAGGAGGGAGCACAATAACGCTTCCTGGCGCGTTCCCACTTCATGTCATTTTTTCCTGCACTTTCCACAGCGTCCTTTGAAGCCCAGCCAACGCTCCCCTACTGCATGCAGCCATCCCATCTGGAAGGTTTATTGCTTGCAGAGCTGTGTGCAGATCTGAGTGGGAGCTGATTCAGTGCAAACATCTCTGCCACTGGATACCCACAGCCAGCTGCCCACAGACACTGGCAGATGCTTCTGTTTTCTATGCCAGTGGGAGATATGGTGTGCTTTTCCTCCCTGCACGTCTGCGGCGATGAGCACTATAATGAATGCCAGGGAGGAATGGCCAGGAGGAAGTTGTGTGATCAGAATCCACGGCTTTAGTCAGAGCTCTCAGGAGTAAGAGGGAGCAAATCATTGGGGATTTAGTCCAAGAAAGCCAGCTTGAGAGCTTTTAAAAGCTGCCTATGGCCAAGAGGGCTTGGAACGGCCCCTTCGTGAGCCCACTGAGTGATTCATTGTCAGGTCAGAGAATTTCATAGCTGTAAGGGGCCTAGAGGTCATCTCAATAGAATGCTGTCACTTTGTATGTGGGAAACTGAGATCTAGGAAGGAGGAGAAACTGATTTAAGTAGAATTGATTCAATCATCTGTGAGAGTTAGAAAAATGTACCCCCTCCAGGCAGACACAGCCCCAAGCTAGGGGGCAACGGTTGGTGAGCAGAATGCAAGCTGGCTCTCAGGTCCTACTTGCCCACTGGGATAGCTGACTTTGTGCAGTGAACAACCTGCACAACTGCACATGGTGACATTGACTTCAGGGTCACACAGTCACTTGATGATGAAGGTAAGATCAGAGGCTACTGCTTTGCTGTCTACTGCCTTGCAGATAGTTGAGATGGAAAAGCAACTTCTACACTGTTTATGTGTGTCTGTGGGTCTGCGTTCAGTGAAGCAAGGAGCAGCCTTGAGTCTGTGGCTTTAAAAACTCACTGGTTGGGCTTCCCTGGTGGCGCAGTGGTGAGAGCCCGCCTGCCGATGCAGGGGACACGGATTCGTGCCCCGGTCCGGGAAGATCCCACGTGCCGCGGAGCGGCTGGGCCCGTGAGCCATGGCCGCTGAGCCTGCGCGTCCGGAGCCTGTGCTCCGCAACGGGAGAGGCCACAACAGTGAGGGGCCCGCGTACCGCAAACAACAAACAAACAAAAAAACACAAAGAAAACCACAAAAACTCACTGGTTTTTGGAGCCAGACTAACTGGATTCCAGTCCTGGTCTTGCCCCTTCTCACCTGTGTGAACTTGGCGAAGTGTCTCTACCTTCTCATCTGTAAAATGGAATTAAGAATAGTCTCTACCTTGTGCTTTGCTTGTGAAAATTCAGTGAGTTACTATGTGTAGAATGTATAGAAAAGTACATAGTGAGTCCTGCCTGAATGTTGTAATAAATATTATCCTGCTCCTGGGGATAATAACGACAGATTTGGACAGCCCTCTTGACACCCTCATCTCTGAAGTCCCTGAATCTTCATGACAACTTTGTGGGAGAGATATTGACCTCCATCTTTCATCTGGTGGAACTGAAGCTTACAGAGGCTCATGGATTCGCCCTAGACCCCACCCTTGCAAGGGAGCTGAGCTGGAATCCTGTGCTCCAGACCTTGCCCCACAATTTCCTTATCAATTCAAGTATTTATAAGGACACTTGTGCCTCTCAACAGACTGGAAGCATCTTTTGTAGGTGCTGAAGTTTTTACATGTTGCAGCTCCTTCCAAGTGAACAAATGTCAAAGTTTTCAACACCTATGGAAGAGAGGGCAAGGCGGGCAGAAGCCACCTTCTCAACCGTAAACCCTGTTAGGAGCACAGGACTCACACCTGGCAAAGCTGCAGTAGTGGGGGTTTGTCTTTAGGGTTCTCTTGTTACCTCCTGGGTGCCTCTCCCCACCACTCAGGTTCTGGTCCTGCCCCTGCCCTCTGACCCACCAAGTCCTCCCCACTCTCCATAGGGCCCCATTTGTAACTTGTGTTTTCATCTTCTTGACAGGGTCTTTCACAGAGCAAGTGTTTTTAATTTTGATGAGGTCTAAGTTATCAGTCTTTTTTTCTTTTGTGGATTGTGCTTTTATGTCATGTCCAAAAACTTTTCACCAAACCCTAGGTCCTGAAGATTTTCTATGTTTTCTTCTAAAAGTTGGAGAGCTTGATGTTTTACATTCAAGTCTATGATCTATTTTGAGTCATTTTTTGGTATCAGATATGAGTCTTAGGTTGAGTTTTATTTTTTTGCCTACGGATATCCAGTTGCTCTAGCACCATTGGTTGAAAAGATTATCTTTCTTCCATTGAATTACTTTTACACCTTTGTAAAAAATCAAGTAGTAGTTCTGTGGGTCTATTTCTGGATTCTCTATTCTGTTCCATCGATTTATGTGTCTGTACCTCTGCCAATGTCACACAGTCTTGAATGCTGTAGCTATAGAGAAAGAAAGTGTGCATAGACTGATTCCTTCCACTTTCTTTTTCTTTTTCAAAAGGACTTTATTCTAATTCCTTTGCCTTTCCATATACTTTAGAATAAGTTTGTCTATGTCTACAAAAAGTCTTGCTGGGTTTTGATAGGCATTGCATTAAACCACTAGATCAATTTGGGAAGAACTGACATCTTTACTAGGTTGAGTCTTCAGCCCGTGAACACAAGTCTTTCTGTTTATTTATATCTTCTTTGATTTCTTCTGTTAACATTTTGTAGTTTTCAGCATGCAAGTCCTATATATCTTTTGTTAGATATACAGGTAAGTATACCACTTTGGGGGAGCAATTGTAAATGGTATTTTTTGTTTAATTTTGGTTTCCATGTGCTGTTAGTATATAGAAAAACAATTGATTTTTGTGCACTGATCTTGTATCCTCTGTCCTTGCTGAGGTCACTTACTAGTTCTAGGAGGGATATTTTGGGTAGATTCCCTGGGATTTTCTTCATAGAGAATCTTGTCATCTCCAGATAGGGACAGTTGCATTTCTTCCTTCTTGATCAGTATGTTGTTTATTTTCTTCTCTTGCCTTGTTGTACTGGCTAACTCTTCTAGCCCTTTGTTGAATAAGAGTGCTGAGAGTAACTGTCCTCTCTTTGTTCTCGGTTTTAGAAGGGAACATTCAGTCTTTTACCATTAAGTGAGATGCTAGCTGTAGGTTTTTCGTAGATGTTCTTTATCAAGTTGAGGAAGTTCCCCTCCATTCCTAGTTTGCTGAGGGTCTTTATCACAAATGGGTGTTGGATTTTGTCAAATGACTTTCTGTACTTATTTATATCATCATATGATTTTTCTTCTTTAGTCTATTAATACAGTGAATTACATTGATTTTTTTTTTTTTCGGTATGCGGGCCTCTCACTGTTGTGGCCTCTCCCGTTGCGGAGCACAGGCTCTGGATGCGCAGGCTCAGTGGCCATGGCTCACGGGCCCAGCTGCTCCATGGCACATGGGATCCTCCCAGACGGGGCACGAACCCGTGTCCCCTGCATCGGCAGGCGGACTCTCAACCACTGCGCCACCAGGGAAGCCCTACATTGATTTTTAAATATTGAACCAGCCTCTTATCCCTGGAAAAACCTGACTTGGTCACAATATATAATTCTTTTTATATATTGCTGAATTCTATTTGCTAATATTTTGTTAAGAATTTTTGCATCTGTATTGCTGAGGAATATTGGCCTGTAGTTTTCTCTTTTTGTACTATGTAGCTGTACTTAATGGGAGGGACAGGCAGAAGTGTGTCTACTCCATATTATCAGGAATGAGAAGTACTTAGGGAGCTTTTAAAAATCCTAATATCCAGTCTGTACTCCAGACCAACTAAATCAGAATCTCTAAGGGTGGGACCCAGACACTAGTTGTGTTTTTAAAACTCTCAGGTGTTTCTACTGTGCAGCTAAGTTTGAGAATCAGGGAACAAATTCATAGGGAGATGTGAATGATTGACTGGTAATTCATTTGTACCCATTAGGTCTCAGCAAATGGTTCACAATAAGAAACTTCAACGAAAGGGCCACTTCCAGAACAGTGGGCAGAGTCAAGGGAACCCACAGAGGATGGGGAGGCATCAGAGACTGGTGATATTTTAAAGCTCTTACCACCCCTAGGACTGCAGGGGCAGGGATGGGAGTGGGGTTCCTGGGTTATGATGAGACTGTGGTTGTGATGCCAGAGACATGGCTGGGAAGCAGGGAGGGAGCAGAACTACACCCCAGCCTCTCTCTGCTCTAGTTATTGGATTTACCATCTATGCCTCCAGTTCACCCAAAGCTGGCTGATGGGCTTCCCTGGTGACGCAGTGGTGGAGAGTCCGCCTGCCGATACAGTGGACACGGGTTCGTGCCCCGGTCCGGGAAGATCCCGCATGCCGTGGAGCGTCTGGGCCCGTGAGCCATGGCTGCTGAGCCTGCGCGTCTGGAGCCTGTGCTCCGCAATGGGAGAGGCCACAGCAGTGAGAGGCCCGCGTACCGCAAAAAAAATAAAAAATAAAAAGATAAAAATAAAAAGCTGGCTGATACAGGAGTCTAAGAGATGTTGTCTATGGTGGCAGCACCCCCAGAACAAGAGCCGGTCAGAAAAGAGCAGAGGATGGATTGGGGGTACCACACCCTTTTCAAATATTTGGATTTCAACCCAAACAGATTTTGAATGGGAGAAAGAGGGGCCTTTGGGATGGTTGCACGGGAAGGATATTCTGGTGGAATGGCTTTCTGAGCAGGGCTTAACTCAAAGCAGGATGCTGTTCCTCTGCGGAAGTGGAGCAGTGCCATCTCTGGACCAGCAGCACCAGCACCACCCGGGAACCTGTCAGAAATGCCAATCCTGCCGCATCAGACTCTCTGGCGGTGAGGCCCCGCGATCTGTGTTTTAAGAAGCCTCCCTTCGCCCTTCCCAGGTGATGCTGATGTGTGCTTGAGTTTGGGAACCAGCCTAGGACTTTGCATAAGTGAGCGAATACAGCAGAAAGCATTTTGAGAATGGAGACAGATACACTAGCCAGCTTGGCTAAGGCAGGTGTGAAAGGAAGATGTGATTATTCTAGAAAACCAAAAGATAAATAACAATATGAAGAGAACTCCCTTCCTGCCCCTGTCGCCATACCCCCAGTGAACCATTTCTGGTCATCTTCGAGCAGTGTCCTTTTGCTGTGGACCAGCTCATCAGCTGGCTCAGGGCTTTCCCTGCAGAGCCCTTTAGAAACACAGATACTTGGGCTTCCCTGGTGGTGCAGTGGTTGAGAGTCCTCCTGCCGATGCAGGGGACACGGGTTCGTGCCCCAGTCTGGGAAGATCCCACGTGCCACGGAGCGGCTGGGCCCGTGAGCCATGGCCGCTGAGCCTGCGTGTCCGGAGCCTGTGCTCTGCAACGGGAGAGGCCACAACTGTGAGAGGCTCGCGTACCACAAAAAAAAAAAAAAAAAAAAAAAAGATATACAGATACTTGGGCCCCATCTCAGAATCTGCGATCCTGGGGCCCAGGCGTCTGCCTTTTCAGAGTGTTTCCTGATATTCCTGATGTTCCTGATGTGGGGGGTGGTTGGGACAGCACCCAGCTGGATGCTGTACGGGGTCAACACACGTGACTGAACGTCTCCTCTGGGCCAGGAATCTTACTATGCATCGTTTCATTTTATCTCCAACAGGTGACCAAGGCAGAGGGAAGGGTTGACTTGCTTAAGGTCACATCACTGGTAGAGGACAGATTGGTGTTTTACACCCAGGTCTCCCAGACTCACGTTTCACTGCACCGTTTTGGCCACTGGCTCCCCCCGGCTCCCCTGCCCCTCTTCCCTGTTGCCTGCCTGGCTGAAAGATGTTTGTCCTGTTCTGTCAAACTCGGGCCTTCTGCTCTCTGCAAAAAAGCAACTGATGGGAAGACAACCTTCCTTGGAGGGTCGTAACTACACAGCAAGAAGCAAAGTGGCCCCTCAGGAATATGTTCTGTTCACAGGAAACTTTTTTCTCATGGATTCTGCTGTTAACACTTAAGGCGAGTTTTACTCTGTGGGGGAGTTTGTCATGGAACAGATCTTCCTTGGGATAGATCTTCTTTCTGAGCTCTGTCACGTCCTGGGAGGATGCCTGCCATTCCTCGGGCATCTGTCTTCCCGGGCCTGGCTCTCCTCATCTGTCTGGGGCCCCACCCCCTCTTTCCATGGAGTCACTAGTCTGCAGATTGAACAAAGGACCACTGTGAATGGTGCAGAAAAATGAGGCAGGGGACTTGTCTTCAGCTTGGGATGGGCAAACGGGGCCTGACGTTCTTCCTCTCACGTCAGCCCTGGCTTTGGCCGCATCTTCTTTTCACATCCATCTTTCTGTCTCCTGGGACTTAGGGAAGGTGGGGCAAGGGGAGGCTGGAGGAGAGAAGCAGGGGGGAGGGGAAGGGGGAGGAGGCTTTGAACACCTTGAACTATGAGCTCTCCTCTCCTTGTTCCTCCTCTGGACCTGTCCCCCGCCCCCAAACTCTTCGTCTGCTTCCCATTCATGTCACTCTGCTCCGACGCCAGCTTTCTGAAACTAACTGGGTGTCCTGCAAGTTAGTTCAGTTCTGACACTGGCTACCTGCAGTTAGCACAGACCCCTCAGAGTAAGGGCTCCGCCTGAAAGACTGCCCCCTACTTCAGACATCACCTGCGAGTCTGCAGGTATCCCCAAGCCACGCATCCTTCTGCCTGGCTGACTACAATTCTTGGGTGCCCATGCTCCTGTCAGGTTTGAGAATTTGCTAGAACAACTCTCAGAACTCAGGAAAGCCCTATACTTATGATGATAGTTTTATTAGAAAGAATACAGCTCAGGAACAGCCACATAGAAGAGATGCATAGGGCCGGGGGTGGGAGGGGCCCAGAGCCTTGCTGCCCTCTCCCACGGTGCCACCTCCCCAGCCTGGGGATCTACTCACCATTCTGAAATCTCGCTCAATTTCATTGTCTCGGAGTTTTTACCAGAGTTTCCATCCTCTAGGCACGATTGATTATATCACTGACCACAGGATTGAGCTTAATCTTCAGCCCCTCTTCCCTCCCCAAAGGTCAGGGAGTGGGGCTGAAAGTTTCAACCCTCTAATCTAATAGGTTTTTCTAGAGCTCAACCCCCAATCCTGAAGCTTTCTAAGGGACTCAGCCATGGGTCAAAGGGGACTTGTTATAAATAATAAAAGACACTCTTAATCATGCAAGAAATTCCAAGAGTTTTTGAAGGTTTGTGCAAGGAGCCAAGAACAACAACAACAACAAAAAAGATCAAAGATATTTTTTATTAAGCCACAGTTACAGATCACATTCTTCCTTTCATTCTGGTGGTTTGGGTTCAGGCTTGCTGTCCCTGCCAGAAACCACACAGTCATCATCGCCACCACCATGGTCACTGCGGCCACCGCTGGAGAGTGGCTACATGCAGGTGCTTCCATGTGGGGCTTTCCAGACCCTATGCCATTTAATTCCCGAAATGGCCTCATGAGATGAGAATTACACTCATGTTGTAGTTAGGGAAACTGGTTTATAGTTTAGTGACTTTTCCAAAGTCATATAGCCAGTGAGCGGTGGAGCTGGGCCAAACCATTTTGAGTCCAGAGCCTTAATTCTTCATCTCTGTATATTCCTGCTTCTTATCTTTTCCTTTCAAGGGTGATTGGAGTCCTTTAAAAGGACACTTTACATGAGTTTTCCTGGATTCACATCCTTAATCCCACAGAGCTGGCTGAGCCATGGATACGACAGGCCTGGAGATGCCCTAGAATGTCTCTTCAAGTGGTGGGACAGAGCGTTCCTGCCTCTTCAAGTTGTTCTGGTGGATGAGGAAGCCCTTCGCTGGGGCCTGCCTAGGGTTCTGAGTGAGTCATGGCTTTGAGGCCCCTGTTTCTGGGGACTTGGGCCTTTTTCTCTAAGGATCTGGGGGATAGTCACGAGGTCTCTGGTTAACAACCTGAGTTAACAGCTGGGCAGGGTCAGAGCCAGGTCCCTTATCATCTTTGGGGACAGCGTGGGTCTCACGATGTGGTTTGCGTCCCCCCTCTCCAAGTCCCAGTATCTTACACACCAGTCCCTTGAAGCCTCAAACACCTTTTATCTGGGGATGAGATGTTTTATTCCCTAGGAATTTAGGTGGAAAGAGGGCAGGAAACCCAATCGTACTCAAGGACACTTGCCTGGAAGCAGATGTTTCATCCATTCCCTCATTTATTTGCTCACTCACTCACAAACTCATCCATCCATCCATCCATCCATCCATCCATCCATCCATCCATCCACGCATTCATCATCTATCTATCCACCCAGCCAGTCATCCCACTAGGATTTATTGGGCTTCTTGTGCACAGCAGGCCCTGTGTCTGTGGTGACATGGAGCAGCAGAAGGGTACCTGCTTTCTCAGAGATCAAAGCTCAGGAGGGGAGGTAAGACCTTATCAGTTCACTACAGGTCCCTGCTGCACAGTTTCACACTTGGGACCTCTGGGTCCTGCAATGAAGTGCCACTGCTCCATGTGTCCCTGGGTCTCCGCTCCTATCCATCACACCCGGGGTCACAGGAGGCAACTGTGGAAGAGGCTTGCTCTGGCCTCCAATGATTCCAGGCTCCAGGGGAGCCAGGCAAGGAAGCAGTGGTGGCTGGAGCTCCCCGGGGTCAGTTCTGAGAGCTGTGGCCTCAGCTGGTATGTGAAACCTCAGCAAAGGGACGCTGCTGCACACGAGGGAGGACTCTGTTAGCTCTCTGGACCTGGAAGCTGACTCCAAGATGACATCTTGAACAATAGAGGGAATATGACCCAACAGATGAGGATAGCAGCTGGGGCCAAGGAAGGTGGGGAGGGAGAGGAGGCACAGGCCTCTTGTCTTCCTGGCAGCTGAGTACAGAGTGGACTTTGATGAGTCTGTGGACCTCAGCTAACCCCATGTCCATCACTGTTAGAATGTGGCTGGGCATTAAAGAGGTCAGGATGTGCACAGAACCCCAGGATTTAGGGCGGGAGGAGGCCTGTAGGAATCAGTTGACTCTGGGAAAAAGTTTTTTTTTAAGTTAAATTTAATTTTTTTTAATACAGCAAGTTCTTATTAGTTATCTATTTTATACATATTAGTGTATACATGTCAATCCCAATCTCCCAATTCATCCCACCACCACTCCACCCCCCGCTTTCTCCCCTTGATGTCCATACATTTGTTCTCTACATCTGTGTCTCTATTTCTGCCTTGCAAACTGGTTCATCTGTACCATTTTTCTAGATTCCACATATATACATTATTACACAATATTTGTTTTTCTCGTTCTGACTTACTTCTCTCTGTATGATAGTCTCTAGGTCCATCCACGTCTCTACAAATGACCCAATTTCATTCCTTTTTATGGCTGAGTAATATTCCATTGTATATATGTACCACATCTTCTTTATCCATTCGTCTGTCGATGGGCATTTAGGTTGCTTCCATGACCTGGCTTTTGTAAATAGTGCTTCAATGAACGTTGGGGTGAATGTGTCTTTTTGAATTATGGTTTTCTCTGGGTATATGCCCAGTAGTGGGATTGCTGGGTTGTATGGTAATTCTATTCTTAGTTTTTTAAGACTTTGAGAAAATTGAGAACCTAGGTAGGAGTAGAGAAGGAAGAGGGCCTCCTATCTGTCATTGGTCACCAAATTCTCACTACAACCCTATGAGGTAGACACTCTTGTTATTCCTATTTTACAGAAGGGGAAACTGAGGCTCAGAGAGTTTATTAATTTGCCCAAGGTTCTATGACTAATATGCAGCTGGGATTTGAACTCAAACGATGTGGCTTTAGTATCTGGGGTTGTAACCACTTCCTTGTACAGTTTCAACACTACATACTCAAGGTTATGAATAATTTCCTCAGTTTTTACACCTTCAGATGGAATTACCAGTGTCTACCTTACAGGGTTGTCATGAGGATTAAGGATCAAAAGAGCAATCAGATGGAGTAGTGAGGCTTTGAGGCAGTGCTGGGCTGCACCCTGGGCCTCTGATCATCATGATTCAGATCAGGAGACCACGAAATTTTCAGCTTTCCTTGTGTTATTGATCCTTGGGACTACTGCTGAATATCATTCACTAAACCCTCGTGGCATCCCAGTGGATACTGTTCCTTTACCCATTTTACAGATGAGGAGGCAGCATCTCCAAAGTGACACAGTTAGTGAGGGGCAGAGCCAGGACTCAAACCCAGATATATTCAAAGCCGGTCTCTGTGGGTTTCTTCCGCTGCTGGGCACCGTGGATGCATGAGGGTGTAAGACACAGCTCTTCCCCTATGGGGTTTATAGTCTGCTAGTAGTCGTGGCAAAGCACAAACCTGGATAACTATGGAACAAGGCAAGAGAACACGTGCTCTCCAGACAGATGCACTGGGGCCTGGTGGAGGGAAGGCAGGGTCACAGCCCAGAGATCCAGAGATGGGGAGCTGGCGGTAGGGATGCTGGATTAGTTTCCTGTGGCTGCTGTAACAAAGTGCCACAAACTTAGTGGCTTAAAATAACACAGATTTGTTCTCTTGCCATTCTGGAGGTCAGAAGTCTAAAGTCAAGCTGTGAGCAGGGCTGCATTCCTTTTGGAGGCTTCCCTGAAATTTTCTTGCCTTTTCTAGCTTCTAGAGGCCACCTCCATTCCTTGGCTTGTGGCTGCTTCTTCCATCTTCACAGCCATGAAACATTCTCTCTCCTTTCTGATCTTTGTTCTGTCCTTACCTCTTCTCTCTCTCTCTGCGACTCTGTTCTTCTTGCCTCCCTCTTGTAATGACACTGTGATTAAACTGGACCCACTGGATTATCCAGGATAATCCCCCATTGCAAGATCCTTAACTTAATCACGCCTGCAAAGTCCCGTTTGCCATGTAAGGTGACATTTTCATAGGCTCTGGGGATTAGGATGGGGCATCTTTGTAGGACCATTATTCAGCCTCCCACACATGGAATGGCTAGAACTGAGAGTTTAGAGAGGCTGGAGAAAGTTTCAAAGGGCTGCTGCAGGACAAACGATTAGGGTATTAATAACACAGGGATGGCAAATAAATTTTCTCCTGTGGGCCTACTCCAGCTGTTCGGAGTGGTTTCCTGGAGCTCTGGGTTAGTGGCTCTGAACTTAGTGGGAAAGAGTCTCAAGACTGATTAGCAATGTCTGCCATGGACTTGGAAATAGAAGGGGGCAGCATGTTATTCTGACTGTAGTTCAAACCTTTCAATTTCCCCATGAAGATAAACAGGCTTGGAAAGGGACAGTACTCATCTGAGGTCCCCTGGCTAGAGGCAAAGCTGGGCCTAGAAGTCAGGCCTCCTGATCCGTGGTTCAAACGCAGCCAGTCTGAAGCCCTGGCTTATAATCTTCAAGGCAGTGCATTGAGTCTAGTGGTACCCAGGCTGTTAGGAAGAGGGTGGAGGGGCTCTAGATAAAGGGTGAGAAGCTGGCACTGAGCTTGGCCAGGATTACAAGAAGCAGACTGTCACCAGGGCCGGTGAACATGGACTAAGGCTGGGAAGCAAGTGATTGAAGTGAGCTGAAGGTTTGAAATCCAGGGGGCTGTCTGCAGCTGTAGGGTAAATCATGTGGAAGGTCAGAGCAGATGGAGACTGAGCTGGGGACTGAAGTTCAAGTACCAGGTGCCAGGAGTCAAGGTCAGGTGTGGAATCTGGGAAGAACCTTAAGGTGTAGAGAGGGATAAGACTATTTCTTTCACCCAAGGCTGGCAAAAATATTTAGTCTTGCTTGCTTTCTGTAATCGATTGGTAGTGGCTACCTGGAGCACTGTGAGGAATGTGATTCTGAGGCCATATCTTAGTTCAGAGAGAAAATTTTCATGATTGATTAGTGATGCCTGTCATGGGTACAGAAATGGATAAGGTGACACATATGCCAGATATTTTCCATTCCTACATAACACTTTATTTTTCCAGATGAAGACAGGTCACAAAGAGCCTTGAAGGCAGATTAGAAAAGAAATAGGGTCACAAAGAGCCAAATACTACCCTAACAGCTGAAAGAAGTTGGAACGTCCGATTCTACAGCAGCCCAGAGTGGTGGATGCTCAGCCTTTTGTAACAACTCAGGACCAACATTCACTCTCTGATGGGGAGGCATCCTCTTTCCCACAAAGTGATTGGCTCAGAGACATAATTCTCACATACTACATGTTTGTTGAATGAATGCATGAATGAATTTATTCCCTACAAACTCAGGCCTGTATTTCATGGGTACAAATATATAATTTTGAACCTTCACTTCTGGGGAGGGTGGAATAGTAAGGGTAGGTCAACAGTCTTGCTAAGAACAATGACAGAAGTTAGAAAAAATACAGAAGCTTCTGTTTAAAGGCAAGAAAACTGTGGAAACAACAGGGACCAGAGGGGCTAAGACTTTGGAGTGGGGTGATGGCAGGGAGGTGAGCTAATGATCTCTAGCTGCTACTTCCCTGAGGATATTTGCCAGTTCTGGGTTCATGCAAGAAGCTGATAATCCAGGCTTTGCTGCTGGGGACAGAGAAACCAAGAGGCTGACCACCTCTGTTTACAAAGTCCATTTCTTTTCAAGTCAGAGGGGAAAAGAGTAGGCCTGGGATTTTGCCCAGTGATCAGCACATAGTGGGCCTTCAGCCAGCACTGAAACAGGGAACACTGGAGTTTGACCCATTATCCTGTGCCTGTTTGCAAGAACCTCCCATTTCTTTTAGGTTTCACTTGGCTCCAAACTTTGGAGCTCTTTCTGGAAAAAGTACTGCATGATTTGCTTTCCTTTCCTTTTCACTTTTTTTAAATAGTTAAAGTGAATTAAAGATTCATATTGTTTAGAAGAGTATTTTGAGAATTTCACAACATCCCCAGGAGATAATTGGTGTCTCCCCAGGGAATCACCAGGCAAAGGCTGGGAATTATGGTGTAAATCACTTGAGTGCCAACAGCAGTTTTAATTAAGTTTTTCCAGAATCAGATGCTTATTTCACTGAGAAGTGCTGGGACTTGTTGACAAGTGACATGTAACATTTCATTCTCCAGGGATCTTTTACCATCAGAAAATGTCCTCATAGAGACCTGGTCTCCACATTAATTAACCAACCAGTCAATCAGGGCCTGGTTCTCGGCCCATGGGGGATACAGAGAAGACAAGAGTTGGCCTGAGCCTCCAGGAGGGCAGGAAGCAAGAGGCTTCCCATGTGCTCAGGGCCTAGATCCTTGTACACGTCTCTTTATGCCTCACCTCTGCCCTGGGAGGGGGTTACCAGTATCCCCATTTTGCAGAGGGGAAGACTGAGGTTCCAGAATTCTCAGTGATTAGAATACTCACACACAGCCTGTAAACAGCAAAGCAGGCACCAACCCTGCTTCTTCTTGCTTCCCAGGAGGACACATTTCCCTGTAATAACCACAATATCACCATCACCCTGGGTTCCTCAAAGGGTTTCTGATCCAGCCGGGGATGTAAGACCCCAGTGCAGCAGAAACAAGCAGTTATGGCCCCAGATTTTATTGGCTCTGATTCCCTGATTCAGTGACCCCTTCCCCCAGGTTCTTCAGGCCCCACAGGGAAGGGGCAGGGAAACTGCAAGTTAAATCAGGAAGGAAATGAGGGCAAGGCAGAGGGTCAGATGTTACTTTGCTTCCACTCTTTTTTTGTAGATGAGTGTCTAGAAAGGCACAGGGGAGGGAGGCTAGAGATGTGGGTTCTATTCTCATAACCTTGGTATGACCTTGACTGGGCCCCCTGCTCATCTCAGAGCCTCTGAAACGATTCACCACCAAGCGTCCTCTTCCTGGGAGAGGCTGGGAATCTGCTATTCTAGGGATTCATTTTAACCCATTAGTAATACTGACCTCATCAGAAATGACACAATCCCAATCTCTAGACATGTTTGTGTCCCGTGCTTGTGTGATGTGGCTTTGACATCCCACTCTGTTCCTTCACCCTGTTTGAAACTTGAATGGGGCCATTCAGGAGACCCCAGTGCCTTAGCCCAGAGCCTCTGATGCTGGCTGGGCATCCAGAGTGCTTGGGGCATAGATACACAGGTCTGCCTGAGTCTGGGACTGTATTTCGTGGCCCGTTTTTCTCTCTCCTGCAGAGTAGTACGTGGACTGTGGTGTCTAAATAGTCAAGAGGTGGAGCATCCTGGGGCTTCCTCTTCCTTAGATCAGCCCCAAACCAGGGTCCCTCACTGGGCATACTGCCAGGGAGAAAATGCTCAGGACCACAGGGAGAGGATGGAGGGCCAGGTTCTGGCTCCATCACTGATTTCTTTAGGCCCTTTGAAAGAGCCACTTTCTAGAGGGCCCAGCACCCCTGTTTCCTCTGGGAGAACTGCTCCTCACCCTTTCCCTGTGGTTTTTGGTAGGATCACAGATGCGTCATCGCCACCTCCACCAAGGCCCACCCAAACAACACTGGCGAACCTGTGACTCAAGCTTAGCCAATCATAATATTCCATCCATTCTTAATAGTGATTGGCCCAGGGGCTGGGCATTTCCCCAAGAAGAGCCAGTCAGAGTCCCTCCCTCAGGCAGAGAGGGGACCACAGCTCTGTTTGTTTTGGTTTTCTTTTTGTTTGGCAATCATCTTGCTTGGCTGAATGGGAAAAGTCAGACTATATAACAGGAGAGAAAGAAGGCAACACACAGAGGCGTACATACCTGAAAGAGAAAAGATAATAGATGATAGATGATAGAATTCTGGCCCCATTATTTGAGCTCCTGGGTCTTCTGTCCCTGAAGCCAGAGGCTGCCTTTCATGCTCTGGGCCATCTGCCCTGTGAAGTGAGCTTGGCTTTGGCTCTGTCACCTGTCATAGGAAAAGCCCTCCATTCTTCCCACTGTACCCCATCCGCTCACCCTCCCTGCCCTGGGCCTTGGCCTCCTGACAATAAGGGGTTTCTAGATGTTTTTTGCTGGTCCTTCCAGCAAAGATGGTCCATGCTTCTAAATTGCTTTGTCTCTCCTGCCACAAAGCTGAGGAATTGCAACTCAAGCCACCAAATGTTCTTAACAAAAGTGTTGATAACATAACAGCTTTCCAAGTAAATCCAGAGCTTTCTGTTTCCAAGGCATAATTGGGGAGGGCCACATGTGCTGTTGGGGAGAGAGAACAAATTACTTTTGTTCACTGCAGAGCCTCTTCTGGGTTTGCCCACCTCCCTGGTGCTCTGCTGACTGGAGAATCTTCCAGCAGGGCCAGCTTCCAGTCGGGTGACCATCAGATTCAAATCACTTCTGCTCCCCAGCTCAGCAATGAGGCCCAGGTGCTGGATTCAGAGCACAGCCGCTCTTTCCTTCAAGAAATCTCTACTTAGCACAGCCAGGGCCCGTGCTGTTGTCATTAGGAGGTATAAAATCCTAATTTATATTTCTGGGGGGGTAATTTATACACTAATGTAAATTTCTTTTTCTGCTGATTTTTGAGCAACTGATGTGCAATTATTTCCAGCTCCCCTTCCAATGCAATTCTAAAATGACGGCTGCTAATACCTTAATATTCTTTATGATTGCCAGAGATGATATTTTTCCCGGATCAAATGTATCCAGTGGGGTTTGACATAACTGGGTTACAGATTTCTTTTTCTGAAGCTAAAAGACTTGTGAGGCTTATCTGAGCTGGGAGAGATGATGGCAAAGGCCTTTTGTTTGTGTTCTGCTATTCTCGCAGCCCGGTCCTTTTTCATTTACAAAACCACAAGTCTCTCCTGTGTGCCTACTGTGTGCTCAGCTAAAAAGGTGGTGCATTATACAGAAAGTGGTGTGAGAAGAAAAGAAGTTATGCCTTAACAGCCCACTACAGGATAAACTCTCTGGGAGAGAAGGTTTTTGCTTCAGGAACACACAAGGGCATACATGGCTGGCCTCAGTGTAATGTGTCACCATGCGTGAAACTTGAATGGTGGTGTTTCAGGCATTGCTGTCAACTGGTGAAAAGGACAGTATGTCTGGAGGGGTCTGGCTGTGCCCAGACGCTGGTTCCACCTCTAGGGGAAGAGACGACAGTGTTTTCGCAACGTGTCTCTCTCCCCCTGCCCTGCTGTGAGCAACTGAGCATTGGCCAGATGGGGACCAGAGACCACAGGCCTTTTGATGTCTGTCTCCAAGCCATGCTCTGGCCTCTGCACCATGCTGTCTCCTTCTGAATAATTAACACCCATCCTAAGACCATAATTAGCACCAATCTTAACTACCACCAAGCAGAACCTTTTGATTTTATCCACCATTTTCCTTACATGTCTAGCTGGGATCTGCTAGAAAATCCTCTTGGCCTTTTAAAAACTGAGACCATTTTGAGAATGTACTTAACCCTATTGAACTGTACACTTAGAAATAGTTAAGATGGTAAATTTTACTTTATGTGTATTTTACCACAATTAAAAATTTTTTAAAAACCCAAACCAAATGTAGTCTTGGGAGGTTGAGCTGGCTGGGAGTTCTCTGCCAGGCTCTCGATGAATAACCCCCGGCAAGTCCCATCCCTACTCTGGCCCCCTTCGATCTCTTGGGGGACACCTCCTGATTCCCTGGAGATGGCTCTTCTAATCCCCTCATTGCCTGGGGAGTAGAAGCATTAGCTCCAGGCAGGAACAATCCATGCCAGGATGTGGCCCACTCCGCAGCCATTCCCACCCTCTCCTTTTGTGCTAACAGGTCCCAGTTTTATTCCACATTCAGGCAGGCAGCAATGTGCCGAGGGAAGGTAAACCTTCCCCCAACCCAGAGAATGGACCTCAACTTCCCTAGATCAGTCATAGTATTGGTCTAGGAGTGGACATGAGGCTAATTCTGGCCAATAAGACATGAAGCAAGTTGCTGGGGCTTCTGAGAAAGATGTTTTCCTCTAGTAAAAGAGGATTCTATAGGGGCCAGGCTCCTTTCCTGCCTTTTCTCATCTCTCTGCCTTAAATGAGGTTGTGTGGTGTGTCAGTAGCTCTTTTGTGACCGTGAGGTGACAAGCTCAAGGACACAAAGCCAACAGCATCCTGGGGATGGCAGGGCAGGAAGACAGAAGGAGACTGTGTCTTTGATGATATGTTGAGCCACTGCACCAAATCTAGCACTGCTAACTCCCAGGCATCTTTTATTTGTGAGAACTGATGTCTTTATTGCTGTTGATCAAGTTTGCTGCTACATTCTGAGCCCAGTGGGACAGAGTAGGACCCACTGGATGTTTCCTTTGCCCTCACCCCACCTCAGCTTGGAGGAAAGGTCCTTGGCTTCTTCCAATGCTGCTTAAAAGAAAACATCTCCAGTTCTGCTGCTCCTGTATCTCCCTTCTTTCTTCCCAGTCCCAGTTTCCCTTTCACCAATATTCCCACCCATCCATTTTCTTGAAAAGCTCCCATTATTTCTCCTCTATTGCTTGGGGACCTCATCTCAGGCCCATCCCCACTTGTCACTTCTGCCATTGCTCTCTGCTCCAGCTCTTTGGAAACACCTGCTTCCCCCCAAGTGCACAGTCACTCTGAGTCTGCCTGGGGTGCCCTCTCCTGGCATCCTTCTGTCTGCTTGGTTCCCTCTCCTCGTCAGGGGCATGGCCCTGGGGAATGTTCTCTGACCTCTTTCCGTGGCCCCCACCTCTTGGGGTATCTGAACTATGACCTCCTGAGGGCAGGGACTCTGGGCACATAGCACCCAGCATGCACTTACTGAATGACACACTTGCTATCCTGAATCTTGTACTTGACTGTTGAGCCCTCTTCCAAGCATTTTACCTGGACCACTCATCCCTACGACCACATTTGGGGGTTGGGTTTAGGACATTCTGGCCAAAGGTATGGGAAGCCCCACCACTTTGTCAGGCCCTAACTAGTGTCTTGATTTTTTTTTAAATAACACACTGAGTGAAAGATTCTGAACTAAGACATAGCTATGAGACCAAAGGGATTTTTAAGAGTCTATTTTATTTTTTAATTCAAGATAATATTATGAACAGTGGTAATACTCTGTCTGGTTCATCAGCCCTTTACTGGGAAAAAATTTATCCCCAAAAGTCTGAATAGTGGAGGGAGATGAAGACAAAGAGAGTTTTGTCAATGGGCTCTGTGGGCATGACTTGGCCTTCCTGGGGGAGGACCTTTTGATCTGAGATGACTGGCAGTGGTGACACCCAGTCACAACTTTTCCTTGCTCATTTGGAACTCTAGAAGGAAGACTTTATCTATTCTCTAATAAGAATATAACAACGTAGCAAGCGTGTGTGATTTTTCAAGCTAAAGAGCAAGATGAAAGAATTATGCAAAGCATTTTGTACTTTCGTTTCCTTTCCTCAGTGTAACAAGGATAAATGATGTTCTGGAGCAAAATGTCCAAGGATTTGAGGACCGTGGTTGGGGACACTGGGCATGTCCTTAAGTTTGTGCCTTCCCAGGAAGAAAATAGAAGTATCACATGCCAAAAAGCCTCTAAGCATGAGATGCAGGATTTTCCAAGTGTCTCCTGGCACTTGTAGAGACTACTATCCGCATTTTACCAATGAGGAAACTAAGGCACAGTGAGGTTAATTGGTTTTCCTAAGGTCTCACATCTGGGAAGTTGTGGAGCTGAGTATTTTGTTTTTTGTTTTTTTTTTGTGTGGTACGCGGGCCTCTCACTGCTGTGGCCTCTCCCCTTGCGGAGCACAGGCTGTGGACGCACAGGCTCAGTGGCCATGGCTCACGGGCCCAGCCGCTCTGCGGCATGTGGGATCTTCCCAGATCGGGGCACGAACCCATGTCCCCTGCATCAGCAGGCGGACTCCCAACCACCGCGCCACCAGGGAAGCCCCAAGGGAGTACTTTTATGTTATCAGCATTGGTCCCAGTCCCCATAAGACAGTGTGTGAGTCAATGTGGAGGGTCAAAGCAGCCCCTTCTGTGGTGCCAGAAAAAGGTGCTTTGCGTAGGAAGAACCTGGAGACATCCTGGTGTGGAAGACATTGCAAGGGCTGTATCACAGCCCTGCTTGGCTGTGTGACTTCAGACACATTTCTCAAGCTCTCTGAGCCTCATTTACAAGGTGGAAACTATTATTCTTACTGTACAGAATTAATGAAGCTAATATCTACAAATGACCTAACCCAGCTACTGACTCATGGCATGTGCACCCCAAGCATTGGTTCTTTTTCTTTTGCATAGGGGACATTTGAGTGACAGAGGCAAAGGGAGTGGCAGGGTACAGAAGCAGGACACACTACCTTGCAGGTAGGTGGGGCCATGTGACTGAGATCCCACCAATGGAATGGGGCAGAATTAATGCAGGTCATTTCTATACATGGTCCTTAAGGTCCTCTTTCTGAATCCTCCCTTCTACTTACATTCTATCAGAGATTTTTTTTTTTTTTTGGTCACATGGCCATAACCAACCGAAGAAGGGACCACAGATTTTCTTGAATAGTTAGCAGTCTTTATCATATAATCTTAAAAAAATATGCATGAACTTGCCTTGCTCCTTCTCCCACCCTACTGGCTAAGAGGCAGATGTAATGGCAGGAGCTGAAGCAGCCACTTTGGACCCAGATTGGGAAGGTATGTTGGGGATGTCAGAGCTGCCCTCCTAGCCCTGGGATGACTTCTCTGGATTGTTAAGTGAGAAATAAATATGATTCTAAGTTGGTGAGGCCATTGTGTCTTTGGGTCTCTTTGTTACAGCAGCTCAGACTGTCCCTTAGCAGATATATTCCTGCCACTGATGAACTAGTTAGCTGGCAGAAGATCTAGTCTTTAACTCTCTTATACATTAATTTGGTCTCCTTACTCAGGACACTCTTCAGAAATAGGATGCTCTGGATCATCAACATTAAGGTAGTTACCCTCATGCATGGGCCTCTTCATGATTCTCCTGGATAGCCCAGCAGCCCCTTATACAATAGCATTCCTGGTTGCCTACCCTGGTACCATGCAGATAAAGCATCAAACTTGATACCCAGTAAAGCCAGCTCTGATCATGAGAATAAGAACACTTGAAGTAACAGAGCAATAGGCTGAAGGAAACTACAGAACAAGTCCTACATGCTTTAAATTGCTCAAGGAATAAAAAGAAGGCATAGAAACCATAAGGAAAGAATAGCACACCAGATTTTTTTTCCAAAAACTTTTTTTTCATTACGCCACCCGCACCTGGTATTGATCCAATACAATTCAAACTCCAAACAACTCATGCAAAGACCTCATCATGAGTTTCAGAAAATGCCAGACATATGTATGTAGTTTAGACTTTGTGATTCTCTGAAGAAGGAAAACGAGCTTAAATATTTTAATTGGACTCACATGCCTCTTGTGGCCCTGAACATATGCTTTCAGGATGCTGCTTGATTTAATGCCCACATCAGGGATGTAGTTCATTTTCCAGAATAAATGGTTCTTTTTAGCCAAGAAATATATCCATTGGTTCTTGCGGGGTTTTTTCCCCCCCTGTGACTCCACTTAAGTGAAAGTCCTTAAGAATCAGAGACGGGTGCAGAGCCGTGGACTCATGGTGGTGGGTGGAACTTAAAATCATGTGCTCTGGCACTTTACAGATGAGTGAGTGGCCCAGGGAGGCAGAGGGACCCACCCGCGGAAGCAGCTTGTAAGGGCAAGCAGGGGGATTAGCACATGTGCTTTGGTTTCCTCAGCCTGTTGGAAAAGAATCTGCCTTTTACGTTTATGAGCTTGTGTTTATTTTTCACT
This sequence comes from Hyperoodon ampullatus, assembly GCF_949752795.1. Classification (NCBI taxonomy): domain Eukaryota; kingdom Metazoa; phylum Chordata; class Mammalia; order Artiodactyla; family Ziphiidae; genus Hyperoodon; species Hyperoodon ampullatus. Next base: position 49,605,962 of record NC_136927.1, on the reverse strand, counting down.
CTGCTCTTGCCATAAAGAGCTCTGAGCACAAAGGTGGACTGTAACTAAATGGTTGAGAGGCGCATATTACTTCCATCTGGTGAGATCGGTCTTTGGAGTTTACTCTTTGTTTTTATTTCGATTGTGATGAAAGCCTGCCCCACTTTCAGCCCCGTTGATCTCTACCCTGCCCCTGGTCCACCCGAGCCTGTGTGGTGGGGAGGTGAAGGCCATGACAGGACCCAGGGACTGGGTTTACTGCATGTTGGCTGGATGGGGCGTAGCAGCCAATTGAATTAGAATTTTGGTTCTCATGCCCCATACCTGGGGGGATTTGCATTGAGGCTGGGTTTCCCCTGCTGGGGTAAGGGGTTCAGTTCTTGGTAGCAAGTTTTGGGGATCGCAAAGCCAATGGTGGCGGGGTGTCTGGGAGCTCTCCAGGGCTCCCCTGATCTTCTTACGTCAATGTTCCCTATGTCAGTCTATGAAAAAGGGCGAGGGAATAGCTTTCTCGAATGACCCTGGGAAGATCAGACAAACCAAGGGTCATGAGCCTCACTGAGCTGTCAATCCATCTGCTTTTCTGCATTTTGAATTTTGGGGTAGAGCAGTCCAGACCCCCAGCTCAGCCCAGTCCCACTGGCCTCCTTTCAAATCTGTGTCTGTGGTTGGAGATGGAAGCTGGAGTGAAGGGGTGCTGGTGGCTCGGGACGGCCCACCCTCCCATTAGAAAAGCTGCTTGTCATGTGACCATAATCGGTAGCAGGCTGCTGCATCCATTTTTGCCTTGGGATACACTGTCCAAAGGGGATGCAGCTTTTCTGTCAATCTTTGTGGGACAAAATCTGACTGAGGGCTCTCTTTCTTAGCTAACCTTGTATGTCCTCAACACGTCTGGTTGAAAGAGAAATTCTTTAAAATGGTTACTGGTTTTCACCTAGACAAGACAGTCTTGATGTTAGGTTAAACGGGACCTCCTTCCCCTCAGTGCGTTCTGTCAAACTTGTTGGGTTGGTCAAGCCAGCCTGAGGGGACCTCACCCACAGCTCTGTCCCTGCTCAGTTGACCTGGTATTTCCAGAGGGCAAATAGAGGGGGCCACTGGCTGTAGGCTGCTCCCCTGAGAGCATTTCTGGAGACTCGGGAGAGGGCCTGAGGCACCTTGAGACTCAGCCGGTATGAACCAACTGCAGTGTTCTCAGCTTCATTTTTTCTTAATTAGCTCTAATTACTCTGTCATCATAAATGTACTGACATCGAAAGCCTTCAAGTTCCTTTAAGCAGCTGGCAGTAATCGGCCTCATTAATCTTGCTGATGCCCATCTTTTGAAGACTGCTGGTTTGCTTTAGAAACGATGCTCTGTTCAGCGCTGTTTCCCACCTCTCCATCACCTGTCCCAGTTCTGCAGTGAAAATGCGGCCAAGCGCCTGGGAGCTCGTCAGCACCTCCCACCCGCTCCTGGTGCCTGTCACCTGATCCGAGGTCTGGGGTGGGGGCAGGTGCCTCTCCCTGGGAGTGGCTGGGAGGCCTCGCTCTGAGGTCACAGAACATGAAGATGGGGCGTAAGGTGTCACCCAGGTCTGCCTGGAGCATCTTGTCTCCCCCCTGGCCTTGGGAGAGAGTCAAGGCCCCTGCAAGTACAATCAATGAAATCTTTAATGTTGGGTGTTCTCTCCACTCTGCTCTCCCAACCACTGGGGGATTTTGCAACTGGGATTCCAAGCTGTCCACTATCTCCTTCCCACTTGGGCTCCAAGGATTTGACCTCCTCTCTATAGGGTCTGTGGTAATGGGACCAGTGGGTGCATCCATGTGGTTCAGGTGCTAAGATAACAAGTCCTGGAACCAGGATGACTTGGGTAGTGTTTACTGAGGGTAGACTAAGGCAACGTAGAGGAGCGGGTGAGAATCAGTGTACAAATGAGGGAGGCTACGGTCATGGATGGAGACTCGGTGCTGAGTGTCCACCGTGGGATAAGTTGAGACTGGAAATATGGTGTGGGCAAGGACACTGGGAACAGCATGAAGTGTGTGTGAGCATGTGTGTACGCGTATATATATGCATACATGTGTATGTAAATGTGTGCATGTTTATGTACGTATGTATATGTGTATATGCAGAGGCATGTGTGTGTATGTGGTTGCACATGTATATGTGTGTTATGTATATTCATATGTGTGTGCATGTATGCATGTGCATGTGTGTGTGTGGGTAAGTGGTTGCATGTGTATGTGTGTGAGTCTGTATGTATATATATATATATGAATTCCCATTTGCATATATTTGTACAGAGCTGAGTGCAGAACCAGGGCTGGGAAGAGTGAAGGAACATTGGAGTTTCTTTCCTGTGGAGGCTGGTAGATGCACAGAGACAGTGAAAAATCCAAGGCTGTCACGAGAATATGTTCCCCGGGGGCTGGGCTGACATTTGACACTGGTCATCATTGTGCTCAACCCTTCCTTCTGGACCTCAAACCATTGTCCCAGGCAGAGCTCCTTGCTGCTCCTGGCAGAGGTTGGGCCTCCCCTTCGTTCCCCCTTTTCCATTTGACGTTATAAACTCCTGGTCTCAGATCTCTTTTACGATCCATCTCAAGAGGTTGAGAACCCTTCATGCAAAGTGAGTTCTTGATGTTCCATCTTGACAGCTGCTGGTGGGCTCCAGACCAAGTCCCCACTAAGGGTTGCATGAGAAGCTTCTTTCAGTGTTCCCTTCCCCTGTACAGGTGAATCACCACGTGGTACTACCAATGGCTGCCATTTACTGAGTATCCACCATGTGCTGGGCATCTTACTTTATAGATATTTTCTCCTTGAATCCTCCAAATCAATGGGGTAGGCAGTATTAGTTCCATTTTACAGGTGAGTAACGTCTCAAAGAGGTTAAACATTTTATCTAAGGGCCAACACGATTAAGTGACAGAGGCAAGAATTAAAAATTTTTTATTTATTTATTTATTTATTGGCTGAGTCAGGTCTTAGTTGTGGCACACAGGATCTTTTGTTGCGGTACGCAGGCTTCTCTCTAGTTGTGGCGTGCGGGCTCCAGAGTGTGTGGGCTCATTAGTTGTGGTGGGCGTGTGGGCTCCAGAGCGAGCAGACTCAGTAGTTGCGGCACGTGGACTCTCTAGTTGTGGTGTGGGTTCAGTTGCCTGGAGACATGTGGGATCTTAGTTCCCTGGCCAGGGATAGAACACATGTCCCCTACACTGCAAGATGGATTCTTAACCACTGGACCACCAAGGAAGTCCCGACAGAGCCAAGAATTGAATCCAAGTTTGTGTGACTAAAGCTTTACCTTTCCATTATGTCATACCACCTACCAAGTAAATGGCTGGCTTGGCACTGATATATACCAGGAGGTAAACCACAAATAAGCAAACCTGCCTGTCTTTGTATCAGGAGCTGGAGGGGTTATAGGAAGAAGGCATGGTCCTTGCCTTCGCAGACGGCTAATCATATCACCTATTACCACGTGAAGTTTCTGTTTCCATTAGAAAAAAACCAGTTCCCAATCCAGACAGTGTCCATTCTCAACTCCTAGCCCGTGCCCTTTTGGTCATGGGATACCCCTTACCTGGCATGCTTTCCTCATTTAATTTCTAAAAAAGTAGTCATTTTATTTGGAGATAATTGTAGATTCACATGCAAGTGGAAGAAATAACATGGACATCTGGTATACCCTTTTCCACATTTCCCCCAGAGGTGACATCCTGCAAAACTGTTGTGCAGTCTCCCAACCGGGAAATTGACATTGACCTTATTTAACTATTCCCAGTTTTACATGTACTCATGTGTGTGCAGGTGTGTGTGTGTTTACTTCTATGCAATGTTATCATGGGTAAGTTCGAGTATCCATCACCTTAGTCAAGATATAGAAGAGTTCCATCACCACAAGGATCCCTCGTGTGGCCCTTTTACAACTACCCCCAGCTCCCACCCACCCCCATTTCATTTTAATCTTGATCTTTTGCCTAGCCCAGCCCTAGCTGGGATGCCTCTTTGAAGTTTGCCGCCTCCAGCTCAGACATCAGCTCTCTGTCTGGGTCCCTGTGTGGCCTTTAGCATTTGCTGTCTTGGAGGCAACATGGAATACTGGAAGAGAGAAGCCTTCAAAATCAGAGGGACCTGTTTAGATTCCAGGTGCTGCAACTCTTTTACCTGTGTGGCCTTAGGAATGTGACTATTACATCACTGTGCCTCAGTTTCCTTATCAGTAAAATGGGGATAATTATGCCAAACTCCTAAGGCTGTTGAGATAATTAAATGAGGAAATGCACATAAAGTACCCAGCTTTGTTTGTAGATTTTTTGATGATGGCCATTCTGACCAGTGTGAGGTGATACCTCATTTGTAGTTTTGATTTGCATTTCTCTAATAATTAGTGATGTTTACCATCTTTTCATGTGCCTCTTGGCCATCTGTATGTCTTCTTTGGAGAAATGTCTATTTAGGTCTTCCACTCGTTTTTTTTTTGGTTGGGTTGTTTGTTTTTTGGGTATTAAGCTGCACAAGCTGTTTTTATATTTTATATATAATCCTTTGTCTGTTGTTTCATTTACATATATTTTCTCTCATTCTGAGGGTTGTCTTTTCGTCTTGTTTATGGTTTTCTTTGCTGTGCAAAAACTTCTAAGTTTAAGTAGGTCCCATTTGTTCAAGGAAGATGTGGTACATATATACAATGGAATATTACTCAGCCATAAAAAGGAATGAAATTGGGTCATCTGTAGAGATGTGGATGGACCTAGAGTCTGTCATACACAATGAAGTAAGCCAGGAGGAGAAAAGCAAATATCATATATTAATGCATATATGTGGAATCTAGAAAAATGGTACAGATGAACCTAGTTCCAGGGCAAGAATAGAGATGCAGATGTAGAGAACAAACATGTGGACAGGTGGTTGGGGGGGGTGAAGGGGAGGGTGGGATGAATTGGGAGATTAGGTTTGACATAAATACACTACCATGTGTAAAATAGCTAGTGGGAACCTGCTGTATAGCACAGGGAGCTCAGCTCAGTGATCTGTGATGACCTAGATGGGTGGGATGGGGGCTGGGAGGGAGGTCCAAGAGGGAGGGGTTATATGTATACATATAGCTGATTCACTTTGTTGTACAGCAGAAACTAACACAACATTATAAACCAATTTTACTCCAATTAAAAAAAAATCAAATTACGCTTCTAGACAAAACCCTACTTTTATTGAAACAGAAGTCAGTCTTACTAATTTAAGAGAGGGGCAAAGGAGGTGGAATTTATTGTGAAATCCAGATGTCAACTGAGGTTCAGTATCTTTTGGGGATTCCAATAAAATTGGCCTGACCCCTGAAACAAAAAGCACCCAGCCCCTCCTGGGCGTGTGGCGGACCCATCTTTTCTGACTGCTCAGCTGGACTGTGAGAACTTCTGGCAGGGGGCTCGGGAAATGGTATTTGGGCTCCTCTTTAGGTGTCTCTTAGCTCCTGCTGGTGAACTGAGCCTTAAGGGAGACAGTCCTGGGCTTCCCTGGTGGCGCAGTGGTTGAGAGTCCACCTGCCGATGCAGGAGACATGGGTTCGTGCCCTGGTCTGGGAAGATCCCACATGCCGCGGAGCGGCTGGGCCCGTGAGCCATGGCCGCTGAGCCTGCGCATCCAGAGCCTGTGCTCCACAATGGGAGAGGCCACACAAAAAAAAGGAGACAGTCCTTGCTGGGACTGGACAGGGAAGCTCTCCCAGGTGGCCAGACAGGGTCTTTCTAGGTGGACAGATGCTACTCTGCTCCTATCCAGCCTCCCAGCCTTTTTTTTTTTTCGGCACGCGGGCCTCTCACTGTTGTGGCCTCTCCCGTTGTGGAGCACAGGCTCCGGACGTGCAGGCTCAGCGGCCATGGCTCACGGGCCTAGCCGCACCGTGACATGTGGGATCTTCCCGGACCGGGGCACGAACCCGTGACCCCTGCATCGGCAGGTGGACTCTCAACCACTGCACCACCAGGGAACCCCCAGCCTCCCAGCTTTGTAACAAGATGCTCATCAATCAGCAGATCCAGGTTCTATCTGTTCTGAGAAGAAAAACTCTGGACTGGGAGGGTGGTGAGGGCATTGGGGTGTCGCTTACCAGGGCCCACCCCTGGGAACTGCCTCTCTCCTATGTCTCCTGCCCCCCTCCTGCCTTCAGCAGCTCAGCCCTGCAGCTGACAGAACTGATTACTGCCCGTGAGTGATAATATAATTCAGTTTCCCTCAAGGGGAGATGCTATCAGAGAGGCTTTTTTAAGAGGAAAAAATATATAATATACTGGTTGAAAAGGGCTATCTTTCTTCCTGGAAGAACAGTTATTAATCTCTTCCTAGTACATTTTCATATCATTTTGGACATTTATTTCCAGGCAGTGATATTATAAAACCAGGTGTTTGTGTCAGTTCTGATGCGGTGGAACACGCTGAAACATGAAAGGGCATAATTACCGCGGTGGCCATTGGAATTGCTAACGAGATCCTGACATTTTCAAATCAGACCCATTTCTCAGTGATCCAGAAGTGAGCCCTGCAGTTGTGTGGGCTGCATGTCAATGAGGCAGCTCCCAGCTCAGGGGAAAGGCAGGCGGAAGGGATGGGGTGGGGATGTATATTCTTTGAGCTGAACACCAGGGATGGGAGCTGAGCAGTACAGATGCAGGGAGGAACTGGCCGTCTGTCTCAGAGCAGCCTTTTCCACCCAAAAAGAGAGGAGGTTGGTCTTGGGCTTTGGGGCCATTATTTTCTGATTTAGGGTTGTCAGCTCAACAGATCTTCATTGAAGGTTTACTCTGCGTCTGACACTGGGGAGAGAGCAATGAACAAGATGGGATTCATTCTCCCTGAAATTGGAGAGGGACTCCCTGCCCAGGGCAACCATCCTTTCTCTCCCTCTTTCTTTAAGTGCAGGGAGCAGTGCAGCAGCTGGAATTTGTTACAAATGCAAATTCTCAGGCTCCACCCACAGACCTATTGAGTCAGGAGCTCTGGGGGTGGGGGTGGGGGTGGGGGTGGGGGTGGGGGGGCGGCGATCTGTGTTAAAGAGCCCTCCTGGTGATGCTGGTGCACCTTTATAGTTTGAGAACCAGTGTCTTACATCTTCCTGTCCTGTCCTGGAGCTTCCAGGTTAAAATGCAGACCCCGAAGCTGGCCTCTCGTGTGGAGGGAAAGTGGCGGCGGCTGCAGCTGAGCTACCTGGATCACATGCCTCTGCTCCATAAGGCTTGTCCCCTTCCCATTCTTCCAGCTGTCCCCAACCCTGAAAATCGGGGTGCTTGAATCCTCATTGGCCTCTGTGAAGCCAGGTAGAGCAGGAGCATGTGAAGCCCTGAGAAAGTGTTGGTTGTCAGCTAGGCACCCCAAGAATGAGTGGCTGGGGGTAGGGTGGGGGGAGACCAGGAGCAGACCTGAAGGAGGGGTCCGAGAAGAGGCAGATGCCTTGTGGCAAGGTCAAATGAATGTTCCTTCTGCATCCCAGAGCCTGATCATCTTCCTGGATACTCTTGAAAAATGACACTAATCCTTGGAGGCACAGACTTGGCAGTCATGCTGAGCTCCTCTCTCTCTCCTGGGCCCCATCCCTATCAGTAATCAGTGGCTTCTGATAGAACTTCTCTCCTCCACCCTTCTCTGTCCCCACATGCCCGCCTTTATCCCCTGGACCATTGCAGCATAATTTTAATGCCCCCCCCACCCCACCCCCAATGCCCAGCTCCCAGCACGCTGTCCTACCTACACCACGAGGCCAGACTGAGTAAGCAGTGAAGATGTAAAAGCTGTGATGTGCATTACAAGGTGCCTGGTGATGTCAGTGAGAAGAGAGGAGGGGCCCCAGCTGGATGGCATGAGGGGTCAGGGGACAGAACGTTAGAAAGCTGGGGAGAGGCAGGAGCCAGTGGAAAATGAGAGGCTGCAGCCACAAGGGCCACTACAGTTGGCGACGGAATGGGGCCTGTGGGGAATGCACAGGTGAGAGTCCAGCTGGCGATGCTGCATAACGAATTACCCCAAATGCCAGAATCGTTCTGCTGTTTCCTCTTGTAGTCCTAGGGGCTGGGTGGGCTTTAGCTCAGTGGTCCTCACGCAGCATTTCTCATCAGCAGCAGCGGTAGCTGAGCTGAGGCCATCCCGAAGGCTTTCTCTCTCCTGTATCTAACCCCTGGGCTGGGCATGCTTCTTGGGCATCTCTCTCTCTGTCTCCATGTGGTCCCTTCAGCCTGGAGACTTGAGGGTAGCTGGATTAGCACGGGCTCCAAAGTGCATGCTCTTGGGGAGCCGGGCAAGAGCTGCCTCGCCTCAAAAGTCACTGAGGGACATTCCTCTGTATTCTCTCATGCAGTGAGAGAGTCATGCAGGCCTGCTCAAGTTCAAGGGGGGGGGGGCTATGTAGAGCTCCCTCCTGGTGGGGGGTTGGCAAAGGTCTGGAAGAGTGTGGTGGAGCAGAAACATCATTGTGGCTACTTTTGGGAAATATGATCTGCCAGCGTGGGTTCCTGGTCAGGTGAGAGAGTCTCTGTCCCATAGAAGGAGGGTTGCTTGCCCAAGGGGGACAGAGGAGGTGATAGCAGATGAGGAAATAGATGTGTCTGGAGTTGAATGGGAGAGATGGGGAGGGACGGCCACCAGAGCCAGGCCCTTCCATGAAGGTGAGGGCTGGGATGGGGCTGGGATTTAGTAGAAAAATGAAGTTTCAGATGTGGCATTAGGGACGGAGCCAAGGGAATTCATGAGGGTTCACAAAGTCTGTGGAATTGTAACCGAACCCAGGTTTGGCTGCTAGCCACTCATAAGCCAATAATTTGAGAGGCAAGTTTCAGTAGGTAGGAAAGATTCTTTAATCAGAAACGCCAGCAATCTGGGGAGATGGTGGACTCGTGTCCAGAGACCAACTCCAAAGACTGTGCTCAGCCATGACATTTTCAAAGGGAAGAATGGAGTGGGGAAGAATCTCAGTGAATCATCGAGGCAGGAGGTTGGGTTCTGTATCCTTCTCCTTGCGCACAGACTGGCTGGCTGTCTCTTCAGATGTTATCTTGCCCCAGCGCTCTGCCTGCAGGATTGCTTAGGGGACTACTGGGGGTAGAGAGCTAGTCTTGCTCCTTTTTCTCTAGGAAAAGGATCAACAGGTTAGACAAGACATGGTGTGCATTAGAGAGAGCGTGAGTCAGGAGTTAGTTTCAATTGCTCAGTGATCTCATTCCTGTAATTAAGTTCTTTTAAGGTTAGAGGGGAACAGAAATGGGCAAACGGGAAAGGGGGCAAAAGAGCTGCTTTCAGAATGGTGGGGTTGACGTTCCAGATGCAGCTGGACATCCGAGTGTCTGAAGGAGCCAGTTGGCCTACTTTTGGCATTTCTCCTAGGCCAGGCACTGCAGCCCCGCAGTGCACGGAGAATGGGTGATAGTGGGTTTGATTCTCTGTTAGGGGTGACTAGGGGGGAGCAGGAGGCCAGGGATGGGGAGACTGGGGGAGTCGGTTCAAGAAGAGCTGAAGTGAGTGATGTGGGGAGGCCCAGCCTGGAGGGGCGGTCAGACTGGGCGAGGAGGGAGGTGTTAGGGGCACTGGGTTACAGGAGGGGATTCAGCCAGAGGTGGAGGGACAGAAGACAGACTGAAGGCAGTTTCAGAGCTCAGGATTTCCGAGGTGACCAGTGATAGGCTTGGAAAGTGCCCTTGGCTGTGGGTGGTGGGAGCAGAGAGAAAAGGCAGTGACTGACCTGAAGAAGGCCTGGTAGACCTCGTGCAGGAGGAGAGCAGGACCGGGGTGGATGCAGAGTCTGTGGCCGTAGAGAGGTGTGGGTGTTGCCGGCTGGTACGAGGGGTTGAGTGGGAACCGTGGCCCTGATGCAGAACTGGTGAGTTGGTGATGTGCTGATGGCCCCAAAATACATGGGGCTGGAGGGCAGAAGGTTGGGTAGCCTCCACTTGGAAGACTCTTGGGGCAAGTGGATCTGGGGTTTTAGTGAAGTTGAGGAGGGGGGAAGAATTCCAGGAAGTGTTTATGGAAATAAAGAAGTTTTATTTACTTATTTATCTTTCTGGTGGCGCGGCATGCGGGATCTTTAGTTCCCCAGCCAAGGATCAAACCCGTGCCCCCTGCAGTGGAAGCATGGAGTCTTAACCACTGGACCACCAGGGAAGTCCCAAGAAGTTTCTTAATTAAGGGCAGTGGCTGCTGAAGGGACTTGCTGGGGGAGAGGGTCAGGGAAGGGTCAGAGCTTGGGTGCACAGGTTGAAGTGGGGGAAGGGGTCCTGGCTGGAGGGTGGTGGTTGTAGATGGAAGGAGGGGGGCTGGGGATCGGGCAAGGATTATCCAACCTTCTTCTAAACTATCCTTTGGGAGACGCCTAGCAGGGCCTCTGCAGCTTATTTCCCAGTTTGGTGGACAACGGCCACTAGGCAGCATTGTAAAGTGTGGATGGAGTCTCAGTGTTCAAACGTTTTGAGACAAAGTCAACTGCCCCACCGCTGCTGGGCTTTTTGGGGGGAGGAAACACGACTCAGTGCTGACCCTGAGGGTGTGGCCCTGGCCATTGGTCATCGTCCTCTCTCGGCCAGTAGTGGGTGGGATTTGGGCAGACCCTGGAACAGGTCATAGGTGTCTGACAGTCAGGTCATAGACCTGTCTTGTTGGTGACAGAGATGACCAGAGTAAGTGGCAGGTAGGCAGGAAAGCAGAGAGAGGTTGGGTGGGAGAACCACCCAATAGCCTTGTTGCCAGCAGCGGCTGTGCTTCTGGGATGCTGAGAGCTACGGGACCGTCTGGGAGGGCAGCCGGCTTGAAGTGCCCAGAATCCATAGAAAGAGACCTTTGGGAGACTCTGGTGGTGTGGAGGTCAAGCCTCTCGGCGGTCAGACCTGCACTCAGGGAGGGCACAGGGCTTGTTCAAGGCCACAGAGCCCTGCTGGAGCCCACACCTACCAGCTCCTGGCCAGCACCCTCTCTGGAACCACATGGACCTGTGTTGGTGTTGGTCAGGATTCCTCTCTAGCAAAACCCAGGTGTGGCTCTTCAGCGTCAGCAGCTGCTCTTTCCTACTTCTGTCCCTTATCGTCCTGACTTTCCAGGATCCAGCTGGACAGGTAGGACTTATTAAACTCCCTAGAACGTGTTTAGAAAAGAATTCTTGTGAAGTCAGTGATGGCAGAACCACGGGACACGTTGTCATACAGACATCGGGAACGATGTTCATTAAAAGTTTTTGAACAGTTTTCAGTGTTCATTATATCCTTTGATATAATGGTGGCAGAAACTAATCAGAATGTGCAATTATATTCATAGAATGAACTCAATTATGTTAAAAAAGCGTAGAAGAAAGACAGGATGTATTCTAAAGCAGTGGTTCTCAAACTCGAGTGTGAATTACCTGAGAGACTGAGCGTCACCCCAGAGTTACTAGGGTGGAGGGGGGCCCCGAGAATTTGCATTTCTGATAAGCTATGCTGATGCTGCCAGTTGGAGGACCACACTCAGGACCACTGTGCTAAAGGTTAGAGGCTTCTTTTGGTATTAGACTTGAGCCTAATGTCTATCTTCTTTGTTACACTCTCTGACTTTTCCATCTTCTACAATGAATGCATATTAGATGTGATATCAGAAACAAGAACATCTAATAAGGCAAAATAAGATAGGAATTCTTCTGAGGATGGGAATGGAGAATGTTCCTCCACAATGAGATGCGTTAATTACCTTGGCCAGGTTGAGGTTGCAGGTGTTTGGGTGAGGCCTCTGTGCACTGATCCCCTTCCCTCTTGCCAAGGATATGACAAAGGATCTACTAACAGAGCCTGTGACAAGAATGCCCAGGGCCCTGGCAGGCTGGTTTGTTTTTGTTTTGGGCCAGTGCTAAGCATCATCTAGCCCCTGGGAGGGGACATTACAGGGGTCAGCACTTCCATCTGACCTGGCTGGCCCCTTGGTGGCTGAGCAGATCTATAGCTGTGGGACTGATTTGTGAACGATTAGGGCCACAGGAAGCCACGCAGGTTGTCCCACTCCAGGGACCACGCCGATTGCAAGGCATCCGTCTCAGAGCCTGAAGCAACCCCAAAGTGCAAACACTGGCAATACAATTCCAGTCCCTCTGAACCCCTCATCCTCCCACTGAAGCCTTTTCTCCACTTTTCCCTGTTTTACTCTTCTCTAGCTACGGTTCTCTGGCCTTATTTCTGTTTCTGCTACACTTTAACTTGATCTCTCCTCCCTGAACCCCCTCAACCCTAGGGCCTTTGCACATGCTGTTCCCACCCCCAGGAAATCTCTGCCCTCAAATCTTTGTCCAGTTGCCTCCTTCTCACCACCTAGGCTTCGGCTTATGTCACGTTGTCTTTGTAGCACATCTCTCTGGCCCCCATCACTTTCCAGTCTGCTATCCTGTTTCTTCTTCATAAACCTTGCTGTGATCTGAAATTATAATTATATTTATTTATATTTGTTTCCCTTTACTTAAATAAAATATTTCCCATGGCAGAGAGTCCATCTGTCCTGATTACCAGGAATCCCCAGCATCTGGCCTGGTCCCCTGGTATAGACAAAGTGTGTAATAAATGGCTATTGAATAAGTTAATCTGCTGCCTCCTTCCAGTCCTCATGGGTACCACCCACACCCTTGTGCCCCTTGCCTCCCTGACCTGCCTGAAACTGACCAGTCATAGCTCTAGGCAGGTAGGTAGTAAGCCGGGTATGGGTTTGGTGACCATCTGGGATGTTCGTGTCTAAGTTCCTATCCTCAGTGGCGTGTCAGAATTCAGCACTTCTTGAAGGAGAAGTAGAAAGGCAGAGAGAGAATCTTCACATGACTGGGGCAACAGAGGGACTGGAAGAGAGTGTTTCTGCATGAAGTGAACAAGGAAAGGCTATAGGGATACAATTTCTTGAGGGCCAACCTGCTGCAGACCTCAGAGCTGGGGGACTCAGAGTGATGAGACAGCCAGGGTGAGCCCCGGACTGACCATGGACCAACAAGGCCCCAGTACGGATGGAGGGGGTCTACAGGCAGGTGCCATCAGGGAGGTCATTCTTGAGGTCTACGTGATATCTTTTTGAAATTTACCCTTTAAGGCAGGTGACCAAGGAAAAAGAGTAGCTTCGAGAAGTGGAATCTAAAGGATCCCAGGAAGACGGAGCTCAGGACTGATAACAGGGGGTCCCAAAGCCAAGTGCAATAGTAGAAAAGGAGAGCAGGACTTCCTGATGAGGGATAACCCCCACTCAGCAGCCTGAAGCAGAGCACAGATGTGAAAATGCAGAGGTGGACATAAACGTGTCTGTGGCGGGCAGCTGCAGCAGGTCACACAGAAACCCTTACACCTTAGACAGTGAGCCCAAGGGAGTGTGGGGATCTGGGGGTTCCGCCTCCAGAGACATGATTGCCTTGAGAAGGTGCTGGTCCTTGTTGTCCAGGGGCCCCGAGGAAAAGATGCTACAAAGAGGATGCGGGAACCAGAATCTGGACAGAGACTTTGGCTGGAAGACTTGGCTGCTCCTTATGGAAAAGTACTTGGTGCTTACTTGCACCTGTGTGTCCTGTGGCTTAACCTGGTGGTTCCACATCAGCCCAGGTGATTTGTTTAGGGACCTGAATCCCAGGATGTGCTAAGTGCCCCTGCCTCCCTTTCCTTCCTCAGCCCCCTTTCTCAGAACTGACCAGAGAGAGAAATGATCTGGGCGCATCTGTATCTCTGGACCCTTCAGGGAGCCACTGGGCCCAGCATACAGTAGGTGCTCAAGACATACTTGTTGAAAGAAATCACATTCCCACTTGAGGTTCTCTTAGTTCTTCTCAATTGCCTTCTCCCCGCCCCATTCCTGAAAGCTCCGGCTTAAAGATGGAGTACCTAAATTTTGGTGGACACAAACTACTCCGCCCACCACAACCCTAGGTACCACTTTGATGAAGTGTCCACTACCCGCATGCCCCAGACGCCAGTGCAGAGGGCACAGCCATCCACGTCACATGTCCCGGCTTCTCCTGCTCTACATTCTGCTCTTGGAGTTGTGCTAAAGGGTCACAGGAAGTGGAGTGTGGATGAGAACTTAATGATTTGCAGGAATTTGGACTTGAGACAAATACCATGTCCCCTTGGAAAAATATATAGCCCATGGGCTTTGCAGAGTTGGCCATTTTGCTGCAAAGAAATTAAAGCCAGTTTTTCCTTTCCTTCGCTGGTGCCTGCTGGAGAAAATAGCAAATCAGCCAATAGCCAATCCATCAGAAAGGGTCTGCCGTGTCCCGTAATACTCATAGGTGCCATGCATCTGCTCTGTGGGGCTTTGTGCCTGATGCTTTTGTAACAGTGTCTTCTGTTTGACGGGCCTTTTTGTATGTGCCCAGTTCTGTGCTAAATGCTTAATCTCATTTTATCTTCCCAAAAACACTGGGTGTTATATCCCCCATTAATAGGTGAGGAATCACATGGCTCCCCTAAAATTACCCTGCTGGTGAATAAGAGAGTCAGGGCGGGATCCCATGGACCTGTCCCGATGGCAGGCTGCCACTCTGACCTGCACTGGGAGTGAGCGCTTTCTGATAAGACATGCTCTGGGATGGTGGCAGTGAATGGGGTTGGGGGAGAACTTCAGAGAGGCCTGGCCTTGGCTGACATCGTCAAGTTGGCGTCATTTGTCATGGAAGTAAGTGAAGAAGAGTACGTCTGTTTGGAAAGCAAGCTCTGGCAAATTCCAAAGACAAGGCGAAATCACAAGGAAAACTTTTTGGTGTGGGCTGTTGCCTAGGCGATCCCTAGGGACAGTGAGAGGTAGTAAGGGGTCCTGGGCTTTGACATTGGTGGCTCAGGGAGGCGACCAAGGAGGATAGGTCAATCCAGGCCCCTGTAACACATTTGGCCTGGGAGACAAGGTGAAAAGACCCACAGTGGAGGTCACCCAGGAGTTGAGACTATTTCCCGTGGGTCAAAGATTCTAGGTGAGTGCCCTGGTCTGTTCCTCCCTCCTTTCTCTGTCCCTTTCTCCCTCCTTTCTTTCTATCTATCTCTGTTTACCTCTCTCTCTCCCCCTTTCTGCCCATCCGTCTGTCGGTCTATCCATCCATCCATCCATCCACTCCCCCATCCATTTGCCCATCCAATTATCCATTCATTCATCCATCTATCCATCCATCACAACCTCCATCCAGCCATCATCCATCCTTTCTATCCATGCATCCCTGGCCCTAGCAGAAAGTACTCAGAGTTGACACAAACCTCACTGGTGTTTGAGTTTTGCCAAGGTTGGCTTTGGTGAAGGTCATTGTCAAAGCCTCAGAGCTGACTTCCTGAGTCAGGGTCTTAGTCTCCTCAACTGTAAGACGCCCCCCAATGGTCCCTGCAAGCTTAAGTGTCCTATGAGTCTATGAGTCTTTGACTTGGAGCCAGGAAACCTCCTGGATTACAGCCCCCCTGAGGAGATTCTAGGGCTCCTTTCCAGCTTTCCAACTTGTTTGGCAGCCACAGATGGGCCTCGGGGGCAGAAGGGAAGGCGGGAGCCAAGAGGCTGCCTTGTGTGAGTGAGCGACTTGACTGAGGATGATTTCTGAGGGCAGAGCTGAGGGCAGCCGGGCTTGGGTTTCCCGGGGCTGCTGGCTAACTCTGACGTCTGCTATTTTTCACTCCAGTGAGACTGATTTGCTGCAGATAGGCCTCTTCAGACTGTTTTCAGCTGTGCTGGGAAGTGTGGCAGCTGTCTGTGTTTCATTTCAGAGCCCTCTAAGAGACAGCAGCGCACATATTAACTGCTTGAGCTAAGAGGCCAGCGGATTCTACAGGAGGGCCCCAAGTTCCAAATGATTGCTTCTGAGCAGACAGACTTTTATTCCCGGAGGTGTTACCCTCATTTCAAAGAGATGTCTGCCCTAGATCTGAAGGAGGGCTGCCTGGCTTGGCCTTCCCCTCGGGGAACAAACTGCATTACCTCTGAGTCTTTATTTCACAGAGAAGCTTGGTACAGGAGAAAGATCGCTGGCCAGGAGTCGGGACACTTGAATTGGAAACGTGAAATCTATTGCTTCCTGGCTGAGTGGTCTTGGACAACTCATTTGATTCTCCAGACCTCAATTTCCTCATTTTGTAACTTTTTTTTAAAAATTAATTTTTATTGGAGTATAGTTGCCTTAGAATGTTGTGTTAGTTTCTTGCTGTACAGCAAAGTCAATCAGTCCTATGTATACATATATCCACTCTTTTTTAGATTTCCTTCCCATTTAGGTCACCACAGAGCACTGAGTAGAGCTCCCTGTGCTATACAGTAGGTTCTCATTAGCTATCTATTGTATACATAGTAGTGTATATACGTCCATCCCAATCTCCCAATTCATGCCATCCCCACTTCCCCCCTGGGTAACCAGAAGTTTGTTCTCTACATCTGTAACTCTACGTCTGCTTTGCAAATAAGTTCAGTTCTACCATTTTTCTAGATCCCACATATAAGCGATATTATACAATATATTTTTTTCTCTTTCTGAATTACTTCACTCTGTATGGCATTCTCTAGGTCCATCCACATCTCTGCAAATGGCACTATTTTGTTCCTTTTTATGGCTGAGTAGTATTCCATTGTATATATGTACCACATCTTCTTTATCCATTCCTCTGTCGATGAACATTTAGGTTTCCTCCTTTGTAACCTTTGAGGATCATATCTTTTCAAGGTCTGCTGCTCATTGCATACATAATTTACAGTTTTCTCAGTGATTGAGAGCAGTGGGCACCAGCCTGAACTTCTTTAGCAAAAGGTATAAGCATAGAGAAATACAGTGGCAAATATCTTCAGGCCCCAGGCCAGGGACAATGTCTCAGTTTTGCAAAACCCAAGGAACTGCATGGGCCTAGATATAATAAGTGGAAGTACGGGGTCCTGGCCCTGGCCCTGACCCTGAGGGGTTCCAGGGAGGCAACAAACAGGGCTAGATCAGTGTGGGTCCCTGTAACACCTCTGGCCTGGGTGAGAAGGTGAAGATAGTTTCTCCTACTACCTTTGCCAGATAACCACCGCCAACAGTATTAGCAAAAAGTTGAACCCTATAGGTTCTTATTAAATATTTAGGTTCACATAGGAGTGAATTCTCATGACTGAAAGTGCCTTTGGATACATGCAGGGAAAAAAGACAAGTGAGCGAAGGAGAGAATGAGAAAGAGAAAGAAAGAGGGGAAGTATGGTGGGTTTGTGCCACATCAACTTATCTGAGCCAGAACTACATTTCCCACAATCCCCTTCCCTGCTTAGTTCTGGGTTAGCCGGGGCACAAGGGACAGGGTGCATGATATTTGGAAGGTGGGCGTGGAACAGCAGCCACATTCTTTATTCACTTGGGAGGTGGGAGCAGGCCCTGGGCCCTGTTGCAGCTCCCATGTGCTGGTCTCTGGCTCACCTAATTGGCTTCGGCTTCTCTGATTCCTGGGCCAGGTGTGTGTTTGGCTCTGTAAGGAAGGCCACCAGCTTTTCCTGCAGATCAGCCCCATCATCGAAGGTGGAGGCTCAGAGGTGGTGAGAGACCAGTGCAAGTTCCAGCCCATCCTTATGGCTTGCAGGTTGTCTTTGTTTTTCCTTGCTTCACGTCCATCTTTCCTTCCTCACCACTCACCCTGTGGACTTCAGGCTCCTTCACAAGATATGGAAACAACAGCCGTACGTAGCCTGTGAAACCAGCTTCAACAGGTGCCCAAGGTCAAATCCCCATAATACATTCCATATTATATACTCTCCTGGTAGTTCTGATTCTATGAGCAAACCCTGACTGATACAGGAGGTGAAAGGGAAAGAAAGTAAGAAAAGAAAATGCCAGGAATGAGAATAATTGTAGAAGAAAAGAGTATGAAGCCAGGGTGGTGTGTAACTACTGAGAGGTATGGGCAGGGGCAAAAGGACTGGGAGGGACAAAGGTGAGGAACTGGACTGCCATCAGCTCTATCAGCAAAGGTAGAGACTGTGTGCAGAATCAGTTGGGGGTGGCTAGTTTTACTGGGGATGAGAAATAGATTGCTTTTGACCTGTGAAGGTCATGGCTGGGACTCCTAGATAAGGCTGAGACTGCTTTCTTCTGGGAATTCCATTTCCTCTCCCACATCCAGGCCAGTGCATCCCTGGCTGCCCACTAGAATCATCTGGAGACCTTAAAAATGCTGATGCCCAGGCCCATTTCAGGACAATTAAAGCAGGATCTCTGGAGCATGGCCCAAGTACTGGTTATTGGAAAATGCTTCCCAGGTGATTCTAATGTGCAGTCAGGTGGAGAACTGCTGACCTAGTGTGGTAGACACACCCTAAGGTGACCTGCTTGAGTCATGCCCTGTATCATCCCCTCCCCTGAGAGCAGATGAAACCTGTGACTAGCTTCTAACCAATAGCATGTGGCAAAGATAATGGGATGTCATTCTCTTGATTAGGTGATGTAATATGGCCAATGGGGTATGTAGGGACTTGTGGATAAACGCCCCAGCCCCCTGTCCTGAACAGTAATTCTGAGGACATTCTAAATATCTATCAGAGGTTGAGTGGAACAGAGTCTGTCTATATGTGGCAGACTGTTTTCAGCTGTGCTGGAGTGTGGTGACAGCTGTGTTTTATCACTGAGTTCTCCTAGGGACAGCAGAACACGTGTTAACTGCTGTACTATATATAGTGGTGACCTCTGTAACTCATCCTTTATCATTTTTTCCTCCCTTCTGCTCTCACTCTCCCCGCTGCCTTTTTCTTCTTTTCCTGGGATCACCTTCCAGACAAACTCCCTGCACTCAGCTCCTTGTCTCAGACTCTGCTTTTGCGGGGATCCAGGCTAAGACGATGTCTTCTAGCTCCCTCATGTAAAATGCAAACACGAGAAGGAGGGCCTTGGAGCTGTTTTCAGGCAGTAGGGCCTCAACATGATTCATTCCATCCAGGTGAGATGCCAGGATGGGGAGGAAGATCTGGAAGGGTGGGCAGTCAGTGCCCCACAGAAACAATAAGGTCACTGAACTGTCACTGCTGTGATATCTGCACTTGGAAGCCAGTAACACCAAGTTGGGGCCTCAGGTCTTGGGGACAGCCCAGGGCTCGGTCCCTGCTACCTGCAAAGGGAGAGTATGGTGTGGGAGAGAAACACTGAGTTTTGAATCAGAAAACTTAGCTCTTGATGTCAACTTTGCCACGTGCTGGCTCTGTGCCTATGGGAAATACACTTCACCTCTGTGGGTTTCAGTTTCCTCATCCAAAAACTGGGGATGATACTCACCTCACAGGGTGATTTTGAAGGTTTAGTGACCAAATGGATGTCAAAGTGTTTCAAAAACTTGTTTGGAGACCAGAGGGCATGGTATTATATATCAAATTCTCTGCACCTCATTTCCCAGGTTATTTTTATAGACTCTCCAAGGGGAGCAAGGTCAGGTGAGAAGTTAGTTTTAAAGATAAAGCCAAATGGAAGATAAGGGAGATTACCAACTGTTACTTCCCAGCTGAGGCTTGGTCTGAGGCAGCCCGTAGAGAGAGTCCACGGGCAAAGCCTGGTACCTTGGACACCTGAGCACCCAGGACGCTGAGTTGGGAGGATCTGATGGGAAGTCCCACTGTACATTCAGAAACAAGGCTGCTGGCTGTGATGTGGGATCACTGTACAGTAGGAGTGGAGTCCAAAGGGAGAGTCGGAGAGAAGGTCAGCCGGGGGATCTGACTGGAGTGGGGGAAGGGTCAGCAGAGACCCCTGCAAAAGGAAGTCTCGGGGGTGGGGCAGAGCTGGTAGTGCCCAAGCAGGGGGTTTCCATGCTCTGTAAGGACAAGGTGCCTGCGTGGGATCAACTCTCTGCCTGTCCCCATATCCCACAAGAGCAGAGACATCACTTGAGCCAAGGGCTCCGGGAGCGCAGCCCATGTGCTGTAGATGGAGGATGAGAAGCAAGAAGAAAGGGCAGTAGTTGGAGGTGGTGGCTGGGATTTTTGGGATTCAGCAGGGTGAAGTGTGAGGGTCGAGGAGAGGCATTCAGGATTGAGTCCGGGGGTGGAGAATTTGCCTGGATCCACTCCCTTTTAGAGGGCCTGGGGAACATGGGTCACGGAGCATGCATCCCCACTACTGCGAAAGGGGAAAGAGGTGACCTCTGATACCCACACATGGTGCAGGGGAATCATGCCATAAGACTTCCTCTTGGGCTGTTTTGGACCTTGACATATTATCCCGTCATGCTTTTCTCTATGGGGTGACTGAGAAAAACTGAGCTGACTCTGTCAGGATTTTTTAGGCTTTCTAGCAGTAAAACGGTGTTGTTGTGGGATGTTAGGAAGAAGAACCTGTTCACCGTTTGCCAATGTGTACAGTGTCCAGAGGTCAAAGCTGAACACCTAGCTCAGCCGGGTGCAGGATTACATACCTCCAACCTCTGCCAGAAAAGAGCTGCTCTTGGGGGCCCAGGTTGTCCCTGGCTTTTCTTATTCCATAGGGAAGTTGTACATATAGAAAGCAGGTCTTTTGGGTCAGACTTGAGGAAGCCGAGCAAGGCTTCCTGGAGCTTTGGGGAAAAAAACTCCCCAGGCTGGACACTTCTACAAAAAAGCAGAGCTCCAACCCATTCTCAGAGCTTGAGGATGAGTTTGGCACCATTCGACCCCCACAGCATCAATGTGCTGATGGCACAGACTGGGGCCCAGGAACCCACAGTGAGAAAGGATGGAAAAACACTATTTTGCTGGCTTTCTTCCTCAGAAAACTCTGTGGATCTATTTTATATCCATTTTGTAGACGAGGAAACCGAGGCACAGAGTGGTTAAGGAGCTCACTCAAGGTTATACAGCTAGTGGGTGGCATGGTTGGGGTCTAAGCCAAGTCTTTGGCTTCAAGGTCTACTCTTGCTGGCTCTATCCTCTCCTCCTGCCCTCCCTCCCTTCCTCCCTCTCTCCTTCGCTCCTTCTCTCCTTCTCTCTTTCTCTCTTTCTTTCTCTCTCTCTCTATTTCTTTCCCTTTCTTTCTTTCTTTTTCTTTCTTTCTTTTTTCTTCTCTTTCTTCCTTCCTTCCCTCCTTTCTTTCTTTCTTTCTTTCTTTCTTTCTCCTTCTTCTCTCTCTCTTTCACTGCATATGCTTTAACATTATAAAAGTAGCCTAAACCCACTATGGAAAATTAGGGAAATAAAAAGAAAAAAAGTCCACATTCACAATCCCTCACCCTAATACACTTTAAAAATTTTTGTCTTTTTCTCCCTCGTGTACATGTTTTAATGATTGCAGTTCTAACTTAGATGCTGTATTTATGTATCTTGATTTTTTTCACTTCACATTGTGTTGTAATAATCTTCCATGATTTCTCACACCCTACTTTAGGTCTGCCCTGCAATGTACTAGGCACCGGGAATCCCAAAGAGAACAGGAGAGTGAGGCCCCAGTCCTCATGGAGCTTTCTGGCTAGTGGAGAATTGCACACATTTATAGTATAAAGTCCTCATGAGACTTTGCATTTCCTAGGTTTTTCCATTACCCTTGATACAGTCACAAAACTGCATTCTACACCGTGTAATATTTTGGACCATGTTCTATTGATACTTGTTTTCCATTATATGTGCCAGTTCTTGAGTCATCTTTGTTGCCTTTCTTGAACTCTCCAGTCTCAACACGTCTCTCAAGCTAGGGCATGAAGTAACCATTTTCTGTTTGCCTGTTTTTTTCCTTATATCATCATAGGACTTTGAAAAAAATGTAGTCTGTGTTACTTTGACACCTGTGTCTTTTGGCTTCTTTTGTTTACTGTTAATCTGTGTCTATTAACTTTGCTACGTAATAATAATTGTTTTATGATTGTTATACAATGCTAGGAAGAAAAGTACAGAATAGATGTACCATGATATACATAATCCCCTATTGTTGGGCACATAGGTTGTGCCCCCTTTTCTCCATGATATATAATATGGCGATGAACATCTCCCATGCACGCTCTTGTTCTCTCCATTTACTGAAACCTCACCTTCACCACTGAAAACATCCTGCCCAGTGAGCTCTTTGTGGCCAAATCCAATGGACCCTCATCCATCTTTGGCTTACTTGACCCGTCAGCTGCACTGGGCAACTTCTCAACATGCTTTTTCCTACTCGGCTCTGTGACACATTCTCTCCTGGTTCAACTGGAGCTGCTCTTTCTCACTCTTCTTTTTCCACAAATAACACCCAAGCAGCTCCTTAGCATTGGTGCCCCCAACATTTTTGTCTGTTCCTCTCTTTCCTTCCTGTGTATGTTTGCCTTGGGTAGTCTGTCCATTCCCGTGGCTTCACCTGCCATCTACACGTTGATTCCTGACTCTGTATGTTTGGCCTTGACCTGCAGACTTATAAAACAATGATCTTGTTACAAGATCATACCTATTTTAGGACCTAATCTTTTCTTTTAAATCGAAGTATAGTTGATTTACAATATTGTGTTAGTTTTCGGTGTACAGCAAAGGGATTCTCTTATACATATATATGTGTGTATCTATATTCTTTTTCTGATTCTTTTCCATTATAGTTTATTACAAGGTATTGAATACAGTTCCCTGTGCTATACAGTAAATCATTGTCATTTATCTATTTTATATGTAGTACTAGTGTGCATCTGTTAATCCCATACTCCCAATTTATCCCTCCCCACCTTTTCCTTTTGTAACCATCAGTTTGTTTTCTATGTCTGTGAGTCTGTTTCTGTATTGTAAATAAGTTCATTTGCACTATTTTTTTTAGATTCCACATGCAAGTGATATCATATAGTATTTGTCTTTCTCTGATTTACTGCACTTAGTATGATTATCTCTAGGTCCATCCATGTTGCTGCAAATGGCATTATTTCATTCTTTTTTATGGCTGAGTAGTATTCCATTATATATATGTACCACATCTTCTTTTTCCATTCCTCTGTGGATGGGCACTTAGGTTGCTTCCATCTCGTGGCTATTGTGAATAGTGATTTAGGACCTAATCTTTAATGCATTAGACTAAGCCAGACACTCTTCTAAGCACTTTGCACATGTCATTTAGCTTGATTCACAAAGTCCCTTTGCAATAGGTCCTGTGACTCTCACTGACAGTTGAGGAAATTGGAGTCTATTAGCTCTCCCACCAGAATGTCCCACAGTATTCAAGTTCTGTAAGTTTTGCCCCCTTGATATCTCCTGAGTTCTTCTTCCTTCCACCTCCTCACCCATCTCTCGTTTGGCCTTCAGCATCTCTCTCCTTGACAATTGCAGCATCTTCCTAACATCCTACAGCCTCAAGGTTTTGCCTTCTGCAAGTCTCCTCAGTGCACAGAGTGATCTTCCTAAAAACAAATACTATTATGTCTGTCTGGCTTGGACTGAAGTTTGAGATGAAGGTATTTTCCCTTGTCTTTTTCCTTTTATCCTGAATACAGCCATGTGGCCTGCTACTAATGCACTGCCTGCTTCCACTTTGTTGTGCCATTTTCTACCAGCCACCCCTTCTGGGGTTACCTCTAAAAAGTGGTGGGTGTTCTTCTCCAGAGAATGTGTGGCCCCTCTCCATGCCAGCACCTTCCCCTGCTGGCTGAGCCGTGGTGCAGAGTCTGAGCATGCCTGGAGTGGAGCCCTTCTCTCCAGGTCTGGACTAGACTCTTCTGCTGTGATTTGTACTCACTTGGGATTAAAATCATCCTACATCTTCCCTCCTGGGCCCCCACTAAGCAGTGAGTCTGATTTCGAGGAGGACATTCCATACATTTTGTAGAAAGAACTAGAAAGGGCTGGTTTGCACACAGCCAGCTGAAACTCATCCAGCCCTTGGACAGGGAGTCCACGGTCTGGGCCAAGGCACGCTCTTAGTGCTCCTTGGATGCCAGTTGGTTAGCATGCCCTATGGTCCTAGCACAGGGCTTGGGGGCCTTGCAGGGGAGGTGGCCAGGGCCTTGGCTAGCCAGTCATTACATTTCAGGAAAGACAGGCCCAGACCATAAACTGGATGGGCCCCGGGTCTGATGGGAAAGTTCTGGGGAGCAGGACTCCACAAAAGCATTCTCGGACGTTATTAAAACATCATGTTCCTTTGGAAGCAGAAGAGACCAGCCACTGTTCCCCGGTGTTTGCTCAGAGGTCCAATGACCCTGGAGGTTTTGTTCCAATTTGGTTGACAGCGTGTGATGACAGTGTTTATGGCAGCTGAGCCGGCTCAGGCCAGTTGTAAATCACAGGGTAGGGGGAGGAAAGAGTTTCAAATTTCCACCAAGAAAGAGTCAGTAAATGTCTCCCACAAACTTTAGGCTCCAAAAAGTGTGGCCACGTGTGTTCCTCCACATTCGGCAAGAGGACCTGACAAAACCACCCTTTTCTCTCTTGAGAGGAACTTGGTCATAAGCACCAAAAACCTTGGACATGTTCAAATCTTTTAATCCTTGGACCATTCCAGTAATTTGTCTTAAAGAAATAATTATAAAAGAATACCCAAGATGTATACACAAACATGCTTGACATAAGGTTTTTATAATAGCAGAAACACAACCAAATAGAAAACAAAACATACACATGCATGAAAACAGCTTAAATATCTAATGATAGAGATTAGATTAATTAATTTAGGTTTACCCATGTTGGGCTCTCTTCAGCCATTTAAAAAAGCATATGTTCCAGGAAATATGAGAGACCTAGACAAATACTTAGGCTAGAAATTAATCAGATAAAACAAATATGTATAAATAGAAGAAACAGTGAACAGGAATATCCCCAAATATTAATAATCTCTCTGAGAAATGGGATTATGAGTGATTCTGTATTATTCTTTGTACTTTTATGTGTACATGTTATGCTGATGTTGTATTCCTTAAAAAAGACATTTAAAAAATAGAAAAAACCTTAACAGGGTCCATCTTTTCTTGCCGTGGGGTTTAGGAGAACAGCCTCTCCCCATTGGTCAGACATACGTCCTGATCCTATCGGAAATGAGGAAACCAGAGGATTATGGGAATGAAGAGGCTCAAGCAAATACCCACGCAAGGAGCTTGAGATGTTATGACTGTCTTCAAGCATTTGAAATGGAATCAGGCCTTGGGATGTCCCAAGGGCCAAGTGAGAGCTGCCTAAAAAGAACCAAAGGGGACTTTTGTCTGCCCCTCCATCATGGCTGCTCTTGCTGCCATTGGCAGTTGGTTGAGTGGCACCTCCCCAGCCAGAAATCTGAAATCATCCTTGCCAGATTTCTCTGCCCCACCCAATTGATCTCCAGCTGGGTTTTGTAAACTTTCCGAAGAAATGTCTTCCGCATCTCCACTGCTCTATTTCAGGATCCCCTCACCTCCCGACCAGGCTACTGGAAAGATTCCCAGCTTGCCCTCTTTCCAGACTGTTCTTTCAGAAATGCAAATCTGGGTCTGCTGTGCCCTTGCTTAAACTCCCTCTATAGCTCTCTATTGTGTTCAAGATAAAACCCAAACTCTTCGTTTACAAAGTCCTTCTTGATGTGACCCCAGCCTAGTTTCACAGCCTCATCTTTCTATTTTTTGCTTCACACCCTTTGCTGCCCCCATCACTTCAGCCTCCTAACTGACCCTGAAAGTGCCAGGTCCTTTCATGGACCCTCATTCCTTCTACCCCTTTCTTCTCTTCTCCATCTGGGGAATCCTTTTTACCCCTTTGGAGTCAGTTCACTGTCATCCGCCACCAGGCAGAACACATTTCTCCCTTCTCTGAGTTTCCTTAGAACTGCGTGATACTTCTCAGTTGACACATTGCCTCATTTGAGAGGGTTCAGATCTCCTCCTCCACTAGAGCATAAAGTCCTTAAGACAATGGCTGGTCCATCTTTCTCTTCCATAGTCTTGAGCATAGTGCCTGGTGGGTGGTGGGTATTTATAAGTGTTTTTTGAATGGATGAATGAAGTTAAGGAGAGCAAGTTTGTGCCTCATCATAAAGAAGTCTTTTTTTTTTAACACCTTTATTGGAGTGTAATTGCTTTACAATGTTGTGTTAGTTTCTGCTGTACAACAAAGTGAATCAGCTCTACGTATACATATATCCCCATATCCCCTCCCTCTTGCATCTCCCTCCCACCCTCCCTATCCCACCCCTCTAGGTGGTCACAAAGCACCAAGCTGATCTCCCTGTGCTATGCAGCTGCTTCCCACTAGCTATCTATTTTACATTTGGTAGTGTATATATGTCAATGCTACTCCCAGTACTAGGATTATAGTATTTAATTCCCAGCGCCAACTCAGATCAGCTGGAAGTGGCTCCCTTACTTATTCTGAAGGAGTTTAAGGGTGCTTCTCAGTAAGGGATAAGATGTTTCAGTTCTTTCAGGACGTTTTAGTTATTTATTGCAGTTTAACAGATCACCTCCAGATTTAGAAGCTTAAAATGATGATTATTCATTTGGCTCATTGATTTGAAATCTGAGCAGGACTCGGTGGAGATGGCTACATCTGCTTCAAGTGGCATTGGCTGGGTGGAGGGACTGTGTAGGCCAGCTGAAGGATTCACTTCCAAGATGGTGCACTCACATGGCTGGTAAGCTGGCGCTGGCTGCCAGCTAGAGTTCAGTTGGTGCTGTTGGTCAGGGGCCTCAGTTCCTTTCCACATGGGCATCTCCACATGGCCTCTTGGGCTTTCTCACAAGGTGATGGCTGGGTTCCTGGAGGTTTCAAGAGACCTGGGTGAAAGCCACTTCTGTTATATTTTACTGATCAAGCAAGTTATTAAGGCCAGCCCAGATCCAAAGGTGGGGGTGGAATTAGACTCCACCTCTCATTGGGGAGAGTACCAAAAATTTTGCCCTGGGTATAAAAAAGTATGGAAAAAGAGGGGCTATATGTATACACATAGCTGATTCACTTTGCTGTACAGCAGAAACTAACAAACCTTGTAAAGCAACTATACTCCAATAAAAATTAAAAAAAAACAAGGATGGAGGTGGCACAAATAATGGCCTATTTTCTAGTTTTATTCTACCAACAGAAGTAATTCCACAGTGGTATAGCATGGACGTTCTTGGAATTACAGAAATATTAAAGCCCTAGAGTCACGTTGCTGGATCTGGCAGTTGGATGAGCTTCCTGGGAAGGTAGTCAGCTCTCTACTAGGGGAGGAATTCAAACATGGATCAGCAACTGCTTTGGAGAGATGTTGTAGAGAGCAGTCAAGCTGCCATTGAGGAATGGGATTGGATTGAGGTGAAGGAAATATATTTAGTTATATTTATCAGTTTGGTGTGATCAGCTATTGTCATACTATTAGCCTGGTGTTCCCTGCCCCATCGTCAGGCTCTGGGATTGAGCAGACTTGATGATGATGATAGTAGTGCTGATGATGTGCGTGCTGATGATGGTAATGGTGATGAAGATGGTGATGATGGTGTTAATGGTGATGGTGATGATGATGATGGTGGTGATAATGATGGTGATGATGATCATGGTGGTGGTGATGGTGATGATTATGATGATGAAGATGATGGTCAAGATGATGGTGGTGGTGGTGATGCTTATGATGATGAAGATGATGGTCATGATGATGGTGGTGATGGTGATGATGATAATAGCTGACACATGTATAACATTTACTATTTGTGGCACTATCCTATGTACTTTATAATATTAAACCATTTAATCCTCCTAATGATCCTGTAGAGATTGTTATTAGGCCCATTTTACAGATGAAGAAACTGAGGCAGAGAGGTTACATAATGGACTCAAAGCTGATCAGCCAGTAGATGGTTGAGCTGGATGGCCATCTAGTGGGTGTGCAAGGAAGACTTCCTGACCAGTATAGCATGTTGACCCTATGGTCTTTGATTTTCATTCTTTCCCTTGTGTTAGTACTTTTGTCTCCTGCGAGGGGTCCTGCTCAGCATGCATCTGGCCTTCTGAATTCAGAAGTGCTAGGGGTTAGCCTGAAGGTGGCATATAACTAGCAGGAATATTGTAAAAGCAAGTGCAGGCATCTGATGAAGAGGTGACTTTTTAAAATCCTGCCTGGGCAGAAAGTAGGGTTATAGCTGGTCTGAGTACTGCTTCTGGGACATGATTCTGAACCCCCTGACATACCTCTTCCACATAAAATGGCAACCTTTGCTGGGCCTAGAGCATGATTTTAAAGCAACCAAACCTACCACATACTTTTCAGTGCTCCCTTAGGTCCTGGAGGTCCTTTTATCACGTCTCAGTTTTCCTTGCGTAACAGGTAATTCTCACTTCTTCCTTGACAACCCCTCCTGCTCTTTCAAGGCTGAGTCCAAGGGTCCCCTTCCCTGTGCATACTTCTTGTATTGCCCCAGCCAGAGCTAGGCCTCCTGCTGTGCTGGCCCCATGGTTTAGCCCACATCTCTTGAGTTAACACTTAACAACATCTAACTCTCCTTAGGATGCTCTTGTTCTCCCACAAAACTGGACACCCTTGTCGATGGGGACCACTGCTCATTCTGGCCCAAATCCCCACTTCCCGGCACACTGTGGGACCATCATCCATGTTTTTAGATGAATGACCCTCCCCAAAGCACAATATGGTTAGGATTTTCCTGCTATCACATACCCTTGCTTGGGGACATGGCCTCTCTTCAGAGACTGTGACTATACACTTTTAAAATCTCAACTCGTTATGCTTTCCTCAAGTAATAATTTATTGCCACTCTTTAAAGAGTCCCAATCTCTAGAACTATTTGGTTCTCCAACTTGAGCATTCATCAGAATGGAGGGCTAGTGGAACCACAGATCCCAGTGTTTCTGAGTCAGGAGGCGTGGAGAGGGTTTGAGAATGTTCATTTCCCACAAGTTTCCAGGTGATGTAGCTGTGGCTGGTCTGGGACATCCCTGAGAACCTTTGCCTGAGACTTCATGTACCAGGAAGCTGGGCAACACTCAGGCTTTGAGAGTATTCATTTTTTCTTTTGTTTTTAGAATCCACACAAAATGTATGTGCTGCAGTTTGATTCCATCAACGCATGGCTCAATTTCTGTTTTTAATAACCCTAGGAAAGAGAAATGTCTTGTTGTGAAAAATGGTACCTCGATCAAACCAATGCCTAATACCAGGCATTCGAATTGTGCTCTGATCTATTTATTAACAACAGCATTAAATTATTTGATGTGTTAGTGGCAGCCCAGAGAGGAGGAGGACACTCTGATGTTCAGAAAACCAGCAAGCATGCAAATAGTGGGCTTTCCAATGTGCTTAGAATACATGGAGGGGTTTCTCTGGGGGGATGTATTTCATCCAAAATGCAGAAGGTACGTAAAATGTGAATAAACGTAAGATTGCTGTTAAAAAATTCCTTTTTATGAGCTTCAACATAGATAAATTGGAGATTTAAATGTGGGGGACCTCAGGCTCTATGCAGCTGGAGAGGGAAGAAGATGGGAAAAGGGAAATGATTTTTCAATATCCTTGACCAGCGACCTCTCTCTGTGTAGGTGCTAATTGTAGATGACTGCCTGGTGATAGCTTTTCTTTTGTGTCACACTGCTCCTCTCCCAGGCAAAGATGGCAGGGACCAGAGAAAAGATGGTGAGATGTATACAGATGAGTCTGCTGAAAAGTGATGGGCAGTTCATGCAGGCTTTAGATAATCCGAGGTGTGGAACCCATCAGCCACTCAGCGCTGAATCAAAATCCCTGGTGTGGGAGAACTCAGCTCCCCAACCAAACCAGTTTCCTAGTTGTCTAGTGAGAGCCTTAGGGCACTATCTTTCGTGGTCTTATCCTTAGAAGTCTATAACGCCAAAACACTGCAAACATATAGAAGAGACAGACCATGATCATAAATTCCACTGAAGAAGAGGATGAACAGTCCCCCCAACAGCAGCACATAATGTGCATTTGTTTTTCAGGTCCTCAAACAGTTAGGTCCAGCGTCTCGGGATGAATGATGCTCCTTGGAGACGTGCAACATAGAGATACTGATGGGCTTGGAGTGAGTCAGTGAGTCAAGGGAGTGAGGGGTCAACATAATGGTCTTTGCCTCCTGAACCTGTTTTTTGTCAAACTCTTTTACTGGAAAGAAACAGAAACTCACTGTGCTAGCTCAAGGGAAAGGATTACGATGACGATATCAGTACAACAGGCAATGACATGGATGTCTTTTTACAGGCATAAAATATAGCTGGGGACAGGACTACCATGTTGCGTTGCACAAGCTGTGCACTGCACAATTCCAGAGGCACGATTTGCATGGACTCTGATGTACATGGTAATCTTTGGAGTTGTATGACATGGTGGCCTTGCATTGGAGCAGATCTGAGCGGGGAGCGGGGCCTTTTTCTCCATCTATCAGGTTTAAGGTGATCCCTTTCAATCCTGCTCATCTTTATGTGTCTGCCCCATTCTTCTTTTTCATCTATCTTTTGTTTACTCCTCTTGCCTGTGGCCCAACATGACTGCCCATCACACTCTCTCCCTGCTTGACCAATCCTTCCATTCCAGCACCTGCCACTGATAGTCAAAAGTTTCTATCTCTTATTTCAGATTCTTGGGAGGAAGAATTTGATTGGTACCTGGCTCAAGCCTTGTCACTGCTCAGTCTAAAAATCTTGGAGTCCTCCTATTTACTCTTTCTCTTTTCATATGATATCTAATCTCTCAGCAGTATCAATACTTGGCTCGGCCATCCCTCCCCTCTGTATCTTGAATCTGGCCACCTCTCATGCCCCTTACTGCTACCACCTTGCTCCAATTCATGTTCTTCTCTTGCTCAGATCATTGCAATAGCCTCCCAACTACTCCACCACTTTCTACTATTGTCCCCCTTCTTTCCAACCTCAATAAGCATCCAGAACGTGCTCGGAGGTTCACATTAGTGAGATCACGTCCTCAAGCCCTACAAGGACCTCTCCTTGCATCAGAGTGAAAGCTAAGGGCTACTCAATGGCCTTTAAGTTGCTATAGAATTTGGGCCCCGTTGACCCCCTCTTCTTCTCTGTCTTCGCTTCACCTCACTTGCTTTCTTCCCACCATATTGCCTCCTCAATGTCCTTAAACATGGGAGGCATACTCTTATCTCCAGGCTTTAGCGTTTGCTGTTCCCTCTGCCTCGAAGTCCCTTCCTCCAGAAGCCAGTGGTTTATTTTCTCTCCATCATTAGGTCTTTCCTTATATATCACCTTCATGCCTTCCCTGAACCCCTTTTTGCAATGACATCGCCCCCACCACTCCTTATCACCTTTCATGGCTGTCATCATCTTCCTCAGCATCTTCTAATACACTATGCATTTTACTTACATATTTTATTTGTCTGTCTCTTCGTGCTCAAAAGCAAACCCCACGAAGGCAGGAATTTTTGTGGATTTTATATTTGTAGCACCTAGATCGGTGCCCGGCACTATAAAAGATGCATTGAATGAACAGATGAATGAATCTAGAGAAATGAATAAATGAATCGAGAAACTCATCACCCTCATAATCTAACACAATAATAACATTCACTTGTTGACAAAATACCAGACACAAACATATGTGACATATATAGGTAAACAGCTGTTGATATCTTAATTTTTTCCCCAGCAGGAAGTTTGAGGGCAGACTGTTGGCTTCCAATCTGGACCCCTGGCTACACTACCTGTTGCCCTTCCGAGTATTGCTCCCCTGCCAGTGAACCCATGTCTCAGGAGAGAAGTTCCAGCCCATGTCACTTTCACTCCGCAGGGAAGTTTCCTGCCAAGCAAAAGTGTGGCCGCAGAGTTTTATTCCCTTGCCCAAGAATTCTTTTTTTCTCTTTTTGCTTTGAGTCACCCCAACTTTCCTGGTGACTTGTTCTCCATTTCCAGAATTCTCCTTGTGGAACTCCTGCTACAGGAGGGTAGGGATGTCCCCCAGGGAGCAGGGGTGTTCTTCAGATGGAGCCCCAGGAATGATTTGAAAGCCATCCTCCACCTACATAGGGAAGCCCGCCACAAGCAGAATCCAGACTTTGGCCAGAGGATGGCACTGTGGTTGTTTCCAAGAGGGAGCCAAACAATTTGAAAAAGCAATTTCCAAATGGCAATAACAGCTGTGCTTTCAAACCCTGCAGGGAACATCAGAAAAAGTTAACCCCCAAATGGTGGGAAACCTGGGCTGGAGGTAGACGTGGGGACCTTGACAGTGGAGACCAGATCTGGAAGAAGGCAGGGGCCGGGAGAGGGACCAGAATGGAGTGAGGAAAGGGAGCTGCAAGAAGGCCAAGCTGCTGGGGGCTGGCGTCCTCCTGGCTGGCGGCTGAGGGCTCTGCTGACCCAGGGCTTTTCGGGGCTTTTCGGGGCTTTTGACAGGCATCAGCAGCCCCAGTGGGTGGGATCTGGTCTTCCAGAGTCCGATTCAACAGCAGAAAAATGGCAGGGGACAGCAGGGGTGGTGGTGGGGCCTTTCCTGCTTTCCTCCTTCCGTGCCCATTTTGTGTCAGTTATTCAAAGTGTGAGTTCAGTCCCCCTGGTGGGCCCAGACCAAGACGCCTTCATCTTTGGGTTTTCCATGATACCTGGCATGTAATAGACACACCATAAATGATTGTTAGAAATAAATGATTGACTGATTGAATGCATGAATCTTAGACTTGGGGGAAGAACAGAGTAAGGCTCTTCGAGAGAAACAAGCAAAAAAAAAAAAAAAAAAGAGTGATTTCAAGTATCTTCCAGTCTTTTTAGGATTTCTGCCATCATTACTGCTGCCACCAAAATATCAGCCCTTTGTGGTTTTGCAGAGGGGTTTCACTCATGTTATCCGTATCTGTCCACCTGCCTGTCCATCTGTTCATCCCTTCCTCCATCCTGCTTCCTCTAGCTCCTTATTTCTGTCTCCTCTCTAACACTCTGTCATTCCCCCTTGAATTAGAACCATTGAGGTACATGCTCTACCTCCCAACTGGATGGGTTTATTTGAGGGTATCCTGTGGTGTCTAGGACAAGGCAGGTGCTTGGTCAATGTTTGTGGGATGCATGAGCCCATGTGAAGCACTTTTTCCAGGTGATCTTGATCATCATGGCATTTAATCCTCTCATCACCTCTTCAAGGAAGATATTATTGGGGCAGATTGTATTTTTAAAGATGGCCACACCAATTAAAAGGGGTTCTGCCCACAATTCCAATGTGTGGAGGGGGAGGGTTCCCACCACACCACCAATCAAGACATGTCTTGGGAACCCTGAACTGACATGGGAGAAATCCAGTTACCCTGGAACCTCCACGCAGAACAGATCAGAAGGTGAGAACACAAAGAGACAGAGAGAGCAGCTGGAGGAGCCTCAGCTGTTCCAGCTCCAGCTGTT
The DNA here is from genome assembly GCF_949752795.1 of Hyperoodon ampullatus. Classification (NCBI taxonomy): domain Eukaryota; kingdom Metazoa; phylum Chordata; class Mammalia; order Artiodactyla; family Ziphiidae; genus Hyperoodon; species Hyperoodon ampullatus. The sequence goes on along the minus strand of NC_136927.1, from coordinate 49,572,826 downwards.
TGAATCTTCCAGCTGAGGCCTCAGACACAATGGGGCAGAGATGAGGCATCCTATGACACTCTGTCCTAATTCCTGACCCACTGAATCCATGAATGTAACAAATGGCTGTTTCATGCTGCAATGTTTTGGACTGATTCATAATACAACCATAGCGATAGAACAGTCTCCTACCCTCCTCCCCTTTTCAGGCGAGAAAACTTTAGTCTAACAAGCAGATGAGCTGGCACTTGGACCCTGCTCTCTTGGCCCCCAGAGCATCTTTCCTGATGTCGGCTGTCATGGCCAGGGTGGAGCTGAAGAAGAGTCATGGACTCAGCTCAAGGTCACCTGAGGCTGGGGGAAGCCTTTGGTCTTGTTCATAGGTCAGCAAAGTGGGAATGCAGGGTTTGAGATCTGTCTGGGGTCTAGTGAATGAAAGTGCAGCTTGCAGTTTGGGGTTTCTGGTCCAGGGCAACTTACAGTTACTGGTCTTGAGACTAGTGGCCTCAGGAACATCGGCCAGTGTTGGGACCCTTTAAAAGCTGCTGCCCACACAGCCCTGCAAACCTATCAGCAGTTGGCTCGTGAAGAGTCACAACTCCAATGTAGGGGTTAGTTGATGTTATTAGCACAATGGGCCGTATTTGAGGGTGCACCCAAGAGGCCACGGGAGCAGGGAAAATCCAGCAAACCACAACATCGCTATGAAGACATAATTGCTATCCGTTCGTCTTGGCCATTAACACCCCTTTCAGGAATCTCCCTTAGATCAATTAATAATCTTGTGGTGAAGCAACCTTGAGATGGTCTTGTTAGTCGATGTTCTCATCAGAGCCAGATTTGGGTATGACCAGCTCTTCCTGGTGGGGGGGCCACAGTCTATCAATGAGTCTGGATAACAAGCTGATGGGCTCCTCTCTCTGAGATGAGCAGCGAAGCCTCATTCTGGGCTTGGGGGTTGTTGATAAGGAGCCTTTCCATGGCAACACAGGAAGCTTGATGCTGAATGTGAGCTTCAGCATCGGCGGGAATCAGACACCACAGGCAGACTTGGCAAACCCCACAGCCATTGAGAGCTTTGTGACAATAAGTCCTGAAGGGTCTCTGCCTCTCATAGATTTCTGGAGAAGCCCTCTTTCCCAAGTCCAATTTGGAACCCCCATTGGGGGGTAGCTGACAATTGGATACTATGATATAGAGGGCAATAATGTAGCTTCTGGCTGTGATGGGGTATTTTATGTAGCCATGACCTTTTTGTATAGTAACAGCATCGTGGTTGTCATTTATGGAGGCCACGATGACTGTGACTCATGTCAGTTGCAAAGTTGAGCTGTTTGGAAGCCACTGTGTTGTTGGGCTGTGCAGTCATGGCCGTGCTGGTTCACAGAGGCTGCGATGTCGCCGTGTCCTAATGCTGGTGGGTTCTGTGCTGTTCTACTTGGCAGTGTATGGCAGCCACCCAGTTCTTCTATTCTGGATGGTTCAACCCAGTGCTTCTCAGACTTTAAGGTGCTTTCCAATTACCCAGGGAACTTGTGAAGAAGCAGGTTCTGATCCAGCAGATCTGGGGCAGGGCTAGAGAGTCTGCATCTAACAAGCTCCCAGCAAAAGGCAGTGCTGCTGGTCTACAGACCACACTCGGAGAAGCACTATCCAACAGAATTCCCTGCAATGATGGAGATATTCTATTTCTGCACTGTCCAGTATGGTATCCACTAGCCATGTGGCTCTTGAGCTCTTGATATGTGGCTAGTGTTATTGAGGAATTGACTTTCAAATAAAATTTAATTTCCGCCAGTTTAAATTTAAATAGGCGCACATAGTTAGCGGCTATCATATTGGACAGCACAGCTCTAGAATGTACTGTAGTGTGTATCAGAATTCCCTAGAAGCCTTGTTTGAGCACAGATTGCTGTCCCCCGCCCCCGCTGCCGTTGCTGTGGATTGGGGGTCTCGGGATTTGCATCTCTCACAGGTTCCCAGATGATGCTGATGCTGTGGGTCGGGGACAGCACTCTGAGAATGACGCCACCCACTGATCTCCATCCCTGAGCACCTCTGGATGCCACCTGCAGTAGGACAAAAGGCTATATGCCGCACCAATGTTATGATTTGATTTGAACTTACCCCTGATGGCATGCAAGCTGCATTCCATCGAGGGAGGTCTTGTGGGAAGTTTAGGCGGGAGTGTTTTTTCGAAACTCCCAGAGGGGATCCCTAGTGAAGGCTGGCCTCTACAAATTCAAAGGTTCCTATCTGAGAGGGACTTCAGAGATCATCTGATTTGCACTCCCAGTTTACAGATGGGGAAACTGAGGCCTAGCCAAGCACAGTTGGCTGTGAAAGGTGCCACATGACACCAAGCATAGAACCCAGGTTTCCAGATTCCTAGTCCAGAGTGGGTGCCTCTGCTCCATGTGCCCCTGTGCCCGAGCTGGAGGAGGAAAGTGGCCGGGACACAGACTGCGGGTGACACAGGGCCCCGCATGCTCCATTCTGTAGCTGAAAAGAGGAGGCAGCTCGGGATGCCACCCCTGGCTCCAGTTGTCACCACCCGGAGGCTACAGCGCTGTGATTTTTCTCCTTCTTTCATATCCCTCAGGGCAATTTGGTTGGTATTTAGCAGCTCTGGTTAAAAAGGAGAGAAAAAAAAGACACGGGAGAAGATTGAAATCATTGGCGGCAATGCTATTTTGAGGACCTTATTTATAAATTTCAATAATCTCTGCCGTTCTTGTTCCCAGTGCTGAACATGCTAGGACAAACCCACCACGGTGACATAAAATTGCTGCCATTTATCAAACTCCCGCTGTGAGCCAGACGCGGGATCAAGTCCTTTATATTCCCAATCTCATTAAAACTTCACAAAAAGCCTACGAGGGAAATGTTATTGTTACCATTTTTTAGTTGGGAAAATGAAGGCCTAGAGTGATTAAATAACCAACCTGGGTCACACGGCTTGTAAATGGAAGGATAGAGATTTGAATACAGTCGGCCTGATGCCAAATTCTGGGTCCTTTTCATTGTGCCAAGGGGGGTAACCTAAGAGGTGCCATTAGCTCCCCAGTCCCGCTTTTGCCTGCCTCAATCTTGCTTAGCATCCAGGAGTGAAGACAAGACACCTGAAGAATGAATCAGCCTGGCCCTGAGCCAATGAGCCAGGTGTATAAGTCAGAATGATTTTAGTTACAAGTAACAGAAACCTGACTTAAAAGAAAAAAGAGAGTTACTGGCTGTGTCCCAGGGAAGATGTGTTCAAGGGAAAAGAATATGGTCTTCAGGTACATTTGGATCCAGAGTTTTAAACTATTAATCATTGGGAGTCTCTCTCTTTTTCATTTCCTGCTTCTTTTTCTCTGGACGAGTTTCATTCTCAGGCAGGCTCTCCCCATGTGCTGGCAAGGATGGCATTCAACAGCTGTAGATCCACATTGTCCTTAAAGCTGGGGAATCCCAGTGAAAAGAAAGCACCGCCCGCCAACCACAGCTCCAGCCAGAGTTCCAGGGGTGACTCTCATTGGTTCAGCTCTGGTCATGTGACCCTTCACTAACCAATCACTGCAGTGAGGGGGATCCGGGAGTCTAATTATACAGACCTGAGACTTATAACTACTTCTGAAGACGGGATCTGTCTTGTCTGTGTGTGTCTTTGAAAGTAGGATATATTCTGTTACCAGAGAAAGCATTAAAAAAAAACCCTACCACTACTGCCATCTGCTAACTTGGTCTACACCGTAAACTGAAGGCACCTTCTCTGCTGAGTGGCCTGGAATTAGGCTGCTGTATGTGTTATTCCAATTCTGCATGTTTTTTTTGAATATCAGCTCCCCGTTTAACCTCCTAACTACATTATATATCCTCTGGATGCCAGCACCTGCCTCACCCGTGGAATCTGAGCTCACTGTACCCCTTAGAGCTGATCGTATGGACTGCGGGCTTCTGGTGGGGCAGGGGCATGTGTCTTAACCTTCTGGCTTCCTGGCTTCTCCTCAAGGTGCCCTTAGTGGCTCTTCCTTCCACCCTGTAGCCATCCCAAGACCCCACTATCCCCTGTGAGACCACCTCCAGCCATACATTCTTAGGGAGAAGGTCGTTGAAGGAACTTGGCTTCACATTTTCAGGTACCTGAGTAATATCTGGTTGGTTGGACATATCTCCATGTTGCTTAGAAGTAGAAAGTGGCTACTCTGATCTGGAAGATCCAGACTTTGGCAGTCCATTTCTTTCTCATTCATTTATTTATTTTCCCAGGTGGGGATTATCCATGGGCCCTACCAGCCTGCCAGATGGCATGTCCCCACTGGGGACATGCTAGACTTCATCATGATCTTTTGGATCCTAGCTCCTGGGCTGCTCCACCCCTGGGACCAGCCTTTGTGATGAGGTTCCTGAACCTGGGGCCCACCCTAATGCCCCCTCCTCACACCCTAACATTCCTCTTTCTCTCATTGATCAGTGTGGCCTCAGTCCCGTGCGCTCTGATGCCGAACTGCCCTGATGTAGGGCAGGGGTTATTAGCACAAAGCAAAGGAGTGAAGACTTACCTAGGGAAGGACTGGTTAGCAAGCATACCCAACCCCCAAGTTGCTAGTCTCATTAGGAAGAAAGGAAGGGGGTGTAGACAAATGTCAGGTGAGTTAGGACAGGCTGCTTGGAGGAAAGCGTTGCTTGTGAATCTTAAAATTACATACATTATATGCATTGAAGCATCTTCACTATAAAGAAGAGCCAACAAATGCCATACAACACTTCCATGCCTCTCTCCACGTGGATGGATGGAATTGTTTGGGCGTCTTCACCCAGATGTGGTAAAATGCCTCTTCTGTGCCAGGCATGAAGGTATACCTGTATCATCCTACTGGTTTTAACTCTCATAATCTTGTCCAGAAGGTATGACCTGTCGTTAAGTGGCAGAGGATTTGAACTCAGGTTTGCCTGACTCCCAGGCCAAAGGCATCATTTGGATAAACACAGTGGTGGAGGAAACCCTTGAAGGCCCAGGGACAAGGTGGGCTGGGGATTCAGTAACAGAGCAGATAACAGATGGCAGAGACTGCTTAGGCAAAGGGGCAGAGGCTGGGTGAGAAGGGACCCTTGCAGAGCTGACACTGTGGGTGACACGTACGTAGCAGGATGCTTGGGCCTGGGGTCAGAGAGTTTTGTGTTGACACAATGGGCCATAGAGAGCCTCAGAAGTTTCCTGAAAAGGGAGTGCGGGGTCAGAAATGGTATTTGAAAAAGATTGTTGGTGTAATTGGGTGCAAGGCAGTATTTCAAGGAAAGGAGGAATTAGGGAGACTTGTTAAGAGGAATTGTGTGCATTGCCTTGATTCTCAGATGAATCTAGACTTTATTGCCTCCTGGAAAGTGGCTTCATCCTCAGCCCCTTTCTTGTCTCCAAGAGAGGTCTGGAGGCACCAGTAGACAGCAAGCGTTTCCTTCTCCCTGTGACAAAGAGGCCGTGGTAGCTGGGTCACATGGAGAGGGATTTTATTTCTCCTGGAGAACAGGAAATAGGCCTTACGGGCCTGGCTACCGCTTCTGCACAAGTCTTTATGAGCTGTGAGAGTTAAGATGGTAAGGCTCCCATATTTTGCATTTTTAAAAAAGCCAAGAAAGAAAATGTTTTCTCCATAAGAGAAACTTCAAAGATTCGAGAGAATAACACACTAAAAATTATTGAAAGGCGGCCATCGCACACATCTTGAATATCGCCGCAAAAGAATGTGCCGAAGCCAGGCAGGCCTTGCCACGGTTTAAGACCTCCTTTGTTTTTCTTCATCGCTTGCAATCAGATGCAGGACCCAAGCTGTTAGGCATTTAGCTGCGGCCATCTGTAGGGCAGGCTCGCCAACCGGATTCTTTTTCATCCAGAGGAGAAGGCTTACCGAGGCAGGAACTATTGAAAACATCTCTGCACTTTCAAAAAATAAAAATTTAAAACCTCCTCGCTGCCGTTGAGGGGAAAGGTGGCCTCCCGATCCTCCCTGTGGAGCATATGGGAGTTATTTAGGGCAATTACGCAGAGAGGCAGAGAGTGGTCGGCCCCAGAGCCTGGGCCTGCGTTTATTGGTGGGATTGGGTTTGGCCAAGTTGTTTAAACTTGCTGAGTCTCAATTTGATCACCTATTAATTGAGATAATAATATTTGCCCAGACTGTTTCACAGGCCTGTTGAGAAGATCAAATGAGGTTGTGTTTAAATGTGTGTGTATGTGTGTGTGCGCACACACACCCCCATTCCTGCTTGAGAGAGAAGATTTCTGCTTTTCCTGTGTTTTTACTCCTTTTCCACGGGAGGGGAGAGGCTTGTCTCTTGGGTCAGAATTTGGAATCCATTGGCTGAGGTTTATTGAGTCCCCAAGTTCTCGGCAAGCCCGTTCTGCTCCAGCCCTGACGGCCTGATGGAGCCAGCTGGCCTCCGTGGACCTCATCACTCAGCGGGTTGTGGGCAACATTGGATGCAGGGTCTGCAGGTCATAGCACATCCCTGGACAAGCCTTACTGTGATGGTCCTGAGGTGGGAGGTGGGAGTTTCACTGTGCCCTATGTTTTGGTGGTGACTGGGCACTTTCCCGGCATGAGTCCAGCGGCTAGTTTGGCTCCCAATGGCTGAGGATCTCTGGAAGGAGAGGAAGGGGTGAGTTTAAGGCCTGAAAAACCCTACAGGGACAGAACACGTTACTCGGGGATTGTTATTGGACCAACAGGGAAGAGTGACTTCTGGCAAAACTGTGAACGTTGCAAAGTACGTCACTGGGCAATGACCTCCTCTTTCTGCACTTGAGTTTTCTCACTTCCTCCACTGATTTCTGCAAAGACCTCAATGCATTGAAACCCTGCTTTCCAGAAAGACCCCAGTGACAGTCATCCATACTTTAAAGAGAATTGAGGTTCATGTGTCCTCTGTCCCCAGTGGATTTGCTTTTGAGAATCAGTGCTCGTTATGGAAGGAAAGCTTCCATCATCTGTTAGAAAGATTTCATACAGAGGGGTTAGGGAAGGGGTTCTTTGATATTCTTCCCCCCTAGATTTCCCTCTCTGCTTCCTAATTGGAAAACTGGCCCAGTCCACTGTCCCTAAGAACACAGGGGCTTGATCCTGACACTCCTCTTGGGACACACTCAAAGCCCTTCTAAAGACCTGTCTCTACTCTTCATGTTAGGGAAGGGGCAACAGTCGACAACTCCAGTGTCTCTCTGAGTGAGTCTTTAGAGACTCATTTATGTGACCCACTGGCCTCCGAACATGAATATCATGGCAGTATAAATGCCCCTAAGTGGTTGAAAAGTAAAAGAAAGAAAAAAGGTATAATTAGCTTATTCATAATTGTTCCTTCAAGGAAAATGGAGCATTGACCTTGTGGAAAGAACCAGTTTAACCGAAATAACCCGCATTTGCTGAGGACTCACTCTGTGCCAGGCCCTGGGCTAAGTGCTTTACATTGAAGTTTGCATTTAAGTCACTCTTTGAAGTGGGTACTATTATCATATTCATTCTTCAGATGAAGAGACTAAGGGTTGGAGAGATTAAGTAACTTGCCCAAGTTCACCTAGCTTTTAAGAAGTCAGAGGTGGGACACTGATTCAGGTCTGTCGGATCTGACACTAAAGTAAATGCTCTTGATCAGCCATCAATGGGTATCTCCTCTAGCTTTGCTGATGTGCCAGTTGTTTTACCCACAGTTTGCTTGTGCGTAGGAGAAAATCAACTATAGTGCCTTAACCAAGCAACAGTTTATTTTCCCCACATAATCAGAAGCTCACAGGAGAGCAATTCAGGGCTGATTCAGGCCCTTCTATCTTTCTGTCCCATCATCCTTAGCATGTCTCTTCCACCCTCATGGTCACAGTGTGGCTGCTGTGCTTCGCTGCTTTACACCTGCATTCCAGGCAGAAGGAAGTAGGAAGAGACAAAAGGATTTTTCCTTGTTGGGTTTCATCTTTTTAACTTGGGGTAGCTGGTTTCCTTAGAAAATTTCTTTTATATCTCCTTGTCCAAAACTATGTCAGTGTCATCGTTAGCTGAAAAGGAGACTAAAGATGGAATATTTCAGCTTTCTCACCTCTAAAATAAAGGAAGGCAAGAAACACAGGCCTGGGAGTAGTTAGAAGGAGCCAATCTATAGTTTCTGCTCAGCTTACGCCTTGAATGCTTTGCTCCAAAGGTTACTGGTGGGCATGGCTGGGGCAGAGCCAATGTTTTCCTTAGAGTGAGAATTTCTTTACATTAACATGCTGTGCCAAGTCAGCCCTTGCTTTCCTTTGTCCGGAGACTAAAGATGGAATATTTCAGCTTTCTCACCTCTAAAATAAAGGAAGGCAAGAAACACAGGCCTGGGAGTAGTTAGAAGGAGCCAATCTATAGTTTCTGCTCAGCTTACGCCTTGAATGCTTTGCTCCAAAGGTTACTGGTGGGCATGGCTGGGGCAGAGCCAATGTTTTCCTTAGAGTGAGAATTTCTTTACATTAACATGCTGTGCCAAGTCAGCCCTTGCTTTCCTTTGTCCTGCCTGGGTAGCAGTGTGCGTGCCTCTACTTGCAGGCTCAGCCCTGCAGTTGCCCGAGTCAGCACCAGAGGGTGGGGTGTGGCACTGGTCTTGTGGGATCCCAGGGTTTCTCAAGTTTAGTCTTTCCTCACGTCTGCTCCATGTCAGCCCAATTAGAACCACTGACTTGAATTCCAGTTTCCTTGCTCCAAGCCCCAAGCCCCAGCTTGTTTGACTGTTGGGGGTTGGAAATCCTCCCTGAGGCTTGCTGGCTGGCACGGTTACCCCACCAAGGTGGGATCAACCCCTCCTCCTAAAAAATGTGGCTCAGATATCGAGGCTGATGATGCCACAGATGCACTAAGAGAATAGGAAAGGATTTATTACTCACATAATGAGGCTTTCTGAGGAGAGGAGGGTAGGCCCCCAGGCTGCTCTGACAATGACATGAGAACACAGGGAAAGGAGATTGGCTTGGGGTTTTATGGTGGTGTCTTAGTGAGCTTGGGCAGCCATAACAGAATACCATAGACTGGGTGGCTTCAACAACAGAAATTTGTTCTCAAGGTTTTGGAGGCTGGGAAGTCCAAGATCAAGGTGCCGGTAGATTCAGTGTCTGGAGAGAACCTGCTTCCTGGTTCATAGGTGGTGATCTTTTCACTGTGTCCTTACATGGCAGAAGGGGCAAGGGAGCTCTCTGGGATCCCTTTTATAAGGGCACTAATCTAATTCCTGAGGGCTCCACCCTCATGACCTAATCACCTCCCTAAGGCCCCATCTCCCAATACCATCACTTTGGGGGTTGGGGCTTTAGCATGTGAATTTTGGGGGGACACAACAATTCAGTCCATAGTAGGTGGCCAGGGGGTGGGGCCAAAGTGAGTGTTCCCGTGCACATGTGGTTTGATTTCCTACCTATGCCTTGGCTTTCCTATCATCTTGCCTAGCTGTGGGGCAGGTGGGGAAGTAGAGTGGTGGGATTTGGAAGCTGGCAGCAGTCAAACATCCAAAATGGAGTCAGATTCTTTATTACATTGACTCCCTTGGGCTTCCCTCATGTACATGGTCCTTGGGCTGTGACCTGATGCCTGGGACAGGGAAGATGCTTCCTCCTGACTTTGGGTACCACTTGCTGCCTGACCTTCCTCAGCAGCACCCTGCCCCCTGAATGCGTTCCCTTGAATCTCCATGTGCTCCTGATCCACATTCTATTTACTTATTTATTAAAAATTTTTTTTGGCCGCACCACGCAGCTTGCGGGATCTTAGCTTCCTGACCAGGGATTGAGCTCAGGCCCCAGCAGTGAAAGTGCCGAGTCCTAATCAGTGGACTGCCAGGGAATTCCCATGAGCCACATTTTAGTTCACCACAGTCCGGACTTCGTCTACTAGACCCTGGTTAACCCTCCCAGGGCCAATTGGTCTGCAGCTGGTTGGTCTGGTTCTTCTCTTTTTCTGCCAGCTGAGTTGCTAAGACCCAGGTATTACGCAGAACCATGTGGTCACAGCTTTTGGGGTGAGTACCTATGTGGCCTACTAAAATCATGCCATGAAGTCTGCCAAATTTGTGACTTTTAGCCCTGGCCTCTCCACTAGACCTATAACTATTTGCACCCAGTGAGGAATGAAAATACTTCATCCTCCTCCTCTTCATCAAAGATTTCTTGGGCATCTCCTGGTGGCCCTAATCCATAGCATAGCACTTGGACACTCAAGGATAGAGGTGTGGCCTCCTTCCTGTAGGGACTTGCAGTCAGATTGGGAGGCAAGATTTACACATTGAAAGAAAGAAAAAAGAAGAAATAGGTGCAAATAATGGGATAGACGAGGCAATGATTTCAAGAGCTCATTGAGGGTTGGTGCAATCAGAGAGGCTTCCTGGGGGAGATGGGCACTTGAGCCAAGCCATGGGAGGGTGCCTGTGATAAGCATAGGTATGGGAGCAGCCATCCACTGCCCCTCTTCCAACCTATGTTCTCCTGTCAGTGATCATTGAGGGGAATTTGATAGTGTGAGCCTATGATATTCAGAATTCTCTAGGATGATGATTCTTATGGGGGAGCTTATTAGAACCACTAAGAAGGGTGAGGTTTGGGGTACCCAGAGGTCTCTAAAACAAGAGTGAGTCCAGTGGAGAAAAGAACCAAGGTCCCTAATCCTCAGTCTGTGAGCTCTTCCCTGATGCTCTCCAAGTGTCTTCCTTACGAGAAGGAGGAGAATGATCCTTCCTATTAGATCCTTATTCCAAAATCCACAATGAACAAGCGTTTTATAATCTAACATAAATCTTGGTGATTACACTTTTTTTAAAAAAAAATATTTATTTATTTATTTAGGTTGTGCCAGGTCTTAGTTGCGGCTCACAGCATCCTTAGTTGTGGCTAGCCTGCTTCTTTGTTGTGGCAATGTGCTCCTTAGTTGTGGCCAGCAGGTTCCTTAGTTGCAGCTCATTGCCTCCTTAGTTGTGGCATGAGAACTGTTAGTTGCGGAATGCATGTGGGATCTAGTTCCCTGACCAGGGATCGAATCCAGGTGCCCTGTACCGGGAGCTTGGAGTCTTAACTGCTGCACCACCAGGGAGGTCCCAGTGATTACTCTTATTTTCACATGAACGAGTTTTAGGCAAGTCATTCTACGTATTTGGGTCTCAGTTTGCCCAGTGGCCTAATGTGTAAACGGCTACACCAGTATTATAACCCATCATTATGTATCATTGTAAATTTACATGGCATTTCTCCATATACAAACTTATTTACTTCATTCATCACAACTCTATGTGTGCTACTTTCTATATTTTATGGACAATGTAGAAAAGTGGGATTTGGAGAAATTCGGCATTTTTTCTAATACTCTCTATGTGAGTATATGTAAGTAAAAGAGTCAGGACTTGAACACAGATCTTTTGGATAACTTTTATGGCTTTGCTGCTTCTCAAGATATGAAACAATCCAACCATGCAAGCCAAGCCCATCGAAAATCAAAAGCAAACCCAAACTCTTTGTGATGTCGGTTGGGACAACATACCTGAAGATTCCTCGAGGATGTCCAAGTGCTCTGTGAAGGGGGAACCATGGCTATTACTGTTCTTCGTTGTGCACTAGCCCAGCGCAGGCAGAGGTGCTCTGCTGAGGAGGGCATGCACCAGGTTCCAGGAAGAGCATCTCATTTTCAATTAAACTCCATAGCGGATGCACAACTCAGTTCTCAGCTTCCTAGGATGCAATATCTCCATATGCTGGATGCCGAGGTCTTCCGCCAGCCTGAGCAGTTTGGCACTGTCTTTGGATGTTGATGTGTTTTTGGATAAACACACATACACACATACACACACACACACACACACACACACACACACACACACACATACACGGCCCTTTCTCTTCCTGTTGTTACCATATTGGCCTTCAGGTCCCTCATGGTTGCATTACAGGGTGAGCTGGAACTCTTGATAAAGGAGTTCTGTACAGTGATGACAAGAATTGATTTCCAATTTCCTGTAGAATGATTCTATCATTGCTAGTGACTCAGGTAATTTAGCTCATTTTCCAGGCCTGCCTGGGGGTTGTAGATCACACCGACAGCTTCTCAGTCATGCAGGAGGGGGATTTTGACAAGATGAGAGAGGAGACATTTTCAGAGAGTTTTGTGCTGGGGGTGGCCAGAAGGGAATGGCTGCCCCAGGACTTCGGGCCCTGTGGTGTCCGTTGAGAGTAGCCATGTCTTGGCCGTGATGGGGAAGCTGGCTTGTGGTTGGGTTTCTGGGGGGCTGCCCAAGATACCCCTTTTCCCTTCTCCATACGATGTTCAGTCCTGCTCAGCATGAGAACATCCAAAGCCCCAGCCAAAAGATAGAAGGGATTAATTTCCAGTAGTTTCCTCCATACCAAATACTCTTAGATGGCATGTGTCTTTTTTTTTTTTTTTTTTACGGTACGCGAGCCTCTCACTGTTGTGGCCTCTCCCGTTGTGGAGCACAGGCTCCAGACGCACAGGCTCAGCGGCCATGGCTCATGGGCCCAGCCGCTCCGCGGCATGTGGGATCTTCCCAGACCGGGGCACGAACCCGTGTCCCCTGCATCGGCAGGCAGTCTCTCAACCACTGTGCCACCAGGGAAGCCCAGCATGTGTCTTTTAAAAGACTGAACACACAGACTGGTTTTTCTTTCTCAGTGGACTCTATTATAGCAAGTATGATTCTTTGCATTTACTCATGAATTCATTTTCATCTGCCAAGCTTGCATTGATTGTGCACTGGATGCTGGATGAATTTGCTCGCCCTGGAAGGCATGTTGAAAGGACTGACAGTGTTCCACCTCCCAGAGTCATCCAAGCAAAGCAGAACATGGCCCTGTTAGGACCAGGAGGCCTCCTGCGGGCTGTGACTCTGCACTAAAGCCTGATTCATTTAATCCTTATGACAACCCTATCAGGTGGGCCCACGACTATCTCTAGTTTGCAGATGTGGAAACGAAGGCACAGCAGATAAGTGACTTGCCCAAGGTCATACGAGGAGAGGGGCAGAGCAGAGATTAGAACTCAGGCCATTTGGAAACAGTCTGTGCTTCTAAGCCTTGCACTATATCCCTCAAGGATGGTGGATGAATATAGATGATTTTCCATCCAGTGGACTGAGTGGAGCCCCTAGAAGTTGATTAGCAATCACCCTGCTTTTATTAGGATTTTGTCAAAGTCTGACAGCACAAGAAATCTCTGGAGGCCCAGGAATTGAGCACATCCATGCATATGTGCAGGTGTGTGTGCATGGACACATATGCATGCACACAGGCATATACACATACACACACTCACATGCACACACACACACACACACACATGACAAGAGGACATAGCTCAAGATGCCACAGAAGCAACGGTTCGTGACACAGCTCTGCAGAACAGACACACTGATTTCTCCCTAGTCATTCAGCCAAAAAATTAGTTTTTAGAAATCATTGCCGAGCTACTTCCCAAACCAACGCTAAGCTTGAGTCCTGTAACAGGAAGCTGATGACCAAGTGTGTTCTGAGAACCGCCTGGGATCTGGGCTGTTTGACAGATATTATAATATGCAAACGTTCACATACTTTACTCTGTGAGGACTGTTATCCCCATTTTACAGCCGGAGAGACTGAGGCTCAGGAAGATCTCTCCAGATCACAGAGCTAGCAAGGGACAGGGACAGGGTTCCAACACACACCTCCTGAGTCCTGGTCCACTTCTTTCCAGAATAATACAGACACCGCTTCCCACGCATGTATTTTATTTTGACATATCGGCTCTCTAAAATTGATCCGCCAGATTTCCTGTGAGTGTCAAGAGCAGACCCAACTGCCTGATTCCTGTTCTGAGAACCTGGCCTGTGGTTTGGACAAGGTTCCAGTGAAGGCTCTGGCTTTGACCCTCATTTCTCATCCTATCAAGAGCTCCATGTGGGCTCTGTGCTCTCCACCTCATAGCTTCTCCGTGGAGTCTGTTTGCTCTGATTGGCTCTTTTCCCCACCCCTTCCATAATTCGTGTCTGCCAGTCATGTTGGCTCTCATTAATAGCTTCCGGGGATGGAAAGAAACAATATAATCACTCCCTGCACACCTGTCAGGTAGATGCTGCATTAGGCAGTATGTTTGAGGTTGTTTTTAGTTCTGATCAAAGTGAATGAAACAGATGTACCTCATGGGTCTTATCAAAATGGCAGAGAAAATTACTCATCAGACATCTGACTTGTCTCACAAATTCTTTGTAGGCAGCCAATGCTGCCTTTTCCCCCTTAAATAAACAAGTGTTTAGTTTCCTGATCAATAGTTAAGATTGGGCTGGCTGGAGTAGAATCCATTTAATCCCAGACACATAAAGGCAATGTTCTATTGTGATGCTCTCCTAATATAGAGTTTAGAAGTAATTGCTCCCTTGGACAGAGAGAAACATTATCTGTTTCTCATTCATTTACTTATATATTCATTTATTCAATAAATATTGACTGGGCACCTATCTTGTCATGTGGCAGGTCCAGTTTTAGGTGCCAGGAATGTTCTAGTGGTGAATCTGACATGGTCCCTGCTTCCAGGAAGCCCACAGCCCGAGGTGGGTGGAGAAATAAATGTATAAACAATGACAGTACAAGTATGATAGATGCTAGATTACTTATTCAAGTAATTTTTATGGATACATGTAGGGGAGACAGCTTCTAAAATGGCTCTAATGATGATTACTTCCTGACATCCAGGCTCATGTATAATCCCCTCCCTTGGGTGTGGGCTGGACCTGGAGACTCACTTCTAATCAAGAGGCTCTGGAAAAATGATAGGATGTCACATCTAAGATTAGGTTACTGTGATGGGTTGAATCATGTCCTCCCCCCAAAAGATTATATCTTAACCCCCAGTACTGCTGAATATGATTGCATTTGGAAACAGGGTCTTTGCACATGCAGTCAAGTTAAGATGAGGTCAGTCAAGTGAGCTCTAGTCCAGTGTGACTGGAGTCCTTATAAAAAGGGGAAATATGAACACAGAGGCAGACACACACACAGGGAGAATGCCAAGGGGAAGGCAAAGAGAAGGATGATGTATCCCTGAGCTGAGGGATACCAAAAATCACCAGCAAACCACCAGAAGCCGGGGGACAGGCATGGAACAGAGTCTCCCCCATTGCTCTCAGAAGAAACCAACTCTGCCAACACCTTGAACTTGGCCTTCCAGCTTCCAGAACTGTGAGACAGTCCATTTCTGTTGTCTCCCCCAAGTCTGTGGTATTTGTTTTGGCAGCCCAAGCAGTCTAATCTAGTTACAAAAAGACTGTGATTTCTGCCTCACTCTCACCCTCTCTGGTCCTTCTCACTTGCTCCAGTGAAGCCAGCTGCCATGTTGTGAGTTGTGCCACGGTGGGGCTCATGTGACAAGGACCTGCAGGTGGCCTCTGGGCTAATAGCCAGGGAGAAACTGAGGCCCTCCGCCCAACAGCCTTTAAGGAACTGAGTTCTGCCAGTAACCATGGGAGTGAGCTTGGAAGCAAATTCCTTCCAGCTGGCAGCTTGGCTACAGTCTTCTGAGGGACCCAGAGCCAGAGGAACCAGCCTGGATTCTTAACTCACAGAAACTGAGATGATAAATGTTGTTTTAAGCTAATACACTGTGGGGCATTTTGTTATGCAGCCATAGCTAGCTGATACCATCTGTAGAGTAGACTGGACACTGTCCTAAGCCCCAGGTCCTGGCCTTGAGAAGAGGCAGTTTGATTAAGGAAGCTTGGGCTCTGACTTCTGGCTGTCCTGGGTTCGAATCCCAGCCATGTCCTTCACTTGCTGTGCTGTCTCTGCAATTCACCTTACTTTGGTTTCTTCCTCTATAATAAAAGGAACAGTAATGCGGGTCCTGTGTGGATTAAGTTAACTTTTGTAAAGACTTTAAAGAGTTCATTTCACATTCAATGAATATTTACTGGGTGTCTATGGTAGGGCACTTAGGGGATGCTGGGCTGAGAGGTGACTTGCCTGAAGTGGGTCCCTGCCCTTGTGTTATTTACCTTATAGTGAAAGAGCTGGAAGATGGAAAAGTAAACACAGGTATTTCTTACAACTTCAGGGAGTGCTACTTCCTGTGCAGAAAGAGGAAGTGATTTCATTTTACATAGTTCTTTTGGGACAAGAGGTTGGGGAACGCCTCTCTGAGATGCTCTTTGCCAGAGATGGGGATGAACTGGTCAAGAGGAGGTCGTGGGCTTAGAATGTGCCGAGCTCAGGCCAGCTGAGCAATGGTAGGTGCGGTCCAGGATGCGTGGATTTGGGCTGCATCGCGAGGGTAGGACCAAATGACTTGCTGAGACTGGGCTGTAGGGCCGGGGAGGAACCAAACAGGACTTTTAGGTTTGAGGCTTGAGCAACTGGGTGGATGGGGGTGCCATTTACTGAAGTGGGAAGCATGGGGGCTTAGCACGTTTGGGGACTCAGGAGTTTCGAGTTGGAGTATGGGAGTGGGTGGGAAAAATGCTCTGGAGAGGGGAAAGGAGGGATGAAGTCACGGGGTATGACAAACAGTGTGGGTTTAGGAAGCTGGCAGCTCTCTGGTCGCTCAGGGCTCAGTACCGCAGATTCTAAGGGCTTCCAGGGGGATGTGGCGCCGTGGCGGTGATGAGGCTGCGATTGCTGGTCTTTACCCTGCTGTCCCTAGGAGGATGGGAAGTGTATGTGTGTGGGAGTCATGGAGGGGAGGTTTATGATTTGAAAAAATATTACCGGGATGCTTGTTAAAATCCAGACTCCTGGGCCTCAGATGCAGAGAGTCTAATTCAGTAGATCTAGTGGGTGGCCTGGGATCTGCATGGTTAACAAGCATCCCTGCCGATTCAGGTGTGGCGGTTCTCAGACCACACTTTGAGAAGCAGCGGTGTGGAGGGAGGGTGGATAAGAGGGTGGAAAGCCAGAGGCAGGGAGCCTGGGGTGGGGATGAGCTTTACCAAGGAGGCAGCTCACCTCTTTCTAGGAGATGGGAGGTGAGGGCAGCTGCTGGTTTAGACAAATCCACAGGGACAGGTCACGGGGACGAGGGGGAGCTGGGGAGGCAAGGGCAGAAGGGAGGGATTTTCCATGTGGAATGGACTGTGTTTTCCCTGGAAATGGTGATGAGTGGGATCAGGTAAGAGCGCAGATAGGGTAGGTGGGCTTGGGGGTGGGGTGGGGTGGGGGTGATGGAGGCTTCTTTCAGATTGAAGTTCACTAAATCCTATTGGTTTGCCATGTCCATCATAAACCAGGCCTTCCCTAGCCCTGCAGACGCCAATAGAAGTGAGAGTCCAGCTGTGGAGCTGTGGGTACCGGCGCTGGGGGACAAGCAGGTGGGAACGAGGCTGGAAGGTGAATCCCCGGTGTTCCCTCTGCCCAAGTGGCCGTCCCACTTTCCATATGGAGTTGCGGGTGGGGCTGCACCCGGATGGATGTAGGGATGTTGCAGAGAGGACAGGAGGCTGAGCAGCTGCCAAGTGGAAAGGGGGCTGGTCAAGAGCCAGCAGGGGGGGCAGCCCCAAGGGCCCCAGTCCGTGGAGCTGAGAGGGTCTCTCCAGCTGTGCTCCCAGCCTCGCGTAGAGCAGGGAAGCCAGACTGGGTGGCCCTGGGGTGGAGATGCAGAGCTGTTGCTGCAGCAGGAGAAAAACTGGGTAGAGCTGGGACCTGTCGGAAGGACTTACTTAGAGAAGTAAATTTCAACTCAACACAAGAGCAGCCACTGCGGGATTCCCCCAGGACCCATCCCGCCTGCGCTTGATTTTAAAACTCTGCACCCTTCGGGCGCAAGTTCAAATTCTTTCTACTGTGAAGCCACCCCTGCTTTTTCCCGCTGGAACTGCACTTCCTTCTTCGGCAGCAGTGTGGGCAGCAGTGTGCCGCTGCCACCTCCTACGTGCTCACGGGGTACTTCTCCAGGCCTGTCTCTCCTTCTAGGGCTGGGGTCCTGGGGGCCCGTGATGCCGCCTCCTACCTCCGTCTGCCTGTAAATCTCAGACTGTGTCTATGTCACTGCCTTCCTATAAGTAAATGTTTTCTTAATGGCCTTGAATTGTTCTTAGAGGTAGTGGAAAGGTTGAAAAGTTAACAAGTCACAAGGAGTAGCCCAGAGAGTAAGGCAGTTTTTCTCATCTGCAATGGAGTCACCACCTCCTTGTTAAAAATGCACATTGGGGACCCTTCAGACCCACTGAATCAGAATCTCTGGGGTGGTGAGTAACAGAAATCTGAATATGAATGAGCTGATTCAGATGCGTTGTTTAACCCTGGAATTTGAGCCCAAGGTCAAGGTGTAATTGATGAGGAAAAAGGGAAGCATTGCTGCTCTCCTGCCTAGTGCCCTGAGGCACCCTCTGTCCTAGGTGTCGCTCACCATTTAGGTGGCTTTACTTTGAGAGCTGCAGGCTCTGAGGTCGCCCCTCCTGCCCCTCTCAGAAACACCCAGTCCCTCAGTGCTTGAGAGCCCCTGGCTTTTCACGAGATGGAAAGGACCCTGGAGATCTGAGGAATTCTTCCTCTTTGGTGGGGTTGTCAGAGAGCTCAAGGGTTAGCCTTCCCAGACTGTCTGTGCCAAGTGAATCTTTAATTGGCGACTTCCTAAAAAACGGTAGTGGTTGGAGGGCGTAATGAAGTAGAATATTTGGAGCCAGGGTCAAGGATTTTGGGAGACTCAGGGGGTCTTTTCTACTGACATTTGGGAACCTCCTACTTACCTACCCAAATCTGGGAGGGCAACCAACCAAAATCAATCAATCATCAATCAATCAAAATGAATCACCTGCCTTAGAAGCCTGCAAATGGATTCATCTTATTTAATTGATCAGATACATTTATAATTACAGATCAATAAAAAATTATGTATGGCACGATGCAGTTTTAAATAGCTACCAAAATTACAAAAAGCATCACTGGTTGTTCAGAGGGGGTAGATCTGCTGTGTGCCTCTACATTTTATCATAACACGTGTGGTCTGTGCTCTGAGGCAACCAGAATCTGAGTCTGGAATGTCTGTTTCAGAATAGCTTTTTTTCTGAAATCCATCTAAACCGGAAGAAGGCAGTAGGCTGCAAAGTATCTTCTTAATTTAATCATTTGTTTCTTCATTCATTCACTGATCTAATGATTCTACTGAGAACTAGGGATAGAGCAATGAAACAGACAGACCCTTGTAGTCTTTCCCTTCTTGGAGGTGGCTCCTGTGGGGCTCCCAGGACTGTAGGCTGCACAGAAGGTGTGTAGCACCTGCCCTTCTCCATGTGTCTCACCAGCTCCGTGCTGTCCCCTCTTTCCCCACAGGAACCTGCACCAGTGCACACGGTGAGATGCCTCCCCACCAGTGTGCATTCGTTTCCCATCACTGTACAGCCCTGCTTTGTCCCACTTGCTGCCCTGCCCTTTGTTGTCAGGCCTCTGCCAGGGAGTTGCAGTGATGGGCAGTGGGCACTGTGGTTGAACCCTGCTTTGGGTCAGGCCCACTTACTAACCGTTCTGTGCTGGGCAAGGGATTTACACATTTTGAGCCTCATTGACAGAATGGGTGTAACAGCATCCACCTTGCAGGATTACTGTGAGTGTTTAAACAAAATAAATTGTGGAAAGTAGAATAGTGATTGTGGCTTACCTACCCATTGTCCCAATCTCTTCTGCTTTCTTAGTAACAGAGCCCTATATTTTTAAAGGTAGTTCTTGCTTGGCTAAAAACTCTTTTTCTCAATCTCCTTTGCAATGGGATGACCAATGAGATTAAAGCAGAAGCCATTGGATGGGGATTTGGAAAATATCCTTGAAGTGCCCTGTTGCCTTCTCCCCCACCCCACATTCTCTGTCTTTCTGTCTGAGATATGGATGTGATGGCTGGAGCTCCTGCAGCCATTTCTGACTATGGGAGTGACCTTGAAGATAAAAGCCACTTCGCTTAGGATACTGGGATAGAAACATTGGAGAAGGCTGGGCATTGGTGATTTTTTTGAGCTTCAGTTTCTCATCTGTTAAATAGAAGCAATAAATATAGTGTGAATGACTAGATACTAGGAATGAAATGCCAAGTACGGCAGCTGACATGGAGCAGATCCTCAACTAAATGTGG
This sequence comes from Hyperoodon ampullatus, assembly GCF_949752795.1. Classification (NCBI taxonomy): domain Eukaryota; kingdom Metazoa; phylum Chordata; class Mammalia; order Artiodactyla; family Ziphiidae; genus Hyperoodon; species Hyperoodon ampullatus. The sequence continues at coordinate 49,552,784 of NC_136927.1, read as the reverse complement.
TCTATGCTTTGTTTCCTCTCTCATTAGGATGTATGGGAACCACAGAAGGTTTTCCCACTTGGATCTATTAACTGCAGGATAGACGAACTTCACATGGCCACAGCCTGTTGTAACAAACTGGTGAGTAAAGCCAAAGATGGCTCTGAGGTTCCCTTCTCTATCTAGTGTGGCCAGAAATCCTTAGAGGCAGCTGCCCGAATACACTTTCTCCAAAGTCTGATTGTTAATCTCTTTTCCTTGGGAACTCTGCCTTAGCATCCTGCCTTCCAGCGGGGAGGTGTCATTTGTAGGATTTGTTGGTTTGACAATAGACGTGCTAAGATGGGCATCTCTAAATCCCCGTGCCCACAGCCTGGGTCCCCATCACTCAGGCTCCTGGGAGCTTCTTCTCATTCCCTAACCCAAATAGATAAGGCACTGCAGAGAGAGAGAAATCTTTGATGTAGAAGGCACTTGGACTAATGGCATAATTACTCCACAGAACCATTTGCAAGGTAATTATGGACTATTGTTAGGATGCTCCAGCTTTTTTTTTTTTTTTGTAAGTAATGAGGCTTTGCTTAGAGTAAAGTGATGATGGAAAAGAAAAGCCAATAATATGTGTGTGCATTTAAAGAGGCAAAAAACACCCTCATGCCCCCCCCCCCAAAGCAATCTGCTCCCTTTCCCATCTCCCTAATGCAAAACCAGAAACTCACTCAGAACCCACCATGGACCCCAAGTATGCATCGCTCTGTTCTCTGTGCTGTTCACAACATTTCTGATATTATAATGCAATTTCAAGAAATACTGGCTGTAGAATAATTTGCTGAGAAATGCATTTCTTCTATGGATGGAAGGACCTTGAGGCCATGTTGTTAACGTAATGAAGCCCAGGGGTCTTCTAAGTGCGAAAGTTCTCGAGCAGCTCTCCTCAACACTTCATGCCAGAGCTGGGCTTCCTTCTGGCCCCGGCCCACCTCCTATGATGTCCGCAGGGTCCCGTCCCTCGGCATGGAGCCCGCAGCCTCTGCTCGAGAGGGGCTGCGCTAAGCTAGTTGAGATACATATTACAATATTAACTTTTAAAATATCGTTATTAGGGGACTTCCTTGGTGGTGCAGTGGTTAAGAATCCACCTGTCAATGCAGGGGACACAGGTTCGAGCCCTGCTCCAGGAAGATCCCACATGCAGTGGAGCAACTAAGCCTGTGGGCCACAACTACTGAGCCTGCACTCTAGAGCACACGAGCCACAACTACTGAGCCCGCATGCCACAACTACTGAAGCCCGCGTGCCTAGAGCCCGTGCTCCGCAACAAGAGAAGCCACCATAATGAGAAGCCCGCACACTGCAACAAAGAGTAGCCCCCACTCGCTGCAACTAGAGGAAGCCCACGCACAGCAGCAAAGACCCAATGCAGCCAAATAAATAAATAAATAAATTTAAAACAATATCGTATTTGGATATTTATAATTTAGGATATTTCCATTAGGATAAATGAGGTACGTAGAAAAATTGTAACAGAGCATTAGTCTCTGCCTGCACTTAGCAAATTGATTCTGTCCAGATGAGATCTTCAGAGTCCACCCCAGAGATGAAGGGGAGGGGCAGGCTGAGGCTGAGAGCATTCTTTCGAGATGGAAATTCAGTCTGAGGTTGCAGGCGGTGAAGAAGAGGGCAGCGTGGAAGGGCTGAGTGTTGGGTGGAAGGGACTGGATCCATCCAGGTCCTCCCTGATGTCAGTTCCCTGGACCCCAGAGGAGACTGAAGGAATTTTCCAGGTAGCCTGGCACTTAGCCAATAACATCAATTTAAAATAATTATAGCACTGTTGGCCGAGCTTCTAGAGAGGACAAGCCCTTTGTGGACATTCTCACTTAATCCTCATTTCAGTGACAGAGGAACAGGGGCCAGGGAAGGAAGGGATTGTCCCAAGGTCTCCCAGCCTCTCAAAACAGCACTTCTGTCTGGGAAGGAACTTTAAGTCTAGGTTTGCGTGACTGAAGTCTGATGCCTTAGTGTCTGGCCCTGAGGTCTTGCTGAGCCTACGGCCCTGGGATGTGTGGGGCAGCCTGCAAATTCCCAGCCAGGGTATCTTAGTCTGTTTGGGCTGCTTTAACAGAATATCACAGACTGGGTGGTCCATAAACAACAGACATCTATTTCTCACAGTTCTGGAGGCTGAAAGTCTGAGATCAGAGTGGAGCATGGTCAGGTGCAGCATCTTCCAGGCTGCAGCCTTTTCTGTGTGTCCTCACATGGTGGAGGGGGCAAGGGAGCTCTCTGGGGTCTCTTTTATAAGGGCACTAATCCCATTCATGAGGGTTCCACCCTCATGAATCCACCACATTCCAGATACACTCCTAATACCTTCACACTGGGCATTGGTTTTCCACATATGCATTTTGGGAGGACACAGACAGACATTCAGGCTATAGTACAGGACTTTGTGGACAACCATCCTTTGGCTCTGTCTGGGGTTGTGTAGCCAGGTGGCCCACCAGCCACAGACATTGACTGTCATCAGAGCAAGGTGTTCATTTCCTATGAACACAGAAGGTGCATGTGGACAAGGCTGGAAGCCAATTCAGACCCAGCCACTGGTCATGATCCTTGGGTTACTGGTGAGTTGGCTAAAAGAGGCAGCTATGCCAGCATCTGATTTCTGGATAGCTGAGACCTTGAGCCAGGTAACCTCTCTAAGACTCAATTTCTCATCTGCAAAATGGGTTAGTAATCCTATCTCATAGGGTTTTGGGGGAATTAATGAAATAATCCACATAGTACACTTGGCACAGTGCTCACATATATTATATGTTTAGAAACATTAGCTGCTATTTAAGTATGATAATAATTATTATTGAGAGCTGAGTCTCTGGAATAAGACCACTTGAGTGGGTTGGCTCTTGACTCTTCTGTTTATTGGTTGTGTGGTCTTGGCCTAGTTGATACCTCCCAAGGCTCAGTCTCCTTATGTATAAGATGAGGATAATAGATGTACCTAGTTCGGAGAATTAAGAAGATTAAGAGTCCTAATACATTTAATGCTCTCAACGTAGTGCCTGGCCCATAGTATATTTATTATTTATCTCTGTGTTCAGCTGTGAGTTTATCCAGAGGTGGAGGAGGTGGCTGCCTTTTGGTGTCCAGACCTGTATAACGCCTGCTGGACAGTGAGTAGTTTGAGGCTGGCAGGTGGAAGGACAACGGGTGTACCCTAGATGGACTGGGCTCCCAAGTTGAGGCATTCACTGTCCACACTGCCTCTCAGGCCAGGCATTGGAGGGGTGGTCTCTTCTGAAGACAGTGACAGCCTGCTTGGGAGCATGACTGTGGTGTGTGTGGGTTCACCACCAGCCCCTTCAGGACAGATGCGTTGCTTGGTTCATCTTTGCCTCTCCTGTTCACCTCAGCCCCTGGAACATGATAACAGCTCTGTGAGTTGCTTTGAGTTGCCTATAACACAAGAAACAAAGGTGAACATTCAAGATGGTGTGTAATTAAGTCCCACGTTGTATGGTGCACATAATTTGAACAGGAAGAGTCCAGATGACAGGTGGAGCTTTTTGGAGGAGGTGATCTGGACTGAGCCTGCTTTGAAAAGGTCATTGGGAAATAGGGATAGGGTCTGGGTGGGGCAGCAGTGTGCATCATGGCAGGGGCCTGAGTGACCACAGCGTGGTGCGGGGAGAGCAGAGGGAGCAGTTTCTCTGGAGCAGAATGTGTGTATTAGAGGTTAGAGGGTGATGGAGGGCCTTGAGAAGGGGGCAGGAGTTTGAACTCAATGCAGGGGACTATAGCGAGATGCAGAAAGTGTCTGGTGGCTCCGACCTTCTGGGAGTATCTTAGGAGGGTAACCTGGTGGCCGTGTGGGATGAATGGAGAGTGTGGTGTGGGGAGCAGTGACTGGAAACAGCTTCGTTCACTTGAGTACAGGGTGGGGAGGGGGATGCTGAGCCAGCAATCTAAGACTCAGCAGAGCCACCCACGCCTCTCGTCCTGGGGATGATGGGATGATGCTGTCTGCCTTGGGTTGCCAAGTGGTGCAGTCACTTAACCATGACCTGCCAATTAAGTCACCTATTGTCCTGGGTAGTGAGTCATTCTCTGAGGTTTTTGTGCAAGCAAATAGAATATTTATCCAGGTCCCAGGGAACTCAGGGACACCTTGGAAAGCAGGAGATGGCTTTGAAGTGGGGTCAAATGAAATCCTTAAGCCTCTGTGTCTATGGACCTGTTCACAAGTTAGAGCCTGTCGATTTTGAAGGCAGAATATTTTTAGTGCAAAGCCTTGAATCAGAGGCCTGCCTGGAGAACACAGAGCTTTTTCTTTTCAGTCTCATTATCAAGGGCATTGTGCACGAGGCAAAGGCAAAATAGAAAGGGAAAGTGACTGGCAGGCAGGGGACCTGGAACGAGAAAATATGTGACCTTGGGGAAGCCAGAATCCACAGGTAATGACCCCCACGTTAGACTTTCCTGAACAAGGAATTCCATCTTGGAGTCTGCTTCCTGGAAAACCCAACCTGTGACAAGTGGCAATAAAATGCTGAAGCCTGGAGTTAGTTATTTCCTCTCCAGTCCCCAGTTTCTGCATTTGCAAAATGAAAATGGTGCACCAGATGGAGGTTCTCAAAGTGTGGTCCGTGGAACCCTGAGGGTGCCCAAAATACTCTCAGGACAAAACTATTTTCACAGTATTATTACTGTTATCTATTTGCCATTTGCACTGATGGTGCCAAAGCAATGGTGCCTTAGCAGTGGCATCAAACCATGCTAGTCTCATTGTATTCTTTGCTACCACATACTTGCAGTAAAAATAAAAAGTCAGTTTCACTTAAGAATGTCCTTGGGACTTCCCTGGTGGTCCAGTGGTAAAGAATCTGCCTTACAATGCAGGGGACGCGGGTTCCATCCCTGGTCAGGGAACTAAGATCCCACATGCCGCGGGGTGACTAAGCCCTTGCACCACAACTACTGAGCTCGCGTGCCTCAGTGAGAGAGCCCACGTGCCGCAAACTACAGAGCCCACGTGCTCGGGAGCCCATGCACCACAACTACAGAGCCCATGTGCCCTGGAGCCTGCATGCCACAACTAGAGAAGAGAAAACCCACACGCGACAACCAGAGAGAAGCCCACATGCCTCAACAAAGATCCCGCGTGTCGCAACTAAGACCTGACGCAGCCAACATAAATAAATAAATAAATAAATAAAATAAAATATGAATTACAACATTTGCTTATCCTTTTTCAACCCTCCCCTTGCCACTGCCTCGGCCCCTGAAACCCCAAAGTAGCCTAAAAAAGTGCAGATTTCTCTCCCCACCCAACCATCAGTTGAAGATCCTTGTCTCAAGTTGTACAGAATATATTTTCCAAGATGGCATCAATAAGATCTCCCATTCTGCATGTTCTTTTAACACTGTAACAATGTAACATAACTTTTCCCACTGAGAGGCAAGGTCTATGTCCCCTCCACTGGAATCTGGGTCACCTGTGACTATGGAAAAAGAGGCACTGTGTGACTTTTGCTGCTAGGTCATAACAAGCCATGCACTTCCCATGTGGTCCTGTTGGGACTTTATTCTTGGAGCCCAGCCACCATGCAGCCAGGAAGCCCAGGCCACAAGGAGAGACCGCATGTAGGTACTCCAGCCAACAGCTCCAGTTGAGGTCCCCGCCAACAGCCAGCATCAGCTACCAACAAGTCGTGAATGGGCCTTCAGAGCCCCCAGTGGTTTATCAGCTATGCCCCAGGCATCATGGGGTGGAGATGAATTGTCCCCACTGAGTCCTGCCCAAATTGCAGGACCACAAGAAAATAAGCAGTTGTTGATAAGTCTCTACATTTTGGGGTGGGTTTGTACATAGCAACTGTAACTGGAATCAAAGTCAAAAGAGGGCATTGGCAGATATGGGGAGAGATGTATTTTGGAATAAACTTTCAGCCTTTGTCTATTTCACCCCTGACCACTGTGGTCCACAGTGCAGTTGGGGAGAAATAACACATGAGATCAAACTTTGGTTAATTTTCCCATTTCCCTTTATCAGTGTCTGTTATTAGTCATATCCATGTAAGGTCTTTTTTTTTTTTTTTTTTTTTTTTTTTAAGGACTTGGGATAAGCCAAGCTACTTATTTGGGCTTCATCCTCCTCGTCTGTCAAAGGAGGAGTTGGACTAAATCTTTCAGCTCTTTTCCAGCTCTGACGTGCCAGTTTCCTCTCTTCATTTTATTTTCCCCATGTTTCTCCTTTTTTCAAATTTAAAAATGAAAATTGTAAGCTCAACAAAATCTCCACGTCTCTGCTCGTATCTAATCCACTTGGGGCAGATAAACTGCAGGAATAGCTTTTTCTGGCTCTGTGAATTTGACAAGTGTGTTTGCATACCGCCTGGCGTTTTGTCTGCATTTTCTCACTTTTGGATGCCAGGAGTCCCACTGACAACACAGCATTCCAAGGACAGCAACCATTTGTCCTCTTAATCCTTTCCTTTTTTTTCAACCTCCAAACTGAAATGTTTATGAGTCTTTATATATCTTAGGACGTTCAATCTAAACAAGGTACAGTTTTTCTTTTCGGGGAAACTGATTGGAGTAGATTCATGCAGACGGGTTAACATGTAATTTAAGAGCTGTGTTCAAGGTTTGCACACTGGGAGACTGGCCACTGACAGACCAACAAAGGACAACTCAGGTGGGTACCATTAACTCAACCAAAATTTGGAGAAGGAGAGATCCTGTTGTGTCTCTCTACCCCCACTCTGTTGCTTGTTTTACCCCTAGGCATGAATGGGTAGAATCCCTAAATTAGCATAGTCCTTCCAATTTCCAGACTTCAGGAAGCAGAGCCCTGGTCCTGTCCAGTTAGAGTGGCCTGGAATGGAGAATCACTTACCTTCAAGCTAGTAGGCACTTGAAGAAAGAGCTTGAAGGTTGGAGATTAGCTAAAAACTCAGCAGCCATAAAGACAGGTTGACTAGAAAATTACAGGGTATTTAAAATAAATTTTATGTACATTGCATACAAGCTGCCCCTGCTTTCTATTTATTCATTTATTTATTTAATTATTTATGAGGTATAGTTGATGTACAATATTATGTCAGTTTCAATCTGACATTTACATATGTTAGGAAATGTCCGTTTTCTTTTTGATATCTAAATATTTGTGAGTGTTTATTAATAAACACTGGCAATGTACATATATTTTTTAATGTGGTTGTGCTTACCTGGGAGTTCGAGTGATCTTTTTCTTTAAAAGTGACCTGTCATATATATTTTATATACACATTTGTATCTTTGATATCTAAGAATCAAAATAAATAGATAATTACAAACATTGATACAGTTTAGACATATGTATTCTGGACTGTAATAATCTGGAAAGAAAAGGTATATTGGAGGTTTGTTGATGCATATATTCTCGGGGACCCTCAGCATAATGCTAATTAAATTGGATTTGAACTATTTCATTGGCGAATAGAACCCATTTTTGCTTATTATCATAACTAATATGTTTGGTTTTTATCTATCATATTATTTCATGCATTCACTCATTCACATTCCATTATTTTGCCTTATGGGTAATTTTTTTCTTTGCTTTTATTTTCTCTTGTGATAGTTGATGGTTTGCACAAATATTTAGTTTTAATTAGTTGTTAATTTTACACTTCTCAAAAACATCTTTGGGCTTCCCTGGTGGCGCAGTGGTTAAGAATCCGCCTGCCAATGCAGGGGACACCGGTTCCATCCCTGGTCCGGGAAAATCCCACATGCCGCGGAGCAGCTAAGCCTGTGCGCCACAACTACTGAGCCTGCGCTCTAGAGCCCGCGAGCCCAGCTACTGAGCTCACATGCCACAACTACTGAAGTCCGCACCTAGAGCCTGTGCTCCGCAACAAGAGAAGCCACCGCAATGAGAAGCCTGTGCACTGCAATGAAGAGTAGCCCCCGCTCACCTCAACTAGAGAAGGCCTGCACGTAGCAACAAAGATCCAGAGCAGCCAAAAAATAAATAAATAAAATAAAAATCTTAAAAAAAATTTTTGCTTTTGCATTTCCTATAATTATTAAATGGAGGAATAATGTAAGAAACTTGGACTCCTCTTTTTGAAATGAGGAGTGAATGATGTGTTGTAGCTCTCTTCACTCAACTCCCTAGATGTTGCCAGTATCATCTTGGGTACATTGTAGGACGCAGGTGCTTATTCATATTGACTTTTTTTTTTTTTTTTTTTTACAATATATAACTTGTTTTTCAGGCATCCCTGTAGACTTGGACATTCATTTATGTACCATATTTTTGTCAATTATTTAGACAATCATTTTATAACTTTTCAGATGAGTCCTTAGTTTTGATTCATCTTGTAGGTTTAGGGATTATAACTTCGGTTAATGTTTTCAGGAGAAATGAGTCAGTAACAGAATTTTCTGTGGCATTACCTCTCTCAGACTATCTTTCCTTTGTCTTGAACAAAGGCATGTACGTGAACAGCATCCGGGCTAGGCAAAGAACTCTTGGGTCACAGAATTCCCCCTTAACATTCTACAGACATTGCTTGGCTTTCTATATTGGCGTTGGTAGGATCTGGGGTCAGCCTTATTTTGGTTCTTTGTAAGTGACCTGTCATTATATTTATTTTTTGCTTAGTTTAGTGGCATTTTCCCTCCAACCTTGATACTGAAAAATGTCACTAAAATATGCCTACTTTGTCTCTTTTCATAACTTTCCTTAAAACAGTGAATCCTTTTGATTTATATGCTCAAATTTTTTTTCAAGCACAGGAAAATTGTCTCCTACTAAATCATTGATTTTTGCTTCCTCCACTTATTCTGCTTTCTTATTTAGGAATATGGCTAATCCAGAGATTAAATATTGGATTTCTAGCCTACTTGCATATTATCTTCTTTCTTATTATATTTATCTTTCTGTGCTTCTTCTCACTCCCACCCCCTCAGTCTTATTGCATTTACCTGGTTAATCATCTCCACCACCAACCTATTTTTTCCCCCATGGTTGATGTTTGCTTTTTAGTGCCTCCAATGTGGATTTTAATTTTGTTACTGTTTTTAGCTTCCTGGCACTCTTCCTGTCTCTGCCAGCTTCTTTTTTATTTGAGCCTACATTTCTGATTTTTCATTTCATCATTCAAAACTTACTTTATGAGCTTTCTTAATTTTTTAAAAGTTAAGAACATAAAACAGATGTATTCTAAACATTTCTTCTGTTTCCTGTAATCAGTTGATTTCCCAGGTAAGCTTTTCCTCTGTACACCTAGGGCAAAGTTTTCATGTGTGTATTATACAATCTTTTTCCCCTCTGCATATTATGTATCCTTCCATATATATATATCTGGATATATATATTTCATATATATATATATATATATATATATATATATATATATATATATATATATATATATATATATAAAATCTCTCTTTGCTCAAGGATATCCTTGAGCAAAGAGAGATGTCTTCCAGGTCAGTGTTTGCTAGCTGATAGAGCATATATATCTCTTTCATCCCCTTCATAGGCTGCCTGCCTTCTGCCAGAATTTCCTTTTTGGATCTCAGGCCAGAGGCAGATTGATGTGCCCAGCCCATAGCCACATTTCTGGTTAATGGCAAACATTTACGTAGTACAGCTCTTTACAACTCACAGAATTTCATCTGGTCCCTTAAGTGACAGAAAGTGATTGTATTTCCAGATAATTGAAACAGTCAATAGTTCTTTTGCAACAAGTAAGCTCGGAAAAAAATCTATAGTCCACAGAGTCTGTTGTTCCCAGTTCACATTCATGAAATAAACTTTCACAGACACATCTCACTTTTGCCTGTGTGTTTTGGGGAGTTTTCTCTGTAAGACAGCATTTCTCAAAGGGTGTTTTGTGGAAAGGGCTAGAAACTCTAAGGGGGAATGATAGAAGAGAACATTCAATTAACTAGATAACTAGTTAATCTGAAAAAGGGTTCAGTGGCCAAATATTTATGGAAATATTGGGTTCATTAATGCTAAATGGGCTTATTTACTGCAGTAAGTTCTTCTGAACCCCCTTGGTCAAAGTGGAGAAACCAAACTTGTGAAAGGCAAATTCATCACAAGGACATGGGGTATTTCACAGCACTCAGGATGGCAATCCAGTGGCCTTCCAAAAGTACTTAACCTGCACTCAAAAGCTCACAGACTCTGTCTCGCATCTCTGCTCCTTACTGGGCATTCTTCCCCCTCTTCCCCTCACATCCTAGCCTCCTTCCCCTCTCTAGTCATCATGGTGGGAAATGTACTGATGACAGGTTTCAGAGCTTTGTATCTTACAGCTTCGAACACTAGAAAAACACTGACTTCTCAGTTTCCTTCCAGAATTTCCAAGAAATAAAACTGGCCTAACTTGAATCAATCATCCATCCTAGGACCAATCAAATGTGGCTAGTAGGTGGGGTCTGGGAAAGAAACTGTGATTGCCTAAACTTAGGTCAGGTGCTTACTTTTGGACCAATCAACTGCAGCCAAGAGTGCAGCTGATCACACTGAACAAAAAGGCTGCTCCCTGAGTAGCTACATGAAGGGGAGAAATGGGGGAGGAAAAGCACTTTCCAGAAGAGCCAAGGGGAGCAGAGAGACAAAGGAGTGTGCCCGTTATACAGAGTAAATGTGACATGGATTTCCAAAAAGGGAGCCTGTTATGTGCAGCTTTTCCCCAGATATTCTTACCACAGGTGTTTATTTTGGAGGTGCATCTTGGGAATTGGCATTGTGAGGAATGCCTTATGGAGGTGATGTTGTAAAGGACATGGAAGGAGAGGTGGAGAAAGTAGTGGGGTGGGCATGGGGAAGTGGAGGCTAGCTAAGGGAGCAGCTCTTACACTAGAGAGGGACTCACTGGCTTGGTTTCTGGCTGGTGGCTTGGGCTCTGGGTCTCTGAAGTAGGAGTTCACAGTAGTGGTGATGGTTGTAGGGTAGAGCCTTCTGCCACCTCCCACCTGCCTTGCCATATTGTTGCTCCAAAGCAACAGCTCTACCCTGGAAGGACCTATTTGTGTTTCTAAAATTCCAGTTTCTTTAGCAGGTCTCTTTCATTTGGAGACAAGATACCAGGACCTTCCCTCCAGGATCCACATGTCTGGTTGCAGCTTTTGGCTGTGAATTATGTCTTCCTCATTGGCCCACTGTGTAGTAGAAACAATTTTTAATCATCAGATTTACTGTGCAGATATATGCCATTTGTTAATGATGAGATTTATCGCAATAAAATTTATGTGCTCCAGTGTCCTTTCTAATAAGGCAAAGTAGATAGTGCAACTCTAGTTAAATGTGCTTTGTGTGAGTTAAGTCAGGGATTTCAGCTGAACTGTAGTTGACTGATGTCTGTGCTCATGGAAAAGCAGGCTTTCTTCTACCTTCAGCAAAGCCCTTAATGGTAAACTTGATCATCTGAAAGAGCTAAGGGCAGCTTGCTGAGGGGAGATAACCAGGAAGCCCACAGACCAGGGAGTTTCAAGCTTCTTTCCAGTTATATACTTTTACAGGCTGAAATCTCCCCAGGAGAGACAAAGAACTGAGATATTCTAGTTAAAGAAGTCCTTCCATTGACCTTGGCAAATCCGCCAGCAATGTGGCCCTGGGCAGGGCTCCCAAGAAGCTCTCTGGATTTGGCCAAGCATAGTTTGAAAGCCACCGCTGGTTATGAAAGACCTTAGGGCAGGACCTGGCTCAGACTGTGCTCAGAAGATGCTCACTCAAAAGGAGCTCCCCTTCTCTTGCTCTGCCATTAAACTCCTTACTCAGAACTGTCACAGCATTTTATGGTTTTTCTCTGGAACTCTTATTACTCCTTACTTGTATCAAATACTAGTTCAGATATATGACTTACCTCCTTATATCTGCTTACTAGTCTGTAATGTACTTGAAGGAAGGAGTCATTAGATCCCCAAATATCCAGTCAGCATCCACATTTCCATGATTATTTAAGTGTGTGTGTGTTAGTTTGTTTGAATCAGGATTTAATCAAAGCCCACCCATTACATTTAGTATTTTGGTCTACAGTTTCTCCCACCTTCTTTTTGTTTTTCTTGCAATTTACTTGTTGAAGAAAAATGGATCATCCAAGCTATGTAATTTCTCACATTGTGGTTTTTGCAGTTTGCATGATTTAGCATAACAGTTAAACAGAATTTAATAAGGATTTTCAACAGAGATACACATTTATTTCCTAGAGTGTATCATCCAGACTCCTAGGTCTGTGGCATTGGGCCCCTTCATTGGTGTGCTCTCCAGCAGGGCTCACACACCTCTCTGCTTGAGGGTCCGTTACTCTAGCTAGGCCAGCCTGCTTGTCATCCTGGTATAGCACCACCTCCTTCACAAAATCACAGATGGTTAAGGCGCAAAGGACCTAGAGTCAATCTCATATCCATGATTCCCATCCAACTGGAGTGTCCTTCCTTTCACCGCCTCTCATACATATTCATCACCTTCTTAAAGACCAGACTCAGATGCACCTGGGAACTCAATATGATAGAGTGGGAAGAAAGCCTGGACTTTGGAGCTAGAAATATTGGAGTCAGACTCTTGGGTTGGCTACTCCCCAATATCTTCTGTTTTTTTTTTTTTAATAGTTTCTTTTGAGGGCTGTTCTTTCTTTTTTTTGGGGGGGGGGTGGCGCTGTGCTACACAGCATGTGAGATCTTAGTTGCCTGACCAGGGATTGAACCTGCGCCTCCTGCATTGGAAGTGTGGAGTCTTAACCACTGGACCTCCAGGGAAGTCCTGAAGATCTTCTGATCTGGTACAAGTTATTGAACCTCTCTGAGCTTTAGTGTTTTTATCTATTTAATGGGAATGTTGCAAGGATTGAACAAGGCGAAATGAAGCAAAACAAGACGTTCTTCCCATTGCTTAGGCCAAAAGCATTCGAGTTACTCTTTACTTATCTCTCTCACACACATCCTGTACTAGAAAAAGCCCATAAAGAGAAGCTCAGTGTTGTATGGTTTGGTCAAGTCTCCTCTTTGAGCCTTTTTAAATATAGGAAATCCTTAAATAACAGGAATAGCTAGCATCTATTGATCAGGTCCTCTCCATCAAGCAGTGTACAAAGGCCTTATATCTAATAACTCATTTGGCCCTGGAACAATCCTAGGAGGTATTATTATCATCACTCCTATTTTTACAGATGAGGAAACTGAGGCCCAGAAAAATTAAGTAACTTGCCCAAGATTGCACAGCTGGTAAGTGGTAGCATCTGGATTTGAACACAGGTGGTCATTTTCTAGGGGCTTCTTAACCCTGGCTGTGCAACCAAATCCTCTGGGAGCTATTACAATATTGAAAGCCAGATCTCACCCCACATCAAGAGAATCAGAATCTCTGGGGGTTGGATCCAGATGGGGATACCTCTTAAAAGCTCCTAGAGGATTCTAGTGGGCATCTAGGACTGAGAATGACTGACTAGTTATGTGTTGTATGTCTGTTGATATAATGTAACTGCAAGTGAGACCCACGTCCATGATTATTATTAGTTATATCTGTGCACCCTTAGGTCTCTCCTCTTGAGTGTCCTCGGGTGTTACCTCCCCTCTGTGGAGTTAGGTTGGGGTTCTAAGTCCCCTCAAACCTAACATCCCAGGCATCTGTGAGTCAGGGAAGCTCACAATCTCATCAAGTGACCTGAGAGTCAGAGGCAAGGATGAAGGGGAACCAGGCTGGCCGCTTTGTTGGTGGCAGCAGGAAGACTCTTCAAAAGCCTTGGCGGGGCTTGTCATAGCCCAAGTGAAATTACATACGCGTGTTGGTCACAGTTATGTACTGCTCAGGCCAGTTGAGGTGAAAAATGTGTAGGCTTTGAACCATTGGAGGAATGCTTCATCAGCTGTCAGCTGCCGAGCACAGTCAGGAGCAGATTCACAGTGACCCTTAGATGTTGACAGTCACTGCAGGCCCTCACCCATCTGGGAGATTGACAGCACTGTCTTGTCAATCTGTCACATCGAATGACAGCCTCTCCAGATCTGGTTCTGTGTGGACAAGAGAAGCTGTCACAGAAACCTTGTGGACTCAATGAGCCAGTGGCACCTCACCCGTCATGCGGTGTGAATGAGGAGGACAGGGCAATTAGGTGCTCTCCAGCCTTAACATAAGAAAGTTGACAAATTAAAGCTTGTCGGTTTCCTGAAAGCCACTCAGTGATCATACGATTTTGGATGTGGACATAACGAAGGCAGGAATCTGCAGTGTTCGCTGTGGATCCTATGTTCCAGTGTCTCCTTCTTTCAGTTCATCAAACTTACCTCAGTCAAGCAGGACCGCTGGAAGAAGCACCAGGATCTCCTCAGCCTCACACGGCTTCTGCCAGTTGTCAGCTGCACCCGGTGGAAAAAGAAAAGGTGTTGAGTTTGGATGCCAGCATTTGTCTTAACTAGGCCTCCTCAAGCTTATTTCATTGCATGAAAATGAAATGGAATGAAAAGGAATCATCAGAATCCGTTCCACAGAGTGGGATTAAGTTTTGTTTGTGAAACTTTTATTTCACTTATGTAAATGTATAAATCTTTGGGTGTCCTGGGTCAGGAGGTAAAGTGTGCTTTTTACTGGGGGTAATTGTCAAGAAACTTTTAAAACCACTGGCTTAAGGAATCCAGGGGTAAAGGAAAGAGTCCTACCGATCTGTTCAGTTGGGCAGATAGAAATAGCCACAACTCTGAATTTTTACCATGTGCCAGGCACTGGTCTAAGCACTTGAGAGGTATTAAGTCATTTAATTCTCACAACAACCCTATGAAGTAGATACCATATTACTAAACCCATGTTACAGTTGAGGAAATAGAGGCATGGTAGATTAAGAACCATGGGAGGTAGAAAAGTAGCCCCCAGAGATGTCCATGTCCTAATGCCCCAAACCTGGGAATGTTACCTTGCATGGCAAAATGACTGCAGATGTGATTAAGTTAAGGCTCTTGAGACGCGGAGATTATTTTGGATTATGTAGGTGGGCCCAGTGTAATCCTGTGGGTCCTTAAAAGATGGTAGAGGGAGGCAGAAGGTCAAAGTCCGAGAGAGATCTGAAGCTGCTACACTGTTGACTTTGAAGGTGGGGGAAGGGGCCATGAGCCAAGAAATGTAGCAATCTCCCTTTGGTCTCTACCTCCTTCCATTTTGACTTTGTGCCCTCCACCTCTCTTCCAAGTCCATAACCTTCTTTGAGACCTGGCTTAAAGCCCACCTCTTCCAGCAGGTCTTCCTTGATTAATTTCACTTCAGCAGTAGTATGAAATGGGTATGTCAACTTAGACTTCCATTAGCCGTATATGAGTGTGTCCACTTGACCACACCCTGAACAACACAGTGTATTCTTATTTCAAAATTCTTTGTGGCACCTTTTAAGGCAGAGTTGAGGCACATCTGCTGAAATAAATCAACATTCTTGTCTTCACTAACTTAATTAACAAGTCCATGTGTCTATGTTTGAACATACATACAACCCCTCCGATGAAAATTTTCTGTGTATGTGAGCTAAGAAACACTGAGAAATGATCATCTTTCTTTTTCCTCTTCTTCTTCATGCTGAGATCTGTTGAATTTCAACAAGTGTTCCATCTAATACGCAGGAACCAGAATTTGCAAGACTAGAAATATAGAGAAATGAAAAGGAACAATTTATTAATATATGAAGACATAGATTTTTGTGAAGTGAAAAGACATATAAACTGTTTATATTTTATTATGTATTCCAGGTAGCTAAGATTTTGTAAAAATTAATTATCATTGGTTCCATCAATACGTTTTTAGTAAAAAGTAAGCGTTATATGGCTCCATGGTTATACTATTCCACACTTGGGTTATGTCATAAATTCTTGAGAATAGAGTCATAGCTGTCTAACTTGTAATTTGGATATTTATTTGGCAAACCTGTGTTTGCATTCAGTTATAAGATGATTGCATCAGATCAAAACTGATCCAGCAGCAAGGTTTCAGCTCTCCCTGTCCTGTTCTCTAAAATGATACAAGATCAGGAGTCAGAGGGGTTGGGTTCCTCTCCCAGAGACTTTAGGAGAATAACAGGACCTCTCTGGACCTCCATTTCCTCATCTGCAAAAATCAAGGTATTGCTTATTTTTTTTTATTTTTTTATTTTTTTGCGGTACGCGGGCCTCTCACTGCCGAGGCCTCTCCCGTTGCGGAGCACAGGCTCCGGACGCACAGGCCCAGCGGCCATGGCTCACGGGCCCAGCCGCTCTGCGGCATGTGGGATCCTCCCAGACCGGGGCACGAACCCACGTCCCCTGCATTGGCAGGCGGACTCTCAACCACTGCGCCACCAGGGAAGCCCAAGGTATTGCTTTATGTGGCCTCTAAGGTTTGTTTCATTCAAAAATTCCATGTTCCTGTGATTCTGATCACAGTGCTGATCCAGTCATGCATGCAAGTGCTGAATATTTAAATAATTGCTCACAGGTTGAACATTTCATCACTGTCAAGAGCCCAGAATTGCATGGAGGGGCAGCACTTACTTCTCTAGTTTCATGCTGAACATCATTATACTTGAAATGATAAAGGAGGTGGCTGTCCTCCTTTCCAGGGCTTGTCCTTGTGCTGTGCATGCTCTGCATGTAAGGGCTGCTTACCTGTCTCACTCATATAGGTCCAGACCCCACTTGCCCATGACACTGTGTTGGTCATCTGGTCTACCTGGTCTGAACCAGCCCCCTTTATGCTCCATCTCAGGCACAGCCGTGCCTCACTTATTGTTTCTTTGTACTCCCTTGGGGAGTGTTTACACCAAGATTATAAAGAGGCAATCACAAGGGTTATTTGTGAAGAACTGTGATCTCTAACCCATCCCCCACACCACATATACACATACCCTCTCAGATATATATATTCAACCTCACCTTTTTTATTTTTTTTTTAAAAGAGCCATGAGAGTTGCAGACTATACTGTCAGACACACTTCAGTTCAAATTTTGGTTTCTACATTTTCATTTGTGTGACTTTGGACAAATCCTTTAACCTTGCTGTGCCTTGGTTACTTTATCTGTACAATGGGATGATGATAGATAATGCTCATTAAGCTGTTGTAGGGATACCGGGAGAGAATGTGGGAGGCTTGGTGCTCACACTGAGTGGGCAGGCAGTAAATACTAGCTCTTATTGTGTCTGGATAAACTATGAAGCCCTGTACATCTCTCCCTTTTCTAAGCAGCCTCTGTGCCATTTCATTTAATTTTCTCCAGCTAAAAAATTACAGACTGAAGGCTGATGGGCCATTCTCCTCCCCAGACACTGCTCAGCTCTCCTGATGTGCTGGCTGGTCAGGGGTTTGGGAGGTCCAGGCTCCAGCAAGGGATGAGTGTTGGTAGCCCATGTGACTTCTAAGTTTGCTCATCTGACTTTAGTGCTAGAATAGAATGATCTAAGTTTTCAGGTCAATTCCAGAAAAGCCTCATGGAAGTTCTGATGGACCGGCCAGAGCTCCAGGGACTCTGCTTCTCCCTCTCTAGCTTGAATAGTCATGACTCCTCATCCAGGGGCTGTGGTGGGGAAGGCTATGCACAAGCAGTGTGGCCTTTGCTGACGCGGACCTGCCCAGCTGACAGCGGGTGAACCTGGTGGGACTGTCCTGTGTTTTCACCACACTCAGCCACTGGGGATAAGGACTTACTCTGAAGCCTTGAGGGGAACTTAGGGACAGGCTTCTCCCTCGATATGCAGACCAGTGGTTCTCACACTTCAGAGTGCATCAGAATGACCTGGAGGGCTTGTGAAAACGCTGATTGCCAGGTCCCACACCCAGAGTTTCTGATTCAGTTGTTCTGAGCAGGACCTGAGAATCTGCAATTTTTAAACGTTCCCAGGTGATACTGATGCTGCTGTTTGGGGGACCAGTCTTTGAGAACCTCTGATCAAGACCACGATAGGCATAGCCTCCAGGCCATCAGACAGTTTCACAGACTGATCCCTACTCTTGCAAGCGTATATCTGCCCCGTGAACCAAGGCCTTGCTAATATGAATTAATGGCTTCCAACTGGAAGGAATCTACGACCTGCAATCCATGCCTGTTAATGAGCTGCTTGGGAGAGCGAACAAGCTGAGGCATTGGTGCCCTCTGTCACCATGTCATTGTTACAGTGGGGGAGGTGACATGATTGATGGAAAGGTGCCAACAGACACGATTAGAGGATGTGCTATTTCTTTAATGTCAAAGACTGTGAGAACTTATGGAGACACTTACCTAAAGTGGGAGACAACATAGCAAGCACCCAGGTGGTGGCTTGAACTTCCCAGCCGCCCAACCCCCATGAAGACATGCAGCCGCTGCTGATGCCATCTGCGTGGTGTGAAGATTTTACGAGGCACAAGAAGTTTGCCTTTGCCTGACCGGCTCAGAGAGGTTTCCATTCCGTTTTGGCACAGCTTCCCCATATGCACATTTTGGTGATTCTGGCCTAGCGCCCGCCTGCTCAGCTGGTGCAAAAATGGATACAAAGCATTGCCAGCACATTCCTGTGAGATGGGTGAATTGAAGGTCAACTTTCCTGACGGAACATGCCTCCATGGGTCCACCCTGGTCCTTTCCCCTTGTCTGAAGTGTCTGCTGGCTCCAGGCCCCTCCTGCCTCGGTGTCCATGTTGAACACCTTCCCCAGGAAAATCTGCTTTTAGATGATCAGAGCTTTCCATGGGAAGGAGCTAATAAAGGGTGAGGAGGGGGCCAGATGTGCCCCCTTAAACATTGCATTCTTTTGCACAGATAATAAGTTAGGGCAGGACTTTTATTTTCTATATGGGCACAGGTAGAAACTGGAGGATGGAGAGAAAAAGACAGGAAGAGAGAGAGAGAAAGAGAAAGAGAGAGGGAGAGAAAGCCCTATTGTTCTGAGTATACTTCCCCAAACCAGCTGCATCAGGAAGCCCCTGACTCTGTGTCGCTGGGAGGAATGCCTCTTCTCAGTGGCAGCAGCCATCTGGTCCCAGGAGGATTGACCTGCCTCTTCCCCGGGCTTTCTTCTTTGGGAGGTTGGTCCTGGCTGTAGGCCTTGCAGGCACCGTTCATCTCCCATAGTTCCTTTAACTCTTTCCTCGCTTCCTTCACCCAGATCCAAAGCGGTGGCCTCTGCATCCATCACCTGGGCCAGCGCAAGAGCATCTTACTTTGTGTTCCCATCTGAGCTCAAAAGGTTATTTAAGCCTCATGCCTGGATTTTGGGAGGATGCTCACAGGCTTGGAAGGTAGTGAAGGACAGTGAAGGGAGGGCTTTTTTGTATCAGAGTTGACCTTGGGTTTGCAATGAGTTCTTAGATACAATGTTGTAAGTACGATTTTTAAGAGAAAAAATTGCTAAATTGAATTTCATCAAAATTAAAATCTTTGGGTCTTTCAAAAATACTAAGAGAATGAAAAGATAAGCCACAGACTGGAGAAGGTGTATCACCAAATCACCCTTTATTAGCTCTTCCCCATGGAAAGCTTTGATCATCTAAAAGCAGATTTTCCTGGGGAAGGTGTCAACATGGACACCGAGGCAGGAGGGGCCTGGAGCCAGCAGACACTTCAGACAAGGGGAAAGGACCAGGGTGGACCCACGGGAGCATGTTCCGTCAGGAAAGTTGACCTTCAATTCACCCATCTCACAGGAATGTGCTGGCAATGCTTTGTATCCATTTTTGCACCAGCTGAGCAGGTAGGCGCTTGGCCAGAATCACCAAATTGTGTCCAGAATAGACATTTGATCAAAGAAGATGTACGGATGGCAAATAAGCACATGAAAAGATGCTCAACATCATTTGTCACTAAGAAAATGCAAATTAAAACTACGGTGAGAACCGGTCATAATGGCCATCATTAAAAAATTTGGAAACAATAAATGCTGGAGAGAGTGTGGAGAAAAGGGAACACTCTTGCACTGCTGGTGGGAATGTAAATTGATACAGCCATTACGGAGAACAGTATGGAGGTTCCTTAAAAAACTACAAATAAAACTACCATATGACCCAGCAATCCCACTACTGGGCATATACCCTGAGAAAACCATAATTCAAAAAGAGTCATGTACCAAAATGTTCATTGCAGCTCTATTTACAATAGCCAGGACATGGAAGCAACCTAAGTGTCCATCATCGGATGAATGGATAAAGAAGATGTGGCACATATATACAATGGAATATTTCTCAGCCATAAAAAGAAACGAAATTGAGTTATTTGTAGTGAGGTGGATGGACCTAGAGTCTGTCATACAGAGTGAAGTAAGTCAGAAAGAGAAAAACAAATACTGTATGCTAACACATATATATGGAATTAAAAAAAAAAGTCATGAATAACCTAGGGCTAAGATGGGAATAAAGACACAGACCTACTAGAGAATGGACTTGAGGATATGGGGAGGGGGAAGGGTAAGCTGTGACAAAACGAAAGAGGCATGGACATATATACACTACCAAACGTAAAATAGATAGCTAGTGGGAAGCAGCCGCATAGCACAGGGAGATCAGCTCGGTGGTTTGTGACCACCTAGAGGGGTGGGATAAGGAGGGTGGGAGGGAGGGAGACGCAAGAGGGAAGAGATATGGGAACATATGTATATGTGTAACTGATTTCACTTTGTTATAAAGCAGAAACTAACACACCACTGTAAAGCAATTATACTCCAATAAAGATGTCAAAAATAAAAAAATAAAAAAATAAAAAAAACTACAGTGAGATACCCCTGCATGCCTACTCAAATGGCTAAAATAATAAAAGGTTGACCACACCAAGTATTGATGAGGAACTGATTGTCATACCCAGCTGGTGGGGATGTAAATGATACAGCCACTTTGTAAAGTAGTTTGGTAGTTTCTTCAAGTTAGACATATACCCACTGTTAAAGATTAATTAGTGACTGAGGAAAAAACACACATTCATTGGGTGGGAGAAATTCCTTAAGAGAGAAGAGATTTAGCAGATAAAGGGAAATTTATTTTCTCTTGATTCTGGAGGCTAGAAGTATGAGATCAAGGTGTCCACAGAGTTGGTTTCTTCTGGGGTCTCTCTCCTTGGCTTGTAGATGGCTGTCTTCTCCTTGTGTCCTCACATGGTCTGGCCTCTATGTGTATCTGTGTCCTAATCTCCTCTTCTTATAAAGACACCAGTCATATTGGATTAGGACCCACTCCAATCACCTCATTTCAACTTAATTACCACTTTCAAGATTCTACTGCCAAATGCAGTCTCATCTGAGCCACTAGGAGTTGAACTTCAACATATGAATTTTGTGGGGGGGGACACAATTCAGTCCATAACGTGGTGTATATGATAAAGCAACAGTGTCTTGCAAGGCAAGGAAACTCATCTTAAAATCAAGCAGATAAAGATTCCAGCTTTTTTGCTCCTTCTTAGTCATGGACTATCGGCCAAGTCACTTAAGTTACTCATGGACCCTCCAGTTCCCTCATCTGAAAGTGGCAGGCACTGTAGGGCGCTTGCCTGGCAGCTGTCTTGTGGGAAAACAGAGAGTATGGTAGAGCCCTGTAATTAATGAGCAGTGCCAACCCTGGGAGCATCAACCATCAGACTTCCGCTTAGTGAGAAACACACAGCCATGATGACTGGCTCCATTTGCTGGTGCATCTGTGCCTCGCTTCCCAGAGCATCCTATGCAATGTAGCAATATGTGCATCTGCAGCATCTCTGTGAGGACTACATAAGATAGAGTACAGAAAATAAACATGCTTGGCACGTAATAGATTCCCAGTTAATGGCAGCTTTTCCTGTTATCAATGAGAAAGTCAGCCTTTGGACCTTTGGAGAAAGCACCCCCTGTTTTCTGAGAGCCCTGCTAATCCCTAAAATGGAACATTTCGATGCTGCTTCCAAATGTCCTTACAGCAGGATGGTTCTTTTTCTTCCCTAACTAGTAGCAGGTGTTTGGCTGTGTCCATTAAAAGCCATTCCGTGCTCCCCTGACAAACGAGTTTTTTATTTAGTGGTGTAGGATCAATAATGTGGTATCTCATGCGTACTATTAAAATGGAAAATGTCTGCTGGGCTGACAATCGTATTATCGATATGTACTGAGCAATAAATTATGTGAAACAAAATGGAGCAACCAGCCTTACAAAAGGCTTATCTGGGGCCCGGCTGGCTTTGTTACAGCCGCGGCCGTGGCTTCCCAGGGCTGCATTTGGAAAAACGCTCGATGCTGCCCGGGCAGCTTTCCATCTGAAGTGGCTGCTGGCTCTCTCGTCTCTTCGAAGTGAGTCAAGACCTGCTTGGAATAAGCTCTTTTCCTTCCCTTCTCAATTTGGCCCCGACTGAATATTTTCTCATCTGCCTGCACTGTCTGTCCCAACCCCAGACCCCTTGGCTAGGCTGACAATCCCCTTATCTCATGTTCCGTGCCCAGTGAGATGGCATTTTGGTCCCCTAGCCCTGTTTACATCAGGCATCCTGGACTCTGTTCTTTATTCTCACCTTCACACTCTTTATCCGCAACTTGGTCTGGTGCTCATCTGGCTCCTAACCTACAGGTTTTGTCTCCTATTTCTGGCCCCTGATGATTGATACAGTTTTTCCAGGTTCTTATTTGGATCCAGTTTGCGTTCACTTCTTGTCTGTTGATGGCTGATCTTTGAGTAATCATCCTACGTCTACCCATTGTCAGTCTTCCCCCAGTGAGAGCTGAGACATCTCAACCACACTAACCCCCTTTTTGGGATTTCTGTTTTAATCATTATTATTATTATTATTTAAAATTAAATTTATTTATTTATCTTTGGCTGTGTTGGGTCTTTGTTACTGCACGTGGGCTTTCTCTAGTTGCTGCGAGCAGGGGCTACTCTTTGTTGTGGTGCGCAGGCTTCTCATTGCGGTGGCTTCTCTTGTTGCAGAGCATGGGCTTTAGGCACGCAGGCTTCAGTAGTTGTGGCACTCGGCCTCAGTAGTTGTGGCGCACAGGCTTAGTTGCTCTGCGGCATGTGGGATCTTCCCAGACCAAGGCTCGAACCTGTGTCCCCTGCATTGGCAGGCTGATTCTTAACCACTGCGCCACCAGGGAAGTCCCAGTCATTATTATTAATTATTATTATCCATAGACCCTAGCCCTTGGATGCCATCACTCCTGGCTACTGAGTATCAAGTGTACTGAGACCTCAACTTCTCAGGAGGAAGTGAAGAGGCAGAAGCTTGGGGATCAGGCAGGTTAGAGGCTGGGAAACTACTCAAACTGACCTTCAGAGGAAGTGGGCAGAAGTCTGATGCACGATGCCCGTATGACTTGGTAAATGTGGGTCGATACGAGGTGGGGGAGAAGTTGACAGTTGAAGTAGAATGTTACGGCCCCAGCCTGCTTAGTGGAGATTTGGGATGGAGACCCTGTCAGTGGGAGGAACTGGGTATTACACATGAATCCAAGGCATCCCTTTAAGCCCAGATGCCATCCTCCAGGAAACCCCTTCCAATCTGAGTTGGCACTCAGAGTGAAGTCTGTTGCTATATTTGGCCTGAAGGGTTGGCTCTCAATCACGAAAGTCTGTGTATCGGTAACAGTGGCCAGGTGAAAGAGAATACCTGAGAGAGGAGGACTATTTGAAAGGGTACATTAAATATTACAATATAATTTTATGGTCGGAAACACAAAATGCCTGTTACTTACTTACTTTAATAGAGACTGTAGATAGTAAAGTTCTGCCAAAACATCTTGGATGGAGATATGGGAAGAGCAGAGATTCTTGAGGAAGAGGGAGCCACCTCTCTCCAGGGGCTGTAAGGGTATCTTACAGGCAAGATCATGTGTGTGAATTCCATGATTACTCAGAAGGGGGTGGATATACCAATGAGTGCTAGTGAACCCCCCATAGCCAATATTTCACGCTACCTTTGAATCTAAACCTCTGAATTTTCAACAGGAAAATGGAGGCGCAGAATAAAGGTTACATCCCCCGCTTCCCTTTGCATCTGTAAGCAGAAATATTGCATGGCAGATTCTAGGAACTTGCTTCAAGAGAAGCTGGCATTAGCTCTTGGCCCCTTCTTTCCTTCATCCCCACTTTCATCTTGCTGCTTGGCACAATGCCAAGCAATCTTGGACTTGCAGGATGAGGGCCATGTCCTAAACATGGCTGAATGTTGAACTGGAAGGATCCAGGGTCCTTTGGGACATTGTGGAGCTAAGCCTATAAATGGGTTTTCCCCATTGGACAGATTTACATGAGTAATCACAGCTACTATTATT
Source organism: Hyperoodon ampullatus (assembly GCF_949752795.1). NCBI lineage: Eukaryota > Metazoa > Chordata > Mammalia > Artiodactyla > Ziphiidae > Hyperoodon > Hyperoodon ampullatus. The sequence continues at coordinate 49,528,595 of NC_136927.1, read as the reverse complement.
TTAAAACCACTGTTATCTTGGGTTTTTCTGTGACTCATAGGTAAACCTAATTCCATCTAATAAAGGATTCAAATTAATTTGAGAAACCTTAGCCTAGGAGAAGGACTCCAACAATGTGCCATTGGACTTTTCCCTTGATCCTGCATTGTCACTGATTTATCTCAATGATGGCTCTGAAGAAAGAAGGGGTTTATATCAGGTTTTCAGGTGACATGAAGTTGGGATTCTTGCTAATGTGGTAGATGGTACCTGAAGATGGCCATCACTAATTCTTTCCCTCCCTAGAAGTGGTGATTCTGACATCAAGAGCTGGAGCCTAATTTTCCTCCTCCTGAGTCTGGGCTGGCCTCAGTGACTCATTTGATCAACAGAATGTATTGAAGTGACATTCTAGGATTTCTGACACTATGTCATCAGCAGCCTTGTGGCTTTTACCTGGGTCTTTTGGAATGTTTGTCCTTGGGACGTTCTTCTCTCTCAGAACCCAGCTGCCAGGCTGTAATAAGCCCAAGGTAAGTGACGAGGCCACACGTCGGTACCTTGGGCAACAGCCCCAGCTAAACTCCTAATCAACAGCTGGGCCCGTGAATGAGCTACCTTAGACATTCTTAGACATTGAACTTGGGTGACCTTTCAGATGACTGCACTCTCAGCTGCCATCCGCATGAGACACCCACTTGATCCCAGTCCATCTGCAGAACCACCAGATACAATGATCAGTTGCTATTTGAAGCCACTAAGTTTTAGGATGGTTTATTGCACGTCAATAGATAACCATAGCAGCCAATATGATCACAGAAGATGTAGTTTAGATTACAAGTCATCTCTGTTAATTGGATAAAAAAGAACAAGAGGAAATTTAAGGGGTAAATGTTGTGTCTTAAATACTGGTTCACTTGCTGCAGGGACCAACAGTAAAATCCTGGTTGATAGGAGTAGTTGATCTCACGTGTGACATCAGGGGGATGTGGATGCTGGGGAAGCTGGCACACAAACGGCCTTAATTCCCCCACTCTTATTGTTCCTTTAAGTCCTCTCCAAAGCCCTGTACCATGCTCTAGCCAAAGAGGAATGCCAGCATTCTCTGGATGGACGTAGTTCTGAAATGCTTGCCTCCATCTCTCAGAACCAGGGTCCTTCCTTTCAACTTTAAAATTAGGCTGCCTTGGCTAAACGCCTTTTTCAGGTCTCCCCTGTTTGGCAGGACTCCTATTTTGTGGTATAACTCAACCTGGACAGACAGGGTATGTACCTTATTTTTCCCAGCTAAAAATGAATGACTAGCTAATGTCTGTTGAACTGCTTGTCTCTGAAAGCTAACCCCCAGGTATGCACTTCTTGGGGTAATGCACCCCTCTAGACAGAAACTTTCACACTAGGTCAATGCTGTGCAAAGAATCTTGGTCAAATAGATATGGATACTCTGCTAACCCAGTCCACCTTCTGCAGGGTATAGCAACCAGAAGAATCTGAAAGAAATCCAGTACCAATAGGAATGATTCCAGTAAGGTGTCACCAGTATTCCCTGGCATTCATTACCCATAGCAGCCTTACTTATTTTTCTCCCTTCCCCTGCTCCTCTCTACCTCCACCCCGACCTCCAATAGCCAGGGATTCTGCCACAAAATTGGGCTTAATGTCTCCTATTCATTCCCTAAGCATTGAAAGGGATAATTGGAAGGTAATTGCATTACTGCACAGTTTGTAGTTAACCTACTATTTTGGCTCTTAACATGCATATCTTTGCTCCAGGAGTGCATTAAGGGTAATTATAGGCAATTCCCTGCCAGATCCAGAAAAGGGGTTTGCAATGAGCACAGGAAGCCACCAGGAAGGGAGAGTTAGTGTAGCTAAGCTTGAAGCATATCCAAGAAAGTAAATGAATTAAGGTCAACTTGACATGAACTTTGGTCAAGCAGAGCTGGGAAAATTAGTGTCAGATAAAAGTCCTTTCTTGAGCATTACTGCCTCCTAACAAAGCTCAGAGAAATTGTCATACACTTGTTTGTTCAACCAAAAGCTTGAGTTCCTTCTTTCTGCTGGGCTTTGAGTAGGGGGCAGGCAGTGTTGGGAAGGCTTTCTGGTGCTTGGCACGGACTGACATTTGTCAAGACACTGCCAAGATAGGTCTTTGGGTTCAGATGTGATGTGTTTTAACCTTCAGCAGCATTTAGAGAAATAAAACTCTCATCTCCAAGGAGAGTATTTAGGACAAGTCAGTTATCTTCTGTAATTGTGCACAAGCCCCTAGAAAAATGAACATTTATGTGCAATACTATTTCCTTCCATCGTAAATGCAAAATAACTGAGGAAATCTTGAGTATGGAAGCTAACTTCAAATATTGGAGCTGCAGCGAGCTTCCAGTCACCAGTCCCAACTCAATCTTAATTAGCACAGGATCTCAGGTCAAATTGCTTGACTGCCCCATGCCTCAGCTTCTTCACTTGTGTCATAAGTGAGCTGTACCTCCTCACTTCTGTCACTAGTGTTTTTTGGTCTGATGAGTCTGTATTTATCTTCATCCTGCTTAATATTAGGTCAAAAGGTCTTAAAAAATGTTATCCAGATATGGATATTGTTGAAACACTGTCTTACTGCTCTGTCTACCTGTGACTATTCAAAAAAAGAATCTGGCAACTTTTAATTTTCTGGCTGTCCGGACACGAATGAAGAACGGATATTTCTTTATAGACCAACAAGATTCACTTCTATTGCTTCCCATTCCTGTCATGGATCAAGCTAAGAGGGCTTTCCTTTTCTCATCCTCATTCCCCCCAAAGGATAGCAGGGCAGATTTTTGAGTGTCGAGTTTCAGTGACTGTATGGTTTTCTTTGTAGAAACAGCCCTGGTAGTTGCTCAAGGATTTCAGACAATATTGGTGAGGATTAATGATCCTGTAAACAGGTGTTTAAAATAAATAAAAGGATAAAAACAGGGGCTAGGGAGAAACTATAGTGGGTTAATAAATTAGGCGTTCAACTGTAAGTTCCTACAAGATTATTTTAGCAATTAGTGGCAAACATTTTGTCACAAACAAAATAAATCTGCAATCAGAAAATAATTTGCAATCAGCTTTGCAAGTAAAATAGCGTACTTTCGTGTCAGTCAAAAGTGTCGTGAGAATTACATGGTCAAGTCAAGAGTGATGCTTTCAGAAGGTAAATGGTTAGAAGTGATTATCCTGGCAATTAGTCAACTCTGAAGCATCAACTGGGGAGGCATTTCACAGAAAACGTTTGCTTTGGAAGAAGCTGTCCAACTGTCTGGAGACCAGAAGTACTTCAGTGTGGGGGAAGTTGATGGTCCCTTCCTGGAAATCAGCAACTGTGTTCTTATAGAATGCTCTGCCAGCCATGGAGGCGAATGTCACCCTCACCATGGACACGATCCCCAGCCACTCCACAAGAGTGGCTCTCGGTGGACCGGTAACAAGCTCCTCAGATATTTCCAAGGATCGTGGTCTTTGTGCACATTGAGATTTCTTTGGAAACCAAGATAAGGGGTGAAAATGGTTTCTATGGATGATCCGTCATTCAAGCAATTAGAGGTCCACCTAGGAGAGACCATTAATAGGCAAGTTATCAACATGTTGCCTAATCTTTACAGCTGACAGTAAAGCCTCAATTCAGTCGTAATGAGCAAATTTCAAGCAGTGACTTTCCTCCTTACTCTGGCAATAAAATGGGAGATGCAAATTAAGAAGGACAAACAGACTCTTAGTGTACTCACAGGGACTGCTAATCTTCCCACATAGGGAAAAGACTGTCCATATTTACAGACTTTGTGTACTAAAGTTAGGAAGATTCTACAGTGAGTTCTCAGTGTACCTCTGTCTCAGCTAACTGGTTGCTATGCATGCATTTTCCAGCATTTTCCCGCCTAATTTTTTTCTTAAATATTTGTAAAACTTGCCCAGGCTGCAAAGATCCAAGAAATAAAATAGAATTATCTTAATAAAGAAAAGGTTGGGATGTGTCATTCTGATTTAGAAAGCCCATTTCATGGTGTGTGTTGGAACAAGAAATAATTAATTTGAAAAGTCCTTGATCTCTGACTGCAGTTGCATTAATGATATTATAGTATTAAATATAATAGTATTTCACTTTCATTATCCTTGTGTTCATTCCGAACCCTTGTCTTCATGGTAAGAACTGTGTCTGTGGCTGGAGATGATTAAAGTATAAAAGATTGAAACTGAAAGGGGTAATTTTGTGAAGCTGACTATTTACTCTGGATCTTAGCTGCTTCTGAACTCAGATATCTCTTTGTCTCTCTCTGCCTTTTCATTTTGAAAGAGTTGGGCTAATTCATTTACATTATTCACCAGCTTGCTTGCTTTCACAGTTCTGAGTTTTTGTGTTCTACCCATAGTCAGATAAATCAGTGTTATGAACTGAATATTTCCTTCTCCCTCGAATTCATATGTTGAAATCCTAAACCTCAGTGTAATGGTATTTGGAGGCAGTGCCTTTGGGGGCTGATTAGGTCATGAGAGTGGCACTCTCATGAATGGGACCAGTGCCCTTAAGGAAGGGACCCCAGAGATCTCTCTCAGTCCACCATGTGAGGGTACAAGAAGTCGGCAGTCTGTAACCCAGAAGAGAGATCTCACCAGAATCTGGCCGGGCTAGCATCCTGATCTTGGAATTCCAGCCTCCAGAACTGTGAGAAATAACTTGCCTTTCTGTTGTTTATAAGCCACCCAGTCTATAGTACTTTATCATGGCAGCCTGGACTAAGCCAGTGGGTTTGTTAGTTGCTGGTGGGCTGCATTTCTTTACCCTGCCTACCTTTGCTGACATAAGGGAGGGTGGGACAGACCAGTGCCAACTGGAGAAGCCCACACCACTGTGGACTAGACCCATGACCATGGATGGGCACAGGTGTTGACTTCCCTGACCAGCTTTTCGTGTCCTGTGAACCTGTGGGGGAACTCTGCCTCCTATGCTATGGGACCACTCTTCCAGAAACTACTACGACCCTCTAATCACTCTCAGGTTTTCTTTCACGACAGGGGACACTTCTCTTGATACTACTGCTAGAGACACCACTCCAGACCTCTGGCCCATTTTTGGCACTTCCTTTCCACCCCTCACCCTCTTCTTGGACTGGGCCTCCTCACTGTCTTCTGGGGTTGCCATGTTTGTGATGTCCGTACAGGACATTCTGTATGTATAGCAAAGCCCTCATTTGTGGCTCTGATTCTGCTAGGTTTTTGTTGCTGTTTTTGAGTCTCATGGTTTTTCCTCATAAGCTTTTTGATTTTTAATTGTAAACTCATTTTTATTGAAATATGTATCTGTGATAATTCTTTGAGGGTGTATTCAGAGATTGCACATTTGCTTCGGTTTGCTCGGGGACATGTGCCAGTTGCTTGGAGGTGCTACCAACTCAGGACCACCTTAAACTAAATTCTCACACTGGGCTTCTTAAAAAAAATCAAGCAGTATAAACTCAGTCCCCAAACCCCTTTGAGTGCACACTTGTGGTTGAGAATTCTCAAGAGAGATGAAGAAATAATCCCCACCTCCCAACCACTACCTCCTTCCTTCTAAGGAAGACTTATATGGCAAGTTACCTCTTCATCTTCCCTTGCAAGGGGAGATTTCCTCTTGTTCTTGCTGCATTGAAAGTGTAGCCCCTAGAGAGCCAGGCATTGTATAAGAAAGGCTGATCTTACTATAATTAAGTGGCTGCCTTACTGAGACCAGCAGGTTGGCCCGGGGAATGCCATTCTCCTGGTGATGACGAAGACTCAGGAGGGCAAGGGGAAATATGTGAGGTCTCTTAAGGCCTAGGCTTGGAGTTGTGGCACTTCCACTTCTACCTCATTCTGTTGGCCAAAGCAAGCCACATGGTTGAACCCAAAGTCAAGGGGTAAGGAAATGGATGCTGCTACTTCAGTGAGGGGAAATGCAAAATCACATGGCAAAGGGTATGGATATAAAAAAGGAGGGTGAAGAATTGAGGCCAATAATACAAACTAGCCCAGGTAGATTTCTAACATGTTTAGAGGAGAAAAAGGAAAGGGAATCAAGTAGAGTGTTATGGATTGACTTGTAACCCCCCGGCAATTAATATGGTGAAGCCCTAATAGCCCTAATCCCCCATGTGGCTGTATACAGAGATAGGGCTTTTAAGAAGGGAATTAAGATGAAATGAACTCCTAAGAGTGGGGCCCTAATCCTGTAGAACTGGGGTCCTTATAAGAAGAGGAAGAGACACCAGAGAGCTCTTTCCCCACTCCCACATGTGTGCAGAGGAAAGGCCATGTAAGGACACCTGAGAAGCAGATGATCTGTAAGCAGAGAAGGGAGGCACCTTGATCTTGGACTTCCAACTTCCAGAATGTGGGAAAATAAGTTTCTGTTGCTTAAGCTCCCCCCGCATCTGTGGTATTTTGCTGTTCAGCCTGAGCAGAATAATACATAGAGGAAAAAGGAAAGGGGAGAGAGAAGAAAATATTTGTTGAGCATATACAGACAGACCTCGGAGGTATGAGTTCGGCTCCAGACCACTGCAATAAAGTGAATATCCCAATAAAGTGAGTTGCAAGAATTTTTTGGTTTTTCATTGTGTATAGAAGTTACGCTTACACTATACTGTAGTCTATTAAGTGTGCAATAGCATTATGTCTAAAAAAACGATATATACACCTTAATTAAAAAACACTTTATTGCTAAAAATGCTAACCATCACCTGAGCCTTCAGTGATTTGTAATCTTTTTGCAAATAGTAACATCAGAGATCACCATAATAAATATAATAATGACATTTTGAAATATTGCGAGAATTACCAAAATGTCACCCAAAGACATGAAATGAGCAAATGTCATTGGAAAAATGGTGCCGATAGACTTGCTTGACGCAGGGTCACCACCAACCTTCAATCTGTAAAAAAAAAAAAAAAAGCCATACCTGCAAAATGTAATAAAACAAGGTCTGCCTGTACCCTTTGCCAGAGACCACTCTGGGACCTTTTACTCATATTATTTTATCCTGTCTTTATAATCGACTTGTCAAATAGGTTTTTTCTTCTTTTTTGAGGGAAATAACCACAATTCGGAGGGTTAAAGAAACTTTCCCATGGCTACTTATTGATCATTGGCAGAACCAGAATTAAAACTGAAGTCTGTCTCACTCTGCAGCCCATGCCTGGGTTAGCAATATTTTCTGCAAAAGGGACAGAAAGTGATTATTCTAGGCTTGACAGGTCATACAATCTCTAGAGTAACTACTCAACTCTTGCCATTGTAGCATGGAAGCCTCCGTCGAGAATATGTAAACAAATAGGCATGGATGTATTCCAATAAAACATTATTGACAAAAACAGGCAGTGGGATGGTGTCACAGGCTGTAGTTTTGATGATCTCTGCTCTATAATATTCTCCTTTTATGGGGTTTGGCCTCTTCCTTGCAGGGAACTCGAGACAGAAAGTCAAGCGTGTGGGAAGGTATGGATGTGTGGGAGGGCATGATGTATTCAAGAGATGGAAAATAATTTGATGAGGCAGGAGCAGATGGTGTTAATTTGAGGTATGGGAATTGAGGAGTTGGAAAATGCTGAAAATGGAATTGGGGCCCAGGTCATATTTATCTGCTTGTTGAGCAAATCTCTACCATGTGGCTGGTTCTTTGCTGGGCTCTGGGAGCCCCCAGTAGAGGGGACGAGGACCAGACCTTGTCTTTGAAAGAGATGACAATTTGGAAGGGAGAGAGAGAGACATGGAGAAAAATGATATAAGAGGAAGAATGGGCAGAGAGTGGAAACACTGAGCTCCTAAGTCCTACATGGGACATTCAGTTGAAATCCCATGTGGAGGGTGCATCATCAGTGGTCCTCCCAAAGATCATATAGGTCCAAGGATTGCTGGTTGAGCAGAGAATCAGAATCAGTGAACTAGAAATGCCCCAGTATCTTGCTTAAGAATTTCCTAAATGTGGACATGGGCTTTTGGAGACTGAAGCTGGTATGCCTGTTTGAAGAGTTAATGCATTCCACTTGGAATGAAAAAACAACCATGTGGTGGCAAAGAATTTGTTCTCTTCTTTGGGTGGCAGCCACAGGATTCCTCGCCAATTAGTAGCATCTGGTCCTCATAGAAGATTCATCCCTGGTTGAGCTGGCAGGTACCTCTGGATGTGACACTCTGTGAAGTTCCTGATGGGCCATCTGTGATGTCTTTCCTTCCCAGATACCTCAGTCCTCTCTCTCCCCTCCTACCAGTCTGCCTTTCATTTGAAATATTTTTAAACACTTAGAACTGAGAGCAGGACTAGCTCTAGCTTTTTTTAGAGACTAGCGTGAGATGCCAAGTTGGTTTTTTCCAAATTTAATAAAAGGAAACAGTGTTGAGCACTTACTATATGTTGGGCCCTATATTCAACATTTTACTGAAAATTATTTTTACAAGCATCTTCTCATTTAAGTCTCAAAACAACTGTGGGAGTATTATTATAAGGACGATTATTATTCCAATTCACAAATGAGGAACCCAAATCTAAGAAAGGCTACTTCCCTTGACCAGTGTCACACGGACTCTGAGTGCTGAACCCAGGATTCTGACCCGGTTGTCTGACTGTAACATCTAACATATTGCAGGATCTAAAATTCATGTCATATAGAAGTAAGTGTTTAAAAGGTGATGTCTCAGAGAGGGGAAAATTTAGTTTTCTCCTTCTGGGTAAAATTAGGGCCCCATTATTCTGAGGAGTCCCTTCCTGATAAACATTTTCATAATAATATACATAGCAATAATATTTACATTTGTCAATCATTTTTTAAGATGCTCTTGCAGATATGCTAGGACATTAAGAGACTGTGCTTTGCTCAAGGATCTCCGCATATAGTTTTTCGCAGACTCACACTCTAGTTTCCCTCTTTAAGCAGGGCAGGGCTGTCTCCTGGACTCTTGCATACTCGCTGTTCTCAGATATCCTGGCCCTCCACTTCCCTTCTATATAAACCCAATTAGCCAGCCTGTTTTCCAAATGGACTCTGCTGAGACGGGAGGAAGGGAATGAGGGTCAGCTTGCAATTCAGAAGCATCATCTTCATTCATTGGGAAAGAAAAGGCTGGGGTCTTAATGGAAAATAAAGAATTCTACAGATGAATCCTTCAGTTTCCTGTCAAAGGCCCAGATTGAGAAATTTAGAGCTACTCAGCTTGTGGTCTTTTATTTTAAGTAACAGTGGGATAAAACAGGCCAAGGTAGCAGCCGAGGACTCCACTTATCTTCCTAAATTGATGATACATCTGGCTACTTCACCCCCTTTCAATTTCAAATGCAATTTGTCCAAAGCCTCCAATTTAAATCACATAGATCTGCTCTAAATGAAATAACAGGCTTCCCATGAAAAGACAAAGGCTCTGCTTGTGCACGTGTGTGTGTGTGTGTGTGTGTGTGTGTGTGTGTGTGTGTATGATGGTGGTAGCAATGGATTGGGGATGATGAGAAGAGATGCATTCCAACTGATGATTGAATTTAAAGCTCTTTCATTTCTACCAGGGATGTGGGATTTAATGAAATGATGAGCAGTCCTGCTGGGCCTGGCCTGCCATGATTTCAGTCAGAGGCAGAGACGTGGGTAAGCCAGGTCTCTGAAAGCTGAGCAATCCTGGGCAGACCTCAGCTGCCCTCCCTCCATCCCAGCCTGAGGCCCCATCCCAGGACCCGTCATGCATCTCCTGAGCCATAACCTTGGCTTGTGAGCTGGTTCCTGCACGCAGAATCACCCTCTCCACCCCACTTCCAAACATCTTCCAACAGGATTTTTCCAACCCACAAATCTGCTTTGCTTACTCCCCTGCTCAGAAACGTTCATGGGCTGCCCACTGCCACTGATTGCCATCAAGACTCTTCAGTTTAACATTTAAACCCCTTCAAAGTCCATCCACGACCAAAATGCGTCCTCTTCCCCACTCCCCATGGGTTCCTCACTCTTCCAGGATGTGGCTGTCATGCTCCCCAGCATGCTCTTTGCTCTCTCACCTCTGACCTTTGTCCACCATGTTTTCACTGCTCGAACTGTTTCATTTCATCCTCCTCCCACCCACTCATACTTAACAGAAATAATGCTCTGTGCTGGAATGGCAAAGCATAATCTTGTTAAGGGTTGGAAGGATTCTTTGAAGTTGGGAGATTTAATTTTCTGGAAATGCTATTTTCTCATTTCTAAGACTCTTCTGCAATTTCCTGCCCAAACATTGCTTCCCCCTGGAAACTTCTAACCCTCCTGGCAAGTTATAGGTGCACAATAAATGCACAGTAAGTTAAAGCATGAATAAATCTGGGGAGTCTAAGGGAATATGGTCTTTTTGTTTTATTTGGTCATGGCTATAGAGTCACAATCTCTTAGGGTTTTTTTTTTTCTTTTTTTTCAGAGCTAGAGATGAACTAGTCCAACCGCAGACTGAGAAAGATGTTAGGTGACTTGGCCAAAGTTACATGGCAAGTTAGTGCTGGAATTAGGTCTACAACACAGCATTCCTGAGTCCCAAGCTTTTTCTTTTCTGACATGTAGCTTTGTTACCGAACTCAGTTTGAGCTGCTCTTTGCTCAAGAATCCAATACTAAGAGACAAGTGCTAGGTAAAAGGAAAGATAGCTTTATTGAGGAAGCTGGAAATCCTGGGGAGAAGGTGGACTCATATCCCCAAGAACTAACAACCCCCTCCCCAGGTTTTGTTCGGAAATTATATATGGAAAAGAGGAAGGGGCTACATGTTGAGGAGAGGGTTGCAGGGTACATGATCAGCTCTGATGAGTTAGTGGTGAGGCAACTAGGAGTCAACATCATCAACCTTCTGGTTTCAACCAGTCTGGGGTCTATGTGCTTGTGGGCAGCATACATTTACCTTATTCCACCAGGTGGGGGTTTCAGTATCTGCAAAACAGCTCAGATGACATGGCTCAGAATATTATCTATAGCCCTTCAGGAGGAACCAAAGATCCTGGACTTTGTTTAATGGCTAAACTATTATTATTTTGTCATTTGATTATTTTCCTTTGTTTCTGCATTTTCTCACTTCTCTGATTCAATTTATTCCTTGGACCTTGGGGAAGGCCTAGGAGGCTAAAGCTTTTCTACACACAAGAGGCAGGTGGAGGATGGGGGTGGGATGCGGTAGGGGGTTTGTCCCAGGAAGGCCCCATAGCGTCCTGCTCAGTTACAGCCTCTGTCATTACATTTGTTTTTCTCTTTGTATCTGTCACATCTATGGGGCCATTTCAGGTGGCAAAGACTGGCCACATGCTGATTCCTCTCTCCCCACCATTATCCTTCATAAGATACGGCCTTAACTGATGAGTTCCCTCATGCCACCAGACCCTGACTGTGACAATTATGGGTGGGAACTCAAAGTGAGAAAGACACAGTCTGGCCCCCAAAGGAGCTCCAGCCAGACTGGAGGCATGAAGAGAAAATAAGAGGAACACAGAACAGGAAGCAGCTGATGGTAGTGTGGGTGGAGGTGAGAGGTTTGGAGTGGTCCTCTCTGAGGAGGGGGCATTTGAATTGAATCTGGGAGGTAAACAGGACTTTTCAAGAGGAGGGTGGAGGCGAGGAGAGTGATCCCCAATGAGAGACGGTCATGTGTTAAGGCCCAGTGGCATGAAAGGTCATGGAGTGTTTGGGAAGGAGGGCCACGTGCCTGGGGAAGGGAGGACTGGAAAGGGGTGGTAGAGGGGACCCAAGAGAGTCAGTGGGGCCAGCTTACCAAGGGTCACATGTGCTAAGCTAAGGAGATGGTGCTGCATCCTGTGTGCATGTGGGCTGTATTAGTCTGCTCAGGCTGTCATAGCAAAGTCCACAAACTGGGTGGCTTAAACAGCAGAAGTTTATTTTCTTTCAGTTCTGGAATTCTAGAAGTCCAAGATCAGGTTGTCGGTAGGGTTGGTTTCTTCTGAGACCTCTCTCCTTGGCTTGCAGATGGCTGTTTTCTCCCTGTGTCTTCACATCAGCTTCCCTCTGTATGTCGGGGTCTTAATCTCCTCTTCCTATAAGGATACCTGTCCTATTGGATTAAGGCCCACATAATGACCTAATTTTAACGTAATCACACTTTAAAGACCCTGTCTCCAGATACTGTTACATTCTGAGATACTGAGGGTCAAGATTTTAACCTATGAATTTTGGGTGGGGGGTGGCACACAACTCAGCCCATAGTAGGGAACAAACGGAGGTTTTATAAGGATTCATTTGGAACACTCAACTCTCATTTTCTTGGTCTGTGGTGTGTTCTAAATGGCATTAATCCTTCCTCTGAAGGGCCTCTAAATATAGATGCCATCTGCTGCTGTGCAATATGTTATCACTGATCCCCCACTTAGCAGTGGCATCTTTACAGGCAAGAAAGAGAGGCTGCATAAACCCGAGGGGAGACACGCCCCCCCCCCCGCGTGGGTCTTAGCCAATGAGGAGCCAGAGAAAATCCCGCGGGCGGGTCTGACTCCAGAGCCTCCAAGATGATGGAAGGATGCCAGGGTCCCAAGATTCTTTGAGTCTTGAATAGTCAGGCACTTACGTAATGCTCATTGGCTCAGCAAGAGGGGCTCTCCTCACCTTTCCTGCAAGTGCCGAGCCTGAGCATGAAACGGTGACGGAAATTTTTGCTCATTAAGAAAAGTGTTCCTTCTTACGGAGCGAAGCGGCACCTGCCAGCCCTGGTTGATGGCATCTCCGCATTGATTAAGGGCAACACGCATCACGTGGACGTGCGCCTTGCCCTCCGACGTGGTTTGCTCAGATGACATCTTTCTGGAGCCCTCCCCGCCCCCTCTTCACCCCTGCTGGCGGGATTACACCTGCATTCTTGCTATGAAGGACAATTTGGCCCTCCCATTAATTACTTCTAAAGTTCTAGATTTCAATTAGGGAGTTAATTACTTTTTGCCATATTGCCCCCATTAAAGACATTTTCATTATTAAGTCGATTTGTTAGAATTGAAGAGCCTTGCCAAGACGGAAGAATTATTGTCCAAGGAACCTCCCGTCCTTACTCGTGTCTTCCTGCTTTGAGGTGACAGAGTGGAAAGCTTTATTTTAGATTTTTTACGTCCATGTAGCAAATACTTGTGAACCACTTACTTTGTGCTCAGTACTGTGCAGGGCTACGGAGGATGCAAAAGTAGATGCAAAGACATGTGACATGTCTTCAACGGCATCAAGATCTCGCAGAGAAAAAATAATTTAGATATAATTTAATTATTAAATTAAATCATTATTAAATAATTAAATATAATTATTAAATAATTTAAATAGTCTGTGGAAGTACTATAGGATGGGCACACACAAAATATTATTGGAACATGGAAGAGGGAGGGGGCGATTAATTTGGGAAGACTTTGCAGAGGACATGAAATTTTACACAGAGCTGTAGGATGCATAGGTGTTCACCAGATAAGAGGGAAAGGGTGTTAGTTTCTTAGGAGTGTCATAACAAAGTGCCACAGACTAAATGGCTTAAACAACAGAAATGAAGTTTGTAGTAGCTCTGGAGGGTAGAAGCTGGAGATCAAGCATGTCCTCAGGGTCCTGCTCCCTCTGAAGGCTCTAGGGCAGGGGCTGCCCCAGGCTTCTCTCCTAGCTTCTGGTAGTTCTTGGCTTGTGGTAAGCATAATTCTGATCTTCACATGGTGTTCTTCCTGTTTTTCCACATCATCTTCCCTTAATTTATGTCAGTCTCTGGGTCCAAATTTCCCCTTTTTCTAAGGACACAAGTCATGTTGGATTACAGTCCATCCTAACGACCTTATTTTAACTTGATTACTTCTGTAAAGACCCCATTTCCAAACTCAGTCACATTCCAAGGTATGGGAGTTAGGGCTTCAACATACGAATTTTTTAGGGGACACAATTCAACCCATAACAGTGTTCAGGGCTACACAAAGGCATGAGGTTCTGAAAGGATCAGCCTATTTGGGGAACAGAGAGACATGATGTAGCTGAATCATAGGTGACTTTAGGCTGGTCACATGTGGGATTTCTCTAAAGGAACATTCAAGGCTGTTAAGTGAGTCCTTACAATTTTTAAAATAATTATTACTTGTTATTTCCAGCCTTTATTTGTATATTCACATCCATACATGGTTTTGCACACACATAAATGCATTCGTTAAAATACCTCTTCCCCCCTTTTCTCACTCTTGGCTTCCCCCATGCAGGCTTATCAGTTCTTCCCTGCTCCACTTCCGCCTCCACCCCTGTACCTCTCCCACACCCCATGTTACTAACCCGTATACTGCTATTTATCTAATTCTATACAGATGTATAGACATGTTTCAGGTCATTGTTTACTTGACAAATAATCGTATCTTTTTATAAATGCTTTTCTGCATTACCCTCTAGGACCTTGTGGAAATCCTTCTAAATCATGCATTTTTAACAGGGGCAATATTGACCCCAAGGGGACAAAAATTGGTTCTTGGGGCATGAAAAAACTTAAGTATTACGATGGTCTATGGCCCTCTAAAGCTCAATTCTATTTGACAACATAAACAGATGTACAGTGTATCTGTGGTATTAAACTTCATGGGGTGGGTGATCCTGAGAAAACACTTGGGAAGCACTGCTCTAAAGCATCTGCTCTGACTCTCATCTTCTCTTTTAAATGATGCGCTCTACTCCATGGTGTGGATGGACCACCATTTATTCAACTTTTATTCCATTTGTGACCATTCATTCTGTTTCCAGATTTTTGCCATAGGAAGTAGGCTGCAGTTAACTGATTGTTGCTTTTATTTCTGGGGCAAATCTTCTCAGAGTGGGAGCCTTGGTCACAGGATATCTGATTTTTAATTTCATGGTAAATATTATCAGATTGCATTTCCCAAAGGTGGAAACATTTCCCCTCCAAGGAGACTCCTTTCCAGCTAGCAATTGATGCTGTAGCTGTTTCCAGTGTTTTCCACACTGACGAGTGTGAAGTGATATCTCATTGTGACTTTAATTTGCCGAGGATGTGAGCATCTTTTCATACACTTCTCAGCCACGTGGGTTTGCTCTTATGTGAATTGTCTATGAATGCATGGTTGACTCCATTTTAATTTTGTTGTGTTTATCTTTTCTTCTAAATTCCCAAGAGTTCTTTCTATATCATAGCTATTAACCTTTGTCTAGCATCTGTACTACAAATACTTTTTCCAGATCTATTATTTGTCTCAACTTTGTTTATGGTCCTTTTTGCACCCTAAAATTTAAGATTTTACATTGTTTGGTTCGTGTGTTTTTATTTTATTGTTTTTGGGTTTCTAATTTTAGTTAGGAAATTCACTTTGACTCTCAGATTTTACATGTGGTCACCGAGATTTGGTTTTACTTTTTTTGTTTTCAATACATTTAGAAGGTTGTGTTTTGTTTTTCTGTACAAGAGATCATAAGGGGTGTCTGTTTTCACTTTTTTATCCAGGTTGATAATGAGTTTGCCAACACATTTTATAAATAATCCATCCATTTTCCTTGAATTAAACTGCCATCCTTGTCATAAATGAATTTCTCACATACAAAGGCATCTATTTCTGGGTTCTCTACCATCTTCCACTGACTTATCCATTCCTTTGTCAAAACTAAATTGACTGATGATTCTTCAAGACATCTATACAATTCCAAAAACTAAAATACACACACAAACAAACAAACAAAAAACAAAAAACAACCCTTGTCAGGGTTCTATGCAGAATTGCATTAAAATTATATATTAAAGTTTGGGAACACTGACCATATCATATTTTTCCATTTGTTCAGAATTTGTTTTGTGCATTTTAATAATCATTTTTTGTTGTCCTCATGTGTGTTTTGTACCTTTCTTCGTGAGTATATTCGTAAATGTTTTATAGTTTTTGACACGACAGTGAAAGGAATATTGTGAGAATAAAGAAAATGTATTGGTTTTAGTTCATTTGTCTTGACTACAGTCACCTCTCTGGACAAGTGAGCGGATGGAGGAGTTCAGTGCAACTGGAACATTTTAGGATAATTTACACGAGTCGTGTCTGGGATTTCTCTTAACGAACACGAGATTATTAAGAAAGAGAGAGGTTACTCTTTTCTCTGTGTTTGTCACACCAGGGTGGTGATATTAGTCTGAGACAATTTAAGTTCCTTTAATGCATGCACTCATGGATGCACAGGCCTCGAGACCCTGGCCACTCAGGGTTGGGGGTCGGGTGGAACAGGGCTATGCCCCCTCCAACCCCCAACGCCCCAGGAGAGCCTTTGGCCTCCCGACCTTGTGGAGACCCCAGCTGCTGCCACTGCTGTCTGGTTGGGGTGACCTCTGGAGAAGCTGCCTTTGCCTTTCTCATGGTTGTTTTTACACTTTCTTGACCCTTCCCAACTTCCTGGAGGCTGGTTTAGGGCCAGCTGGCCTGTCAGAGTTAAGTAAATGGAAACCCCACCCATTCCCGAGGGGCTTGATTAGCTCGGGCTGCCACAACAAAGCACCACAGACTGGGCGGCTGAAACAGCACACACATCGATTTCCCCCAGTCCTGGAGGCTGGAAGTCCGAGATCCAGGTGTGGGCAGGCGCGGTTTCTCCTGAGGCCTGTCTCCTTGGCTTGCCGATGGCCGCCTTTTTGCTGTGTCCTCCCAGGGTCTTCCCTCTGTGTCCAAATTTCCTCTTCTTGTCAGGACACCAGTCACATTGGATTAGAGCCCACATTAATGGACTCATTTTAACTCAGTTACATCTTTAAAGTCTCTGTCTCCAAATTGTCACACTCTGAGACCCAGTGGGTTAGGGTTTCAACATGTGGATTCTGGGGTTACACAGTTCAGCCCATAACACCGAGGGCAGCTCGGTGAACAGAAAGAGAGTGAACAGAAAATCCCCAGGCTCAGGTTTTCGGGATGCCTGCTTCCTCTTCCTGCACTGGAGTCACTGAGGGGCAAATCCAAGGTAGCTAATTAATGAAAGGTAGAATTATGAGCTTCCTATTCAGGCCTGCAGTACTCCGCCGTGGACACCGGCTTGCGTTGGAAACCCTGAGATGTCTGGGCCCCTGCTGGGTCAACTTTGGCTTCAGCCACCAGTCTTCTCCTTGTCTGCCCTCAGCTTCCTTCACACCTGCGACCCCTCCCCACCGTCACCCATCGGTGATGTCTGCGGGGGATAACTCATGACCCTGATGGTCTGCGGGGCCTGGGGTGTTACTCCTGTTTCCTGAGATTACCTATGAAGGCCACAGATGAGAACACAAGGTGCTCGATTAGTGCCCCGAATTCTGAGTTCAGAGAAACATGCACCCTGGGGTGGCTGAAAGTTGCCAACTCAGCAGAACCAGCTGCACTCCCTCATCCTACTTCCAGTCACTGAAGAAGCTGTGTGAGGGCCATGAGGATGGAGCCTTTTGGGAGAAGAGGGTATCTGTGGGGCAAGAGCAATCACTCCCTGTGGGCAGGTGTCTCGAAAATCTTCTGGCCTTCTGTATGCCTTCCCATGTGGTTGGGGTGCTTGAAGAGCATTGTAGGTCTACATCAGAGGCTAGAAAGTGGCTCTTACCTGCCCAGGTGCTGGCCAGTAGAGCTGCCTGGTAGGCTGGGGCAGGGGAGAGAGGAAGTAAGGAAAGGAGTGGGTGGAGGGAGTGCTAGAGGTGGGGTGGGGAACACAGAAGGCAGCCCTATCTGTGGCCTGGCAGTCGCAAGCTCCCGCATGGTCAAGTGGACATTCACACTTAAGCCGTCATGGTGCTCCTTAAGGGAACCCCAGCAGCAAGAGGCTGGGTGGTGGCCCATATGAAAGAACAGAACCGCACCCCCTCCAACCCCTGAGTGTCCAGTCAGCCAGCACTGACGTGGGAGAGAAAGGGGAGTTTAGCCTCAAATACAAGGGTAACGTTGTAGAACAAATAGGGCTACTTTAGCAACAGGAACAAGGTTGTTTCATTCAATGGAGCTGAATCAGAAATGATGAAACTGAATTACATCTTGTTAAAAGAGCAGCCTACAGCCCAGGAGGGAGGGAGGCTTCACAGAAGCGTTGTAGCACTAATGAGAAAAAATAAAATCCATTTTATGTTTATATGCTAATGAGTTGAGGCCCTCACTTAACTGGCTATTACTGGCTATTAACTGAGAAAAAAGTCAGATGATGATACCTATTGGGGATTTTTGTTTGGTAGTATAGGATTCAAAACGGCCAAAAGTTTGTAAAACAGGGAGAAACAATGCTGCAGTGATAGAGGGACAGGTGATGGCATCCATAATTTGTGGCAAGATTTATGCTGTATTCCCATAGGGGAAATAAAGTAGTGGGGACACACACACACACACACACACACACGAGTCTTAGAAGATCAGGCCTGAAACGTCTGTTGTGATCATCTAGCCCAGAGATAACGGATGCGTGGCGTGGGAGACATTTTTCACCTATCCCTACTCTCATGGCAAACATGGATAATCAATCATGGCACAGTTTCCTGCTAAGACTACCTGTTCTCTGATGTAGAAAAAGGACAGCCCACTGCAGCAATCAACAAGGGCTTCCTGGAAAAAGTGAGATTTAAGCTGATTCTTGAATGATGTGTAGGGTTTAGAGAAGTGACCCCTAAACTTTGGTGGACCAAGGAGGCCATGGAAAACTTACTAAGACAAGATCCTGGAGTCCATCCCATGAGACTGATTCAGTCTGTGTTAGAGACAGCCCAAGCATTTTCATTTTTCAAGTTCCTCAGGTGAATCAGATACTTGAAGAATGAAAATACTGGGGTGGGGGGAGCCGGCATGAGCAATGAAAGGAGATTGGCAGAAGGTTCCAGAGGGGAGGAAGAAGCAGGATTTCAAGTTATGGTTATTGGCTGCTCTAGAGGGGAAACAAAGGCAGAGATGAGCTGGAGGTCACGTGCTACTGGACCTGGGGGACATCACTGCAGACGAGAAGGGACCAGGGATACGGCTGCAGGGCCAGCAACTTACAGGTTGCCTCCTGGGCACTGGATTTCTGCCAGTTGAGGGGTGGGAGCAGCCCACTGTATTCACAAATCCTAACTGACGTGTGAGCCACACCTTCTGCTTCTGAAAAATGCTGTTTTAACAAAAAGCAGTCCATGCAGGATATTTTGATCATGGCTTGATATCCAACTCATTGTCACATCTAGGCTGATTACTTTACATATTAGAAAAAAGTCCTAGCCTTGCTCTGTCTGCTTTCCTTCCTGTCATTTAATAAAAAACAGGGAAGGTAATAATAACTTTTAAAACAAGAGTTCTCATTTACTTAGGACATACCTTGTTCAAGAGACAGTGCGGTCCTTTGCGAACCTGATTTTTAATCCTTATGCTGGCCCCCCAAGGAGGTGCTATTACTGCACCCACACCAACCATTGTGCAGAGGAGGAAACTGAGGCCCAGTGAGCTGTGTTTTGCACCTGAGAACGCTAGAATTCACATACCTGCCTGATTTATGATTTACCTTAACCCCTGCCTCCTGTCTTCCCAGATTTGGAAGATTGTCCAGGGGTCCCCTTGGCCTGTAGAGTTATGGTGTCATATTTAAACAGTTGGGCGTGGCAGCATCTGATGCATTTGGATATTGGGGTGATGATCTTCTTAGAATACCCCCTGGGAACTTCCAGAATTATTTTGGAAAGACTGTGAGGGGGTAACGTATGGGATTCCAAGTTAGCCAGTGGAGATGAAGAGTGGCGGTAGTTTGGTGTTCATATGAAAGTGACGTCATTGCACTCAAAGGTTGGGGAAACCAGAGATGGTTCTGGGACCGAGGGATGACTTAGGAGGTAAACTGGAGAGTGTGGGCTCCAGTCCAACTACCCTGGACTCCTGTCCTGCCATCTATTCACCCTGTGACTTTGGATGAGAAATGCCACTCCCTGAAATTTGGCTCAGTTGTAGGTGGGACTAAGGATCCCTGCTTCTTCGGAATCCTGCAAAGATGAGTGTCTCATAAATGGTCAGCACCTGGCCTGGTGCCTGTGCAGGGAAGCCTGAAATACAGATGGGCTTCTTGCTTCCAACAGGGCCAGTGACAGACAGGGAGGGAATCTCTGGTTCCTATTTGCAGTAGGGAGGGGGAGGGAGAGGGGGAGAAGAGGGGAGGGGGAGGAGGGGGAGGAGGGGGGGCGAGGGAGATTGAAATAGAGAGATGCTCCTGTTTAGGGCATCTCCCAGGAAGAAGGATTTGTAGTTATCTGCCTCCCGGCTGCCCTTTGGGGCTGCTGCCCACAGATCTGCTGAACTAGAGCAAACAAACTCCAACCGGGAGTGACAGTGCTGGTCCACAGCAGCAGATATCACAGAGGAAAGGGGTGCCCCACACTCTCTGCTACATCTTCCCCTCCATCCCTCCCTGCAACAAGAGCAGCCAGGAAAAAAGACAAGTAGACAAAAGTAAAACAAGGGTGCACTAGCACTAGCTTACCGGAATTGGAGGAGACACTAGAAAATTCTACATGCTGCTGGGTCTTCTGTGCAAACACCTCGTTGTTCTACAGGGTTTCATGTGATTCTCTGTGCTTGTGCCTCCCTTCCCCCAAGCTTCCCACCCTTACTGAATGTTTGCAGGTGTGGTGCTGGGCTCTCAGCTGTTTCTGCCTTCAGGGATCTCAGTCTCCTGGGAGAGACGCATAAAGCAGATGGCAGCTCAGCGTGACTGAGCCAGGATAGAGGAAATGCATATGGCTTGGGTGCTAATCAGGGGAGGCTTCCTGGAGGAGCTACTCTTTTTCTTACAAGTCTGAGAAAATGAGTAAGAGCAAGGCTGATGGAGGAGACTTTCCAGGCAGAAGTCACAGCAGGAGTAAAGGAGGGTGGATGTGCTGAGCAAATAGGGAGGCCAAGTGTGAAGGGTGGGGTGACGGTGTGGGACAAAGATGAGGCTGGAGAGAAAATTCAGGGTCCAGGTCATGGAGAATTTGGAATTTTTCCCGGAGCCCATCCTGGAGCTGGTGATGGATTTAAGCTGGAAGCGGGATGATCGTGTTGGTCTTTTAGAAAGTGATCCATGGCAATGACGGATGGAGAACTCTGCGAGGCAGAAACCAGTTAGCAGTTTTTTACAGGAGCCTGGCCCCAAAGATGGTGGGGCATTGCTGGGGACAGGGGTCTGGGGAAAGCTGACAAGTTCAGGTGGAAACATGTTGAATCTAAGGGTGCCTGGGGGTATGGGTATCTGGGTTTGCAGCTTGGCAGAGCTCTAGGGACTGGGAGTGTGGAGTAGCAAGTTGTCAGCAGGGTTGGGGGAAGAGGGAGTGTGTGGAGTGAGAAGAGAGGGGCTGGGGAGGGGGTCCGGGGAGCAGGGCATTTGGGGTTGTGGGGGGAAGAGGGATGGAGGGAAAGAGAGATGGAAGCCAGGGGAGAGTGTCATGTTCCAGCAGCCAAAGGAGGAGGGGTTAAGAGCGGGAGAGATGGTCATCACTGCCTGCGGGTTTTAGAAAGATGAGGATGCAGAACCATTTATGGGATTTAGCAGTGAATGGCCACGGGTGACTTGACAAGGGTGGTTTCAGTGACGTGGAGGGAGGCAGACTTCGGTGGGTCATGGAGTAACTAGAAAGCTGGGAAACGGAGGCACTGTAGATGGAAGCAGATGTGGCTCAGAAGGGAGAGGTATAGGAGGACATGCCATTGAGGGGGAATCTGTAGGACGGGAGAGACTATGGATGCTTGTAAATCAAGGAGGATGAGCCATAGGAAGAGGGCGAAAACCCCAGAGAGAAGGAAGCAGCGGGTGGAGCAAGACAGCTCTTGGGAATCTGGGGTGGATCCTCTAGTGAGGTGAGGGCGTGGGTGGTGTGTGTGCAGCTCAGAGGGGCTTTGACAGTCCTGATGTACCGGCCCTCCCTCCCTCCCCCCTCCCTGCCATTTCCCCCTTCCTTGAGGCACACCGACACTAGGCTGGGTGCTCAGATCGATTGGCTGGGGACTGGCTGGGCTCTGCAGAAGAGGCTGGACAGAAGCTCTTGTGTCACGTAGTGACAGAGGTGTGGAAGGGGGAGGGCAGGGGTGGCTGGGGCAGGTGTGGAGATCACTGAGGACGGCTGTAAGCTGGACGTGAGTCTCAATGGCGGGAGGTTCCAAGCAGCAGCTGGCGTGCCAGCTCTCCAGGCATCATCGAAGGGTTTACGAGGACCTTGTCTACTTGTGGAAGGACTCCAGCCCAGTGCTGAGAGTGGGAGCAACATGCATCAGCCACCCCTCCCAGGAGGATACTGGGGAGAGCTGGGCAGGGTCTCAGGGTCCTGGCCAGGAAACCTGGAGTTTTGGGCAGGGCTCCAGCCTGCGAACTAGAACTGAAGTGCTAAGTGAGGTCCTTGACATAGAAGCCAGGCCCATGTACCAGGCCATGGGGAGGGGGTGGAGCCTAAGGGCGTGGAATGCCTGCTCCTGGCCTGCTGGGTGCCAGAGGCCAGCAGTGCAATGTGGGACTACCCTCCCACAGGAGATTGGCAGCAGGCATCACCAGAATGATCCTGGCAGGGGCGAGGTAGGGGAGGGACCAAGGAGTGACCCTAACACCTGCAGTGTGGACCGAGCCACCTCTCAGAAGGGCTATCAGGGGTTTTGGGGGAGACCCCCAAGATGAAACAAAAGATGCTCTGGCTCAGGTGAGACTTATGCTGTCCCGGACAAGGTAGGACAAACAGAACCTAGGGGACCCAGCAGACTTGGGTTGGAATCCTGGCTACCGTTACTAGCTGTGTGACCTTGGAAATTTCTTAACTTTTCAGAGCTCCTTCTCCTCTTCTGTAAAATGAGGGAGCAAATCTCTATAGCCAGAGTCACTGTGAGAAATAAGTGAGATGAAGTTTGGAAAGACCCAGTCATGATGAATGGCAGCTCACAGTGGGGTCTTCATAAATGATAATCCTCTCTCTTGCCTCCTGAGAGATGGTGTTGTGACCTTGTTAACCTAACACTTGTTAAGTAGAGAGCTCTGGGGTGTCGGATGATGAGGCTTGGTGCGATAAAGAACAGAGGGAATTGAAACAGAGAAGTTTATTACTTACAGGTCCTGGAGGAGGTACATGGCAGGCCGCAAGGGGCCCCATGGGGAAGTCAAGGCAGACTTGTGGGGTGCAGGCAGAGAGAGATACTGGATCTGGGTCACATACTGTTTTTAGAGTCCATCGGTGGAGTGCTTTGGGGTTTCTGGGCTAAGTCTGCTTTGTTCAATTCAATCCAAAAATAGCAGGGTTTTGGTAAGCTTCTTGTGGGTCTTATCTAAGGTGCTTACAAGGGGAAGGTCCAGGTACGTAGGGGAGAAGTCGGGCCGTTGGAGAAGTCATATCAGGAATGTACATTTACTTGTGACTCTGTGGGCTGTTATCTAGGGGATGTGCTTACTAACATAATAATAATATGTATTATGTACCATATATAATATAATAATAATATAATAAGGGGCTAATGTCAGTTTAAGGCCCCCGCAAGACATTTGGTTAAACAAAACGGATGCCGAGGCAGCAATACCATGGAGTAGCATAGCTAAACTCTTGAGATGGGGATTTGTGATGAGGATGGACAACACAGCTTTTTCTGGTACAGGCTCGCATGGACCAAAGTGAGGGTGTTTCATACATCACCTGTGAGTGTTGAGCACTGTAGTGGGTGAAAGATGACCAAATACTCTTTGAAGCTCTTCCCATTGAGAGAGGGGGTATATGGCACCTCCCCTTATATCTGGGAGGGCTCTGGGATTGCTTGAACAATAAAATATGGTAGAAGCAATGCTGTGCATTACCAGGCCTAGATCTTAAGAGGCCTGTGGCTTTATTCTTTATTCCTGGAATACTTAGAGCTGTCCTGGGCCACCATACTATGAGGAAACCTGAGCAGCCCCATGGAGAGGCCTAGGAGAAAAGGAACCAAGGTTCTCAGATGAATCCCAGCTGAGCTACCAGCCAACAACCAGCACCTGTATTATGGTCCAACTTGTAGGCAAGTGAGTGCACCATCTTGGAATTGGGTCCTCCAGCTCCTGTGGAGCTGCCCAAATTGAAGATTTGTGAGCAAACTTCATGATTGGTGTTTAAGCCGCTAAGTCTTGGGAACAATGTGTTATGAAGTCACAAGATAACGGGACCAAACACGCACCATGGCACCAACAGTTTCTGGTGCTAGAAACCAGGAAGATCATCGAAGAAATAAACATAACCCATGATAAAAGTCCATTGCAGGGACTTCCCTGGTGGCACAGTGGTTAAGAATCCACCTGCCAACGCAGGGGACGTGGTTCAATCCCTGGTCAGGGAAGATCCCACATGCCACGGAGCAACTAAGCCTGTGTGCCACAACTACTGAGCCCACGTGCCACAACTACTGAAGCCCGTGGGCCTAGAGCCCGTGCTCTGCAGCAAGAGAAGCCACCGCAATGAGAAGCCCAAGCGCCGCAACAAAGAGTAGCCCCCGCTCGCTGCAACTAGAGAAAACCTGCATGCCGCAACGAAGACCCAACGCAGCCAAAAATAAATAACTAAATTTATTTTTTTAAACATCCATTGCAAAGAAATATTGCTTATCCATCACAGTACAGCTATTTGACCATTTCCTTTTTTTTTTTTCTTTTTTTTGGCCACACCACATGCCATGCGGGATCTTAGTTCCCCAACCAGGGACTTAACCCATGCCCCCTGCAGCGAAGTGCATACTCTTAACCACTGGACCACCAGGAAAGTCCCTATTTGACCATTTCTAATAAGCTGGCTGTAGATACCCCCTCCACTTGTTGGCCAAGTCTGTTTCTTTGAGCTTTGTGGGAAATTGGTGCTATTAGGAAGAGCTTTACACTCCTCTCCGTCCCAGGCAGAGCCCACGGGCTCACTGCAGCATGGAGGGGAAAGAGTTGAGGGTCCAGAGAGAGTGAGCTGCCACCGGCACTTGGCTGAGGAGGGGGGAAGCCCCATCTGAGCCTCCTTCCCTGGGACCAGGTGGAAATCGTGCTCTCCTTATAATTAGAAGCACGAAGAACACCTTTGGGCCTCAGCATCCGCATAAAATCCTCCATAAGCACAGTGGAGCTGTTGAAAATGACAAAACAGATGGTGTGACAGAGACTGGAGTTACTCACCGGAGGGGTCATATTACCTCCGAGAACCATAAACAATGCAGCACCACTTCCCACCTTCCAAATTAGCTGGAAAAATAAAAGAGAATGGAGTGCTCCTGTTAGCAGTGGGCTCTCAAGGAGGTGGCTTCGGCGACGTGTCACCAGCAGCATCTCGTCCTTGCCTGTCTTGGGGAGCCCTGGCTGATGAGCTGAGGTGAATGTCATTAACACCACTTTGCCGAAAATGCTGCACACTTAGACTAATGCCTTATGGCATTTGCTGCTTTCCTGGGGGCTCCAAAGATGGAGAGAGAGAACTGAAATAGCAATTCAGCGCTGGTCGTCAAGGCAACAGGATTCTTCAGGATGCACCATGAGGTGTGTGCCTGGCACCGGGAGAAAAGACATTGCAGATGCAGATCCTACCCTCCATGAGCCTACATTCTTCTTGGAAAGACAAATGTGTGATTTGTGAATCTCTTAGGGCAGGCTTTCCCTACCTAGGACCTGGGGAGCGTGAGTACAGCGAGATATTAACTAGTGTTAATAAAAAGAGGGTCGTGTGGCCAAATAATTTTGCAAAGCACACTGGACAATGCAAGGTTAAAGACTTCTCCAAGTCTTTAAAAAGCTCATGTACATTGAGGTGTTTAAGAGGGAGAGATGGTCTGCTGTTTCCCTAAATTATCTGACCATGGAAGCTCTTGTTCACAGAGCATTTCAGGGGATTAATAAACCGTAGAATGGCTTTGGGGACACTTGATGAGGAAGTAATGCAAAGCAGTGTGTGATTAAGTTCTTAGAGTGTGTGCAACAGCTCGGGAGCACAAGAGGATTCAGAGCGGGGAAGCTGGTGCTGGCTGGGCAAGTGGGGAGGCTTCGTGGAGGAGCTGAGCTGAGTTTTGCAGATTCTAAGTGGGTGGTAAGGGCACAGAGTGGTGTCCCTGGGGGATGAGGATGGTCCTTCTCTTGGGACCCAGAGAGCCCTTGTGGGAGGAATAAACTTATGATTCCACAGGTCATATTACCACGAATTAGAGAAGGCAAACCTTTCACATACTATTTGTGGAATGACCTATCCTCTCCTATCTGCACAGACTAATGCCTTTGATAGCACATCCAGTTATCCTCCTCCTAGAAGCCTTCTCTGATGCTCTGGACTGAATTAACTCTTTTATACTCTGCTGTACTTCTTTTTTTTTGATACCCAGACTCAATTGCCACTGTCATCTATCCATCAATCCCTGATTCCTTTTGTTTTTTGGAATTTTTTTTTTATTGTGGCAAGATATAGCCAACATAAACATTTCCATTTTAACCATTTTTAAGTGTATAATTCAGTGGCATTAATGACATTCACAATGTTGTACAACCATCACAACTGTCTAGTTGCAAAGTTTTTCATTGCCCCAAATAGCAACTCTGTACCCTTAAAGCAATAACTCCCCATTCCTCCCTTCTCCCAGCCCTCGGTAGCTTCTCATCTACCTTCTGTCTCTATGAATCTGCCTCTTCTAGATTATTTCATATAAGAGTAATCATATGACATTTGTCCCTTTGTGTCTGACTTCTTTCATTTAGCAGAATCCTCAAGATTCATCCATGTTGTAGCAGGTGTCAGAATTTCATTCCTTTTTATGGCTGAATAATAGTCCATTGTACAGACAGACCACATTTTGTTTATCCATTCATCCATCGATGGCACTTTTGACTCTTGTGAATAATGCTGCCTCGAACATGGGTGTGCAAGGATCTGTCTGGTCCACTCTTGTGCATTGTCCCTACTTCTTCCTCAGCGGCGACTGGGCCAGATCGAAACCCATTTGTCTGTGTGCTGGATTTTCCTGCTGGAATGGGAACTTTTCCATCAACAAATATTTGTTGAGCATCTGCTGTGTGTTTGACACTCTGCAGGGCACCGGGGTTAGAGGGACATGGAAGCTGGAAGTCCTGCCCTTTGGGAACACGCTTAGAATTGTTCTACCTTCCTGACACGGGACTGCAGATGGATGTGGTGTGAGGTGACACTGGCTGGAAGATGATCAGAACTCTGACAGGGTTACAAAGCACGATGAAGTTTGGAGGGGGGCGGTCCCGGGTTGCGGATACACATGGAGCTCAGTACACTCACTCCAATGGAAGGGGACTTGTTACAATTTGAAAAAATTTGTGCCAAATGTTACTTTGAAAATGGAGGTGCCCTCTTTCTCTCTTGATTGGTCCAGAGTTCCCTCTGTCTCTTTCTTTCTCTTTCTCTCTCTCTCTGTCACTAACACACACACACACACACACACACACACACACACACACACACACACACACACTCTGGTCCTCTGAGTCCATAAAGAACTTAGATAGAGAAGATTATTGCACTTTGACAAAGGTGTTTCACAATCTTCTTCTCAGAGGCCCGGCTCTGCCTGAAGCCACTTACAGGGGTGGCGTGTCCCCCCAGGCTCTCTCGCCTGGGCGTTGATTGACAGGGAGGCCTTGCACACAGCTATGGCACTGCTGGGCAGGGCTGCTCTCTCAGGGGCAGCAGCATTGTGAACAGCAAATGATCACTTGATTGCCTCCTTATTAGGAGACAGTGTTAGAAAAACTGGGTCAAGCTGTGAGTCTTGGGCGAGTTGCATCTTTCAGCCTCAGGGTCCTCTTCTGTAAAATGGGAACAACAATGCCGACCCTGTCCACACATTTGCACAGTGCCTGTTAGCGCTGGGTCTCATTGCTGCCGTGGTTATTATAAGAGTTGCACTTATCCATGAAATGACAATACACTCCATGCTAAGCACTGAACCGATGTGGGGAAGGACGGAGAGGCGATCTCGGGAGCCCTCAGCCCTGACTGCGCGGGGTCTGACTTAAGCACGTGGGAGCCGCTGGCCCAGGGGCGGGAGCCTTTTTTTTTTTTTAATGTTTATTTTTTCAAAGAAAAACGGCAATAGCCAATTGGAAACCTACTTAGTCTTCAACTCCAATTTTGTTTTCTTTAAATTTAGAAGTGACTTACTGATTTACTATTTTAAACAAACCTCCCCTTCCCCCTTTAAATGTTTACCATCTACTGGTGCTGAATCCTTCCAAGGAGATTGCTCCAGTGTGTATTTCCAGGTCCTCGCTTTGCTCCTTTTACTAAAAAATGCAAAACACAATTCCATCGTGCATCTTAAGGGCTCCAATCGTCAAAAGGTAAAGTGCACAAAAGAGGTAAAGTGCACAAAAGGGTGTCAGGGCCCTGGGGTGCTGTAGGGATGCAGGGTGAGATCACCATTACATGATGACTATTCTCATAGTCCCACTCACTTCCTAGTGTCCAGGGGAGGATGGCGCACGGTCCCTGCACAGCACGGATGGGGTCACGCAATGCGAGGGCAGCATTTCAGAAGCATTGCTGAGTGGGACGACGCTGGGCAGATCCATCACATGACGGCTGATGTCATGGACAAGTGCTGATGGGAGCTGATAGGTTGTGATCTGCTCTATGTTGTGCCCTGAGGGCCAATATCCAGTGTAGATGCATCCTAAGAACTGGGCCCATATTTGCCCGTCACATCATGCCAGACAGTGGATCATTGGCCCAGATAATTGGCTCCCAGGGCTAGGCACTGCATGTGCACCTTCTCTCCGTACAAGGGCATCTTTGTGTGCCCCCATAGCTTGAAGATGCATGCCCCTCTCCATCCTGCCTCCCTTCACTATGATCCTGGGTCCTGAGTCATGTACAGATGCTTTTCTTTGGTTATAGAGAAAGGTGTGACGGCCGTGCTGGTCAGAGGAGCTTGGGGTGCATCTGCCAGCTGGGGCCAAAGTGAGGCTAACCCCGATCTGTCCTCTGCCCACCTCTCCAGCCTCTCAGGGACCCTCCTTTTGCCACCAGCACTCTGGTTTTACTGAATTTCCAGGAGCTCCCCACACTGCCATACTCTTCCGTGTATCAGTGCCTTTCCTGTCCTGTTCGCTGTGCCCCAAACACTGCTTTCCTCCATCTCCTTCATCATCTCCTTCATGATGCACACTCAGCTTACGTGATGCGCGTCTCAGAGACCCCATCCTGAGCCTCCCCCATCAGGCGAGGTTGACCACTGTCCCCACTGAACACCCCTTGGGTTCCCACCAAGCCTCATCTGTATAATGGGTTGGAATCTTTAATATCTTATTGCTGTGATCTGTTTACAGATGTGTCTCCCTTCCCCTCTGCTCCTCTCAAGCTGAGTTACACAATGGCAGGGACCTTGCCTCATCCATCCCGTGCCCCCGGATCCTAGCACTGAGCCTGGGACCTGGACACTTACCGAATGCTCACTCACTGATAAGCAAATGAAAGAAATGAATTAAGGCTGTGTGCTGAGCCGTATGCCCTGTCTTATATTTACCAACCCTCCTCTCCTCTGTTATTCCGTCCACTTCTGCTTGGTGAGGTAGAGGAGGGGTGACATCCTGAGAGCGGCATTGGTCAAGGAGAAGGATGCTCCATGGGAACGCACTGCTTCCCTTCCGTCTTGTCCACGGAGCTTAGCGGACAGGATAGATGCGCTTCCGTCTCCTGTGCCAGGTGGGCGTTGAGTCCCAGGGAGCAGGGCTCCACCTGCGGCTCCAGAGAATCTTCCTAACGTGTTTGTCTGCCTGGTGGGTCCTTGTCTGCTGAAGTTCCGCCCATGTCCTCAGCAGTTCTGCCTAGCGTTTGGCATCCACACGGCAAACAACAATTGGCCTCAATCCGTGAAGCCAATTGGCTGAGAACTGACCGCTCGCTGTGGGCTTGGGTTGGGTTTGGGGTCCCCGGGGCCAATCCGGAAGAAGGCGGGTAAGTCAAATGCTGATCTGCCTCCAGCTTGATTCTGAGGTTTGCAGAGGCATCCCAGGCACAGTCTTCAATCTGGATGAGAGACAACTCTTCTGGCTTAGAACTGGATTGAGCTCACCTGAGTGATGGTGAGATAGTTCCTGGGCGGGAGGTGTTTCTTGTGTCCTGTCTCGTTGAACTCTTACGGGAAACCTGTGAACTACAGGGAGGTCCCTTCCTATTTTACAGTCGAAGAAACGACAACGGAGATGAAAAGTGGAAGGACTGAGACCAGAACCAGATATTCTCACTGAAATTCCAGCTCGCTTTCTACCAGGCAGCATTTGTGTATGCTTTTTCTTTTTGAATTTTTTCCCCTAAATATATGGCAAACCTTAGTGACTTCTAGGCTGGGAAAAACCTATTGTTCCAACTGTCAACAGTGTCTTTCTTGCGTATTCAAAATGGCTCAGGTCTCAGGAGCTTGGGGGTAAAGATGAAGATGATTAACATGAATGCTCAAGCTAAGGTACCTTCTCTCCCTGACCCATGAAATCCCAGGTCCACAGCCTCTGACCTGCTCCCATCTCCATGTAACAGAGTCCCTGTGTCTAGGATGTGTCCCTCTGTTTCCTGCCATCTCACCCTTCCTTGTCTGCAGCCCACTGTGCACAGATTATCTAGGGAAGGGGCCTCTCCCACCTCTGCTGCTGTGCCTTCCATGAGAATCTGCTCTCACTGGCTCAGCTGTTCTTCACCGAAGCCCCCTCAAACCTACAGGATGCTGAAGCTACACTGAGTTCTTTCGACTCCATCCCAGTGCTGTGCCAGAGCTGACTTCTACTGGTTGTGAGAGCCTATTGTGCGTGTTTCTTCCCAATGACATCATGTTGGTAGCTTGAAATTGACCATGGTGGAAGTATTTACACCGTGGAAATTGGCAAATGCTACCTATGGAGGATCCCTCTCCCCCAGCCTGTAGTTAAAATTTACACATCACTGTCCCCTTCCTGCTGCACTTTTTGTCCTGGGCCTTGAAACAGCACTGGGCTGCCTGGAGTCCCGTGGAGCCTTCCACCAGACTTGCCCCTTCAGCTGCAGTGCTGTTTTAGCCCCTTGCCTCCTCTGCAAAGTTGGGCAGCCATGTCAATGCTTCCATCTTTCCTCTCTTGCTCAGGACCCATTCCTACAAATAACCCCGCA
Organism: Hyperoodon ampullatus; assembly: GCF_949752795.1. NCBI lineage: Eukaryota > Metazoa > Chordata > Mammalia > Artiodactyla > Ziphiidae > Hyperoodon > Hyperoodon ampullatus. Next base: position 49,497,602 of record NC_136927.1, on the reverse strand, counting down.
ACAATAAAAGCGTTTATCCTCCTGTCAAAATGCCCCCACCCAAAGTAAAACAAGCACACACACCAAGGAAACAAAACAATGGCCCTGGTGCATATATCCACTTAAATAGATGCATGGGGGAGGGGAGTTACTTTCCCAAATCTTAGCTCAGGCTTGGTCCTGACACCTAGTTAGATGTGTACATTAGAAATTTTGATTTCTCAAGAATCAATCAAGCAAAAGAGTCCAAGGCACTTTGTATGGAAGAGAAATGCACTGGGCCCTCAGTCTGGCATCTTGGCCTCCAGCTCTTACTCCTTTAGCTCACTGTGTGCTTTTACGGGTATTACTGATCCACAGTGTTCCTTGGATGTGTTAGAGTTGTTTAACTGCCAAAGCAACCCTTGAACTTCAATGGCTTATCTCACTATGTTGATTTCTCACTCGCACAGCTGTCCATGCAGTAGGATGGGGAAAGAGAGTAAGGACAGGGTCTAAAAGGTTTTTATGGGCCAGCCAGGAGGTGGCAGTCATCACTTTCTTTACTACTCTGTTGGCCAGAATTTGGTCCCATGGTCACATTGCCCAAGGAGAAAGGAGTTCATGAACACCCACATCTGTGCCGTGTTGGGGAAGTCCTTTCCCCTCTGGATACCAGGTTCTGTGTCTGAAACATGGAGGCCTTGATCTATGGGATCCGTGATGCTTCTTTTCTTCTAAGAGTTCTTGAGTCTCATATGTCATTATTGCCAAACTAAGTGAGCAGATTGGCTTGGCTTCTCTTTCTTGGCTTGGCACCCCAATATCTTTCACTGTGTGGTAGAGGCAGCCCTTCCCTGACGAGTCTGTTCAAAATGCTAATCAAAGTATTAGGGCCCTGTCATCATCTCTCTCGAAACAATGTCCAGACCCATCTCTCTCCTTCTAAGTCTTCTGAGAGACCAAATTTGAACTCATTTCATCAAGGCCAAATGTCAATCATAAGAAGAAATCTATATGAAATTTTAATTGCAAGATGTTCGGTGCAAATTTAATGAGTGAAGTAAGAGATCTGAGAATTCCCGCATTCTCGGTTCATGCATAATGTTGACTTAAATTGGCTCTCTGGAGGTGGAGGGAATTGCATTTTTAGAATTTACACACCGAGAGAGCAAATGGAGTGGACCCTGAAGGTTAAGGTCATAAATCAGAATCATTTAACTGGCTTTGAGTGATTGCCGTAGACTGTACTGGCAGGGAGAGCTGGCTGCAGCACCAGTGATGTCTCTGCCTCCAATTATTGAAATGCTCCTCAATATTCAAAAATCAGTGGTCATTAATCCCCTAAATAGTACCTGTCGGCCTTCTAAACAAATTTCCAACCTGCTAATGGAGATTGAAAGAAGCTGATGGGCAGTAGCTCAGAATTTAAACAAATGAGGGCGCAACTCTGACAGACTTGGAAGCATGTCTTTTTGGTACGTGGCGTCCATCCACTTTGGGGTAAAGATCCCAGTGGAAATGGCTCTTTGCAAAAGAGGGTGTATTCAAGGTAGTTTCTCCTAACCTTGTAATTTCTGGAGACGATGGCCTTGAAGTTTTATGTCTCCATCTCTGAAATTTTGCTGGGGACCGAATCAGATGATTTAAAAGCTTCAGTTCAATTGCTTTTACTCTACCCTGTTTACCCACAGTAATTGGAAAGTAAGTGCACAGTGCAGCGAAAGGCCATGGCATTTATTGGATAACATGGGAGCAAGCGTGGGGAGGAAATTGCAATTGGTGTGTCAGTCACTGGGGTAACACATTTGGGAAGAAATCGAGAAATGGAAATGAGCCTGAACTCGTGGGGACATGATACAGAAAAGTGATTTCATTACCACAGACACTTCAGTCTATGTTCATTTTCTCTCTGCCTTGTTTCTGGGTTGGATTCATAAATTATATATAAGGGTGACCAGACTTCTGGGTAAGGGCATCATGTTGACTAGAATAATAGGCACCACTCTGTAACTGTTGCATTTTAAATCTGGCAGAAAATGAGATTTGTGTGTGGGTGTGTGGGAGAGACGCTGTAGAGATCTGTCTCATGCCTGGTTTCACCTTGAAAAAATGGAGCCAAATAAGGGAGGCTGAAAATAAATGCTGTTTTCATGTGCAGTAGCTCAAAATAATGGCCCAGACTCTTTTAAGTCCAAATTTGTTAGTCATAGAGAGAAGAAATAAACATTTTAGCTGCAAAACCTTCCCCTCCCTGGCCCCCGTCTCCCTTAGTTGAGGCGACTAATGGGCAGAAATGAAGGAGGACTTGCCCCCTGGTTGATGGACAGACAACTAAAATCCAGGCCGGTTGCCACGAAAAAGAGCAGCAGCTAAAAACCATATTCTGCAGGGAGTGTGATTTGAAACACCCCACGCACAAAAGCAGTTTTGGCAGTATGTATGAAGAGTCTTAAAAAATGTCCTTATTCCCTAAACTCCTTTGGGATTGATTCTATTCCCCCTTAGCACAGATTTTCATTTCTAGTAACCGATTCCAAGGAAATAAGTTGACATATAAAGAGGTTCATGGAAGCCTTATTTTAACACATTTGATGCAAACTACCAGTCTGCTGGTGGGGGAATATTTAAGTAAGAGATGGAGCATCTGCTCATGGGCGATTAAGGACCCACTTGCAGTAGAGCTTCAGAGAACGGATGACAACACTGGGCAAATGCTTACAGAAAATGAAAAGAATGGGCTCCAAACACGTCCACCCAGGGTGTTCACACCTACACAGAAGATGCATAGCTGAACATCTAGAAGCAAATGGAGAAGAAGCAATGATTTCCTCTGGGGAATCAGTTTTTAATGTGCTGGTTGATGTAAAATTTTTTCCAGCAAGAGATATTTCCAACCCGATTTATACTATTCAATCATGAGAAGAAATCACATTGGAAAGTGAAAAATTTTGTTGATTAGCTAGAAAAACTATTTTCCCCCAATATTTTAAATTATGAAACTAATTTAGCAATAGAGTAGCATATATAAAAAGGGGACAATAGGAAAATAAGGAAATGACCCATAATCTCATCATCCTAAAGGAAAAAAAAAAAAAGAAAAGAAAACACCAAAGACAACTAACTGTTAAAAAATGATTTGGCTAAATAAGTGTTCTCCAGTGGAGTCTGGTGGAAGTTGTCTTCAAAATTGCTGCCGAAGTGATCTTCCTAAAATCTGCCGTGGGCTCCTCTTTGCCTACAGGATGGAGTCCAGAGTTGTTAGTGGCCATCCAGGACTTTGCCCCATTGTATTCCTCCCTGTTCCCCAAAACTGATCCTACCTTGCTCTTCTCCCCTTGTTCATGCTGCTCTGGCTATGAGGAATGCCTTACCTTGATCTTGCTCTCCTAATGAACTCCTCTTCCCTTGTCAGAGCCCAGCTCAAATATCCCCTCAGAGCCCAGCTCAAATATGCCTTCCTTTTCGATGCTTTCGCTCATCCCACCCCACCCCCACACCCTCCCCCAGGGAGGAGCGAGTGCTTTTCCCTTTGCTTTCCTGAAGCCCTCTTGTTTATTGTCCTATGCAATACTTATTCATGTTGCAGTGTATTTATCTGTCTAAATTTTCTCCTCCACTGGACTCTGGGGTCAAGGACTTAGGGACCATATCTGACTCTTCCCTGCGGCCCCAGCACATAGCACAACGCCTAGCCCATTGTAGGCACACACAAAAAAGGTTAATTTTATTTTTGTTGACGTTTTTTAAACCAGTCCAGACAATGCTCTTTCAGAGTACATTTTGTGAATGTTCTGATGGTAGAAGAAGGGCGTTGATTGCAGAAACTTTGGCAATATGGAAATATGAGGGAGGAAATGAAGGTCACCTGTGATTCCAGTACCCAGAAATCACCAGGCCAGTATGGTGCTCTGGTCCTGTGTCTGAGCACATGAACATACACATAGACATTCTTTTTTTTTTTTTTTGGTGGTATGCGGGCCTCTCACTGTTGTGGCCTCTCCCGTTGCGGAGCACAGGCTCCAGACGCGCAGGCTCAGCGGCCATGGCTCACGGGCCCAGCCGCTCCGCGGCACGTGGGATCTTCCCGGACGGGAGCACGAACCCGTGTCCCCTGCATCGGCAGGCGGACTCTCAACCACTGCGCCACCAGGGAAGCCCCACATAGACATTCTTGAAAACAAAATTCACAGAGTATTTACATTCTGCTTTCATTATATTGTATGCATGGACACAAATCATCTATAACAGGATATTTATGTACGTTAGCTTCACCAACCTCTGATTATTAGACATTTAGCTATTTTAGGCAATTTCTGATCTTTTATTTTCCCTCCCGCTTCCCTTCCTTCTTTATTCCTTTCACCAAAATCGGGTCTCCAGGCACAATGCTCTGTGTGACCTACACACAACTTCTATGCACATCTCTGATTATTTCAATAGCATAAATTCCCAGATGGGACTTTTTTTTTTTTTTTTTTTTGCGGTACACGGGCCTCTCACTGCCGTGGCCTCTCCCGTTGCGGAGCACAGGCACCGGACGCGCAGGCCCAGCGGCCATGGCTCACGGGTCCAGCCGCTCCGCGGCATGTGGGATCCTCCCGGACCGGGGCACGAACCCGCGTCCCCTGCATCGGCAGGCAGACTCTCAACCACTGCGCCACCAGGGAAGCCCTGTTTCCTCTTCTTGGACACCCTTTCCTGACCTTGTCTATGGCAGGACACTGCTCAGATGGCACCTCCTACAGGGAGCCTTCTCTGTTTTCCTCAAGGCAGAGTTAGTTACTTAACTCTGCCGTGTTCCCGCAACACTATGTCAAAATGGTTATAACAGCTCATATTGAGTGGCATTGCAACTTTTGTGAGCATGTCGGCCTTCTAACTCTGGGGACAACTTGGTTGACCTTTGTGATTCCAAGACCAAGTTCATAGCAGATCTAAGGGAAGAACTGAGCACTTTATTTCTGCCGGGTGATAATTCCTTATTATGAGTCCTGACATAAGTAAGACATAGCGACTGAATGCGATTTTCCTTAGAGGAAGCCACGATGACAATGGGGAAAGTAAAAGGAGGCATTTGCTGCCATCAGGCCATGAGCCGTGGAGCAAGCCTGTGATTATTTTCTTGCAGCAGCACAGGAAGCCTGTTACAATCTGAGAGGGGAGCCGAACACCTCGCTGGAAATAAAGGGGAGGCATGTGGCACATCCAGCAGACAGTGGCATGTCTCAGATTAGCCAGAGCCCCTGAGTTTTAGCAAGGGCCACCAGCCTCTGTGTATTCACCTTCTAAACTCTGCTACTTTCTCACTAATTTGCGAAATACATAGCAACATCTTCAGGTTCATAGATGGGATTGATTTGGCACTGACTTTCTACTTTTCAACTATATTCACAAAAACCATATTAGGTTGATGCTATTGCCTTTAGTAGTGATATTTTCCAATAAAAGTAGCACATTATCAGACAGATTTTTTTTCCTATGAAAGACATATTCTGAGACTCTGGAAAAGCACTACCTTTCTGGGAAAGAAGCAGGAAGAACAAAGGGGACAAAACCCCATTCCTCACGAGCCATGTCTCTTCCTACACTTCCAAAGGCCCTCTCAATACCCTGACACCATGACTCCACTTGCCTGGCCAGGGACCCGCCTGACTACCCCAGGAGCTCACAGGTTCCCAAGAAGAAAACAGAACTGGGGACTGAGGCTGCAATCCTTAGCTCCCAGAGCTAATGAGCCAAGGTGATGCCATCTGAAAGACAGGGGCCTTTGTGTTTCCTTCTCCTGAACTTCGTCTTTTTTTGGTATTGTGTCCACTTGACTCAGGCTATAAATCCTTATGGCTGGGGTAATCAGCCCCTTTATCTCTGGGGGTCTTAGGCATAGCCAACTTCTCTCCCATTTGTCTTCGAGTACAGTCATTCGTTGAATAACTACTTACTGAGCACTCACTGTATAAACAGTTGACTATTAAACATTAAAAATTCAGCAGTGAATAAGAGGCCCTTGACCTTAAGGGGAAGGAAGGAAAGATAGACTTTAAACCATTTACTAATACAATTAATTATTTGACTTCTGTGGGACACAGGGTACCTAGTTCAAGAGGCTAAGGGCAGTGGTTTGAGAGCACAGATGCTGGGGTCCAACTGCCCAGTATGGACTGAAGTTTCAATTCTTATCAGCTGTGTAACCCCTGGGAACATTCTGTGGCCTCTCGAAGACTCCATGTCTTCATCTGTGAAGGAGTTGGCAGCAATGACACCCAATTGATGGGACTGCACGGTACATTCACTTAGTAGGCGCTTATAAAGGTCAGCAATCATTAAAAGTCTGGGGGAGTCCGTTTGGACCTCAAACAGCATCTCCAAATAGAGGTGTTAGAGCCACTCCTGCAGGACCAGTGAGCAGGTGGCCCAAGAGTGGTTCTGGGACTCTGAGGCCATATCACCAGTCTTGGAGAACAGTGCTCTGTTGTTATGGGGTGTGCGCCTCTCATCCCCATGCTTAAACTTAAGTCATCTGAGGGATAACCTGGGATATCCCCATGTGGGGAGTGGGGTACTTGCCAGATGAGGAGACTGCCACCTGATGATCTGGCTGAGAGCTTATGCTGCTGCTTCAAGAACGGAGCAGCAGGGTGTGGGGAAACTTACTAAGAGGAAGTGGAAAGTGTAGTGAGGAGGAAAGGCTCAAGCTGGGGCAAGCTGCCTGTCCACCAGCTGCTGGGCAAGGGTCCGTGTTCCCCACGAGCTGAGTAGACTTGGGGAGGATAGCTGGGCTGGGGTCGTCTTGAAAGGACCTCAGGTAAGAGGACCACCTGCCTGGGCAAAGAGACCCCAGGGAAAAGAGCTACAAGAGTTGAGAGTCCTGCTAGGGTACAGGCTGAGGGGCTGGCAGGAAAGTGCCTGGCCCCCATCAGTGAAGGGTGAAATTGTATGCGTTCCTTATATATTTTGAATATTAACCCATTATCAGATATGGCTTTCAAATATTTTCTCCAATTGTGGAGGCTGCCTTTCACTCTGTTGACTGTTTTCTTTACCGTGTGGAAGCTTTTTAGTTTGATGCAATCCGTTTATCTATTTTTGCTTTTGTTGCCTGTGCTTCTGTTGTCATATCCAAACAATCATTGTCAAGATCAATGTCAAGAAGCTTTTTCCCTATGTTTTCTTGTAGTTGTACAGTTTCAGGTCTTACATTTAAGTCTTTCATCCATTTTGAGTTGATTTTTGTATTATCCAGCAATCCTATTTCTGGGTATATAGCCAAAGGAAATGAAATCTAGATCTTGAAGAGATATATGCACACCCATGTTCATTGCAGCATTATTCACAACAGCCAAGATATGGAAACAACTTAAATTTCTGATAAATGGACAAAGAAAATGTGACATATACACACACACACACAGTTGACCCTTGAACAGCTTGGGAGTTAGGTGCACTGACCCTCCATGTAGTTGGAAATTCATGTATAATTTATAGTTGGTCCTCTGTATCTGTGGTTCCATGTCTGTGGATTCAACCAACTGTGGATCGTGTAGCACTATAGTATTTACTATTGGAAAAAAGTCTGTGTAAAAGTGGACCTGCACGTTTCAAACCTGTGTTGTTCAAGGGTCAAATGTGTGTGTAGTGTATATATATATATATATACACTACACACACACACATATATACATATATACACATATATACATATATATGAATATTACATAATGGAATGATAGAATATTATTCAGCCTTAAAAAGGAAGGAAATCTTGCCATTTGTGACAATATGGGTGAACCTGGAGGACATGTGCTAAGTGAAATAAGCCAGAGAGATAAATATTGCATGACCTCACTTATGTGTGAAATTAAAAATAGTCAAACTCATAGAAGCAGCGAGTAGAATGGTGGCTGCCAGGGTGGGGAGGGGGAAATGGGAAGATGTTGGTCAAAGGGTACAAAGTTTAGTTATGGAAGATAAAGAAACTTTGGAAATCTAACATACAGCATGGGGACTATAGTTAACGACACTACATTATGTATTTGAAATTTGCTAAGATGGTAGATTTTAAGTGTTCTCATCATAAAAAAAAGAACAAAGAAAGAAAATGGTAACTATGTGAGGTGACAGACATGTTAATGAGCTTGATTGTGTGACCCTTTCATGATGTATACAAAATATCGTGATGTACACCTTAAATATATATGACCCCTATTGTCAGTTCTACCTCAAAAAAGCTGAAAAAATATTCAGAACAGTGCACTTAACATGACCAGAAAAGAATCATTGCTCACATCTCCCTGCATCCTCTGGGTGAGACTCATATTTGTGATCCTTCAGCAAAGTACAGAACAACATTTGAAAGAGTCATGGGAAGCAGTGTTCATGGGCCTCACCGTGGAGGATGGATGCAGTGTCGTGAGTGATGCTGTGACCGGCACTAAATCCCAGTGTTGCAAGAGGATCTATACTGTTTCAGTACAAACAGGTTCCCAAGAGTCATAGCAATTGTGAGTACTAAGGCTGATCTCATTTTCTTGTGGTGGGATATGTGAAATAAACCAGGAGCAGCACATGTGACAATCCTAATAAGGCAGGTCCTTGAGCTGCCAGAGCACAAGGAAATGGCACAGTGTTTGGAAATGACAAGGGCAGAAGCCCGCTTCAAATCCGGATTCTCCTTCTTCCTTCCCATGGTCTTGGGCCCATTGAAGGATGTCTCTCAGGGACATGAGAGGACACGTGGTGTGGACCACAGCCAGGACTTAACAAGACTCATTGGCTGAAGGCTGACCAGCTGCTGCCTGGGATGTTGCCTGAAGTACTCGTCTGTTGGGATGGAAGATGGACTGGGATCAGAACTCACCTGGACTCTCCAGAGACTCACAGTGGGGCTGCTCTTTCCCTCTAGCATCTCCTCATGTCCAAGACAGTCTCTGACAAGCTCAGGCCATGCCCAGTCTGTATTCATTCATTCATTCATTCATTCACTTTGCCGATTCTATCATGAATATGACAGAGTCTCTGTCATTCATCTGAGAAAACTTTATGCAGCACCTATCATGTGTCATCACTGTTCTAGGTCCAGGGACTACAGCTGTGAGCAAAATAGACAAAAATCCTTCACCTGGCAGAGGTTGAGTTCTAGTGGAAGGCAATAATAAACAAGCAAAATATATTGTATACTAAATTGTGTTAGTTACAATGGAGAAAAGAAAGCAGAGAAGAGGCAGGTGTTAGTAGATGCATGGGATGGGGCTCCATTTTTTAATAACATGTCACTGAAAAGGGGACATTTCAGCAAGGACCTGAAGGAGGTAAGGGAGGAGCATTCCAGGCAGAGTGGATAACAAGTGCAAAGGCCCTGGGGCCACAGCAAGCCCAGGGTGATTGAGAACGGCAAGGAGGCCCTTGTGGATGGAGCAGAGAGGATGCAGGGAAGAGCAGTGGGGGATGAGGACAGAGAGGAGACAGGGTTCAGGTTGTGTAGGCAGACCAGTGGTTCTTAACCTTGGATGTGCATTAAAACCACCTGGGGAGTTTTAAAAATCCTGATGCTGAGGCCCCACCTCATACAAGAATCCCATTAAATCTGAATCCCTGGGGGTGGGATCCAGGAATCAGTATTTTAAAGGTCTCCCAGGAGATCCCAGTTCTGTGCAGCCAAGACTGAGAACCAGAATTTGGGCCACTATGAGGGTTCTGCTTTCAACCAGCAGGGCGTATGGAGCAGAGGGATGGCCTTATGTGACTTACATTTAATGGGCTCCTTAGGTTTGCTGAGTTGAGAATAGATTGCCAGGGACAAGGGTAGAAGCTGGGAGACCTTGAAAGCAAACTGCTTCTCCACTGAGGACTGTGCTTCTGGGGTTCAGCTATAGGCTCAGAGGAATGCAGCCCACCTGGGGTTGTCTAAAAAGGGGTCTTAAGAGGCCCGCATGAGAGGTGGGCACTGAACTAAGTGGTCCACCGAGGAGGTGAGGCATTGCCCAGGTCAAGAAAGTACAGCAAGAGAACCCCACTGGGGATGTGCAAAACCTCCACAAATATGTCCTAGAAGAGGGAGGGTCACAACCGTGGGTCCCCCCATCCAGAGGGCCCTGGGACTGGACCACCTCTGCAGGGACCCATGGGATCTTGTCCACACTTCCCCTCTCCTCTATCCCCTGCTCTGACCCTGGAGGGAAGTGAAGCTGGGGAATAGAGGAGGGGGTGGAATGAAGAAGTAAGAGACTACCCCTCCCCACCACACCAAACACACACCATACACTCCAGAAAGCTGGCCTGGTGGGCAGAGAGGAGGGGTTCTAAGTGGATCAAAGTATGAAGCATGGAGTATTGTTATTAGCCTAGACTTGACTGTAATAATGTGATTATGACACCAGGCAAGACGGTTTCAATACTGAGATGAGGCTTCCTCTCACTGAAAGTGACTTGGAAGGCGATGGCAGAGTACTGCAGTGAGATCCAGGGGCGGCAGGGACCAACCAACACGGTAGCCACCAGCCTCATGGGGCTATTTCCATTTAAATTAGTGAAAATTAAATAAAAGAAAAACCTCAGTTCCTTGGTCACATTAGCCACGTTTCAAGTGCTCAATGGCCACCCGTGGCTGGTGTCTACGCTACTGAACAGGGTAGACCTAGAACATTTCCACCACCACAGGAAATCTTATTGGAAAGTGCTACTCTAGGGAGCGGGCTTGAAGAGCCCAACCATGGGAGAATGTATGAAGCTGGTTTCTGCCCCCATTTTACTGAGTCTAGATGGTTCCATGTTAGTTAAATTTAACAGTTACTGAAAATTAGGGAGGGATTATTTATTTTTTAAGAAATAGAGAGATGGGAGCATGTTAATATTCTGAAAGAGAAAGATATTGCAGAAAGGGAGAGAGTGGTGACGTGGGGGAGGGAGGGGTGATACAAAGGGCAAGGATGGTAACCATCTGTCCTTCCGGGGGGAATGGAATTGCAGGTGTGCATTTCCTTAATACTTAAATGTTCTGTAAATGGAAACAATAATAACCAGGAATCGCACTTGCAATACCTCCACTGTACTTACAGAGCCTCAGGCAGGATATCTGACCCATTATTGTCAGCACACAGGGGGACCACGTCCCAAACCATTCATTTGAATTCCTCTGCCCAGTCACCGTTTCTTCACTGTAGCACTTGTATGGCATATGAAAACTGTATTCGTCTCTGCAGACACATCCAGAGAAAGGCTGTGTAGGCTCCCATGAGCTGTCAACCACAGAAGCTAAGAGAGTCTTTCCATACATGCATGCAAGCGTGTATGCCCATGCTACACAACAGCCAGAGTAGGGGCACGAAGTCATTCAATATTTGCACCTCCAGGGCTCATAGGATGATGAGTGAGTGGTGGTAGAGATGTTAAACGTGACCATGTCGGGAGATCCGGCAGAAACGCCCTCCGGCCCACAGGGACAGAGCACGGAGCTGCAGAAGGAAGGCAGCAGTGCAGTGCTTCACACCCAGAGCAAAGCCACTCTTGTAGAAACAGTCCTCAGTGGAGGCCACGTCACAGGCTGCCTTGGGCAGAAGCAGTTTCCTTAGCTACGCTTTGGGTAAAGAGTCAGTAGTCAAGGTGCATTTTGAGCCTGCAAATAAGCATAGAGGTAAGGTGATTCTGCAAAGCGTCACAAACCCCTAGATGAAGAGAGGGGCTCATAGCCTGCACTGGCTTGGAACAAGGAAAGCGTGGGACATCTTATAAAGGAGCCACGGATGCGGACGACACAATGAAAGAGGCAAGGGAGTAAAAAGGTGACTCTCGCATCCCCAATTAGCTGGGGGTCGCCATGTCTTCTCGCTGGAGAGATGGATTGGAAGTGATTGTCAGGCTACCATGCTCCGTATCTTTGTAGCTGGGGCTGGATTTAAGTCTAGGTTTGTCTGACTCTTCCTTCCACTAAACCAAGGCACTTGAGAACTGGAAAGGGGAGAGGAGGGAGGGGAAGATTAATCTGGAGACTTGTGCTCACATCTTTAGCCTGGTTTCAGTGTGATTCTGCCTTTAACTTAGCATTAAATGTGGTTTCCATTCCACAGGTGGGTTCAACCCTTCTCAGCCAAACTTTCTCTCTTTAAAAAGTCCTAAGTCAAGGGACCCCTCAGGGCTGTGAAGTGTGTGTCTGACCTTGGTGAAACAGCTCTGTTGTCATGGAAACTATGTAGCCGGAAGTGGACAAATCAGCAAGTGGCCCCAACCCACTCCCTTGTGTTTCAGCCAGGGGGCAAATGCCTGAGGTCAGGGGCCTTGCGTAGGGGTCCCAGTTCTTTGCTTATTAATTATATAGCCTCGGACAAGCGTTTGCCTCTCTGCCTCGTTTTGTCAGATGAAGAGTGCGGATAGTGATCACAGCCACTTCTAGTGTTTTGCAGTGATTTACAGGAGTCAGTTTGTGTCTGTGCCAGATACGAGGTCCGTGCTCTCAAAATAGTAGCCCTCATTTGTACATTATGACAGTCTCAACCCATCAACCTAGAGCTTCAGACTCCTGGGAGTGGCCTGTCTTTTAGCCTCACAAGCACCCACGGTTTGACATCTCTGAATAAGATGGATAATTACACCAGGAGGAAGAAAATCAGAGCTCTAATGGGAAGACATGATTTGGAACACGAACTCTGTGTCTGGAGCTGTCAAACTGTTTTGGCAGTTGTACCGTGAACAACGGCAAAAGCAGGGGCCGCTGGTTTGCTGCTGTGCAGTGATGAATTCCTAGCTTTGTTTGGAATCTCGTCTTGAACTGTAAGAAGGGAGGCAGTATGATGGGAAAGACCCAAGCTGTTGTGTTGCCCTTGCTCAGCTGCCGACCTACGTACGCCCTTGATGTTACCTAACATTACAGGGGCCAGCTTCCCCATTTGCAAAATGGGTTGATAGGACCAGGTGGCCTCCGAGGACCCTTCTTGTCTGTGATTCTGTTTCTCCGTGAAATAGAGAACACGGCTCCAAACCCCCTTCCCTATGAGTGATGAGCTTTATTTCTTTATGGGGGAGGGGGAAGTGTGTGTATTTCTCTTACTTAAAGAGTAGTAGAATACGGTGATACAAAACTGCTAGTGTCCTTGGAAACAGAGAAGAAGAAATTTTGAGTTCTTCATTTTTCACCATTTTGAGTTAATACATAAATGTGTGTAACCTTTTCTAAAATTTGACACTCTTTCCTAGCACTTACAGATTACATAAAGCAAAGATCTATGCCTGAAACTCTTGTCTCTGTAATATGAAAAATGCAGGGGTATATCCACTCACAGCAGAAACATATTACCGCTCTTATGTGGACCTTTCACTGAAAAGATTGACTGGGATTTGGACTCTTTTAGAGACTATAACACGATTTAGTAAGGAGTGGGTGCCAGTGGAGGATTGCAGAATTGTCTCAGGTCCAGACTTACATTTTGGGGCATGACAAAGGCTTGCTATCTGAGTGCTACAGACCCCACTCTGGGACCCTCAGACACCCTAAGATATCTCAGCATTTGGGGAATCTGTCCGGTTTCTGACACATAATTCTCTCCTCTGTGTCTCAGCTTTTCCCTGGACCCGGTCTTTCATCTCCCTTGGCTCCCCTTTGTCCAGTCCTGCCCTCTCCAGCCCTCACTCTAACTCCTGAAACCTCCACCAGAGTCCACTTACCCAGGAGAGCTGGGAGCACTCATCCATCTCATTTTTCTCTCATGCCTGAAGTGCTCTCTTTCCAATACCTGGGGTTGGGTAGGTAGTCTAGTCCAGCGGATACTGGGTTCCAGAGTAATGGGGGCCACAGGTCAAGAGAGTGGCCTGTGGTTAGACCAGGGCTGAAGCTGAAGTACTGGGTAGACCATTTGTAGAGGAAACATGGTGATGGGGGAATATCTCCAATTGGACAGCATGCATAGCCTCGGGCAGACTGGTCTCTGGGGAGCAGAACTCTGGTCTTGGTTTGACCTTCAGGGGGCATCCTCCAGGATTCTAAGGAAAAGAGCTGCCAAGTGTTAGGTTATGCCTCCTCAAAAAGTTAGACATGTGGGACTTCCCTGGTGGTCCAGTGGTTAAGACTTCACCTTCCAATGCATGGGGTGCGAGTTCAATCCCTGGTCATGGAGCTAAGATCCCACATGCCTCACGGTCAAAAAACCAAAACATAAAACAGAAGCAATGTTGTTAACAAATTCAATAAAGACTCTAAAAATGGTCCACATCAATAAAATATGTAAAAGAATTTAGATTAAAAAAAAAGGTTAGACATGGAATGATCACATGACTCAGGAATTCCACTCCTAGTAAATACTCAGAATAACTGAAAACAGAAGTTCAAACAAAATGTACATGAATGGCAGCAAATAACCAAAAGGTGAAAACAACCCAAGTGTCTATCAATGGATGAATGGATAATGCAATGTGGTATATTCATGCAATGGAGTATTATTTAGCCATGAAAAGAAATGAAGCCCTGACACATGCTACAACACAGATGAACCTTGAAAACATTATGCTTAATGAAAGAAGCCAGATGCAAAAGGACACATATTATATGATTCTATTTGTATAAAATGTCCAGAAGAGGTAAATCTATAGAGACAGAAAGTAGATTAGTGGTTTCCAGGGGCTGGAGGGAGGGAAGAGTAAGAAGTGACTGCTGATGGGTATGGAGTTTGGTTTGTTTGTTTGTTTTTTGTCTTCGAACTATATAGAAATGATGGTAGTACAATGTTGTGAATGTACTAAACAACACTGAATTATGCCATTTAAAATAGTTAATGGTTAATTTTATGCCATGATAATTTTACCTCAAAAAAAAAAAAAAAAAGATGCACTGAGAGACTAGTTATGTTACTGGAATGAGAACCCAGAATGAGGATCACACTAGGAATGTGTTTGGCTTGCAGATAACAAAAATCGTATTAACAATAGCTTAAATAAATGAGCGCTTATATTTCTTACTCAGAAGTCTGGGGTAGGTGGCCCAGGAATGATATGATGGCTCAACGGTGACATCTTGAACCCAGGCTCTCATTCTTCTGCTCCACTATTCTTAATATGCAGGGTTTTTTTTTTTCCTTTTTCTTTTTTTTTTTTTGGTATTCATACTTGTTGCCTCATGATCACAAAATGGCTGCTGCCATCCCAGCCATTACATCCATGGAAGGGCAGGAGGAAGACGTTGCAAAGAGTCAAAGGGGCATTCCAGTCTGAGTCAAAGAGTCAGACTTTTAAAATAAGCTTTCTTGGAGGTTTCTTCATCAACAACAGAATGGGGTCAGGTGGTTGCCCATAGATCCATCAAAGAAGGTGACTTGGGAAAAAGCCAGAAGCATGGGGGTTGGTTCAGTGAACTAATGACATCTATACAAAGATGGAAGACGAAACCTAGAGCTTGAACCACACGGAGTGGGAGTGACCTGGAGGTCCTCCTGTGCAGGAGCCTGGATCTTGCCATGGCAGGGTTGGCAGTGGTGAACTTTGACTTCAGGAAAGGTCAGCATTATTCAGAGCTTCAGCCTTCAGGGAAGGGGCACTGTTTTTCCCTGGGGAAGTCTCAGAGGGAACTTGATTTATTGATTTCAAAAATTTTTAAATTTGGGTTTGCAATTGTGTTTTTAATTTTTTGTGTTTGATCCATGCTAACAATTAGAACACAAACTAAAATCCTTTAGCACTTAGTGGAAAGTAGGGAACTGATTTAGCAGCATACTCACTGGAGGAAGGGAAGATGGACTGCTTGAGTAATTCCTGCCTCCTCAGAAGCCAGGGCAGAAAGAATCCTGAGCTCAGGGCTGGTGGCCCCAGAGAAGAGATGCTGAGGAGACTCAGCCACGAGATGCAGTCAGTGTGTTTGATTTCCTATACGTACTTACTCTGTGACTTTCTTGAAGCCAAGTATCGCATCTTATTCATCTCCATTTCCCCAGAGCCTAGCACGACTCTCAGCACATAGTAGCCCTCCGTTAACATCCATTCATGTTTTTAAGATGGGATGAATCTTTTGACTCTCCATAAACATAGCCTCAACCCGGCATCCACAGTCCAGTCTTCTGTTCATTTCACTTTCCTCGGCAAGACCAGCTCTGGTGACAAGTGGAAAGCAGAGCTATGTTTCTGTAAGAGCTTTTCTTTCCAACCTCAGCATGGTGACAATTCCCTCCTTGAGCCCCCAGATGGGTTACTGTAGAAAAACACAGGCTCTGTGGTCAGAAAGCAGTAGCTTCCAGTGACTGGATTTGAAAGCCCATTGTAAACCTATGATGATTCAAGCAGGTGGCCCTGGCTCGAAGCCGAGTCAATCAAAGGAACAGAGTATGAAGTGCACAACAGGCTCAGTATATGTAACAATTGAGTGTACAGTAAAGTGAAGGGAATGATTTTAGTCAACGAATTATTAACAGTTTGGAAATTAGACTTCAGGATGCCTTAAAGGTGTTATTTAAAAAACTCATAAGAATGTTAGAATAATATATATGTTGATTTTTAAGTTCCGGTTAAAGGCGGAATTTTAAAGATTGATTGGTGCATTTGACAACCTAAAATTTTAAAGTTTTAGTTTGGCAAATTACCACCATAAGCTAGAAAAAGAGCTTAATATGAGCTGGGGCATCTATTTGCAACATATATTACAGAAAAAGGTGCGATCAACTTAATATATTGAGTGGTAACAAATCACTAAAATAAAGAATGATTGCCCTGGTTATAAAATGGGCAAAAACACTTAACAATTCACAAAAGAAGAAATGCAAATGGTAGGGAAACAGGAAAACAGGTCATTATCACTACTGATTAAGGAAATAAAAGTTTAGACAGGAGGTCATTTTTTGCACTTTTACAATTTTCAAAAATTGGCATTTTTGAAAAAGACAATGCCAGTGTTAGAGTTTGAGGAAAGGGGCATTTGCATACACTGATTTAACCTAGTACAACCTTTCTGGAGTGTGATTTTACAATATTTTACTATATATACGTGTGTGTGTATATATGTGTGTATATGTGTGTGTGTATATGTGTATATATATGTGTGTGTATATATATATGCCTGAAAATATTCTTATTTTTTGAGTCAGAAATTCCATCTGTAGGAATTTACCCTAAAGAACAAGTCTGGATGCAGGCAAAGATTTATTTGCAAGGATATTCATTACATCATTGTTCATAATAGAAAGAAATTAGAAACAACCTAATTATCCAATAGAGGAATGGTTAAATAGAATTTGGTACAGCAAGGCAGTGGAGAATTATGGGACAATGAAAAATAGTGTGGAACACAGGGAATCATGATTAGAATACATTAGAACACATTAGAAAGGGAAAAAGCAGATGTATAATAGTGTGTATGATTCCATTTAAGTGTGTATATGAGTGTGTGTGTGTGCACACAAGTATACGTAGAAAGAAAGGTAGTTATCTTCGGGTATTGTGGGTGACTTCTCAGTAAGTTTCAGTGTTTTTCATATACAGCTTTCACTCATATAAGCAGATTTAGAGACAAATATTTAATTTTAAAAAATCCCTGAACTTAACTATTTATTAACTGTGTTATCTTAGGCAAATTACTTAACCTCTCTGAGCCTCAGTTTCGCATCGGCAAAGTTTGCATAATAGTATCAATCTCTTAAAACTGTGGTGCAGAAAAAATGGGATAATATATATGAAAGCTCCTGATCCATATTAATCACTCAATAAATGCAATGCCCGTTATTTTCTCAGGGATATTCTCTCTCCCTTATCTAAACGTGTGCACAGGAGAGGTTCTAATATTAAGCTGTTCTATTTTACAGTGACTTTAAATTAATGTCTTTTTTTCTCCAGATGGATTTTATTCTAAGTCTGTGGGATTTTCATTGTAAAATGAAAAGGTTTGTTTCTATAACTTTCTATTTAAAGAATAATTGCAGCCATTTTCCAATTTGCAGAAAAATTGAAGTCAGTGCCTAGGATTTTTTTCACTTTTCATTTTTCCACTCCAAAACCACATCAGAAACTTGTCCTTAAACATTTGTCTCTTGCTCCCAAAATGGTCATAGCAGAAACTCCCATGAATGAGAATCTGTATTAGCAAAGTCACATTTGGTTATTTAAACAGAGCAGGGTGTCTGCAAAGCAGATGCTGATGCTATGGATGAAACCAGTATGGGAAACACTTCATTGTAAGCAGCGTTCTCTCCTAGGTGGAGATGTGAAAGCTCCTGATTTCTCCAAAGTTATAAGAGAATGGAGCAGGTGCCCACCCGGGGGGTGGTCATTAGCTGGACTGACACCAATCCACCTGCCCAACTTCACAAGGAGCCTGTAGGTTAGGTTTCTGGGGATATAGTGTGTGATTGTTGCGTCATGCACCTTGGGGGAAAACCAATACCCTGAAAAATCGGCAGTGCTTTCTTTAAATTGAGCAATAATCCCTGGCAGAAATTAGACCAAATTGACAATTCCCATTGATTATGCTTTTAAAAATATCAAACTCCATTTCAGGAAACAAGACATTTCTCCTCCAGACTGTTTTGAAATGGCCCTTTGCCAGCTTTCTGCGGGTTCGTTAATAACCTCATCCTGGTATTGGTCAGGCCCACCTCTTGCAGGCCTGGCTCAGCCACGAACCTCATTAGAATCCAGGTCTGTGTTCCTGGCAAACAGCTGCCTCTTGCACTTGAAAACTGATGGGGAGAAAAATGGTCCCTGCAGTTCCTATCAGCCTTAAACAGAAACATCTGCTCCTCGGGAGCCTTTTGCTGGCTCGGTTTGCAGAGAATGCATTCTGGGGGTGGGTGAAAGCACTGTCTCCCCGCCGCGGTGACGTTGGCCAGAGAGAACTGCCCGCTGCACGGGACTGTGGGCCCTGGGAATAGTCCACCTTCCAGGAAAAGGAAGCTCCCGCCACACGTTTTGTAAAGCTTTAAAAGCACATATCTGAACTTAAAAGGGAAATATTGTCTGGTGGTGAAAAGTGCTCCTGAAAGAAGAGAGAGGGAGAGGGAGAGGAGGGGAGAGAGAGAGAGAGAGAGAGAGAGAGAGAGAGAAAGCTGATTGAATTCAGGAGTTTTGAGTTTTTGTTTCTCTTTTTCTTTCTTTTTTTTTTTTTTTATCCAAAATGTGTTTATTGGGATGGTTTCCCATTCATCTTGATTCCAGGGGCTTTTAGTGCTGCTTCTGTCTGAAGGAGCACCCTTCTGTAAGCCTTGCTTTTCCTCCTGTAGGCTGGCAGAGAACGGTAGAGCAGCCAACACACAAAACTACTGTCTGTGCGTGGCTAAAGACGGTGGTGATTTTATAGCATCCTGGGCATTTCACATCCATGAAATAGGAATTGGGGCTCTGCACCAGGCACTTCTTCTTGTGTTTCCTCTTCTCCTCGTCTGGAGAGGGATGAAGGAGATCCTTTGCGAGAGGCATGTTCTCGTGGGGAGGTCGTCACCGTCGGAAAGCTGTTTCTCTTTTTCTATCAGCCGAGCCACATATGAAGATTTCTGGTGTGGAGGCATCCTCTGAGACAGATGGTTTTCTTTTATCCAGCTTTATTTGGCATCCAACCACATTTCTCTGTGTTTAGGCACAGATTAAATAAGGTGATGTAGGTAAGAGGCCTCACCCAGAGCGTGGATACGGTAGTCCTGGATACCCCGTCCTCCTTGTTATCTTCCGAAGGCTCTTAGGATCCTAATTTCTTCCTTTCTTTTTGCTTTTGGACGAGGACACTGAGGCACCCAGAAATTAATGGTTTGTTTAAAGTTCTCCTTGTGGGCTGTTAATAGTGCTTTGTTCCTGCATCCTTTGAAGGATTTGTTTAAATCATACAGATCATGGGCTGTGATCCTAACGCAACTTTATGTTTGCCTCCCTGTTCTGTGGGGCTAGCTCTTTCCCTGCCAGTCGATGACCTCTGGGCCAGGTAGGGAAGAAACACTCTCATGGTCACTCTAATTTATAAAACAGAATCCCAGTCCCACATGATAATCAAAGGTCACAACCTGAATTAAAGTCGATCAAACCCACGCTTCTATGTTGAGCCTGGTGCAGACAGGAAATCCGGGGACGGGGTGGGTGTCGTCTCCTCTCTTTCCCTTCTTCTTGCTTTTCCTCCTGGCCCTCCTGATCCTTCTACTACCACCTCCTGACCCCTGCATGGTTGGGGTCTGAGGAGGAAGAGGAGGTAAGGGGGGAGCCGCACAGCCTGGGTGCCTGGAACTTGAGGGCTGTGATGTCACATTTTCTGTCCCTGAGGAGGTTTAAGGGGGTCTTTCTCTGGGGGGCACTTTTGTGGGGCTTTTGCATCTTCAGAGATCCTAATCTGATTTCTGAGGACCTCTCAGCTATAGTTCCTTTGATGTGAGTGATGCATCTTCCTGGGTCCTGTCGCTTACTCTTTATGTGACCTCTATACTTCCAGGGGTGCCTCTAGGTCTTTCTGTGGAGGTCTATTGCGTCTCTAAGTGGCTCTGTAGGATAGGATCTAAAACCCTACCTGGTCCATGGGAGATGCCTGTATGTTTTGTCCTGTATGCTCTTTCGGCAGAGAAAGAACCCGACTGTCACCACGTTTCCTAGGTTTGTCTATCAGGGACTGGCTCACTCATCTCTCACCCTTTGTATTTCTCAGGTAGGAAACACACACCAGCCCTTTATGTCTTCCAATTTAGGGGATATGTATTAAGTGCTTTGGTGGCTTCTGTTGAAACCCCATAGCCCCCTTCTTGAAGCTCAAGGTGAAGTATAGACACCCCCCCGCCCCAACCCTCGCCCTTGGTAGGGGCTGGGATTAACAGCACAGCAGCTGGTTCTAAAAATCCTTTCTTAATCTCCTTTCCTTGAAGTCTCTGAGATCAGGCTTGGGTTAGGAGATAGCGTCCCTTCTCCTTGGAGGTAGGGCTGGGGTTGGGACTTAGCATAGCTTTCTCCCAAGAAGCTGTCTTCAAAAGTCCTCCCTAATCTCCAACTCTTAACCCTTGGTATGAGTGAGAGGTTTAGGAGTTGTTAAACTCCTAAAATTTAGATCGCTCTTTGGTAAATTCTGCATGTGCCTTGGATCTCCTTTGGGATGTGATATCTGTGGTCTTTGGTGCCTTGTTTGAGCACGTGCTGTCCTCTGGCTATACTGGCTTCCTGTTTCCCCACTTGCTTCTGAGCTCTTGGAAGGGGGATTTGGGCTTGGTTAACCTCTATCTTTTTTTTTTTTTTTTTTGATGCAAAATAAAATACATTTTTTTTTTTATTAGTTTCTGCTTTATAACAAAGTGAATCAGTCATACATATACATCTGTTCCCACATCCCCTCCCTCATGCATCTCCCTCCCTCCCACCCTCCCCATCCCACCCCTCCAGGCGGTCACAAAGCACCGAGCTGATCTCCCTGTGCTCTGCGGCTGCTTCCCACTATCTATCTACCTTACGTTTGGTAGTGTATATATGTCCATGCCTCTCTTTCCCTTTGTCACAGCTTACCCTTCCCCTTCCCCATATCCTCAAGTCCATTCTCAAGTAGGTCTGTGTCTTTATTCCCGTTTTACCCCTAGGTTCTTCATGACATTTTTTTTTTTTTTAAATTCCATATATATGTGTTAGCATACGGTATTTGTCTTTCTCTTTCTGACTTACTTCACTCTGTATGACAGACTCTAGGTCTACCCACCTCATTACAAATAGCTCAGTTTCGTTTCTTTTTATGGCTGAGTAATATTCCATTGTATATATGTGCCACATCTTCTTTATCCATTCATCCGATGATGGACACTTAGGTTGTTTCCAGCTCCGGGCTATTGTGAATAGAGCTGCAATGAACATTTTGGTACATGTCTCTTTTTGAATTATGGTTTTCTCAGGGTATATGCCTAGTAGTGGGATTGCTGGGTCATATGGTAGTTCTATTTTTAGTTTTTTAAGGAACCTCCATACTGTTCTCCATAGTGGCTGTACCAATTCACATTCCCACCAGCAGTGCAAGAGTGTTCCCTTTTCTCCACACCCTCTCCAGCATTTATTGTTTCTAGATTTCTTGATGATGGCCATTCTGACTGGTGTGAGATGATATCTCATTGTAGTTTTGATTTGCATTTCTCTAATGATTAATGATGTTGAGCATTCTTTCATGTGTTTGTTGGCAGTCTGTATATCTTCTTTGGAGAAATGCCTATTTAAGTCTTCTGCCCATTTTTGGATTGGGTTGTTTGTTTTTTTGCTATTGAGCTGCATGAGCTGCTTATAAATTTTGGAGATTAATCCTTTGTCAGTTGCTTCATTTGCAAATATTTTCTCCCATTCTGAGGGTTGTCTTTTGGTCTTGTTTATGGTTTCCTTTGCTGTGCAAAAGCTTTGAAGTTTCATTAGGTCCCATTTGTTTATCTTTGTTTTTATTTCCATTTCTCTAGGAGGTGGGTCCAAAAGGATCTTGCTGTGATTTATGTCATAGAGTGTTCTACCTATGTTTTCCTCTAAGAGTTTGATAGTTTCTGGCCTTACATTTAGGTCTTTAATCCATTTTGAGCTTATTTTTGTGTATGGTGTTAGGGAATGATCTAATCTCATACTTTTACATGTCCCTGTCCAGTTTTCCCAGCACCACTTATTGAAGAGGCTGTCCTTTCTCCACTGTACATTCCTGCCTCCTTTATCAAAGATAAGTTGGCCATATGTGCGTGGGTTTATCTCTGGGCTTTCTATCCTGATCCACTGATCTATCTTTCTGTTTTTATGCCAGTACCACACTGTCTTAATTACTGTAGCTTTGTAGTATAGTCTGAAGTCAGGCAGCCTGATTCCTCCAGCTCCGTTTTTCGTTCTCAAGATTGCTTTGGCTATTCGGGGTCTTTTGTTTTTCCAAACAAATTTTGAAATTTTTTGTTCTAGTTCTGTGAAAAATGCCAGTGGTAGTTTGATAGGGATTGCATTGAATCTGTAGATTGCTTTGGGTAGTAGAGTCATTTTCACAATATTGATTCTTCCAATCCAGGAGCATGGTATATCTCTCCATCTATTTATATCATCTTTTTTTTTTTTTTTTTTTTTTTTTTTTGTGGTACGCAGGCCTCTCACTGTTGTGGCCTCTCCCGTTGTGGAGCACAGGCTCCGGACGCGGAGGCTCAGCGGCCATGGCCCACGGGCCCAGCCGCTCCGCGGCACGTGGGATCCTCCCAGACCGGGGCACGAACCCACGTCCCCTGCATCGGCAGGCGGACTCTCAACCACTGCGCCACCAGGGAAGCCCTATTTATATCATCTTTAATTTCTTTCATCAGTGTCTTATAATTTTCTGCATACAGGTCTTTTGTCTCCTTAGGTAGGTTTATTCCTAGATATTTTATTCTTTTTGTTGCAATGGTAAATGGGAGTGTTTTCTTGATTTCATTTTCAGATTTTTCATCATTAGTGTACAGGAATGCCAGAGATTTCTGTGCATTAATTTTGTATCCTGCTACTTTACCAAATTCATTGATTAGCTCTAGTAGTTTTTCGGTAGCATCTTTAGGATTCTCTATGTATAGTATCATGTCATCTGCAAACAGTGACAGCTTTACTTCTTCTTTTCCAATTTGGATTCCTTTTATTTCCTTTTCTTCTCTGATTGCTGTGGCTAAAACTTCCAAAACTATGTTGAATAAGAGTGGTGAGAGTGGGCAGCCTTGTCTTGTTCCTGATCTTAGTGGAAATGGTTTCAGTTTTTCACCATTGAGGACAATGTTGGCTGTGGGTTTGTCATATATGGCCTTTATTATGTTGAGGAAAGTTCCCTCTATGCCTACTTTCTGCAGGGTTTTTATCATAAATGGGTGTTGAATTTTGTCAAAAGCTTTCTCTGCATCTATTGAGATGATCATATGGTTTTTCTCCTTCAACTTGTTAATATGGTGTATCACATTGATTGATTTGCGTATATTGAAGAATCCTTGCATTCTTGGAATAAACCCCACTTGATCATGGTGTATGATCCTTTTAATGTGCTGTTGAATTCTGTTTGCTAGTATTTTGTTGAGGATTTTTGCATCTATGTTCATCAGTGATATTGGCCTGTAGTTTTCTTTCTTTGTGACATCCTTGCCTGGTTTTGGTATCAAGGTGATGGTGGCCTCGTAGAATGAGTTTGGGAGTGTTCCTTCCTCTGATATTGTTTGGAAGAGTTTGAGAAGGATGGGTGTTAGCTCTTCTCTAAATGTTTGATAGAATTCGCCTGTGAAGCCATCTGGTCCTGGGATTTTGTTTGATGGAAGATTTTTAATCACAGTTTCAATTTCAGTGCTTGTGATTGGTCTATTCATATTTTCTATTTCTTCCTGAGTCAGTCTTGGTAGGTTGTGCATTTCTAAGAATTTGTCCATTTCTTCCAGGTTGTCCATTTTATTGGAATAGAGTTGCTTATAGTAATCTCTCATGATCTTTTGTATTTCTGCAGTGTCAGTTGTTACTTCTCCTTTTTCATTTCTAATTCTACTGATTTGAGTCTTCTCCCTTCTTTTCTTGATGAGTCTGGCTAATGGTTTGTCAATTTTGTTTATCTTCTCAAAGAACCAGCTTTTAGTTTGGTTGATCTTTGCTATCGTTTCCTTCATTTCTTTTTCATTTATTTCTGATCTGATCTTTATGATTTCTTTCCTTCTGCTAACTTTGGGGTTTTTTTGTTCTTCTTTCTCTAATTGCTTTAGGTGCAGGGTCAGGTTGTTTACTCGAAATGTTTCCTGTTTCTTAAGGTGGGATTGTATTGCTATAAACTTCCCCCTTAGAACTGCTTTTGCTGCGTCCCATAGGTTTTGGGTCGTCGTGTCTCCATTGTCATTTGTTTCTAAGTATTTCTTAATTTCCTCTTTGATTTCTTCAGTGATCACTTCATTATTGAGTAGTGTATCGTTTAGCCTCCATGTGTTTGTATTTTTTACAGCTCTTTTCCTGTAATTGATGTCTAGTCTCATAGCATTGTGGTCGGAAAAGATACTTGATACAATTTCAATTTTCTTAAATTTACCAAGGCTTGATTTGTGACCCAAGATATGATCTATCCTGGAGAATGTTCCATGAGCACTTGAGAAAAATGTGTATTCTGTTGTTTTTGGGTGGAATGTCCTATAAATATCAATTAAGTCCATCTTGTTTAATGTATCATTTAAAGCTTGTGTTTCCTTATTTATTTTCATTTTGGATGATCTGTCCATTGGTGAAAGTGGGGTGTTAAAGTCCCCTACTATGATTGTGTTACTGTCGATTTCCCCTTTTATGGCTGTTAGTATTTGCCTTATGTATTGAGGTGCTCCTATGTTGGGTGCATAAATATTTACAATTGTTATATCTTCTTCTTGGATCGATCCCTTTATCGTTATGTAGTGTCCTTCTTTGTCTCTTCTAATAGTCTTTATTTTAAAGTCTATTTTGTCTGATATGAGAATTGCTACTCCAGCTTTCTTTTGATTTCCATTTGCATGGAATATCTTTTTCCATCCCCTTACTTTCAATCTGTATGTGTCTCTAGGTCTGAAGTGGGTCTCTTGTAGACAGCATATATATGGGTCTTGTTTTTGTATCCATTCAGCCACTCTGTGTCTTTTGGTGGGAGCATTTAGTCCATTTACATTTAAGGTAATTATTGATATGTATGTTCCTATTCCCATCTCCTTAATGGCTTTGGGTTCGTTATTGTAGGTATAGTCCTTCTGTTGTGTTTCTTGCCTAGAGAAGTTCCTTTAGCATTTGTTGTAAAGCTGGTTTGGTGGTGCTGAACTCTCTCAGCTTTTGCTTGTCTGTAAAGGTTTTAATTTCTCCATCAAATCTGAATGAGATCCTTGCTGGGTAGAGTAATCTTGGTTGCAGGTTTCTCTCCTTCATCACTTTAATTATGTCCTGCCACTCCCTTCTGGCTTGTAGAGTTTCTGCTGAGAGATCAGCTGTTAACCTGATGGGGATTCCCTTGTGTGTTATTTGTTGTTTTTCCCTTGCTGCTTTTAATATGATTTCTTTGTGTTTAATTTTTGACAGTTTGATTAATATGTGTCTTGGCGTATTTCTTCTTGGATTTATTCTGTATGGGACTCTCTGTGCCTCCTGGACTTGATTAACTATTTCCTTTCCCATATTAGGGAAGTTTTCAACTATAATCTCTTCAAATATTTTCTCAGTCCCTTTCTTTTTCTCTTCTTCTTCTGGAACCCCTATAATTCGAATGTTGGTGCGTTTAATGTTGTCCCAGAGGTCTCTGAGACTGTCCTCTGTTCTTTTCATTCTTTTTTCTTTATTTTGCTCTGCATCAGTTATTTCCACTATTTTATCTTCCACCTCACTTATCCGTTCTTCTGCCTCAGTTATTCTGCTATTGATCCCATCTAGAGTATTTTTCATTTCATTTATTGTGTTTTTAATCGATGCTTGATTCATCTTTAGTTCTTCTAGGTCCTTGTTAACTGTTTCTTGCATATTGTCTATTCTATTTCCAAGATTTTGGATCTGGGAAATAGAATCTTGGATCAGCTTTACTATCATTATTCTGAATTCTTTTTCAGGTAGACTGCTTATTACCTCTTCATTTGTTAGGTCTGGTAGGTTTTTATCTTGCTCCTTCACCTGCTGTGTGTTTTTCTGCTTTCTCATTTTGCTTATGTTACTGTGTTTGGGGTCTCCTTTTTGCAGGCTGCAGATTCGTAGTTCCCGTTGTTTTTGGTGTCTGTCCCCCGTGGCTAAGGTTGTTTCAGTAGGTTGTGTAGGCTTCCTGGTGGGGGGGACTAATGCCTGTGTTCTGGTGGTTGAAGCTCGATCTTGTCTTTCTGGTGGACAGGTCCACGTCTGGTGGTGTGTTTTGGGGTGCCTGTGGCCTTATTATGTTTTTAGGTATCCTCTCTGCT
The DNA here is from genome assembly GCF_949752795.1 of Hyperoodon ampullatus. Classification (NCBI taxonomy): domain Eukaryota; kingdom Metazoa; phylum Chordata; class Mammalia; order Artiodactyla; family Ziphiidae; genus Hyperoodon; species Hyperoodon ampullatus. The sequence continues at coordinate 49,470,852 of NC_136927.1, read as the reverse complement.
AATGGGTGGGGTTGTGTTCCTGCCTTGCTATTTGCTTGGCATAGGGTGACCAGCACTGTAGCTTGCTGGTCGTTGACTGAAGCTGGGTGCTGGTGTTGAGATGGAGATCCCTGGGAGATTTTCGCTGCTTGATATTATGTGGAGCTGGGAGGTCTCTTGTGGACCCGTGTCCTGAAGTTGGCTCTCCCACTTCAGAGGCACAGCACTAACTCCTGGCTGCAGCACCAAGAGCCTTTCATCCACCCGGCTCAGAATAACAGTGAGAAAAAGTAGAAAGAAATAATTAGTAGAAGAAAGAAAGAGAGATTGAAAGAAAGGAAGAAGGGAAGTAAGGAAGGAAGGAAGGAAGAAAGAAAGGAGGGAGGGAGGAAGGATGGAAAGAAAGGAAAGAAAGGAGGGAGGGAGGGAGGAATGAAAGCAAAAGGAAGAGTGAATGGAAGAAGAGAGGGAGGGAGGGAGGAAGGAAAGAAAGAAAGAAAGAAAGACAGGAGGGAGGGAGGGAGGAAGGAAAGAAAAAGAAAGTGGAAAGAAGAAGGGTGGGAGGGAGGGAGGGATGGAGGAAAGAAAAAGAAAGAAGGAAAGGAGGAGCGGAGGGAGGGAGGGAGGAAGGGAAGGGAGGAAAAAAAGAAAGAGCAGGTAAAGTAAAATAGAATAAAGTATGAAATATAGTAGCGTTATTAAAATTAAAAAGTAATTATTGAAAAAAAACACGGACCGAAAGAACCCTGGGACATATGGTGGAAGCAAAGCTATACAGAGAGAATCTTACACAGAAGATTACACATACACATTCACAAAAAGAGAGCAGGGGGAAAAATCAAAAATCTTGCTCTCCAAGTCCACCTCCTCGATTTGGGATAATTCGTTGTAAAAAGAGGAAAAGGGCGAAAAGTCTGAAATCTTGCTAAGTCCACCTCCTTAATTTGAGATAATTCGTTGTAAAAAGAGGAAAAAAAAAAGGGGGGGAAAGTCTTAAATCTTGTCCTCAAGGTCCACTTCCTCAATTTGGGATGATTCGCTGTCCATTCATGCACTCCACAGACGCAGGGCACATCAAATGGACTGTGGAGCTTTAATCCGCTGCCTCGGAGGCTGCACAGAGAGATTTCCCTGTCTCTGCTCTCACAGCTCCCGGGTCTCAGCCTTGGACCTGGCCCCGCCTCTGCGCGTAGGTCGCCGGAGGGCGTCCGTTCTTCGCTCAGACAGGACGGGTTTAAAGGAGCCGCTGATTCGGGGGCTCTGGCTCACTCAGGCAGAGGGGAGGGAGGGGAATGCCCTCTCCTCGCGCACCAGGCAACAAAAGGGAAAAAAGTCTCTTGCCTCTCCGGTAGCTCCAGACCCTTTCCCCGGACTCCCTCCGGGCTAGCACTAACCCCTTCAGGGTCTCTTCCTGCCGCCAGCCCCAGACCTCTCCCTGCGCTCCGACTGAAAGCCGATACCCGAGCCTCAGCTCCCAGCCCCGCCCGCTCTGGCGGCCGAGCAGACAAGTCTCTCGGGCTGGTGTGTGCCTGAGGGCACCGATCCTCTGTGCCAAAATCTCTCTGCTTTGCCCTCCACACCCCTGTTGCTGTGCTCTCCTCCGCTACTCCGAAGCTTTCCCCCTCCGCCACCTGCAGTCTCTGCCCTCGAAGGGGCTTTGTAGTGTGTAGAAACCTTCCCTCCTTCACGGCTCCCTCCCACTGGTGCAGGTCCCGTCCATATCCTATTGTCTCTGTTTATTCTTTTTTTCTTTTGACCTACCCAGGTATGTGGGGAGTTTCTTGCCTTTTGGGGGGTCTGAGGTCTTCTGTCAGCGTTCAGTAGGTGTTCTGTTGGAGTTGTTCCACGTGTAGATGAATTTCTGATGTATCTGTGGGGAGGAAGGTGATCTCCGCGTCTTACTCTTCCGCCATCTTCCTGGATGTCGGTTAACCTCTATCTTAACAACCATCACAGGGCCTAGCGCCTGGTAAGGGCTGGTGCATTCTTGCCGGACCAAGGAATAGGTGCGACAAATTCTATTTCACTCAATAACCAGTAATTTATTGAGCAAATAAGTGATCAAAGCTTGGGCTCTGTGCTGGTGCAGAGGGAGATATTATAACATATACCACAGGGTGTGTTTTCAGGGTGCTTCCACACTACTAGTGATGACTTGTTATCAGATGTAAAAGCATCAGCGAGTGGCTGGTTCAAGGCTGGGGTAGGAAAAGCACAAGATGAGCCCAGAATATCTTGGTGCCAACAAGTAAGAAATTGCTTTAAATAAAACAACAGGGTCATGTCAAAAGGACACAGGAACCAGCTTGAAGGAGCTCCCAGGGACCAAATCTGAAACAAGCTGAGCAATGAAAGAAATGATAGAAATAGATTATAATACATGGAATAAAACCAATATCCAGGAGTCCACACTGGCATCCATTAGTAGATCATTAAATACACAAACTGAAGAGGAGGGAAAGTGAATTCTTACAGTAGAATTCTAATTATCAAAGGTAGAAGGAAGGAACACAGGCACACTCCACAGTAATAATTGCTTCAGGCAAAAATAACCAAAGGATGGTAAAATGAATGGGTAAAGTGCATGATGAGAAGCAGGGTATTCACGTAATCTCAATGTATCTCCTTCTAAGATACTTACTAATTACAAAGGGAAGAGCAGTAACTTTACAGTGAAGCCAGAAGTTTCCAATTTATCAAGTGACCAAAGTTAAGCTTACTGGGGTGAGATACATAATGACATCAGGTGTGTTCTGATCTGATGTACCAACTAGGGCATCCTCATTCACATCTGTGGTCCTTTTGCTGAAAGATACTGAATTTAGACACGAGGGGGCCTCAGAAAAATCCAAATTTGGGAACATTCTACAAAATAACTAGCCAATACTCTTCAAAAATATCAAGGTCATAAAAGACAAAGCCTGAGAACAGTCTGGAACTGGAGGAGACATAACAACTAAATACAATATGGGATCCAGCACAGGGTCCTGGATCAGAAAAAGAACATGAGTAAAACACTTGGAGAAGTTTGAATAAGGTCTGTAGATTAATTCATAGCATGTGTCAATTTGGATTCCCTGATTTAGATCATTGTACTGTGGTTGCATAAGATATTAATATTAGGGGAGGGCAGATGAAGGTATATGGGGATTATTTGTACTATTGCTGAAGCTTTTTAGAAAAGTCTGAATTTATTTCAAAATTCAAAGTTAAAAAATAAATTAAAATTTAAACGGTGAACTTTCCATAGTGACATTCACTGCCCTTTGCAACTTGCCCAGGCTCCACACCCCTACCCTTCATGAACCAGCATGAATAGCTTCCCAAACTCCAAGTGCAAGTGAAGACATAGGTCTTATTTTCCCATGCAACTGCTTAAGAGCCAACATGCCTTATTTCCAGGAAGTTTGTATCTCTCTCTGAAGCTTGTCCCAATCTTGACTTTTTTGAGCCTCACAATCCAAAATGGACTTGGTTTAACCCCACATCCACATTCAGGATCGTCAGAGACTGCTGTTCCTTCTTAGGGCCACATGGTGTCGTCATTGTCACTCTGTCCTGCATAATCTCCCAGGCTGGGAGAGACCCCTGGGAATATCTGCCCATTGGTCGGCTTTTGGTGGTCCTGGTAGAGAGATGCCCTGGTCTTGGGGTCAGAGGGAGATGGTGGTGGGATGAGGTGTGAGGGGAGGGGGGGCCATTACTCCTCAACCACATGGATCCCTCACTCTCCCTCCCCACTCATTCTGATGCTTCTGCCCCTGTACATGTGCTTCTCATGAGCCTTACCACCATTTCCCACCTCTGCATCCTTCGAGGCCCACCTCCAAGCTCTTAACCCCTCTTTCATCCGTGTTTCTGAGGCCCTTCATTATACATCTTAGGACAGTGTGTTAAGTTATTAGCATGACTTGAATGGTGAGCTGTATCTGTAATCTATAATCCATGTGTTTGTATCTGTACATCCTAGGTGTCTTTCCCTCCGTCTCCCCCACTCAGAGACATATGGTGAAGCAGAAACAGAGACTCTGAGAAAATACCTTCTTGGGTGTGGCAGGAAGATTCTCCCTGGAGAGTTTGCAGGGCTGTTTCCTGTTGTCTGGCCTGGGTGACCCTGGGCCTTGGGGAAGAGAGCATGGGAGGCCATGAGATGAAGAGGGAAAGGGTCTTAGATGATGAGTTGGACAGTGGGTGGAGGTATGGCTGTCTTGTGTGGGATGGAAAGGGGACCCTTACCTCCTGCCCGGATGGAACTGAACAAACCTGGGAATTTCTTCCTGAGTTCTGAGCCTGAGATAGGCACACGGGGCTCCATCATCCATAGGACCCTCCTTTGCTCAGTGGATCAGGACCTTGTGGAGAACAGGGGCTGGGTCTTTCCTCCGTTGCTCCCTGGGCATGGTGGGGGGGTAGGTGCTTGGTAAATATTGTTGAATTGCGCTGAGAGGCAGAACTGGGAATCAGGACGCTCACTGAATTGGCTGGCCCCCCTGCCAATGAATCATGCTCCCTTTTTATTGTTTCCTCCAACAAAGACATCAGAAGCTCACACAAAGGGGACCTGGGAACGTGGAAAGCCTCTGCAAAGCCCTCAGCTTCCTTCGGGATGGGCGTAAGCCCACTCCTGGGGCTTGGAGCTGAGATGGGGGCTGCCAGGTGCTGCCCCATCTCTGGAGACACATGCCAGCTCTCCTCTGAGCGCTGCCAGTCAGTATAACATTTCACACTGCCATTGATTTTTATGTCTTCCTACACTAATTAGACATGTTATTACTAATCTTTGGTAATCACCACAAGAGGCTTGTGGAAAATCTCCGAGATTTCAATCTAGATTAAAAATAAGAAACATTATCACCTCTGGGAAAATGCAAAGAAAGCACATGTTATTTTAATGTTTAAATCAATAAAGCTGTCCTGCTTCTGTTTTGTGCTAGTATTGAAATTTATAAAAATCCCATTTAAGTTTCCTTCTGTCCATCTCATCCCCACAGGGGCGCCCAATTGATTTCTCTGAGGGTATCTGACCAGGGCTATGGGGGAAAGACTGCCAAAGACCCACGTGCCTTACGGCTTGATTGCAGAGACCTGGGGAGTGGTGTGGCGGGGGGAGGTTCAAGGGACCCAGTTTCCAGTCCTTTATTTTGATTTCCATTGATTCCTCTTATTAAAGAAGCATTTGAACACACAAGAAAGAGAGAAAATCCTTTCTTCCTTAATTAATCTCTCTTCCAATGGTTAGATGGCAAACTTTAATTGCAAAACAACCTGCCTGCCCTGGGCAGATTAAATCATGGGAGGGACACGGAGTAGGGAGGGGAGGTGAACATCTTAACCGAGGTCCTGTCACTGGGGAGCAGAGAAAAGAAATTATCTTCGAAGGATGAGAAGGCCATCTAGCCTATTCTCTCAAACAATTGAAACAAACGTGTTGACACAGAAAAAGAAATGAGCCTACTTTAATGTTCTGCAGAGACAGACTGTAATTTGTAATACCTCTGATCAGAAATTGAGGCGCCATATGGACCTGAAGTGAAATAAAGCACAGTTAACTTTTTGCCAGGCATAGTGGAGAGGGAGGGCGGGGGGCAAAACCCATCTCCATATGACATTGCCACAGCTATGTTTCTGGCATCAGGACGAGGACAGCTTGTGCACCCAGAAGGGTGCCATCGTGTACCACAACTCGGGAGATGGCCGGCTTTTCCGTGCCTGCTGTGTCTGCGGAGAGCGGTACCCAGCTAGTTGTGAGGCCAAGGGGCAGGATGCATTTGGCAGCTCCACTCACCTGCCTGGGAGCCCCTGCTCCAGGCTCAACTGTACCAGAGTGCCTGGTGCAGCAGAAGAACCTACATGGCTTTTGGTGTGAGTCCAACTTTATTCCTGGGGGAAGATCCCCTTATTTCTGAAACCCCCAGGGCTGCCGCAGTGCCTGCACATGCTTCTGTTATTATGCCAGGCATTGTTTTCCATATCTGTTTCCCCTACCAGACAGTGAGCTCCTTGAGGGCAGGGGTTACCTGATAAAAATGATGATGGAAATAATTGTGATGATGAAACCATCGTTCCTATATATTGAGCACCTACTATGGGCCAACTCTGATTTAGGCACCTTACTTACCTTTTCAACAGCTCATCCACTATCCCAACAAAGTAAGTTGTCTTAGTCTGCTTGGGCTGCTAAAACAAAATACCATAGGCTGGCAGGCTTAGATAACAGACATTTATTTCTCACAGTTCTGGAGGCTGCAAGTCCAAGATCAGGGTGCTTGGCAGATTCCTTTCATTGTGAAAGCCCTCTTTCTGGTGTGCAGGCAGCTGCATTCTTTCTGTGTCCTCACGTGGGAGGGAGGGAGAGAGAGAGAGAGAGAGAGAGAGCAAGTTCTCTGGTCTCTTCTTATAAGGGCACTAATCTTGTTTTGAGGGCTCCATCCTCCATGGCAGTAAGTATCATTATTGTCATCTATTAATAAAGTAATTGAAGTTTAGAGAGCTCCAGGGACTCTCCTGAGGCCACTTAACCATTGGGTAGCAGAATTGGAACTGAACCCAAACTTTCCACCTCCGACGCCAGTCCTTTTCCCTCCTGGCCTCACTGACCTAAGCTGAACCCAGGTCCCTGGGTGCTCAGTGATGTCGCTTGAAAGATGGAGTGTTTTATTTGCTTCTGTGACTTCTGTCTGCTTATGATTGTGACCATGTACTGTAACTCCCAGCTCCAGTGAGGTCCCCCTGACGGAAAGACTCTAGTGACCCCCCAGACTTTTTCAGTGAATCCTAGTCTCACTCAGAGATTCAATCACCTCTATTGACAAGGAAGGGAAGGCAGCATTCATTAGACTTACCATCAGCCAGGCACCTTTTGTATTTTATTTAAATTGCCATCATCGTCGTCATAACCTATTTTTACAGAGGAGGAAAGTCTCAGAGAGGTCAAGTGAGCGACGTGTACAAGGTCTTGGCAGCTGGCAAGCAGCTAAGCAGTGACTGCAACCCAGGGCCGTGTTATTATGATTTGACAACAACGCCTTTATTAACCTCCGGGGCATTTTGTGAGAAGACAGGGGGTTCCAGGCTCCGTAAGAACCAGGGGACCCCACCCCTACCCCCTGCAAGTTTTTGAACTTGAGTCTTACTTTCCTAGCTGTTGCTTGGACAGCCTGGTGGCACCCAACTCAACATACATGTGCTCATGCAACTAAGTTCAGGCCAATAGGACGTGAGTGGAAGTACCTCCAACCTCAAGCAGTTTGCCCCAAACTTCCTCAATTTCCCTGTTCTTTGGTTAAATGTATATGTGGAAATGCAGCAGCTTCAGGCCCAAGATTGAAGATAAGGGCCTGGGTCCCTGAGGGACCTCGTGGTGCAGATCCTATCCACCCTTCCTGGACTGTTACATGGAAGAAAAATGCCCTTCTATCTTGCCAAAGCCACAGGATCCAGGGGTTTCTTGTACAGCAGCTTGCTTGGTCATTTCCCTTACCCCTCCCCTGCCTGTGGCGATGGCTCCATTCAAGCTTGATGACCTTCTTTGACGTGACCCCACTCTCTACTCCTGCCCTCTACAGGCGATGTTGAGACAGTAAATCACATTAAATTCTGAGAAGATGGTAACATCCAGAAAATGAAATGTTTGCCATCTCAGTGCATAGGAGGAAACCAGGATGTGTTGAGCACTTGCTAATTTCAGACACTTTAATAAACTTCATGACTAATTGTGTTACTTCAATATTACTCTTTAAAAAGATTTTTTTATTGAAGTATAGTTGATTGACAATATTGTGTTAGTTTCTGGTGTACAGCAAAGTGATTCATATATATATATATATATATATTCTTTTTAAAGATTCTTTTCCATTATAGGTTATTACAAGATATTGCATATAGTTCCCTGTGCTATACAGTAGGTCCTTGTTGTTTATCTATTTTATATATAGTCGTGTATAATTTAATCCCAAGCTCCTAATTTATCCCTTCCCCTCCTTTCCCCTTTGGTAACCATAAGTTTGTTTTCTATGTCTGAGAGTGTTTCTGTTTTGTAAATAAGTTCATTTGTATCATTTTCTTTTAGATTCCACATATGAGTGATATCATATGATATTTGTCTTTCTCTGTCTGACTTAGTTCACTTAGTATGATAATCTCTAGGTCCATCCATGTTGCTGCAAATGGCATTGTTTCATTCTTTTTTATGGCTGAATAGTATTCCACTGTATATACATGCCACATCTTCTTTATCCATTCATCTGTCCATGAACACTTAGGTTGCTTCATGCCTTAGCTTTTGTAAATAGTGCTGCTTTGACCATTGGGGTGCATGTACCTTTTAGAATTAGAGTTTTCTCTGGATACCAATGTCACTCTTCAATGACCTTTGAATAGAGTTCACACTTGGCTCCCTCAAAGCCTTTGTGAATAAGGCAAGATAGAGCTTGTTGGTGCAGGAAAGCACAGATGCTTGAGTTCAACAAATGAGACCCTCCTCATCTCCTTGTGTGCCCACCCCTCCCCCTCTGCTGTCACCTCCCACTGTTTTGACCATTTCTTCCCCCTGTACGTACATGGCTTTGCCCTTGCAGGTGCCACTGCCTGGAATACCAGTGGCATCTGGTCTACCAAAAAGCCCTAAGTCGTCCTTTGAGACAAGCTCAACACTGTTCCTGCGTGAACTCTCCCTCACTCCCCTGCTCTCCAGCACAGCTGCTTTGCCCCATGCTTAATGATTCTGCAGTGCAGATTCTACTACACAAGCCAGATACCTGCACTGTGGCTCTGTGCTATCCATCCCATGCTAGAATATGGCCTCTCCCAAGGCAAGAGCCTCATCTTATTCATTGCTTTGTGTGGGTCCGAGCACAGTTTTTGGCTCCTGGGAGGGTCTCAGTGAATACTGAATGAAATTGTAATCCTAACAACACCCTATTTGTAATTAGAAAATATGACTCAGAGACATTCTCACTTTCCCAGAACAAAGGTATTTAGTAAGTACCAGACTTGGGTTTTGAACATAGATCTGTCTGATGCCCAAATCCATGCTTTTTATATCACCTTACAACTGCCTTTTGATATCCCTACCAAGTAGAGGATGATTTCCTTTCAGAAGGAGGGATTTTCTGGATTAAAGGTGTCTAGACATCTCTCTCATCTTAATGAGGATTTATTCAGAGCAAAGGAGGATCTCCCTGACTCCTGGTAAAACTGAAGTAAAACGCAGCGGTCGTCACTTTCCAACAGCCTCATCTGTACAGCTGCCTGGACGTGTGGTTCTCATGTGAATTTGTTCTCTGTCCCTCCCTTCCTCCCTCCCTCCCTCCCTCCCTTCCTTCCCTTTTTAAGGACTTCGCACAGAACGGGGCTTCCCCTTTGGCAATTCTGGTCTGGGGAAGGTGAATTTATTTGAGGTCATTGGCCACAGAGAGTGTCTCTTGCTGTGGCCGCCATTTGGGGACTTAGCAGGTACTGTCTGAGCTGTATCCAGTGCTCCAGCAGGTGGGCCGGTGGCTAGTTTGGCTGCTACCAGCCTTGTGTTTGGAGTGCCCGGAAGTCAGGAATGGATTTTTCTTCCAGTTCTGACTTTCTTTTTCCCAGCAGATGTTGATTTCTGTTGGCCCAGGGTCCAGTCCATCCAACCCCCTGGTGTTCCAGTAAGCTCTCTACTTCCTCAAGCCGCCTGCTCGAAGGTTTCTCTAAAGCTTTGCCTTGGTTTTCCTACCCTCAGCCCCATCCTTCCAGCTTTCTCCTGTTGTCCCTCAGGACTGGAATGTCAGACACAGGACATCACTGAGGAGGTATAAGGCAGGGCCCTCTGAGTGATTAAAGCACCTCAGGGTTTCCCCAGAGGACACACCTCGCTGTGGCCCTTACGCACTGTTAGTTTTTCATCCCATGCTAGCTTATGAACTCTCTGAAGGTAAGAGAGTTCTTGTTCATTGCTTTGTGTGGGTCTCAGCAGAGTTCCTGGCACCTCAAAGGGGACCAGGGAATACAGGATGATAATTGTCATCCTAACACCAATCCTATGAGACCCACATGACTATCCCTATTTATATGCTGGCCTTTGAACTGTGGCCTCTGGGGAGGAAAGGAAGCTGGGACTCATTCCCAGATATAATTATCTCTCTAAATTCTCAAGACAACACTATGAGAAGGCAATTTGCTTGTGCAGTTTTTAAAAATCAAGAAACCAAGGTTTAGAGAGGTTGAAAGTCCCCCAGCTATCGGCGGCCAAGCTGAGAGATTTGAACCCAGCTCTGGCCGATGTCAGAACAGTGCCCTTCACCACACTGACTCCCTCCTCTGCTACCCCAGCTCGTGTTTCCAGAGCTTCTGATGCTCTGATTCCCTTGTATGGGGCCCTGAGCCGAGGGCTCCCATGAGAATACGCATCCAAGCATGAGAAGCAGAGGTGTTAAAAGAAGGCTGTTGCAAAATTTATTCTGATGCCAAAAGGGGGTCTTGAGAAGGATTTAAAGAGCAATTGTGCCACTCCTTATCCCCCACTGATAAGCTGCCTGAACTGTAACTTATGCAGCACGTAATGAATAAGAAAGAGATTTATTAGCGTGTGTCATATTCGGTTAAGTACTTTCTATGTAAGACGAGTATTTCACTTGTACATATTACATTTTCAATGGGATTTCAATCATTTTCAATCCATTATTTTTAACTCCTTGGATTATATTGATGGTAAATTAATTACAACAATTACAAGCCCAAACCCCGTATTGTCCAATTATAATTTAATTCATTTGAGCTCCTCTCTTTGAGTTTGGATAAAAAACGAAAGCACTTTAGAAAATCGTGTCATTTCCTCCAGACTCCTGTCATTGTGTTCCATGTTTCCATGATGGTTTGAAGAAGGGTTGAGGATTCAGCAGGGTGTTGGGGGTTGGCTGGCTCCCAAGGTGACACCCTGCAGGGTAGCCAGCAAGCCTAGGTTCAGATCTGGATTCAATAACCTGTTGGGTTTTGTAACCGTGGAGAGGTTACTCAATCTCTCTGCACCTCTGTTTCCTCATCTGTAAAATGGGGTTAGTGACAGAGTCCCTACTGCATGGGGCTATCCTGAGGGTTAAACGAGCTACTATAGCTAGCCCCCCCGGAACACACAGTGAACCCTGAATAAGTGTTGGCTGTATTTATCATCACTGAGCTCTAAGGGAAGAATGGCAGGTGGGTTTATGTCATGAGCCAATTCCAATCCATGAGTGGTGTTTTCCTGGAGCTCTGTGTGAAGGCAGACCCAAAAGCCCAGCTGATCTCAGGCTAGAGAGTGCAGGGATCAATTAGAGATGTCTGCCCTGGGTGCAGCTGTTAGGAGAGGAGACAAGTAAGACCCTGGCTCTGTTAGGGCTGGGGCTGTGTTTGCTTTAATCCCCCCTCTATTCTTAGTATCCTGCCCAGCGCTTGGCCCCTGCCAGTCCAGGTGGTGATAACAGTGAGCCCTTGTACCAAGCCGTGACTGAGGCCAGCCCTGCCCTGGATTCCTCAGTCCCTGAGCCAACCAAGCCCTTTTCTCTGCTTCAGTCAGCTTGGGCTGGGTTTTCTGTCCTGGAGAGCAAAAGATTTCCTTTTCTAATTTTAATTTTTTGCACTTTTCATGCCTATTTTATTTAGTTCAACTTATTTTAATTGTACAAGTTCCATGCTCACGGTGCAAACATTCTTATGATTATTATTCAGCCTTAAAAAAGGAAGGACGTTCTGTCAGTGTGACAACATGCATGAACCTTGAGGACATTATGTTAAGTGGAATAGCCACTCACAGAAAGACAAATGCTGCACAATTCCACTTACATGAGGTCCCTGGAGTAGTCAAATTCACAGAGACAGAAAGCAGGATAGTGGCCAAGTCCTGGTGGGGTGAGGCAGAAGGGGAGTTAGTGTTTAGCGGATATAGTTTTAGTTGGAGAAGAGGAAGAGAGTTCTGGAGACGGATGGTGGTGATGGTTGCACAACAACGTGAATGTATGTAATGCCGCTGAAGTGTGCACTTAGAAATGGTTAAGATGGTACACTTTGTGTTATGTATATATGTATATTTTTTCTTTCTTTTTCTTAAACTTAAGTACAGCTGATGCCCAATGCGGTGCTACTTTCAGATGTACAAAAAAGTGATTCAGCCATACATATACATCTATTAATATCTATTCTTTTCCAGATTCTTTCTCATTATAGGTTATTACAAGACACTGAAAATAGTTTTCTGTGCTCTACAGTAAGTCCCAGTGCGCGTATGGGCATATGCTAATCCAAAACTCCCGGTTTGTCCCTCCCTCCCCCTCCTCTTTGGCAACCACAAGTTTGCCGTCCATGTCTGTGAGTCTCTCTCTGTCTTGCAAATAAGTTCATGCATATTACTTTCCTAGATTCCACATGTAAGTGATATCATATGGTATTTGTCTTTCTCTGTCTGACTTACTTCACTTAGTATGATAATCTCTAGCTCCATCCATATTGCTGCAAGTGGCATTATTTCACTCTTTTTTTATGGTTGAGTAATATTCCACTGTATATATGTACCACATCTTCTTTATCCATTCATCTGTGGATGGACACTTAGTTTGCTTCCATGTCTTGGCCACTGTGAATAGTTCTGCTCATGTTATATTAAACATCTAGGGGACAAGGTGTAAGGACACAGGACCGGCTCCATTCTCTTCAGGGCCAATCAATTTCAAGCGCCCTGGGCCAGGTGATCATCTCTGATCCTCTTGCTTTTTCCATGTATTCCTGCTGTATCCCTACTTTCTCCTGCTGTTCCTTCTGCTGGAATCTCTTCTCTCCTTCCTCACCGGCCTCCCTCCCATGCACCTTCCGGCCTTACTCTGTTGTGGCTGGGTATGTTCTGTTCATGTTAGGTGTCCGCACAGAGGACCTGGTCTGCAAGGCTGTTTCTAGACTTGGAGCTTTCCCGAGGCCCCATAAGCATGTTGTTTGCCTCTACGGCTCTCAGACCCAGACAGAGCAACTGTCAATCACTCACTGGAGACCACCTTGCCACAGACAGACAGCTTTGGTGGTGCCCATTGAGGTGCCCCGACCGCAGGGAACAGTCATTTCCCAAAAGGCTTCTCCTTCCCTTCTCTCCAGGATACAGTTTTTGAGATTCCTGGTGGTGCACATGGGTGGACTGGGTTGTTTTCCTGCAGTTTGACAGTAATAAGAGCTGCCAGACTGCCTGAGCTGCTCTGGTCTGGGCTGGGCTCTTAATCTCCCCATTACACCTGGCTCAGCCTGGCGTGGACACAGGATGCCCTGGCCTGGGACCAAGAGGACTGTCGGCAGCAGTAAGCCTGACACCGGAATGGAATGAAATCACACGCTTATTTTTTTCATCTTTTCTTCCCCTGATGTCACCAGCAGATGGAGAATGCTTTCACTGTTTCCCTTTCCCTCTTTTTTTGGCAGGAAGCTGCTTTCCCACTAGACCCCCAACTAAGATGGAGTAAGAGAAAAACAGAACAGAAAAGCAGAGAAAGAAAAATGGAAACAGAGGAAATGAGAAAGCAAAAGAACTTGAGAGCAAGGCACAATGGATGGTTGAGATTCTGGGCCGGGATTAGAAAAGGAGGCTTATTTATGGGAGGGACACTTGTACTAAGAGTCAGTTGGATCACAATATATGTTGACTCTAAAGAAACATCCTACATTATTCCATCCTGGGATGAGAGGGAAGGATCTATTGTCTGACTGTGAGACCTGTCTCCCAATTCCATGCATCCCTTGAGGATGCCTGCAAACCACAGCATTGCATTCATTCAACCTGCTGTAATGAGATTTTCCTCTCTACTTTGTCTTAATTGGTGGAGTGTCAAGGAACAAAGCAAATATTTGTGCGGCTCGAATGCTGCTCTCGTGATTAGAAGGTAACATCTTTCAATGTCCATGTCTGAATTGCAATACACAGGCGGGGGAGTCAATTTGCTGTGGGGTCAATAGATGTGGTCTCAGTTGGCAGAGACCTGGAGGCTTTCTTTTGAAAATGGGGAGATGCAGCACAGCTCTCGATGCCTAGCTCAATTTAGCATGGCAACTGGGCAGTGGTTTTGTTTCCAGGTTGATTGCTTTTCAGCTCAAGAATGATAAAAACCTTCCTGATATCAACCAGCTCAGTGTTAATCTTGCGGAAATACAAGAATCTAAAACGTGGTCCCTGCTGCCTGCAGTGCTTCTTCTGCTGGTCAACTCTTAGGTATCCCGTGAAGTCTCGGTATGAAAACCTCCTTCCACTGTCATGTGGAGGGAACCTCTGTCCACACATGCTTGGTGCTAACACTGTCTGCCATATCTGGGAGGGGACATTAACAATGTTGAACCGTAGTGGCCATTGCATTTTTTTTTTGATATCATATTTTTTAAGTTTCTTTGGTTGCACATTATAAAAACCCACTTGAGCTAGATTAAGACCTAGAGGAAAATTTATTACAAGGACGTTTAGGTGCTTTCAGAGTTCAGGGAAGGAATTCAGTCAACACTTAAAAAGCAACCAAACAGAATCTAACAGCAACCCAAACTGGCTTTCTCTATGTATTGCTTTTTGTGTGATTCTATTTTCTTTGCTGATTAGCTTCTTTTGCTTCCCCATCCCCATGTCAGGTGGGAGGTGGGCCCCCCATCACTCCAGAGTCCAGGCAGCTCTAGCCAAGGGTCAAGGCCACAGAGTCTATATTAGTTCCCTAGGGCGGCCATAATAAAGTACCAAAACTGGGTGGATTAAAACAACAGAAATGTGTTGTTTCCCAGTTCTGGAGCCTGGAAGTCCAAACTCAGGGTGTTGATTTCTGTCTGAAGTCTTTAGGGGAGAATCCTTCCTTGTTTCTCCTAGATTCTGGTGTTTGCCGGCAGTAGTCTTGTAGATGCCTCCCGTCAGTCACATGGCCATCTTCTCTGTGTGTTTTCATGTCATCTTCCCTCTGTGCCTGTCTGCCTATGTGACCCAACTTCCTGTTTTTATAAGGACACCAGTCATACTGTAATAGAGCCCACCCTAATGACCTCATTTGAACTTGATTACCTTTGTAAAGACCTTATTTCCCCAAAAGATCACATTCTGTGATACTGGTGGTTAGAACATCAACTATTTTTTTTTGCGGGGCCAGGGGGCACAATTCCATCCATAATGCAAATCCAGCTGTGGCTGTCTGGAAGGTGCTGCCCACGGACTGGGCAGACAGGATACCCGTTATGTGGCCTCTGAGCTGGGGCTGCTGCTACACACAACAGAGTTCCCACCAGCCCTTGATGAGGTCAAAGATTAAGTCTGTTGCAGCTTTGCCTGGAAAACAGTAAGTGCTTAATTATGAGCTAGCATTTATTAAACCCTTATAGTAAGCCCTGAGTATTCCTAGCCAGTTACACTATGAAGTCACTTAATCTTCAGGCGAGCTCTGATAGATATTCCTTTTATCCACATTTTATAGAGGAGGAAACTGGCTCAGGAGGAAGTGAGCGGGCTGGGACTTTAAGCCAGTGGACGTGGTGATGGAGCCTATGCGCTTATCCACAAATTAGATGAATTGATCTTGAGCGTTGAGTAGAGGCAGGACTGGTGAGAGGAGGTTGCTTTCTAGGTAGGGATGGTCAGGGAGGAAGACAGATGCCTTCAAAGTTCACTTGCAAAACCAGGCAGCTTGCTTAGACTTTCTAGTAGTGATGTGCTTTACTTCTACTTTGTGGTTCAACAGTGAACACAGGACACTGTCTACAGCAGGCTGAGAGCCCTTTACCACTCATACAGGAGGACTTTGGTACCATGAGGGACATGTGTCCTATTCTCCCCCCTGCTCTGTTTGTCTCTGGGGTCTGAGCTCTCAATTCTGATGCTATGTTTCTCCGTAGGCTCTTTTTGGAAAATCCAAGGGTGTCAGTACCTCCCTTGCCACCCTTTCCCAGTCCTGCCCTTCCAGAGGGTGTTACTAAGGCTTCCTTCCAAAGGCTCCTTGGTTCCTGAACCAAGCTTCATCAGGGCAGACTGGTCACTAACAGCCACAGCCTGTCCTGGGGTGGGGCTTGGAAATCAGAGCTGATGTTTGGCTGCTTCCTCTTCCTGAAGTCCAAATCCTGGCCTCATATTCTAGTTCCAAATGGGGGTGATGGCCCTGCTTGGCTGGATTCTGATAGCTGATCTGTCCTCTTTCCTGGAAAGGAGGAGATAGGAAGGATACCCCTTGTTACCTGGTCATTGATGGGGTCTTCTGATGGATAGGATGGTTGTCCACAAGCCTGAGGGGCTCACCCACTTGCTCTGGACACTAGATGCCACCACTGGATGGGACACTCTACTACCAGGGCCTTCAGTGCCCACTGACGCTTGTCGTGACTTGGAAAACATGCCTGGAGCCCCAGGGGCTCCCTTGGAACTAGCCTATAGGGCTAGATGAGCTTTGCCACTTCTGGTCCCACCCTCAGTGCTGACCACCGACTTCATACCTTCCTGGCTTCTGCTTCTGCTACTTCCTAGGTCTGTGGCCTTTGTATATAAGTTAATTGTCTCTTTACTGGTTGAAGTTCAGTCTGGGAAGCAAAACTAGATGTATTTGGAAGAAGGGATAAATTATAGAAATTATACTTTAGATCTAGAAGGGGAATTGCAGGATCTGAGAAGTCACAAACTGGCTTCCTGAAGCTCTGGTGATGAGGAGGTCAGGCATATCCAGCTGCCAAAATGGGACAGCAAAAGGGAGCTCATACAGAGGGGTGGCAGGAAGTTCCTTCCTCTGCGGGTCTGGCGAGGGTGGCAGGAAGTTCCTCCCTCTGCGGGTCTGCGGCCAGACATCTGGGGGTGGTGGGTGGGGTCACTCTGGTCAGCAGAGTTAGGATTTTGGAAGAAGAGCAGGACATGGAATGGACGAGAGGAAGAAAAAGCCGGAAACTGATGGGCATCTCTGTTTCTGTGTGTCCCCAAACCTGACCCTGAACTCCTTCAGAGAGCCCCTGCTTCACTTCATCTCTGCACAACGCCCCCCAATCTTGCATAGCTTCCTCCTGTGGCCGTCTCTAACTCAGAACCCTAGAGGGAAGGGCTAATGGTCAACATAATCAACATAATTGACATTGGAATAATCCAGCAAGCTCTCGGAGCATTATTTCCTCATCTGTGAAATAGGGCTGTTTATGCAGAGTTGTTTTGTGGCTGCCATGAAGTAATATACACAAGGCACACAACAGCAGCAGCAGCAGTGCTTCTATGTTTGGGGTGGGATTTCTCTGCCCACCATCTCCCTGGATTGCCCCCGTCCAAGGATATGCTTGCGAAGGATAAACCTTTACAGGGCAACTCATCTGACTGAGTATTTTCTTTTCATAAGGTATTGAACCTGGAGCCCTAACCCGAAAAGACCTCTCCCCTGACGTCTTCTCTTCCTCTCAGGGCTCAAATGTTCTTCCTCTGTCAAGTGGAGTAGAAAGGATGACATCTATGGCAGATGAGGAAGTGGGGGATTTGGGGGAGAAGAAGGAAGGGGGAGAAAGCATGGGGGTGATGGGGGGCATGGAGGGTTCTCTTTGCTGGTCAAGGTGAGGTCATTGGAAGCACCCTGGGAGTCTAGGGGTGTGGTCCTATACACGCAGAGAAGGGGGCCTGAGAACAAGTCAGCAAGAGTGGGGACTCCCACCCCGATCCCTCATTGTACATGGACTCTGTATGAACTGGGTTTCATTGCTTGAAGCTGCAGTGGAGAACAGCTGAAACTGGTTAATCTTTCATGCAGATTCACACACGTTTGTTTGCCTGGCTGAGGGAGGCTTCCTCCCCTCCATGCCCCAGCTCTGCCCTCCAGCGCAGATGCTGGATGCCTGGTTCTTCCAGTGTGGAAGACAAGGAGGCAGGCTGAGCCACCAAAGAGCCAGCGGCCAGTTGACAGTAATGCTGGCGTCTGCTGGGCACCTACAGACCCACCAAGGGGTAATCCCTGGTCCTTGGTGACATTTACAGTGTGGCCACTGTCTTAGGTTCTTTATATTTACAGTACAGTTTCTGACACATGATAGATGTTTGATAAATGGTGGCAGCCGGTGACCTTCTCACTGGTCCTTTTGCTGAGGTCATGAGATGACAATATCCAACAGATATAGGATGGGATGTTGCTGCCAGCCCTGGGCCTGGCAGAGGAAATATATCTGGGATACTATGGTAGGAGCTGCTGGCATATTTTCATTGTCATATTGTCTACCAGTAGTTGGAGGTTTTCTTAGCTCCAAAGGCAATGTAGAATACTCCTTCTTGGAAAGTCAAAAGGCCTTGAAGAGGTAGACAGTTGCACTTGATGTAGGTAATACCTTTCAGCCTGGAGTATTTCAAGGGTTTGGGTTCATCTCAGAGAAGACCTTGAATATGTGTCACATAA
Source organism: Hyperoodon ampullatus (assembly GCF_949752795.1). NCBI lineage: Eukaryota > Metazoa > Chordata > Mammalia > Artiodactyla > Ziphiidae > Hyperoodon > Hyperoodon ampullatus. The sequence continues at coordinate 49,452,529 of NC_136927.1, read as the reverse complement.
AGACAACCTTTCATAAAATCTCGCATATTCTCAGGGCTTTCAATGGGATTCAAAAGGCTGAGAGACAGATGTTTGTGTGTGTGTGTGTGTGTGTGTGTGTGTGTGTGTGTGTGAGGAGAGAGAGAGAGAGAGATTGATTATGAACACACCGTCTTGGCTGCATCCTGAAATTTTGTGTGTTTTTCCCGAGGCAAATTAAAACAAACATGAAAAAGAAAACAAATCTAGAATTTCTCCTTTTTCATGCAAACTCAGATCTGAAGGAGGGCTTTTGATAAATGTGTTGTGTTCTCTACCAAAGACCTCCTTTAAATACTGTGGGTTTTCAACACATAGTAGATACAGACAAAATGGATGTGTTTAATATTAGAGGTTAATGAACAATAGAATTCAAAGGAAAGAGCCTTACTGGATAATTTCTGCAGGAACAAGGATTTTGGTTCTAGATGATTCTCCCTCCAACTTGGCTGAATTTACTCATTCATTTATTCATTCCATACTCAGGTATTGAGTAGTTTTTGTCTGTTAGCATCTATCAGTCTCTAATTGAGAATGTGTAAAAATCAAGCACTTGCCCTCAAGGAGAATAGAGTCCAGTGGAGAAGACAGATTAAAAAAAATGCTGCATTCCCTTGAGGCTAATATTCAGCCTCTCCTTTTGTAGCCAAATGGACTTGGGGTCAGGAAACAACTATTTATTGAATACGTTCTGTGAATGGCTCTACCTTGGTCACAGAGAGGGGATTACATATAAATAAGACTTAAGACACAGTCTGCTTTCTAGAAGCTGAGGAGTTGGATAGAGGAGTTGGAAGCCATATTTGCAGAGGGCTGTATAAAGGAACCATATGAGAAACGGCACGAGAAGAGGGTAAGTAATGTGATACAGGACATTCGTGAACTCTTGCAGTCAAACACCATGCCTGGCACATAAGTAAAAAGTCACTATAAACTGGTTTGTCAGGAGGGAGGATGGATGGAAGGAAGGCTTGTGGAAAGGAGGTATTAAAATCCCATCTGGATGGAAAGATGTGGTTTTGTTTTCCTTGTTAGACTAACATTCATGTGGTTAAACAGTGGTTCCAAAGGATAGAAAAGGAAGAGTGTACAGAAATGAATGGTGAACGTCTTTCCGACCTCCATCTTTGGCTCAAACTGTAGACTCAGTGGACTTTCAGCCTTTAGTTCTTGTACTGGTTTCCATAACCCTGCATGAAATACTCTACGACTGATTTTTTTTTTTTTTGCGGTACGCTGGCCTCTCACTGTTGTGGCCTCTCCCGTTGCGGAGCACAGGCTCCGGACGCGCAGGCTCAACGGCCATGGCTCACGGGCCCAGCCGCTGTGGGATCCTCCCGGACCGGGGCACGAACCTGTGTCCCCTGCATCAGCAGGCAGACTCTCAACCACTGTGCCACCAGAGAAGCCCCTACAACTGATTTTTTTTTTTTTTTTTTTTTTGCTGTACGCGGGCCTCTCACTGTTGTGGCCTCTCCCGTTGCTGAGCACAGGCTCCGGACGCGCAGGCTCAGCGGCCATGGCTCACGGGCCCAGCCGTTCCACGGCATGTGGGATCCTCCCAGACCGGGGCACGAACCCGTGTCCCCTGCATCGGCAGGCGGACTCTCAACCACTGTACCACCAGGGAAGCCCTACAACTGATTTTTGATCCATAATTTTAGATGGTTAATGCAGCTGCCTATCCTTCCCCTCCTCCATATCACTTTGGCATTTATGGGTTTATAATACTTATATTCTCTTCTGAAACCATAGAAAAGGCTTTGACTATAGGCTTATGAAAAAAACTGAGAACTCACAGACAGCATTTACAATAGTGTGATTATGTAAATATTATTCACTGTAGAATTGAGCAGTGTGATTAGACCCAAGGGAGACACATGTAACCCTATCATTAAGGCTGGCGGTTGCTGTGATAAAAAGCCAAAATCAATATGAAACAGGAAATGAGGATGGCAGGGTCTAATCTGATTCCAAAGTCTTAGGACTTGTGCAGTGCCCAACGGGTGCACACATACCACTGGTGAGTAATTGTGGTTATATAAGAAAGATACAAAAATATTAATTTTTTCTTTCAATTTATGTGGATTATTTTCTCAAACGGCAACTGAATTGTTGGAACATAAATACTTACTAAGCTGCTTGACCCTAACCAAGCAGGACTGTTAGCTATTCCTTTTGGACTAGGGATGCTGTAAAAAAAAATTGCTGAGTCACTAAGATCGACATGAACTGAGAAAGTTTGGGAACCTTTGATATAACCTCTGTACTAGAAAATTCCCTTTGGCTGCTGTGTGGAAAACAGCTGAGAGGGACATAAGAATGGAAGCAGGGAGAGGAGTCAGGAGACTTTTGATGTCGACCCAATGAAGCATAACTGGCATGAGCTGGGAAGGAGACTGAAGAAATGCGAAGAAATATATGCACTCGAGACATCTTGTACACAGAGAGCTGACAGGGGTCACTGCTATGGGAGGTGAGCTTGGAGAGCGGGGTAGGAGTTGATGCCATTTGCTGAGATCATCCGAAGGTTTAAATGGCTATTAGCAGGAGGCCTCAACCCCTTGCCGTCTGTTGGACTGAGGCCTTGGTTCTTAGCCACATGCATCTCTCCATAGGGCTGCTTGAGTGTCCTCACAACATGGCAGCTGGCTTCTTCCAGGGTGACTGATACAAGTGAAAGCAAGGTTGAAGCTACAATGCCTTTTAGGACCTGGCCTTGGAGGTGACACACTGTCAGGTCTGCCTTATGCTGTTGGTCACACAGACCAACCCAGATAGTGTGGAAGGGGACTACACAGGTGTGAACACCAGGAGTTGGAGATCATGGGACCATGTTGGAAGCTGCTTTGCACATACACATTGCTGGTTATGCCACTGGTTCAGGACCAGGATGCAGTTTTTAGACAGGTGAGTACTTGGGGGAATAGCAGTAAGGAGCAGACTCACTGTATTTGTCAAGGTTCTCCAGGGAAACAGAACCAATAGGATGTATATATGTATATACATAGAAAGAGATTTATTATACAGAATTGTCTCAAACGATTATGGAGGCTGACAAGTCCCAAGATCTGCAGGGTGAGTAGGTAAGCTGGAGCTCCAGGAGAGCTGATGGTGTAGTTCCAGTCGGATGGCTGCCAGGCTCAAGATCCAAAAAAAGCTGATGTTTCAGTTCAAGTCCGAAAGCAGGAAAAAGCCAATGTCCCAGTTTAAAGGCACTCGGGCGGGGAAATTCTCTTTTACTGGGGAAGGATCAGCCTTTTTGTTCTATTCATGTCTTCAACTGATTGGATAAGGCCCACCCACATTAGGGAGGGCAATCTGCTTGGTCTACCGATTTCAATGTGAATCTCATCCAAAAACACCCTCACGGAAACACCCAGAATAGTGTTTGACCAAATATCTTTGCACCCCATGGCTCAGTCAAGTTGATGCATAAAGGTAACCATCGTACTCACCCAGGTGGATTTTGCTGTCAGCACAAGAAATATTCATCTTTTATGCTGCAGTTTTCTTGCTGGGTGGATTCCCCTAGGATCCTAAGGGGTGTGAGTGCAGATATGGGGAGAACCTGCTAACTCTCCTTTAGGACACTGAGGCCAGAAACTGGAAAGTTCATGTTCTTAAGGAATTTTTTTTCTTTTTTTTTGCCGTACGCGGGCCTCTCACTGTTGTGGCTTCTCCTGTTGCAGAGCACAGGCTCTGGACACGCAGGCTCAGCGGCCGTGGCTCATGGGCCCAACCGCTCCGTGGCATGTGGGATCCTCCCGGACCGGGGCACGAACCCGCGTCCCCTGCATCGGCAGGCGGACTCTCAACCACTGCGCCACCAGGGAAGCCCTTAAGGAATTTTTTGACCACCTGACTTGTGCTTATAGATGTTCAGGAACCATCTAGAACAGTGGTTCTCCACATTGGGTACACATCAGAATCTCTTGGGGAGCTTTAAAAAATGCTACAGCTGGTGTCCCACTCCCAGTGGTTCTGAATGGATTGGTCTGGGAAGTGGTTTGGGCATTGAGATTTTTAAAAGCTCCCAAAGCCTGAGAATCATGGAACTGAGAGGGAACCATCCAGGGCCCCTTGTTTCTGTCGGCAAGAGGCCATAAAGAGAGAGCATTCCCTATCTATCTCCCACATACACAGACCTGCAGAGGACTGCCACCTCCTGAAGCCTGGGTGTCTGAGTCTCTGGGCTGGGCACCTGCCTCATTTGATGGGTCCTTTTTAGCTCTTGAATTGCACTTTGGAAAGTCAGCCAGTTGAGCATAAAACATAAATCAGAATTTGTTCCTCTTTGTACTCAAGTTTTATTTTTTTCTCCTTAGCTTGAAAGGAATCAGTTCTACATCACTTTTAGACTATACTGACTCAGTTAAATGCAATCACGACTATAACAAAATTGCTTAATTAGACAATAATATCAGAGAAATTGACCATTATATCTGGTTATTGACTTTTCAGATGGCTTGTATTACCATTTATATTCTTTCCAGTTGGGTTTTTAAGCATGAAAAGAATTTATTGAGAGATTGTTCCTAGAAGCTATTTTTAATAGTCTAATGGCTTTTTAATTTTCAAATCATTTATATTCATCAGCTGGAGCCAAGAAAGGACTCAGATTAACTCTTACTGCATGGCTGTTCCTTCCTCTTCAGTTATTCACTGGTTATATTGGAACTAAAGCCACCTGATGCAGGGTTTTTCTCCTATTTATGATGCCAGAGGGGGTACATCATGAAGGACATGACCTTTGGACTGGAAGCCATAAAAATGATATTTTAAATGTTGCTGTTTATTGATCAACTACTCTGTGCCAGGCAATTTATGCAGATTGCCTCTAATTCTCTTAATAATCCTAGAAGATAGATAGCATGATCATTCTTTCATGGACTGGGAAGTGAGGGCTTAGGTATGAGGCATATCATCACCATCATCATGGTGGATGCATATGGACAGGTAGGTCGTATGTCCCAGTTAATACTATGCCTGTACATAACTTTTAATAGTGTTTCTTCCAGAATTATCCCAATTGGGGCAATAGATTAAATTGCCACCCTGCTTATGGGACACTCTTCTGGTACCAGGCCCTGTGCCAAGCACTTCACATGCACTATTGCACGCAAACCTCACAGCAGCCAATGGTTTCTTTTACTGTTCTTATTTTATACATGAGGAAACAGAGGCACTGAGAGGTCAAGGTTAGGTCAAGGTCAAGTCACTTACAAGGTCACGGAGCTGATAAAGGATGGAGTCAAGCTTTGAGCCCAGCCTCTTTCATGCCCCATTCTCTTTCTGTTACACAAAGCTGAATACCAATCAATAACATGATTTCAAAAATTCAGAACAAGGAGAAAGTTCCATGAGACTGGTTGTTGGGTGAAAATAATAACAACACTATTATAACCACAGGAACACTGAACTGTTTTGTTGTGGTGGAACTTGGTTATCATGAATAAGCTGCAGGAAATCGCATTTTCTATTGTTCGGATCGGTAGAGGAAATACAGACCCTTTATACTGCATTAGCAAGAAGAACTTGTGCTTTGAAAGCCATGGGGCAGCTAGATAAGATGTGCATAAATTTCTTACTTCCTACAAGCTTAATTAGACAAACTCAATGATTGCCACCAGCTGCAATCATTTCTGGGAGCTCAGGTTGCCTTAATACAAATATAGCATCTAAAACAAGGGTTCTGGAGCCTGTGCACAGCCACACATAACTAGAGGGCTGTAAAGGAACCATGGATGAATTAAAGTGTGTTTGGATGACGGTGACCAGCTGGTGGGGGGTAGTAAACGCCATGTCCTCCAAGGAAAGCTTGGGGAATTCGGTCAGGAGAGAAGGCCCAGGATAGAGGGAAAAGAGTGTGCACTCAGGATTTGGGGGAGATGTTATATTAGGCTTGTTCTGTGTGGCCTCAGGGCTATAACTGATGGCGAGATGGTGGATGCAGGGAACAGCGCCATCTCCATCTCTGCAGATGCATATGGTGGCATTTTGTTGGCTTCCAGAGGAGTGGATAGAGGGATACATGGCTGGATTGGGTGACCTGTCATTTAGCTCTCTTTCCTTGCAACCTGATTGTTGCACTTCTCACCACCAGGCAATGTGACTATTCACAGAAGACTTGGATGTTGGCTGGGGTCTCCTTGAGAGCTAGAGAAGAAGGCCAGATCCTCATTTGCCCCCTGTGCCTTATGAAGACCTTGCTAAGATTGTACAGATTCTTAGAGGGCTTGCAGCGATGCTCTTTTGACTGTGAGCGCCTCTCCCTCATGCTGTGGTTGGACCATCTTATCGGCTGTTTTTCTGTCTCTGTTCTACATATAATTAGGTTAAATCAGTGGTAATGTTGCTTAAACAGAGATTAACCTGTTATTTGCAGAGTGGGTTCATGTGTGTATTTTGGTCACGGAAGGGCAGAGTAGGATTAGTAGACTTCAGAAGTCTTTCTTGTTTCTGCGAAATGACCTCTAATTGAACATAAGGCATCTCATTCTTTTTTTTTTACATCTTTATTGGAGTATAATTGCTTTACAATGGTATGTTAGTTTCTGCTTTATAACAAAGTGAATCAGTTATACATATACATATGTTCCCATATCTCTTCCCTCTTGCGTCTCCCTCCCTTCCACCCTCCCTATCCCACCCCTCTAGGTGGTCACAAAACACCGAGCTGATCTCCCTATACTATGCGGCTGCTTCCCACTAGCTATCTATTTTACGTTTGGTAGTGTATATATGTCCATGACACTCTCTCGCTTTGTCACAGCTTACCCTTCCCCCTCCCCATATCCTCAAGTCCATTCTCTAGTAGGTCTGTGTCTTTATTCCTGTCTTACCCCTAGGTTCTTCATGACATTTTTTTTCTTAAATTCCATATATATGTGTTAGCATACGGTGTTTGTTTTTCTCTTTCCGACTTACTTCACTCTGTATGACAGACTCTAGGTCCATCCACCTCATTACAAATAGCTCAATTTCGTTTCCTTTTATGGCTGAGTAATATTCCATTGTATATATGTGCCACATCTTCTTTATCCATTCATCCAATGATGGACACTTAGGTTGCTTCCATGTCCTGGCTATTGTAAATAGAGCTGCAATGAACATTTTGGTACAAGGCATCTTATTCTTAAAATGTCGTTTGACAATGCATCACCAGGGAAGTTTTTCTGACCTTTGATCATAGATCACTCCCTGCTTTGCTCTCTCTTTTACCTTTTCTTCTCCATTCTTCTTGGGAGCAAATTTCTTATACAAGGCACTTTGGTCAACTCCTTGCTTATTCCTTGTTGATTTCCAAGTTCTAAGACAGTGGCTTTCAAATGTTTTGGCCGTGACCCATAGTAAAAAACACTATATCATGACTCAAAACTCTCCTATAATACTTACTACCACTGATGCACTAGGTCTTACATTGTCTGGTCTATGCCGTGCTATGCCATGCAAGCCTGTCTTGTCCTATCCCATCATATTCTATTCCATTTCATCCCCAAATTTTCATCATGTTTTAACAAATTGATTTCACAGGCCACTGATGTATCAGGACCTGAAATTTTCAAAGCACTGCTCCTACCTTTTTAAGCTCTAGTCATTTGCCAAGTACCTTTCTGTCACTGTTTGGCTTATATGAGTCCTAGAATGCAAATCTTTTCAAAACAAGGTCTTGCTTTTGAAGTTCCCACACTAATTAGCTCAGTCCTAAATACATAGGAGGGTAAAGTAAATCTAGCATTTGTTGATCAGTGGAATAATTTAGGGCCTCTCAGCTTCACTGAAACCTACAAGGGACTATCTCAGGCCCAGAAGTACTAGGATAGGTGCCATCTGCAGCCCTGTTAGAGGCTGGGTGGGGAAGTCCTTTGTAAGTGATAATGGACCCTCAAATTCTAGTTCATTCAAAAGTATTTGTTGGGCTTCCCTGGTGACGCAGTGGTTGAGAGTCCGCCTGCCAATGCAGGGGACATGGGTTTGTGCCCCAGTCTGGGAAGATCCCACATGCTGTGGAGCGGCTGGGCCCGTGAGCCATGGACGCTGAGCCTGCACATCCAGAGCCTGTGCTCCTCAATGGGAGAGGCCACAACAGTGAGAGGCCCACGTACCACACAAAAAAATGTATTTGTTGACTGATTTGTACTGGACCTTGTGCCAGAATTTTCTGCAGAAACTAGAAGCATAAGTCATACATCCTCCTGTCCTTGAGGAGCTCAGGAACTGACAGAAAGTGAATTTATAACACATTGTGATTAGCCAGGAGCATGAATAGTGTTCAGTAGGAACCCAGAGGGGAAGCAGCATAGAGGATGGTATTTGGATTTAGTCTCGGAGGTTGAATAGGCACAGTCAAAGGGAAGGGAATTTGAGGCAGAAGGAACAGCATGTGCAAAGGCCATGAGACCCAAGCGTGGTGTATTTGGCGGAATGGAGATTACTTCTGTATGGCTGGAGTAAAGGATATGATGCAGAGAGTGATGGGAGATGAGAGAGCTTGGGGTCAGACTGTAAAGATTTTGAGCTTGGATCAGAAGTCATCCAACATTGTAAGTAGGGAGTGCATGGGATGGACCAAAGGCAGGGAGGCCCAGGGAAGGTAACAGGTTAGGAGCCCAGGGAACTTTACTGTCCACATCTGCACCTGTTAAGCAGTGACCCCCAGCCTGGCTGGCATTTTTGTGGCATCATTAGATAGTTTCTGCAGTGGCAGTCAGGGCTGTGCCCTCTAACCAATGAAATTTTGATCTGGTAGTTTCCTTGGAGGGTCTCAGCCAAGAGGGGAGGGTCTTGCATAGCCTCTGTCAATTCTCCTGGGAGGGAGGAGAGGAGAGGAAGCCAAGGTCTGCAGGGTGCTTTGGCCCCAAATGGTGCAAATGTCGGACCACAGTCTCATGTTGAATGGGTGGCTGATGATCCTTTTTGTGGGGCAAATGATCTTGATGATTAGGCAGTGACTATAAACAGCCAGTCCAAACTAGCTTAACCACATGCAGCCTTGATCTTGCCAAGTGAGGGATTCATAGTGTAACATGGAGAGAGAACAAGGGAACTCATCAGTTCAATTGTTCCTAAATGTCTACCATCAGGCACTTTAAAAAAAGTCCATGGTAAAATAATATGAAAAAAAATCATCATTTTGTACATGCTAGACCTGATAGTATATGGTTTGATGCTATAGGCTATATATGACACTATGCACTGACAGAGGGCCTCCTTCCCTCTTCCCGTGTCCCAGCTTTCATTATTGTGTTTATTAAGTGTGTCTCAGTCCATCCCCAGCGTTTGGGGCCCAGACTTCTAGCCTCTGACTTCCACAGCATCCAAGAATAGCAGGGAGGGGGTGTCTCATGCTGCAGCCGAACCCCTGACCTGGCATTCCACCATATTTGGGGACCCATAACTGGGTTCCCTATTCTGATCCTGTCCTCGGCACTGGTATGATGCTAGTTTGCAGCAGTCTGTACCTCCTCATATGCTCCGCCACCTCCCAAGGTCCAAGCTGACCTAAGAAATGGGGAAAGAATAGGCTGGGCGTCCACTACCTCACAACCCAGAGCCTTGACCATAGGAAACAGACACACTCATCGTAAGAAGCACTAGGCTGCCTGTGCTGAAGCTGAGGATCTGATATTTTCACACCCGTGCGAGGATCTGTTTGCAGGCAGCTATGGCTCTTTGTTTTCTGGAGGGAACTTCACAGAGGACCCAGGCCATTCTGGCTGAGAAATTACTGGTAGATTTGCTCATCTGGAAAGCCAAGCCAAGCGTCGTGAGAGGCAGGACATAAACAAGGCTGCAAAGTAAACATTCTGAACAGAGATCATGAAAGGAAGGAAAATTGTTTGCAATAGGCATTGCTCTCCACTTTCAGCCACTTGCAACGCTGACAACTCACATCCTATGTCAGGTAATGAACCCTTATCTGGAAAGAAAGGAGAAATTAGCCTGCCACTGAGAGTCGCTTTTAGCTCAGACATATCTGTCCTGGGAAGACTCTTTCTCTCTTTTCCTTGCGAGTTGTTGGATTATGAGACACTCGGCTTGACAGTTGCATATTTGTGCCTTTCCCAGGCCCAGCAGCTATAGTCAGCAAATACTTAGAATCATGCAGATCTTATCTGTTAACATGGGGGGAAGGTGGAATGGCTTTGCTGAGTAAATAATGTCACATAGGTGGAGAGGGGAACATGACATCAACAGGAGGAGGTGGTCTTTCCTGACTCCAGATGAAGTCAGGCTGACTCGTGTTTATTGGCCTTTTGGTTACAACATCCCTTTTCTAGGACAGAGGCAAGAGCCAACGGGGGCCTGGGCCAAAGCCTTGTCAGAGTGATGGGCAGCTGGCCCGACTCGGAATATCTCCTCCTCTTCCGAGCTGATCATCGCCCTTGAATCAGATTTTGCAATTCTTTCCCACGCGCCCTATTCAGCACCCTCTTCATTCAGTTGATCCACCCTCCACTTATCAGATGTCTAGGGGCTAAGGCTCAAGCTGCGATCTTTCTTTCATGTTTTAGAGGCAATTAAAATTCTGCCTTTTTATTTTGAAATTCTGGCTGCCTCTTCTGCCTTGATGCTCAAGAATGAATAGGCTGAGATGTTAGAAAGGCCATGGTGAGAGCTGTGAACAACTTCAGAATTGGGTATATAATACTGGACTTGGGAACTGCTTGGGTAGCTTTTGGATACAGTGTATATTACTGACCTTGACCAAATCCTGAAACCTGGGGGATAAAATGCTCCTTCCTTGTAGTTGCTGACCCACTTTAAGTTTCTTAAACCCAAGACTCATTTTCACATAATTTCTTTCTTTCTTTTTTTTTTTTTTTAACATCTTTTTTGGAGTATAATTGCTTTACAGTGTTGTGTTAGTTTCTGCGGGGTAACAAAGTGAATCAGCTATACATATACATATGTTCCCATATCTCTTCCTCTTGCGTCTCCCTCCCACCCTCCTTATCCCACCCCTCTAGGTGGTCACAAAGCACCGAGCTGATCTTCCCGTGCAATGCAGCTGCTTCCCACTAGCTATCTATTTTACATTTGGTAGTGTATATATGTCAGTGCTACTCTCTCACTTCGTCCCAGCTTACCTTTCCCGCTCCCCGTGTCCTCAAGTCCATTCTCTACGTTGTGTCTTTATTCCTATCCCTCCCCTAGGTTCTTCAGAACCATTTTTTTTTTTTAGATTCCATATATATGTGTTAGCGTACGGTGTTTGTTTTTCTCTTTCTGACTTATTTCACTCTGTATGACAGACTCTAGGTCCATCCACCTCACTACAAATAACTCAGTTTCGTTCCTTTTTATGGCTGAGTAATATTCCATTGTATATATGTGCCACATCTTCTTTATCCATTCATCCAATGATGGACACTTAGGTTGCTTCCATGTCCTGGCTATTGTAAATAGAGCTGCAATGAACATTTTGGTACATGACTGTTTTTGAATTACTGTTTTCTCAGGGTATATGACCAGTAGTGGGATTGCTGGGTCATATGGTAATTCTATTTTTAGTTTTTGAAGGAACTTCCATACTGTTCTCCATAGTGGCTGTATCAATTTACATTCCCACCAACAGTGCAAGATGGTTCCCTTTTCTCCACACCCTCTCCAGCATTTATTGTTTGTAGAGTTTTTGATGATGGCCATTCTGACCGGTGTGATATGATACCTCATTGTAGTTTTGATTTCCATTTCTCTAATGATTAATGATGTTGAACCCATGAATATTTTTTGAGCTGAGTTTTAACAATTTGTTTTAAAATTTTGCAACAATCTTAAACTTATGGAAAAGTTGAAAGTACAATTAAAACTATTTTTTTTTCCTCTGCACTAATTGAGAATAAATTGTTGACCTGATGTCCCATTCCTCCTGGATATTATATTAGTTTCTGGTGGCTGCTATAACAAATATCCACAAACTCGGTGTTTTAAACAGCAGGAGTTGATACTCTCCTAGTTCTGGAGGCTAGAAGTCTGATAGTGAGGTGTGAGCAGGACCACACTCCTTCCAAAGTCTCTAGGGGAGAGTCCTTCTTTGCCTCTTCCAGTTTCTGGGGCTCCAGGCATTCTTTGACTTGTGGCCACATTACTCCATCTCTGTGTCTGTGGTCACATGACCTCCTTCTGTTCTGTGTCTTTTTCGAAACTCCTTTTGGCTCTTGCTGTTTAAAGGATATGTGTGATTGTTTTTAGGGCCCATCCAGGTAATGCAGAATACATGCTTCCTCTTTAGATTCTTAACTTAAATACATCCTTTGCCACATAAGGAAATAGTCGCTCTTTTGCCATCTAAGATGATATTCACAGGGGATTAGGATGTGGGTATATCTTCTGGGGCCACCATTCAACCCACCATAGAGGGGAAGTCTCTGATCTTGTTTTTTTTTAACATCTTTATTGGAGTATAATTGCTTTACAATGGTGTGTTAGTTTCTGCTTTATAACAAAGTGAATCAGCTATACATATACATATATCCCCATATCTCCTCCCTCTTGCATCTCCCTCCCATCCTCCCTATCCCACCCCTCTAGGTGGTCACAAAGCACCAAGCTGATCTCCCTGTGCTATGCAGCTGCTTCCCACTAGCTATCTATTTTACATTTGGTACTGTATATATGTCCATAACACTCTCTCACTTTGTCCCATCTTACCCTTTCCCTTCCCGTGTCCTCAAGTCCATTCTCTACTTCTGTGCCTTTATTCCTGTCCTGCCCCTAGGTTCTTCAGAACTTTTTTTTAGATTCCATATATATACGTTAGCATACGGTGTTTGTTTTTCTCTTTCTGACTTACTTCACTCTGTATGACAGTCTCTAGGTCCATCCCCCTCACTACAAATAAATCAATTTCGTTTCTTTTTATGGCTGAGTAATCTTATATATATGTGCCACATCTTCTTTATCCATTCATCTGTTGATGGACACTTAGGTTGCTTCCATGTCCTGGCTATTGTAAATAGAGCTTCAGCAACTATTTTTTGAAACGCATGCTTTTGTTTTTGGTAGCTATCCCTATTAATTCATTCATCATTTGTTTTTTGGTAATTATCCATATTGACATATGTCAATTTAGTTAATTCATTTGAACAGTTTTAGTAGGCATTTGTAGTGTATGGATATGCCAAAATTTATCTAGACATTCCATTTTTGATGAGCATTCAGGTTCTTTCTAGTTTATTGCTGTTATTAATAAGGTTGCTAAAAACATCAAGTGCTCATGAGAAGATTTCTTTAGTATAATCCTCGAAGTAATTAGTAGGTTTAAATTTTACTAAACTAAATAGTCCCCACTGAGCCAAGGATTGTGCATATTTCCCCAGCGATACATGGGCGTGATTTTCATGTGAACTCTTGGGCAAGCAGCTGCATCCGTGATTGTGTGATTGTGTATGAGTCATGCCAAAAGGGATGCAACTGTTTATAAGAATTGAGTGCATTCTTAGTCTTTTAAAACTAAAATCTTAGGATTTTTGCAAAGTATAAAATTAAAGTCACCTCCTTTGAACTCAACACGGGAAGCACAAAAGTGTTTATAAGAATTGTACCACTAGACATGCTTTTGACAAAATCTCCTTAACTCTTCCAAAATTGGTATTTAATTAGAACAATGACATATTGTTTTCTACAAGCTCTGTTATTACTCTCATGAGATGTTTTATCTAAGATGAAGGTGAATGTGTTTACAAAGAAGGATGTATATAAATAAATAAAATTATTTAAAATTAAGATTTTTCTCACGAATGGTTAATTTCTGTTGGAATAAAATAGGTTACAGCAGTTATAGTTGTTCATAATGTAAGTTTATTCAGGGTAGTGTGCTCGATTGCAAAAATGGCTATGAATTCTTCCCATTGCTGCATCCATGCCCTCCCCACATGGAATCTGTGATTCGCTTTGGCCAATGGGATGATGGCAAATGAGATGCAAACAGAGGCTTGAAAAGTGCTTGCGCATCTCTTGATAAACTGTGACCACAACCATGTGAAAAAGCCCATGTTAGCCTGTTGGATGCTGAGAGACACATAGTACTGTTATCCTTGTTGCCTCTGCTGACAGCCAGCCCAACCATCAAACATGAGAGCGAGGTCATCATGGACCAGTTGATCTCAGAGGCATGAGTGAGCTTACCAAAGACCAGCAGGAGAACCTTCTCTTGATGGCTTCCTGGAACTTAGTTGTGATGTGGGAGGCAGAGCAGCCATACTGTGTCCATGAGGCAAGAAGCACTCACTAGGGGACAGCTGAGCAGAAAGATAAGCAGAAGCTAGGGTCTCTGATGGCATCATGGAGTTATAGCATTAGCCTTGGAAGCCCTAGTTCTGGACTTTGTGTTGTATGAGAAAAAGGAAATGTTATTTTGTCCAGCCAGTGTATGTAGGTTGGGTTTCTGTTATGATATTCCTATCTGAAAATCTGGTTAATTAAAAATACAGTTTTCTCTGAAGAAGCTTCTGTAAGAGCTCTCCTCCACCTCCACACCCACCAGTTCTCTGACAAAGTAAAGGAGAGTGGGGGACCTGTGGAACTACAAAAGACAGAGGGGCTTTCTGGATTGAGCAATAAAATCAGAAGGGCTTTCAGGATTGAGCGTGTAGTCAGTTACCAGAAAGTGGGTTATTTATCCTGGAAACCAAAGTAAAATAAGGCCACTAAGTGTGGAGCAGGAAGTAGAGGACGAAGAGCAAAAGGAATGGCAGTGTGAGAGGATGACATCTGGGGAAACACCTGGAACAGGTATATTAAAGGTCAAGGTATTTGTAATTGTATGAATGATAGCATAGTAAACGGGGACCTAGCAGACTGAAAGGCAGGAGTTGGCCAGATTCCTCCCTCTGGTTTGTGGAGGTGAATTGAAGTGGTAGAATTCCTGGCCCGTGGAAGCTGTACTCAGCTGCCCCAGGACTGTTCCTGGGAAAACAGCGGGAGTGAAACACCTTCTCCTTGTTCTGTGTCAGCTTGGATTCCAGAACGCACGTTTCCCAAACACCTGGGCTTCTGGCTTTGCGTCCTGCTCCCTCTTCTCTCCTCGCTTTCGCTGTGCCAGGTCCCTCCCTCCGCATTTGGCTTCCTGAAATACAGCCTCCCTGCACCGCTGGGCCTCTGTGATTTACGGTGACTGAGCATCGCCGCGGAGCAAATAAGACATTCTTCATTTTCGTACCTGACACATGAGGAGCCCTAAAGTAAGTCTCCGAAGTCAGACTCGAGGGCTTCTTGATTAAGAGTTAAATTGCAGATATGATTTACTCAATTTGAGCCTGGGGAAACAAGAGATGTTGAAGATAATGTGACTGGCAAACTCACGTTTCCGCCTCTCTGGAGTTCACAGGTACCTGCGGAACCCGCGTGGAGGCTGTGCGGAGTCTGAATTTGGGCGTGGCTTGGGGAGGAGCATCTACGTGAGTGATTGACTCACCCGGGTCTGTTTCAGGGAACTGCGAGTTGGAAGACTCTTCTGATATCAGTTTTAATTAAGTCAAGTCAGCGGGATAAGGGGTGAGATCAAAGGTGTGACGGGGGCATCCTGAAAGGAACAGGAGTTCAGAGACAAGAATTCTGGTCTTGATTTTGCCACTTATAGATTTTGGGAACCTCACACAAAGACATATGAATGGGTCTCAGCTTCTTTATCTAAAAAGTGGGTTGGGACTAAATTACAAAAAGGTCCTTTGGACTGAATTATGTGAGAATGAGAACTGAGGAAGGAGATCTAGGAAGTTTAGAAAAAGAAATTTTTCGCAATTGGGGGGAGGGGGAGGGATAGACTAGAATTTTTTTTTTTTTTTTTTGCGGTACGCGGGCCTCTCACTGTTGTGGCCTCTCCCGTTGTGGAGCACAGGCTCCGGACGTGCAGGCTCAGTGGCCATGGCTCACGGGCCCAGCCGCTCCGCGGCATGTGGGATCTTCCCGGACCGGGGCATGAACCCGTGTCCCCCGCATCGGCAGGCAGACTCTCAACCACTGCGCCACCAGGGAAGCCCATAGAAAATATTTTTGATAAATTTTACCGTGAAGAGGAGCTGAGAACGAGCCAGGAGCTGGAGGACAGTGTGGAGTCAGGATAGGGTATCTTTACCGTGGAAGATAATAGAACAATTTATAGAAAGATAAAGGAGAGTTGTAGTAATAAAGCCCTTGAATGATGAAGGGGAGAGAATGTACAGCTCAAGTGGCTTGTGATAGGATCAAGGACAATTCATCCCCTGTAACTGGATGGGAGGCAGAGGACATGGACATGAATGCCAAGGAGACAGCTGGATTTGATAATGGGAGAGGGAAGTTGTTCTTCCCTGATGGTTCCTATTTTTCTCAAAGAATCACAAGATGATGCTGTCAGTCCAGGTGGTAGGGAGGTATTTTGGAGGTCTGACAAGAAAGAAGCCGTGATAGCATCTCCGAAAGTGAGAAAGTGAAATTACCAGGGTCCTAGGGCAGGTGGTTGGTGAGTGTTGGTTTGAGATACACCGTCACAAATTGAAAGAGAGACGAGTTAGCACAATTGTGGGATTTCTTTTCCAGCGGTGTTCAGCTTCCTGAGTGCAGGCACAGAGGAGGTGGGTGATTGGCCTCAGTGAGGGATGGGGTCTGACAGTGGAGTATCTTGCCATGAGAGATGTGCAGAAGAGGTGTTTGTAAAGAGGCCATTATAGTTAGAGATACACAGAACCTAAACTGTGTAAAGAGGGAAGTGAGAACTTGAGAAATGTGAAAAATTGAGAACATGAAAAAATGGTGGAATTAATGAATTTAATGGAATTAATAAAATTGGTGGACTGGGGATCTAAAGTAAGTGTGCTGGAAGGTGGTGAGGAAAGCACATCTTTGTACAGGAATTTGAACTCCTTTCTTCATGATTTGTTTTGCATGTTGAAGATGGGGTCTTGTGGGCCTAAGGACACTGCTCCAGTCCATGCCCCTTCCTTCTCCTCAGTTTTACAATTTTACATACTTCTGGTAAATAAAGTGGATTAAGGGATGGATTAGTGTAGCCCATTCTCACTATTGCAAATCAAAGTCAGATCACACGTCCTATTCACCAAATCTGGCATTAGTACATGCTGCCATGTATATGTGTTTTTAAAAGGCTTATTTTTGTTGGGTTAAGTGGAGAATCAGTGGTTTTCTCTGTGCTGTCTTTATGATTGCTTGGTCTGTACCACTGATCGGTGAAGGGTGTGTGACGTTGTTAATAACCCAAGCCTGGTGTAGGTAGAGATGGACTCATTTTAGATATGATAAGTGGTGGCACCTCATCAGGGTAACAAGATCTAAACAACAACCCTGATAGAAAAGGTGGTAGGGCATATAGGCTGTTCCCATTATACAGATGAGGTCACAGTCCTGGAGAGGTTAATACCTGCCCCCATCTTAGGAAAAACACCACCATACACTCAGTTGTCCAAGACTGAAACCTTGAAGTCATCCTTAGTTCTCCCATCTCTTTCACCTTCCTCCACAAATCAGTAACTGTCTTGAATGAATAAATGAGTGAATGAATGAATGAGCTATACACTTCAGTTTAGATCTTGTTGAGGCCTTATCCACCCCTGGGGTGGATAAAATATTACTGTCTTGCTTCTTTCCATTCCCACTTCCAAATGAGAGACTAATTTAATAATTATACAGAGCTAAATAAATGTTTCAGGATGAGCTTGTATATTTACTTCATAAAATGCTTATAAACTTAAAAGTACTTTAATTACACTTGATAATGTATTGCAAGTTATTTAAAGATCAGGAATTCATGGGCAGCACATAATTCATTCTATGAGTACA
The DNA here is from genome assembly GCF_949752795.1 of Hyperoodon ampullatus. Lineage (NCBI taxonomy): Eukaryota > Metazoa > Chordata > Mammalia > Artiodactyla > Ziphiidae > Hyperoodon > Hyperoodon ampullatus. The sequence continues at coordinate 49,434,730 of NC_136927.1, read as the reverse complement.
TTTGGGGGTGATTATACATCTGTTGGTGCTTCCTACTCAAAACACTACATACACATCTTAAATTTTAATTATTATAAAAATATACCAAAACATTGTTGATATAAATATGCATGATTAACCTGTACACGGTTAAGCAAATAACCTTCAGCAAACTAAATTGATAATCGTAGACTAATCATGAAATTGTAATTTGTCTGTTTATATTTTCTAATTCTTCCTGGTTCAGTCTTGGAAAATTGTACCTTTCCAAGAATTTGTCCATTTCTTCATGGTTGTCCATTATATTGACAAATAGTTGTTTGTAGTAGTCTCTTATAATCCTTTGTATTTCTGCAGTGTCAGTTGTGATTTCTCCTTTTTCATTTCTAATTTCATTGATTTGCATCCTCTCCCTTTTTTTCTTGATTAGTCTGGCTAAGGGTTTATCAATTTTGTTTATCTCCTCAAAGAACCAGCTTATAGTTTTATTGATCTTTGCTATCATTTTCTTTGTTTCTATTTCATTTATTTCTGCTCTGATTTTTATGATTTCTTTCCTTCTACTGATTTTGGGTTTTCTTTGTTCTTCTTTCTCTAGTTGTTTTAAGTGTAGGGTTCAATTGTTTATTTGAGATTTTTCTTGTTTCTTGAGGTGAGATTGAATTGCTATAAACTTCCCTCTTACAACTGCTTTTGCTGCATCCCATAGGTTTTGGGTCATTGTGTTTTTATTGTCATTTGTTTCTATGTATTTTTTTTATTTCTTCTTTGATTTCTTCAGTGATCTCTTGGTTATTTAGTAGCGCACTGTTTAGCCTCCATGTATTTGTGTTTTTTACAGTTTTTTTCATGTAATTGATTTCCAATCTCATAGTGTTCTGGTCAGAAAAGATGCTTTGATACGATTTCAATTTTCTTAAATTTTCCGAGACTTGATTTGTGACCCAAGATGTGATCTATCCTGGAGAATGTTCCATGTGCACTTGAGAAGAAAGTGTACTCTGCCACTTTTGGGTGGGATGTTCTATAAATATCAACTAGATCTATCTGGTCTATTGTGTCATTTAAAGCTTGTGTTTCCTTATTTATTTTCTGTTTGGATGATCTGTCCATTGGTGTAAGTGGGGTGTTAAAGTCCCCTACTATTATTGTGTTACTATCGATTTCTCCTTTCATGGTTGTTAGCATTTGCCTTATGTATTGGGGTGCTCCTATGTTGCGTGCATAAATATTTACAATTGTTATATCTTCTTGGATTGATCCTTTGATCATTATGTAGTGTCCCTCCTTATCTCTTGTAACAGTCTTTATTTTAAACTCTATTTTACCTGATATGAGTATTGCTACTCCAGCTTTCTTTTGATTTCCATTTGCATGGAATATCTTTTTCCATCCCTTCACTTTCAGTCTGTATGTGTCCCTAGGTCTGAAGTGGGTCTCTTGTAGACAGCATATATATGGGTCTTGTTTTTGTATCCATTCAGCCAGTCTGTGTCTTTTGGTTGGGGCGTTTAATCCATTTACATTCAAGGTTATTATCGATATGTATGTTCCTATTACCATTTTCTTAATTGTTTTGGGGTTTTTTTGTAGGTCTTTTTCTTCTCTTGTGTTTCCTGCTTAGAGAAGTTTCTTTAGCATTTGTTGTAAAGCTGGTTTGGTGGTGCTGAATTCTCTTAGCTTTTGTTTGTCTGAAAAGCTTTTGACTTATCCATTGAATCTGAATGAGATCCTTGCTGGGTAGAGTAATCTTGGTTGTAGGTTTTTCTCTTTTATCACTTTAAGTATATCCTGCCACTCCCTTCTGGCCTGTAGAGTTTCCACTGAAAAATTAGCTGATAACCTTATGGGGATTCCTTTGTATGTTATTTTTAGTTTTTCACTTGCTGCTTTTAATATTTTTTCTTTGACTTTAATTTTTGTTAGTTTGATTATATGTGTCTTCGTGTGTTTTTCCTAGGGTTTATCCCATATGGGACTCTCTGTGCTTCCTGGACTTGGGTGACTATTTCCTTTCCCATGTTAGGGAAGTTTTCCACTATAATCTCTTCAAATATTTTCTCAGACTCTTTCTTTTTCTCTTCTTCTTCTGGGACCCCTATAATTCGATTGTTGGTATGTTTAGTGTTGTCCCAGAGGTCTCTGAGATTGTCTTCAATTCTTTTCATTGTTTTTTCTTTATTCTGCCCCTTGGCAGTTATTTCCACTATTTTGTCTTCCAGCCCACGTATTCGTTCTTCTGCCTCTGTTATTCTGTTATTGATTCCTTCTAGTGTATTTTTCATTTCAGTTATTGTGCTGTTCATCTCTGTTTGTTTGTTCTTTAGTTCTTCTAGATCTTTGTTAAACATTTCTTGTATTTTCTCAATCCATGCTTCCATTCTATTTCTGAGATTCTGGATCACCTTTACTATCATTACTCTGAATTCTTTTTCAGGTAGGTTGCCTATTTCCTCTTCATTTATTTGGTCTTGTAGGTTTTTATGTTGCTCCTTCATCTGTGACATATTTTTTTGCCGTCTCATTTTTTTTTTTTTTTTTAATGAGTGGGATTGTGTTCTTGTTTTACTGGTTGTTTGGCCTGAGGCTTCCAACACTGGAGTTTGTAGGCTATTGGGTAGAGCTGGGTCTTGGTGCTGAGATGAGGAACTCTGTGAGACCTCAGTCCAATGAATATTCCCTGGGGTCTGAGGTTCTCTGTTAGTCCAGTGGTTTGGACTCAGAGCTCCCACTGAAGGAGCCTCCCCCTGACCCTGGGATCACAAATCAAGATCCCGCAAGCTGCGTGGGGTGGCAAAAAAAAAAAAAAAAAGAGAGAGAGAGAGAGAAAAATAACAAAGTAAAAAATAAAATTGGACTAGGAAACTAACATATGTTAGAAAGACTGTAAAAATAAAAATATAGATAAATCAACAACTAGAAGGTACATCAGTACCACAACAGTAAAAAAGAGGAGGAGGGAAAGAAAAAAAAAAGTGTGGGGGGGAAAGGCCTTGGCTGTGGAGAGTGGGGCCTAAGCACGGGCAAGGTTTTGGCAGTGGGCAGGGCCAATGCTCAGGACCCACAGGGCTGGATAAGGCTGTGGGGGCTGTGGGGGTGGGGCTTGGGCTCAAGGAACAGAACGGGCCCAGGCGTGCCCCCCACCCCAGTCTCAGAGGGCAGGGGACCTCACCTTGGAGCCTAGCTGGCTTTTTGGGCTCGAGTGGGCGGGGCAGATGCCCTCCTCTCCTCTCCTGCTCCTCAGGTCTGGGGTCTGGGAGGGCCCCTCCTGCCTGCCTCTCCTGATCTCCCCAGCCTCCCTCCTATGCCCACAAGGACCCATGTAGCCTGGAGGGGGCTTGGAGAGCAGGGGATCGGCCTGGGAGCTCAGCAGTCTCCTTGGGCCCGAGTGGGCGGGGCAATCGCCCTCAGTTCCTCTCCTGCTCCTCCCAGAGGGTGCCTCCTGCCTGCCTCTCCTGATCTCCCTGGCCTCAGAGACACTGATCTTGTCTGGCCTCCACTTCTCCTCCCCCCTCAGTCCCCCTACATCCTACCAGTTCACTGTGGGGTTCCTTCCATCTCCTTGGGGGTCAGAGTTCCCCACCAGCGGCCGGCAGGCACCTAGTTGTGGGGAGACGCTAACTTTGCATCTTCCCACACCACCGTCTTGACTCCTCCCCCTATTCTTTTTCCCCTTTAGTCTTAAAAATAGTTCATTTGGATGTAGAATTCTAGGCCAACAGTTATTTTCCCTCAAAATTAATAAAATACAATAAAATTATTATATATTAGTATATAATTATATACACATATTATACAATAATTTTATATAAAATAATTATAAATAAATATTCTAAAAATAATTATATACAAAATAGTTATAGATAAGTATTATAAAATATTATAAAATTATTATATTTTCCATCTCTATTTTGTAGGTGCCTTCTGGTGATTTCCCCAAATCTATCTTCCAGTTGACCAGTTAACCCTACTTTCTTTTTCTGATCCTATGTTTAACCAACCACATGAGTTTTAAGTGTTTATGATTTTTTATTTTCATTTCTAGAAGGTCTGTTATCTCCTTTCCAAATCTTCCTCTTCCTGTTCACACTGATCTATTCTTCATTATACTTTCTTCTTAAACTGTTAACTCTCTAGTCATTTTAAATATACCTGTTTCACATCCTCTTTCTTCTTCCATTATATGCAGTTCTTGGGAGCCAAATCTCTCTAAATACAGACCTGCTCACTCTTCCTCAGTGTAGTTCATTTTCTCATATTTTGGCAATTCTGTATTGTGGATTTATATCAATTTGGGATGATTTTATTTCTGTGGGAAGTCTTCATGCTCTTGGTTATAAATTTATCTCTTTGACGCAGTTATATATTTCTTTCTGTTGGTACCATTTAGGGGGTCCACTGACCTGCAAAGGTTTTTATGTTAAATATTTGGTTTGTAGTTCCTCTATATTTCAAATAATATAATTTAACTTTACGCCTTTAAGAGGAACTTGTCTGAAGTTTGGATATTTTATTTTATTTTATTTTATTTATTTATTTTTTGCGGTACGCGGGCCTCCCACTGCTGTGGCCTCTCCCGTTGCGGAGCACAGGCTCTGGACGTACAGGCCCAACGGCCATGGCTCACGGGCCCAGGTGCTCCGTGGCATATGGGATCCTCCCGGACCGGGGCACAAACCCGTGTCCCCTGCATCGGCAGGCGGACTCTCAACCACTGCGCCACCAGGGAAGCCCTGGATATTTTATAGGTAACTTTCTTGCCAAATGATTTGATAGACAGTAAACTTCCTTTAGCCTCCCTAGGAAGGTAGATGGAATTCATCTATATCCTCTTTAAGGATGAGGCAGTTTTTTGAATCTCTGGACTTCATACACATAGTACAGTTTTGACTCCCCACTTCTCTCAGCCCTGAACACCTATTCTCAGTCCCCTTGTAGGAATTAGAACCCAAGCCACTGGGACCTATACTCTGGGGAAGAAACCAGTGGTTCCCTATAGAGTCCTTGGTTTTCTATTCTATTTTTAATTTTTCTCAATGTTTTTGGCAGTTGAGTATTTCAATTTCTTAGTTTTGAACCCACCTCTGCATTATGTATTTTGTCATGATATTGCATGCAAAATTTCTGTTTGTTTTGGCAAGGGTGGGGCTGGCTTGTATCAGCTTAGCACGCATATTACCAAAAGCCATCCCTGCCATGTTTATATTTTCATTTTCATATTGGCAGTGCCACATTAATCACCAGCCAATTGGAAAGAAAGCCTGAAGCTTTCACAAAACTTAGAACCAACCAACCAAGAAAAAATGTTGAAGTCAGTTTGTTGGTTAAAATAATGGAGTTGATAGATTTTATCATCCTGGGTGATATACGATGCCACTGTTTTTGCATCAGACGTTTTTCCTGAATCCAAACCTTGGATTCAGCATAATCCTGGGAGTATCACTTCTCTGAAACTCACCTTCATAATCTATGGGATGAAGATAATACCTACTTCCTGTGTTTTCAGTGAGAGTTAAAAGAGTTTGTATGTGTAAAAGTTCCCAAAGAGTACTTTTATATTTATATTAAGTTTATATTTACTTAGCAAATGTTCCATTCATCTAATTTTTTTAACTAGGGTACCTTCCTTCTCTATCTCTACCTCTGTCTCTACCAAGTCTCCATCTCTTTCCCAGTGCACAGGGTGGTGGGTCCTCTTCTGTAACCAGTGCCTAGTAGCACGGGTTCTCCTGGTTGCAATAGTAAACATTGAAAAGGCACATGGAAGACCCACTCCTTGCCAGTGCCCACTGCATAGGATGCATCTTGTGTTCAACTTCACATCCTCTCAGCCTGCAGTTTGGCTTGACTGTTGCTGTGGTAACCAGCTGCCACGGGTGTAACTTGGCAGCACCTCTCCTCCTCTGTACCAGGTGTCTCTTGCCTGCTTCCCTGACACTTCCCTCACTTGGGATGCCTGCAGGAGCCATGCAGGCATCCTGACACATGCACCTGGGCAATCCTGGAAGCGTGAGATCAATGGAAATGACCATTGTGGGTTAAGAGCTGGCCCGTAAATACTACCCTTTTCCATCCTAGGAAAAACAATTCTGAGGTGCGTTCTACCTGGCTGTACTCTGGAGGTCAGAGCTCCAGTTTCTTGCAGTTCAATGGTTAACCAGCTTAATCTCACAGCCATGGATTAGCTTTGCTCCCCCCAGGTTCACTCTCTCCATATTATACTCCTGTTCTTCGGGATTACTTTTCAAAATAAAATACCTGGACATAAGCCCTTGCCTCTGGCTCTGCCTTTTAGGAGAGCACAGGCTAACTCACCTGGATAAGTTCACTGAGAGACTAGATTTTCCACATGAGGAGGTGAGAACTCAACTCAATTAAAGATTTAAATACTAAGATTTAAGTGTGAGGACGCTTGTATCAATGAGCTTGTGAAACCAAGGCCTTTTAGGTTGCAGAAATCTTTATAATTTACACCATATCCTTCCCCAAAGAGGGTATGAGATGCCTTTATAGATAGAGGACAGTTAAAAATCATTTAAATTTCAGAAGCTTACAACCAATGCCACATATAAAGCCTGGCATTTGCTATGCTGAGGGCATTGGGTGAGACAGCTACCGAATGATTGGAACTATGTAACCAGGGAACACTTGAGAAGAAAAGTTTTAAACAGACAATTGTGAGATGTCTCAGAAAATCATAAAAATTAAGGATGTATTTTCCCCTAAATCTCTCCTATTCTTGGGATGATAGACATGATTTCAACTCCATGGAATGACTCTAATTCCCGTCATTAGAAGGTCAATCTAAAATCCAGCCAGAGCTGACTTTTCATTCATCTCTTGCTTGCAAATAATTGGAGGAGAGATTGTGTATCACTTAGTTGGATGGCCAATGAGTAAGTGCTTAGGGCCTTCCCGATCACGAACCCCATAAAGAAGCTGGTTGTAATTGCCAGCATCAGAAATGGGGCATCTGGGTGATATTTCTCCAGCAGAGAACCAGCTTCTGACTTTTTTCCTGGCTGTGCTTTTGGAGATCAGATGCCAGATGTACAATGAATATGCAAGAGAGCTAGGACCCAGGCTGTTCCTGGAGTCTCTGCCAGTCGGCCCAGCTATGGCTGATTCATGCCTTACTCTTGAAACAGTCTGTACTTGGGGCCAAAAGTAATACCTCACCTCTTGTTTCAGTGGCAGGTGGGTGGAATTTACCTTTGGCAAAAAATATACGGAGGAAAAGTCAATCTACAAGAGCTGGAGGGGAGGAAATAAGTCAAATACTGACCGATTTGAATAAACCTCCCATTTAGAGGCCCCTGAATGGATGTAATCTTGAGCAGATGGTTTAGAAAAGGGCAAAGTGACCAGAAATAAGAACTTGGAGAGGTGAGGACAGCTCTAGGGAACAGACAACAGAGCCTCAGCATTTTGAAAACCCATGTCACTGAAAGAGAGATCAGAGCACAAGGAATAGGGGTGGCATTCAAAGAAATAACAGGATGAAACAGCTCTGAGAAAAACCTACATCTGCAGATCAAAAGTACCCACCAGGCCTCAGGTGAAAAGAATAAAAACAGATCAACACCTAGAAAATAGCCTGGTGAAATTCTTGAACTCCAAGGACAAAGAAACGATCACCCACGCAGACTCCAAGAGAGGAAGCTAATGACAAAGAGTCAAAGTCAGACTTACCTTCTGCAGCATTAAATAGGAGACAACATGGACAAATGAAGCCAGAGTTCTAAAGGAGAAACGAGTCATGGTACATGTTGTTGCTCCTGTGTGAAGTCCCAAAAGAGGCATCTTCAGATAGGCAGCAACTCAGGGACACTGACGCCCACCTCCCTGTGCTCAGAAAGCTAACACAGATGCTACCAGCCACCTAAAGCACGTGTCATGATAAAGGATCCACAGAGCACTGAGTTGGGCACAGAGAAAATGACAGCCAGCCTTGAAGTCATTCAAATACAGAATTAAGTTTGAATCACTGCTATAAATATGTTTTGAAAGCTGAATGCAAATGTCATTGTGCGTTCTGGAAAGAGATGATGTTAAAAATAAGCTGGGTCAAAAGTTTCAGATTGTGCCTATAAAAAACATGAGGTAGGGACATAGCGCTTATTTCCCCAGATGAAGGAGAGTTCCCCATGGCTCCGGCTGATGGGGATATCTCCACTGCTTCCACTGGGTTCTCCTTGGTTAGTGGCCAAGGGTCTTTCTCTTTGCCCCCATCCCCACATAGCGATCCCAAGTGCCTTCCCTTCTGTTGAGGGGCATTGCTGGGTCTTCCTACAAGAGTCTTGGATTGTTGCAGGCAGGGTGTCTTCTGTGGGTGCTTGAGCTTGTTTGTGTGAGTCATGTGTGTAGGGAGGGCCACTCTTCAAGGGCAGTCTGGACCCCTCTATTCTGCATCTTGGACTTCTGCTAAGAAAGGTCCCACACTCCATCTCCTTCTGCCATCTTCCTCCTATTCTCAGATACTTCTTCCCCTACCCTACTCAAGGTCCTCTTTTGTCTAGTCTCTGGAAGGGGAGAAACTGAGCTTATAAGCCATCTTCTTCCTCTGGCCCTTCAAATCTATGTTCTCCCTTTATGACTGGCTTTGGAGGATGCCCTCCTGGGTAAAAGCAAGAGAAGGGAGGGAGCATATTTATAGAGAACAAACATATTTACAATTTGGAGCATGACCCAGTCACACTGGTTGCTATAACCTTTTTTTAAATTTTTTTTTATTTTTATTTTTTTATTAGTTTCTGCTTTATAACAAAGTGAATCAGTCATATATATACATCTGTTCCCACATCCCTTCCCTCATGCATCTCCCTCCCTCCCACCCTCCCCAGCCCACCCCTCCAGGCGGTCACAAAGCACCGAGCTGATCTCCCTGTGCTCTGCGGCTGCTTCCCACTATCTATCTACCTTAAGTTTGGTACTGTATATATGTCCATGCCTCTCTTTCGCTTTGTCACAGCTTACCCTTCGCCCTCCCCATATCCTCAAGTCCATTCTCAAGTAGGTCTGTGTCTTTATTCCCGTTTTACCCCTAGGTTCTCCATGACATTTTTTTTTTTAATTCCATATATATGTGTTAGCATACGGTATTTGTCTTTCTCTTTCTGACTTACTTCACTCTGTATGACAGACTCTAGGTCTATCCACCTCATTACAAATAGCTCAGTTTCATTTCTTTTTATGGCTGAGTAATATTCCATTGTATATATGTGCCACATCTTCTTTATCCATTCATCCGATGATGGACACTTAGGTTGTTTCCAGCTCCGGGCTATTGTGAATAGAGCTGCAATGAACATTTTGGTACATGTCTCTTTTTGAATTATGGTTTTCTCAGGGTATATGCCTAGTAGTGGGATTGCTGGGTCATATGGTAGTTCTATTTTTAGTTTTTTAAGGAACCTCCATACTGTTCTCCATAGTGGCTGTACCAATTCACATTCCCACCAGCAGTGCAAGAGTGTTCCCTTTTCTCCACACCCTCTCCAGCATTTATTGTTTCTAGATTTCTTGATGATGGCCATTCTGACTGGTGTGAGATGATATCTCATTGTAGTTTTGACTTGCATTTCTCTAATGATTAATGATGTTGAGCATTCTTTCATGTGTTTGTTGGCAGTCTATATATCTTCTGTGGAGAAATGTCTATTTAGGTCTTCTGCCCATTTTTGGATTGGGTTGTTTGTTTTTTTGCTATTGAGCTGCATGAGCTGTTTATAAATTTTGGAGATTAATCCTTTGTCAGTTGCTTCATTTGCAAATATTTTCTCCCATTCTGAGGGTTGTCTTTTGGTCTTGTTTATGGTTTCCTTTGCTGTGCAAAAGCTTTGAAGTTTCATTAGGTTCCATTTGTTTATCTTTGTTTTTAGGTCCATTTCTCTAGGAGGTGGGTCCAAAAGGATCTTGCTGTGATTTATGTCATAGAGTGTTCTACCTATGTTTTCCTCTAAGAGTTTGATAGTTTCTGGCCTTACATTTAGGTCTTTAATCCATTTTGAGCTTATTTTTGTGTATGGTGTTAGGGAATGATCTAATCTCAAACTTTTACATATCCCTGTCCAGTTTTCCCAGCACCACTTATTGAAGAGGCTGTCCTTTCTCCACTGTACATTCCTGCCTCCTTTATCAAAGATAAGTTGGCCATATGTGCGTGGGTTTATCTCTGGGCTTTCTATCCTGATCCACTGATCTATCTTTCTGTTTTTATGCCACTACCACACTGTCTTAATTACTGTAGCTTTGTAGTATAGTCTGAAGTCAGGCAGCCTGATTCCTCCAGCTCCGTTTTTCATTCTCAAGATTGCTTTGGCTATTCGGGGTCTTTTGTTTTTCCAAACAAATTTTGACATTTTTTGTTCTAGTTCTGTGAAAAATGCCAGTGGTAGTTTGATAGGGATTGCATTGAATCTGTAGATTGCTTTGGGTAGTAGAGTCATTTTCACAACATTGATTCTTCCAATCCAGGAGCATGGTATATCTCTCCATCTATTTGTATCATCTTTAATTTCTTTCATCAGTGTCTTATAATTTTCTGCATACAGGTCTTTTGTCTCCTTAGGTAGGTTTATTCCTAGATATTTTATTCTTTTTGTTGCAGTGGTAAATGGGAGTGTTTTCTTGATTTCATTTTCAGATTTTTCATCATTAGTGTACAGGAATGTCAGAGATTTCTGTACATTAATTTTGTATCCTGCTACTTTACCAAATTCATTGATTAGCTCTAGTAGTTTTTCGGTAGCATCTTTAGGATTCTCTATGTATAGTATCATGTCATCTGCAAACAGTGACAGCTTTACTTCTTCTTTTCCAATTTGGATTCCTTTTATTTCCTTTTCTTCTCTGATGGCTGTGGCTAAAACTTCCAAAACTATGTTGAATAAGAGTGGTGAGAGTGGGCAGCCTTGTCTTGTTCCTGATCTTAGTGGAAATGGTTTCAGTTTTTCACCATTGAGGACAATGTTGGCTGTGGGTTTGTCATATATGGCCTTTATTATGTTGAGGAAAGTTCCCTCTATGCCTACTTTCTGCAGGGTTTTTATCATAAATGGGTGTTGAATTTTGTCGAAAGCTTTCTCTGCATCTATTGAGATGATCATATGGTTTTTCTCCTTCAACTTGTTAATATGGTGTATCACATTGATTGATTTGCGTATATTGAAGAATCCTTGCATTCCTGGAATAAACCCCACTTGATCATGGTGTATGATCCTTTTAATGTGCTGTTGGATTCTGTTTGCTAGTATTTCGTTGAGGATTTTTGCATCTTTGTTCATCAGTGATATTGGCCTGTAGTTTTCTTTCTTTGTGACATCCTTGTCTGGTTTTGGTATCAAGGTGATGGTGGCCTCGTAGAATGAATTTGGGAGTGTTCCTTCCTCTGAAATTGTTTGGAAGAGTTTGAGAAGGATGGGTGTTAGCTCTTCTCTAAATGTTTGATAGAATTCGCCTGTGAAGCCATCTGGTCCTGGGCTTTTGTTTGATGGAAGATTTTTAATCACAGTTTCAATTTCAGTGCTTGTGATTGGTCTATTCATATTTTCTATTTCTTCCTGATTCAGTCTTGGCAGGTTGTGCATTTCTAAGAATTTGTCCATTTCTTCCAGGTTGTCCATTTTATTGGAATAGAGTTGCTTGTAGTAATCTCTCATGATCCTTTGTATTTCTGCAGTGTCAGTTGTTACTTCGCCTTTTTCATTTCTAATTCTATTGATTTGAGTCTTCTCCCTTCTTTTCTTGATGAGTCTGGCTAATGGTTTGTCAATTTTGTTTATCTTCTCAAAGAACCAGCTTTTAGTTTGGTTGATCTTTGCTATCGTTTCCTTCATTTCTTTTTCATTTATTTCTGATCTGATCTTTATGATTTCTTTCCTTCTGCTAACTTTGGGTTTTTTTTTTCTTCTTTCTCTAATTGCTTTAGGTGCAGGGTCAGGTTGTTTACTCGAAATGTTTCCTGTTTCTTAAGGTGGGATTGTATTGCTATAAACTTCCCCCTTAGAACTGCTTTTGCTGCGTCCCATAGGTTTTGGGTCGTCGTGTCTCCATTGTCATTTGTTTCTAGATATTTCTTAATTTCCTCTTTGATTTCTTCAGTGATCACTTCGTTATTAAGTAGTGTATTGTTTAGCCTCCATGTGTTTGTATTTTTTACAGCTCTTTTCCTGTAATTGATGTCTAGTCTCATAACATTGCGTTCGGAAAAGATACTTGATACAATTTCAATTTTCTCAAATTTACCAAGGCTTGATTTGTGACCCAAGATATGATCTATCCTGGAGAATGTTCCATGAGCACTTGAGAAAAATGTGTATTCTGTTGTTTTTGGATGGAATGTCCTATAAATATCAACTAAGTCCATCTTGTTTAATGTATCATTTAAAGCTTGTGTTTCCTTATTTATTTTCATTTTGGATGATCTGTCCATTGGTGAAAGTGGGGTGTTAAAGTCCCCTACTATGATTGTGTTACTGTCGATTTCCCCTTTTATGGCTGTTAGTATTTGCCTTATGTATTGAGGTGCTCCTATGTTGGGTGCATAAATCTTTACAATTGTTATATCTTCTTCTTGGATCGATCCCTTGATCGTTATGTAGTGTCCATCTTTGTCTCTTCTAATACTCTTTATTTTAAAGTCTATTTTGTCTGATATGAGAATTGCTACTCCAGCTTTCTTTTGATTTCCATTTGCATGGAATATCTTTTTCCATCCCCTTACTTTCAATCTGTATGTGTCTCTAGGTCTGAAGTGGGTCTCTTGTAGACAGCATATAGATGGGTCTTGTTTTTGTATCCATTCAGCCACTCTGTGTCTTTTGGTGGGAGCATTTAGTCCATTTACATTTAAGGTAATTATTGATATGTATGTTCCTTTTCCCATTTCCTTAATTGCTTTGAGTTCGTTATTGTAGGTATATTCCTTCTGTTGTGTTTCTTGCCTAGAGAAGTTCCTTTAGCATTTGTTGTAAAGCTGGTTTGGTGGTGCTGAACTCTCTCAGCTTTTGCTTGTCTGTAAAGGTTTTAATTTCTCCATCAAATCTGAATGAGATCCTTGCTGGGTAGAGTAATCTTGGTTGCAGGTTTCTCTCCTTCATCACTTTAATTATGTCCTGCCACTCCCTTCTGGCTTGTAGAGTTTCTGCTGAGAGATCAGCTGTTAACCTGATGGGGATTCCCTTGTGTGTTATTTGTTGTTTTTGCCTTGCTGCTTTTAATATGATTTCTTTGTGTTTAATTTTTGACAGTTTGATTAATATGTGTCTTGGCGTATTTCTCCTTGGATTTATTCTTTATGGGATTCTCTGTGCCTCCTGGACTTGATTAACTATTTCCTTTCCCATATTAGGGAAGTTTTCAACTATAATCTCTTCAAATATTTTCTCAGTCCCTTTCTTTTTCTCTTCTTCTTCTGGAACCCCTATAATTCGAATGTTGGTGCGTTTAATGTTGTCCCAGAGGTCTCTGAGACTGTCCTCTGTTCTTTTCATTCTTTTTTCTTTATTTTTCTCTGCAGCAGTTATTTCCACTATTTTATCTTCCACCTCACTTATCCGTTCTTCTGCCTCAGTTATTCTGCTATTGATCCCATCTAGAGTATTTTTCATTTCATTTATTGTGTTTTTAATTGATGCTTGATCCATCTTTAGTTCTTCTAGGTCCTTGTTAACTGTTTCTTGCATTTTGTCTATTCTATTTCCAAGATTATGGATCTTGGAAATAGAATCTTGGATCAGCTTTACTATCATTATTCTGAATTCTTTTTCAGGTAGACTGCCTATTACCTCTTCATTTGTTAGGTCTGGTAGGTTTTTATCTTGCTCCTTCACCTGCTGTGTGTTTTTCTTTTTTTTTTTTTTTTTTTAATTTTTAATTTTTTGCTTTATCACAAATTTAATCAGTTATATGTATACATATGTTCCCATATCCCCTCCCTTTTGCGTCTCCCTCCCACCCTCCCTATCCCACCCCTCCAGGCGGTCACAAAGCACTGAGCTGATCTCCCTGTGCTATGCACCTCCATCAAACAAAGACATCCGGAAATTCTCTCACGCACATTCAGATGTGGTAAATCACTTGACAATCGGGCTTTCCGGGACAGGGTGGTCAAACAAATCCCTCTCTTCAGCCAAGGTGGCCCCTGGGGTCATCTTTTTCACGTACTGGTGATCCCACACAGGTCTGTGTAGCTTGATACCATACCTTAAGCACAACCCTTGGACTTGGAAGCACCAACCCCTCTCCTTGCCTGCCCTTGACCTTGTTCCAAGGTTGTTGCCAGCTGTCTGCTCCTCAGCAGGGTAAGCATATCGGAAACCTAAGATGAGCAGAGGTTGGGAAGGAGATGGGGTATAGAGATAATTAGAGCTGGTCAGATCCTAAAGGGGAAGGGACTTTTAAATTTTAATCTAGATATTAATATTTGGTTTAAATTTTATCTTACTTTAAATTTTTATCTAAATATTAATTTATATCCCACACTGATGCCGAAATGATGTGGGGCAACCAAGATTTGGTGATGGAAATGAGGTCTCTCATTACATAGGCTCTCCATGTGGCCCAGGTTTCCCCAGCCATGTTCATTAATAACCAGAGCAAGTGAGTATAAAGGAAATGGCCAGTGAGGAAGCCATAGGTTTGTGGAAGTCCCCACCAGGACCCTCTGTTAGCTTTTGGTCTGGACATGCTCTCCATGTATCTCAGACGTACTGCTCTGGAATGTGACCCTAGCTGTGAAATCAGCATCCTTGCCCAGGGCTGTGTTGCCAACAAGATGCTTGGCATTTCCCCATAAGTGTTTGCTTTGAGCCTTTCCCCATCAGAGCTGAACCTAGAGAAAGGTAAAGCAGAAAATGCCTTAGACCCTGGCCTTTGAGATACTCATCCAGATTGTTCTACCAGGAGTGTCAAAACTTGAGTTCAAATCCTAAAGCTGGCAGTACTAGAATTTTGACCTTTCTGAAAGGAAAGGAGATAGTGGGGTTTGGAGGTATCCAGGCTCTAACATCCCGTGATGAGAGATTTAGCTAAGAAACCTCTGAAGCTTACACATCAGTATCCAAGGAAAGTGATATTCTGTCCATGCCCCCTCCCCTCCCACCACCAAGCTGTACGTCTACTTTTTAGGTCTCCCTTTCCCCTTCGAAGATGTTTTAAATATTCATTTCCCCTCTTTCATCAGAGTCCCTTACCTGGGGTGGGGAGGGAGCACATAGTTTACATCTGCCAAGGCCCCACCTCTCTTGCTCCGGGAGTCCAGGGCTGCCATCTTGGATGGCCCCACCTTCCAGTTGGTTGGTTGCCAGAAGACTTGGCCTTTGACTGGATGAACAGCCCAACCACATGTCCTAGGGCTGACTACCTGGAGCCATCTCAACTACGGATGGCGGGGGAGCTTTGGCAAAGCATTTGTCTCCGGCCCCAGTTCTTTTTCATCTTTATGCTCCTGTGAATTTAAAGGGAAATGAGAACCAGATACTTCTGATAACTCATCAGAAAACACTTAACTCATCAGAAAACTGTCTAGGGGAAGGTGTTTGAGAGCCTGCAAACCATTTTTAAGACCCTTTGTTTGGGAAGTAAAAATTGCAATGTTTTCCAGAAACCTGGGATTCATATCATATCCTTTATTCATCTTTGTACCATCTGCCCCTGCACCTCTGAATCTGGAGGCTCCATTTAGCTGGACCAACTGTATCTGAAATAATCAGGATAATTTATCATATTTGTGTCATTCTCCACTGTTTTCCATGATATCAGTTATCCCATTGGATTCTTATGAAAACCTGGTGAGGGAGGCAGGCTAAGGACAATTATATTTGCCATTGGAAGCATCAAAGGGGTTAAATGGTCAAATCTGCTTGTAATTCACACAGCTTAGAACAGACACCAGGCTCCTAATTCCAAGACCAGTGGTTCTCAAACTTGAGCCTCGAATCAAAGTCCCCCTGGACTGGAAGCCTGGTTAAAATAGAAGTTGCTGGGCCCCCCACACCAGGGTAGGTTTGGAGTGGGTCTTGAGAATTTACATTTCTAAGAAATTCCCAGATGAGGTTCATGCTGATGGTCTTGGGATCGCATTTGACGCCACTGTCTGAAAGGTACCCCCAGGGGATGCCATTGGATCCTCCGTGAATGTGTCGAGTTGCCTTCCTCAGTATCATCCAAGCTAACAGAGGAAAAAGGAGTCTTTTTTTTTTTTACATCTTTATTGGAGTATAATTGCTTTACAATGGTGTGTTAGTTTCTGCTTTATAACAAAGTGAATCAGTTATATATATACATATGTTCCCATATCTCTTCCCTCTTGCATCTCCCTCCCTCCCACCCTCCCTATCCCACCCCTCTAGGTGGTCACAAAGCACGGAGCTGATCCCCCTGTGCTAGGCGGCTGCTTCCCACTAGCTATCTATTTTACGTTTGGTAGTGTATATATGTCCATGCCACTCTCTCGCTTTGTCACAGCTTACCTTTCCCCCTCCTAGAGAAATGGAAATAAAAACAAAAATAAACAAATGGGACCTAATGAAACTTCAAAGCTTTAGCACAGCAAAGGAAACCATAAACAAGGAGTCTTCTTTCACCAAAGCAGAATGTCACATATTTGCAAAGACTGGTCGGCAACAAGAGGCCATTTTTTTTTGCCTGGGACTTGTTGCCTACTGCAAGCAAAACATCCCCCACTCAGCCTCTCCCTGTTTCCTTCGCTCTGCTTCCCCCACTAGGGCTTTCTTAACCTGTTTGTTTTGTCTCCTAACATCTAATGACATTTTCCTGCTATTACATATGACACGTTGGAGGTAATGGGACTGAATATCACTCATAATTCTTAGTTTGCTCTCAATGACTATTGCCCTCCTTAATGTTATCTCCATATGCGGAATCCCCACTGGAGCAATATTGTCTTTTTGGCATCGTCAGTTAATTTGTTCCTTTCCATGTACCTTACTGAAAGCTCTCCGAGTCTTAATTAGTCCTCTTTAGCTGCTTTTCCCCGCAGCCCCGTGTCACAGAACCAAAGGCACCGAAGCACGGTGAGGAACAGGCCTAATTAACAGGCCCATGACTGAAACAGAAAGGATGGAATCTGCAGGAGACAGAGATGATTCATGTACAAAATAGGGGAAGCTGATGCAGTGGCGGGGGAGGTGGGCATAGTCCGGAAGAGCAGTTAGGATTTGTTGTCAAAGATATTTTGTTGTTTAGGACTGCCGGGCATCCTCTTTCCTTCCAGAAACTTCCTCTCACCCTCCCCACCCCCAATTCCAAATGGCTCTGGAGGGGCTGTCGATCGCAGAGTCGTGATTCCATCCTCTATTGAAGTGTGGGTTCTTGACAAGGTCTGGCTGTTTGGAGGGCTCCATCCTTCTGGCCATGGTTCTAGTTGGGTCAGTCAGAACTCCTTCCCAGGATTTTTCTGCTGCGTATAGTTGGAAGGACTGCCTTTAGCCTTTGGGATCATGAGGTTGGAAGGGTGTGACTCTGGCAGCCAGGAGTCATCTTCCCCACAGCATGGAAGGAGCCCATACGTAGCAAAAGAATGAGGCCAAACTCTAGAAAGAAGAGGCAGGAAGTAGAGAGAGGTCAGAAGGCCCCCAAAGCCGGAGTTTGAGCCCGGCATTTTGATGCCAACGCTACTTTCACCCTCATAAGTACATCAGACAAGAACTTCCTTGTGTTGATCATGTGCAAATAAGACTTCAGCATACTCCTGGGACCAGGTTTGCCTGCCTCCCGTCAGCCCAGTTATGGTCATGGGGACCTGACTTTGAGTTGGTCCCAACCAGGGCAAGGAAGTAGAAATGAAGACACTTTTGTCTCCTACTCCAAGGAATTAAGGGTGCTTCTACCGCATTTGATCCTACAAGACCAGTTTCCTGGGGCCTGTTCCCATATATACTAGGATGTGAGCCATGGATTGTGACATCCCTTGGATGCTGTGCTTTGCAGGGTGGGCCACCTACTTGGGGGGCATCCCTGCATAGTCACTGTGAACCCTGTTCCTGCTCTGAACCAGCCGCAGTCCCTTTACCTTGACTCATTCCACAGGAAATATTTATGGAGCACCCGTTATGTGTTTGACACATCTGGGGATAGAATAGACGTGCTTCCTGCCTCAGAGACCTCACAGTCCAGCAAATGAAGATGGTTCTTCTTGTCTTCTCTCCATAGGTCAATGCACGTACTCAACATCCAGACCACAGGCCCTTGGTGGCCCCAAAGGGTAAGGCACAGAGCTTCCCATCCCCAGTACTCCTCATGGTAAAATATAATTTAGCTTTTGTCTCACAAAGAGGCGATTCACACTGGAGTTGGGTGTGGAGTAGGGGATTAGAGCCCTTTTGACTCTGAGATTCCAGGATTCTAAGATACTGTTTTCATTAGGACACAAAACCACCTCCATTCACAGATACACGAGGAATTCTATTACTTCTTGTTTTTTTTTTTTTTTTTTTAACTTTTGTAAAATATCCTTGTTAGGCACCCTGGAGATTTTTGCTTTGTCTTGTTTTGTCTTGTGGAGTTGTATTTAAAATTTCTTCTTGATTAGAAAAGTAAGTTATATTCATTATAGATCATTCAGAAAATAAAAACATTACAAGAAACAAAAGAAATTTAACCCATAGTCTTGGTGCCCAGAGATAACTAGTTTTGGCATTTTGGTACACATATATCATATGTGTACACTGATGTATTTTTATGAAACAAATATCATATTTTATATAAAATTTAGGGTCCTGCTTTCCTTATTTTACCTTGAGTAAGTTTTTCCCTACTTCAACTATTTTTTTAGGTTGTATGACATTGCATCACAAGAATGTATTAATTTACTTAACAAGTCCCATATTGTTGGACATTTAGGTTGTTTCTATTATTTGCTATTATTACTAGTACTGTAATGAACATCTTTGAGCACAGGTACCTTCCCTCGAAATAGTTTAATGATGGAATCGCCGGTCAAATAACATAAACATTTTCAGACTTTCAAAACACACTTTCAAAGTAGTACAGTATAATGAAAATTATACTAATTGTATCAATTTCCTGTTGCTCTTATAATAAATTACTGCAAAACGTGGCTTAAAACAACACGATTCCCATTTTACAGTTCAGTAGGAGGGTGAGAAATCCAAAATGGGCCTCACTGGGCTAAAATCAAGGTGTCAACAGGGCTCTATTCTTCCCAGAAGGTTCAGGGGACAATCCATTTCCTTGCCCTTTGCAGCTTTTGGTTGCCACCTGCATCCCTTCCTACATCATCAAAACCAAAAATGGTGGGTTGAGTCCTTGTCCCATGTCATCACTCTGACCTTCTCTTCTGCCTCCCTCTTCTACATCTAAGAGCCCTTGTGAGTCTGTTAAGCCTGCCCAAATAATCCAGGATAACCTTCTTATTTTAAGGACAGTTTATTAGCAACCAAATTCCCTCTTCAACCTTGGTACACTCATGCCATGTACCTTAACATATCCACAGGCTCTGAGATTAGGAAATGGACCTCTGTGGGGGGCATTATTCTGCCTCCCATACTTATTTAGACCACAATAAGTGGTAGATAAGACACTTATATCATTGCATTCTCTTCTGCATTAGGCATTTATACTTTTTTTTTTTTTTTGGCCGTGCCTTGAGGCTTGCAGGATCTTAGTTCCCCTACAGGGGATTGAATCCAGGCCCCTGGTAGTTAAAGCGCCAGGTCCTAACCACTGGACTGCCAGGGAATTCTCAGGCATTTATACATTTTTAATCTTTGCCAAATTAGTGGGTGAAAAACAAGTTCTACTAGTTGTTATTATTATAACTGACAGTTTTTCACCATTTATATTTTTTTCTCTGTAGAACACACCTGTTCTCTTCTATTATTTTATCTGTCTTTCCCACCTTTACTTTTTAACTGAGATCTAGGAAAAGCCACCTTAAGGGTGTCTGAGAATAATCCATGACCCAAACCTAAGAGACTAAATACCTGTCACCTCATTTATTTGGCAAGAGGCTCGTCTCAAATCCCAAAGTCCTTCCCTTTCCAGCCCCTAGGTTCGCCCAAACCCCCATTCAACCTCCTGGAAAGACTAGCAGATGTCCTTTAGGAAGCCTGACTCCTGATAATATGTTAACACATAATATAACACAGGCTTATTCAGGGAACCAGTGGACTCAACCCAAGTGCCACATAGAAAAACCCTTGGAACAATGCTGGCACCACCTTTCTGGAACCTTCCAGACCTGATTAGAGAAAATCCATTATTGAAAAACCATCATCTCTGCTATAATCTGAATGTGTCTCCCCAAAACTCATAGGTTGAAACCCTAACTCCCAAAGGTGATAGATGGTATTAGTAGGTGGGGCTTAAGTCATGAGGGTGGAACTCTTGTGAATGGGATTAGTGTCCTTATAAAAGAGGATCCAGAGAGCTGCCTAGTTACTTCCACCATGTGAGGTTGCAAGAAGTCTATGATCCAGAAGAGGGCCCTCACCCGACCATGCTCCACTCTGGTCTTGTGCTTCCAGGCTCCAGAAGCATGAGAAATATATTTCTGTTGTTTATAAACCACCCATTCTTTTTTTTTTAATTGAAGTATAGTTGATTTATAACATTGTGTTAGTTTTAGGTGTAGAGCAAAATGATTCAGATATATATATATATATATATATATGTATGTATATGTATATACACACACTCACATACACACACACACACACATATACATACATACATATTCTTTTTCAGACTCTTTTTCCTTACAGGTTATCACAAAATATTAAGTAGAGTTCCCTGTGCTATACAGTAGGTTCTTGTTGGTTATCTATTTTATACATAGTAGTGGGTATATGTTAATCCAAATTCCTAATTTCCCCCCTCCCACCCCCTTTTCCCTTGGTAACCATTAGTTTGTTTTCTATGTCTGTGGGTCTATTTCTGTTTTGTACATAAGTTCATCTGTATCTTTTTTTTTCTTAGATTCCACACATAAGTGATATCATGTGATATTTGTCTTTCTCTGTCTGACTTACTTCACTTAGTATGATAATCTCTAGGTCCACCCATCTTGCTGCAAATGGCATTATTTCATTCTTTTTTAAGGCTGAATAGTATTCCATTGTATATCTATATACCACATCTTTTTTATGCATTCATCTTTCAATGGACATTTAGTATAAACCACCCAGACTATGGTATTTTGTTATAGCAGTCTGAACAGACTAAGGCAGAAATGGGTATTGAGACGTGGGGTCCTGATATAACAAATGCTTAAAAATGTGGAAGCAGCTTTGGAACTGGGTAATGGGTGCAGGCTGAAAGAGTGTGGGAGTGATGCTAGAAAAAGCCTCCATGGCCATGAATGGACTGTGGAAAGCAATTCTGGTGAGAGCTCAGAAGGAGAAGACAAGAGTTGTAGAGAGCCTCCATCTTCTTAGAGAATATCCAAGTGATCCTGAACAGGATATCCCTAGAAGTATAGGTGGTAAAGGCAGCTCAAACAGACTAAGTTGGGGAGAGAGAGAGAATATAAGAGACTACAGGGATTTCTGGGAGCTAGGCCCCAGGCGGCCAGGGCACTGCATCAAGCTCCCCCTGTCTCTGGGGCATCTCAGAAGCCAAGGGGACCTGTGGTTGGGCTCTTGCTTGCTTTTTGGAGTTCCTCCTTGAGGGCTGAGGAAGAGACGCCTGCCAGGGGCCTGGGGGAGCTGTCACCGACTTCGCACCCTCCTGCTGAGGCTCTCTCCAAATCTGCTCAGCGCTATTTAGGACAGAGGGTGAGGGAGGGCAGCCCAGGGCCCCTCCTTCAGAGGTAGATTATGGCCCAGCTGCAGCAATTTGAACATATCCTCTGGGGTCTTATCAGCCACTCCCATCCCAGGTGACATCTCAAAGTGTGTTCATCGTACTTTGGAAGTAATAACTGCTGTTTCCCCCCAAATCATATTTCCTGTGCCCCTCGGCCCTTCCCTCTTCCATCCTCCCACAGCAGCTGGAGATGCTGGCCCCGTGCTTTGTGCAGGAGGAAGATCTGAGTAGGATGGACAGAAGGAGTCCCATTTTTTCTAGAGCTTGTTTAGGAAAATGGAAAGAGCATGAAGACAACTAACTGGGACCAGAGGGAAGGGGTGCGTGGTGGGAAGGGGGCTCCAACTGCAGGTGCCTGGGT
The DNA here is from genome assembly GCF_949752795.1 of Hyperoodon ampullatus. Taxonomy (NCBI): domain Eukaryota; kingdom Metazoa; phylum Chordata; class Mammalia; order Artiodactyla; family Ziphiidae; genus Hyperoodon; species Hyperoodon ampullatus. Next base: position 49,412,601 of record NC_136927.1, on the reverse strand, counting down.
CTAATGGGGCTCTGAGAATGGACAGAGGACCGGTTTGGGGGCTTACGTCTAGGGAGGTCTGTGGTCATGGCCGTGATGCTTTCGCCAGGCTGGGATCTGCTGTAGGACAATGGCTACCCCTCAAGTTTGTGGCAGGAGACCTTCTCCGGCCCCCAGTCATCCTCCTGCAGAGGGAGGTCTCCTGAGGAAGGACTGGGGCGGAGACACCGCCGGGGATAAGTCTGGTTAAATGCTTGAGTGGGGTCAAGCTGGCTTTCCTCAGAGGTGACACGAAATGACCCTCTGAGAACCAGAGTCTGTAGAAATGGCTGAGATGGATGAGAAGCATCCTTGAGACCACTCAGTCCTCCGTGGTGATCAACCAGGTGTGCACACAGGTGGCAGGTGGAGAACGGACTCTAGGAAGCATCACAGGGTCTTCATTTCTAAGAGTTCTCATATCCTTAATGGTCCCTACCTCCATGACTGTGACAATCCCTCTTTAACTGATGCATTTTTCAATAATTGCTGTAATAATAACACCATTTATGCTTCCCGGATTTGTAACAATCCCTGATTACTAATGAAATTGCTGCTTTGTTCACTTGCGTTGTAGAGAACCGATGGAAGTGCCATGCCTTTGGAGTCCTCAGCTCCATAAATGACAGCTACTGCAGAATATTTGTAAACATGTTAATTTCCTCCTCAGGAAAATGTAGGTTTTTGGGTTTCACTTGATTTGAGACCTGGCTTCTTTGATGGAGTAGTGGGCGGTATATAGCATGTGAGATGTTGAAAACCACTGAGGAATTTCCATCTGCCTGCTCACCGCTTGCGAAGGCTGAGGGCTGCTGGGCTGGGACCAGGTCTCTTCAAGGTGGATGCCTGGCTCGTGGCAGGCACACAGTTGAAGTTGTTTAAACTGTAGGACTCAGCCCCTGACCCCTGACTTCCAGCTCCCGTCCTTCCTCAGGAGGGAGGTAATGCTGTGTGCACACCTGGTTGGTCACCACGGAGGACTGAGTGGTCTCAAGGATGCTTCTCATCCATCTCAGCCATTTCTACAGACACTGGTTCTCAGAGGGTCATTTCGTGTCACCTCTGAGGAAAGCCAGCTTGACCCCACTCGAGCATTTAACCAGACTTATCCCCGGTGGTGTCTCTGCCCCAGTCTTTCCTCAGGAGATCTCCCTCTGCAGGAGGATGACTGGGGGCCGGAGAAGGTCTCCTGCCACAAACTTGGGAGGTAGCCATTGTCCTACAGCAGACCCCAGCCTGACGAAAGCATCACGGCCATGACCACAGACCTCCCTAGACGTAAGCCCCCAAGCTGGTCCTCTGTCCATTCTCAGAGCCCCATTAGACCCAGGGGAAGATCTTTGGAAGATCCCAGAGAGAAAATGGCCACTGCTCCTGAGGGACTACCTACACCGGATGTGATTGTGGATGTACCCAGGGACCTGAGCACCCAGCTCTCCTAGCTTGTGCAGCAGAGATCCCACTGCCTCTGTCTTCTCAGGCATCAGACTCTATCTTAGCCTGTTCAGGCTGCTGTAACAAAAATATCACATACTGTGTGGTTTAAATTACAAACACTTGTTTCTCATGGTTCTCGAGGCTGGGAAGTCCAAGATCGAGGTGCTGGAAGATTTGGTGTCTGTTGAGGATCTGTTTCCTGGTTCATAGATGGCCGTCTTCTGGCTGTGTCCTCACATGGTGGAAAGGGTGAGGGAGCTCTCTGAGTCCTTTTTAATAAAGACGCTAACTTCATTCATGAGGGCACCACCCTTGTGACCTAGTCACCTCCTAAAACTACCACCACCTCATACCATCACCTAGGGGGTTAAGTTTCAATAAATGCATTTTGGGGTGACACAGACGTTTCAGTCCATAGCAGATTCCATTGCCTCCCTTTCCAGCTCCTCTTTCCCAAAGTCCCCCTCTGCACATCAGGATGAGGTCCAGCCTGCCCCTGTTCTGGTCCATCCCAGGGTTCACTTTCTCCTACATCCTGGGGATCTATTCTGATTTTGGGGTCATATGAGTGATACAGGTGACTTGGAGGCTTTTCAACCTGGAGACTAGCTTGCAGGTATCAGCAGAGCAATGGTGAAGAGGGAAAGCCTAGATGTGGCAGAGGGGAAACCTCATGCAACTGCTGGAAAGTTATTTTACGAAAATATTTCCTTGCTATTAAAAAAAATATGGAACCCATTTGAAAGGCATTCACCTGGAGATTCTTGATAGCCTCTTCTCTTGCTTCGTGGTCCATTTGGAGAGATCTCTCATTGCCATGGCCAAAGGTATGCTCTTAACCAGTGTGTCCTGGACCTGGCTCTTATGGGTCACAGCAGCTGATTGTACACATCTCTGCATTCAGGGATGTCACATTGAGAGTATTAACACCATAGACATCTGCAAACACCATAAATCTGCCCCCGCACCCAGAGCCAGCACACCATGCTTCTAACTGACCTCCACTTACCCGTCTTGCTGTGCTAACCAGTGGTCTTCCTTTCCTCTGTAAAACCCGCTGACCAATGCCCTCGTCCCTCCGAGGCTCACAGCTGTTCCAATCAGGGAAACTGGATGCTTACCAAGAGTCAATTACCCTTGTCCCAAACTTGTTCATGCAAAAATTATTTGTTATAGCAATTACAAAATTAGGTAAATATTGCAGTACTGATGGAATATGAGTAGGAAGGTAATAGAGTTGTCATTTCCATGGAAATTAAGTCGAGTGCTTGGGAAAGACTTAATAAAGGCAAATTGCTTATAAACTGCTGTCAAATTGAGTGCAGGCAAAGCAACTGTGAAATTTGGGGAAGGATTATACAAATGGGGAAGAATTCTGGGTCCCGGTTGCTTCAAAGTGTCTTCAGTTCTTGTTCTACTTCAAGTGAATAGAACAGGAGATTTGGAAATCAAGTGGAACTCCAAGTAGTGAGGATGTACCCAAAGAATGGATGCATATTTATACATGTTTAAGTTAAAATAGGATATTGCAGGTGTGCTTGTATCATTTTTTTGTGATTCCATATTTTAACCCAGTTTTTGGTGATGCTGAGCCATCAGTCCCGATCTTGCTGGCTAAGAGGCTTCTATTGTGACCTGTGCCACCCAATCATCTCAGCCACACTGTGGCTTTATTTTAGGCAAAGATTCAGCCTTTTATTCTTAGCTCTGCCATCTTGAGGGTTTCTCCTTGTCAATTACAAGGTTCAACCTGAGACTGCTTTGTTTGTCTTCCATCCACGGCTTCTCTACTTCAGCCAGTTCATTCTTCCCTTGTGAACTGATCACCCTCTTGTTCTGCCCTCCCGCCCACCCCCTGCCCCGACCCCCGTCTCTGCTCAGGGAACTTCTGCTGTACAGCCCTTCCCCCATGCTCCAAGCATGTTGGCGTCTTACTCATTCTTCCAAACTCAGCTCTAGCATCATTTTCTCCAACTTGTTCTGATACACTGACTGGAAGTAGTCTCACCATTCTCGACATTCTCAGATAATTTTATCCATGTCTTGCTCATGATTTGGATGACTGCTTATGGAAAATTAGCTATTTACACCCTAAGACTGGGGATCTGAAGGGGACTTTAGAGATCCTGGAATCCACCACCCTAATCTTGTAGATGAGAAAACAGGGCCAGAGCCCTGACATGAGTGGTTCTAAGTGGTCCATGCAGTTAATAATAATAGAGAGTGACACTGAATATGTGAATGTCCCACCTAGAGCGTGGTGTGCACTGACCTCTATTCAATGTGCTTTGCCCATTGTAGGTGTTCTTACATGTTTTTTCTTCAAGATTAGATTTATTTGATTAAAGTCCCCCTTATTAAATATGTCCAGATTGGAAAGAACTATATATTTATTGGAGAGAATTTGGAAAATACAAAATGATGTGAAGAAGATAAATACCACCCTTGGTCTTGCTATACAGAGATGAGGATTTTTAACATTTAGGGTCATTTCCTTCAGATTGGGTGGAAAGAAAAAGAAAGCAAACAAACCAGTATTATGCTTGGAAAAAATGCTTGAAGGAAGAAGTGCTTTTTGGGTGAGCAAAAGAAGTGAAGCATTACAAATGGTATCTCTGATGCCTATCCAACCACCCATCAACTCACAAAACAAGAATCTGGTGGGGCAGACCCTCTGTTCGACACAACGGGTTCAGAGATGAATTACATATTGTGGGTTCCTGCCCTTGAACATTTCAGAATCTAGTGGAGGAACCAGACATATAAACAGATAATCACAACGCAGGCTGACAATGGAGAGATGAGTGATTTTAATGCAGGATGTAATTACATGCAACATTACGTGACATGGATTTTATGGCCTGTAATATTGGGCTGTGGTGGTTTATAATTTCTGTTATCAAACTGAAAGCCACATAACAATGACCAGGGAAACTTTCTTTAAAGGTGATTGTTCATAAAGAGGAAATAATTGGAATTTCACAAACCAGTAATTACAAAAGCAGGAAAGGTTACTATGGTGTATTTTATAACTGTAATCAAAAAAAAATTACAGGGGGATTTAAAAAATGTTCCATTAATTAACTCCATTAAAGGTTACTGTCTGAGATGAAAGATAGATCAACTAAAAATCACACTTAATGAGAAGTTTAAGGGATTTAAAATTGGCAAGTCAGGCAGGCTCTGGAATCAAGCCCTTCTTGTCTCTGTTGGTGTTTACATTGTTTGACTACATAATGACAGTTACTTTGGTCATTATTGTTATCATAATATGCTACGGCCTCTTGTTGTTAAGAAGGATATTTTGCATTATTGAACTATTCTAAAATAGTCGCAAGATTTCGGCTCTTGTTCCATTAGTCTTGTTTTTTTTTTAATATATATACATTTATTAATTAATTTATCTATTTTTGGCTGCGTTGGGTCTTCGTTGCTGCGCATGGGCTTTCTCTAGTTGTGGCGAGCGGGGGCTACTCTTCATTGCAGTGCATGGGCTTCTCATTGCGGGGGCTTCTCTTGTTGCGGAGTGCAGGCTCTAGGCACGCGGGCTTCAGTAGCTCAGTAGTTGTGGTGCACGGGCTTAGTTGCTCCACAGCATGTGGGAATCTTCCTGGACCAAGGCTCGAACCCGTGTGCCCTGTATTGGCAGACGGATTCTTAACCACTGTGCCACCAGGGAAGTCCCCATTAGTCTTGTTTTCATTTTAACCCGTCGGGTCAGATTTTTCCTGAGCTTGATGTCTTTTGCCGTGTGGATTAGTTGGGGCGCTGTCTGAGGGAGGCTGTCAGCGTGATGGAAGTGGATGGAGGCAAGAAACGTGAGAGAAAGCAGCCAGCGGGGGAGCGTGGTCTCCCAAGATGGTGCAGTTTCAAATGCCACCTGGCTTCTGAGGATGGTAAGTGAGTAATCGGTCTCACTGTGTATCCCCCAGGCACCACGAGTGTGTTTCTGTTTCAGCAGAGGTGGCCTGGGATTGCTCTTGCTCTGTACATGAAGGTCTCCCCCTTTTTTGGAGAACAGCAGTGGTTTGTTCCTGGGTGGGGAATGCAACTCTGCCCAGCAAGATGGCTGGCCAATGAACTGTGTTTCTGGTGCCTTGACCGTGGGCATGTACTTTCTGATTCCGGGCCTCAGTTTTCTCTTCTGTAAAATGGCAGGATTGGATAAGGTGACATTTCTGGCTTTTTCCAGCTCTAACACCCTGTGAAACCACTCTGGGCTTGGCCATGTCTTAGAAGGGGTGATCTGGGGCATGGTGGGACCCCCCCCCCCAGCCTCTCGGTCCTGAGGAGTGCCCACTGTTCACTCTCTTACCCCGTTGCCCACCCAAATCCATCTCCTGCCCCTCCCTGTGGCCCCCGTGCCGCTTGTCCACAGCGCTCCACATTTCACACCATTAATGGCTTCAGGCCTTTCTGCAGAAACGTGGGTATCTTCACCAAACCCTGATTCATTTTCCTCTTTCCCCACACGCAGGATGAGAACACTTTCCCTCCTTCCTGGAGTGTAGTTTGTGGTCATGTGACTGATTTCTGGCTAAACAGGATTCAGGAGGAAGTCAAGCATGGCCTGACTTATAAAAGCCTGTGCAACCCTCCAGCCCTTTCTGCCCCTGCTCTGGAGAATCTGGAGCCACAGGCTAATTGATAGGATCTGACACTTCCCACCCAAAGGCGGAAAGATTGGGGGAAATTTCTAGACGTCCTCCAATAAATCAGGGCAAGTCTTGGTTTTCTTTCCAAGATCCAGATGCTGCCCTTAAACCAGCCTATGGAAGGGGGATCTTCTGGAATAGATAGGGTGGGAAAGACTTTACTTATAATTTATCCACAAAACAAGTTTGGTGTTTCCTCAATAAGTTAAACGTAAAGTTACCGTGTGACCCAGCAATTCTGCTTCTAGGTATACACCTGAAAGGATTGAACATAGGTATTGGAACAAAAACCTATGCATGAATGTTCACAACAGAAATATTCACACCCAAAGTAGAAACAATCCAATGCCCATCAAGTGATAAGTGGATAAATAAGATACATGCTACAGTATGGGTGAACATTGAAAACATTATGGTAGCTGAGAGAAAGCAATCACAAAGGACCACATATTATATGATTTCATTAATATGAAACATTAATCCATAGAGACAGAAAGTGGATCAGTAGTCGCCAGGGTCTGGGGGAGTGGGAGTGACGATTTAATGGGCACCAGGTTTCCATTTGAGGTGATGAAAAAGTTCTGGAACAAGATAGTAAGGATGGTTGTGCAACACTGCAGATGTACTTAGTGCCACTGAATTGTTCACCTTAAAATGATGAAAATAGTAAGTTTTATGTTATGTGTATTTAATCTCGATTAAAAAAAAGAAAAAAAAAGGTATGCACACACGTTTTGAGTCAAGGAGTAGAAAGAAAAAGAAAAAAACCCCGCAAAAAACAAAAACAACAAAACTATATAGCTGGAAGGAAAGTCAAGGCAAAAAGAAGGCATGAGGCTTAAAGGTCAAGGTGCAATGAACAGTAGCCAAGCAATGGGAGAAAGAGAAAGACGGGGGCGTGGAGCCTGTTGGGACGTGGCAGGTGCATGCTGGGTCCGAGGTGGAGTGATTCTTTTAGTGGGGAGGTAGGAGAGCAGCTGCCCCGGTGTGTGTGGAGAGGGTAGGGGACGCTGTGAAAACATTGAAGTGCTTTGGATGCCGTGATTTAAGTGCATTTGAGGTCGTGGCTTCTGACTCTACCAGAGAAAAAGAGTTAGCAGAATGCTGTTCTTTCGGAGATATCTCTAGCATAATCCTTGAAAGGTTTCTTTAGAGGAAGCTCTGCCTGTGCTGGGGTCCTGTTTCATCCTCTTCTGCCTAACCTGGCCACCCCTCTATCTCTGTTCTGCCTCCTGTATCTCCTGCCACCTCCATTTCTGTTGATAAACACGGTGTAGGCCCTCTTAGCTACATGCAACCTTCTGGGGAGATGCCACAGAGGAGATGGCATCTAAGCTGGGTCTTGGAGGATGAATATAATTTCACTTAGTGGGGAGGGGAAAGGACCTTTCAAGCAGAGGGAACACAGGCTTGGAAGAGTGGGGATTGTCTAGGAACAGCTGGCTGGAGCAAGGGAAGTGGGTAGAATAGATCTGGCTGTAAAGCAGCAATGGTGTTACAAAGGGCTGGCTGCCGGACATGGATAGAAGACAATACTATGGCACCAGCTTTTGAGAAAACAAAAGGCTTTATTGCAAGGTCAACCAGCAAGAAGACAGGAGGGAGGGCTCAAATCTGTTTCTCTAATCTGGGGTTTGGTCAAACTTTTTGAGTTTGGGAAGGACAGTTGGTATGCAGAAGCACTGGCAGGGCAGGTTTCAACTGGAGGGCTTTGGAACTTAGCCATTTATGGTAAAGTAGGGTAAAGGGGGCGTCAGCACTGGATCTTCTTGGGCAACAGACCCTTCACTTCTGAAAGTGTTCCGGCATTCAAGTTCCGGTCATCTTTTATTTCCATGGTGGGGGAGAAACTTTGGTTCTTGGTATTATTTGAGGTCAAAATAGTCTCTTCTGTGCATGCTTCGACTGCATGATTTACAGTTTTGCTCTGTTGGCTCAGAAAAACAACTCAGTATCTGGTTAGATACAGGATAGGGCCAGTTTGGGCTGATTCTGCAGTTGCAATGGAACATGGAGTAAAAAGGCTTGCTATGTCATGTTCATGCGATGATGGTGTCCATTCTTCCAGCTCTGTGTTTACCAGCATGTTCTAGAACATTCCAAAAGTACAGAGCTTAAGGCCCAGCTCCCAGCTTAAGGAGCAACCAGGGAAATCAGTGCACAGTGTCTCTGAAGTGTGCAGTCACCTGAAACGCTGATTCACGTGGTGGCCAGGAAGTTTACTGGGTGTTAGCTGCTTCTGAAGGAACCCTGATGGGAGCATGGGGTCCCACTAACGCAAGCCATGCCCATGAGCACAGAGTTGGGTTTCCTCTTTGATTCTGACCCTCCTCTGGGCCTGAGCACATTGCTACTTAACATATTATTCTCTCCTTTAAATGTAGGCCCCCTGGTTCTTCCAGGGCCACTGACAGACGATACAGTGCCGGATCTGCCACCCTAACAAGCCCTGGTCTCCATCACCTCCCCCCACCAACCACTCTCCTTCCTCATCTCAGGTTCTTTATCAAACAAAAGAGCTTGGTTGCCTCTGGGGGGCCACCTAGACCGTCAAAACATAAAGGCATGTTTGCACACATTATCGCTGGAGGAGAGGGCATACCTAGAGGACAGCTTCTCATTTCTGATTTTTAAATCAAAAGCTGTTTCTTCCTCCTTCATTGGACAATAGTGCTTGATTGTCCCCAAGGGACCCAGACTTGACTGATACGCAAGAGGCTTTGCTCCTTCTTCTTACTGGGTTCATCCCAATGGCAACCCACGGGGTTCTCTGCTACCCTTCTTACTGAAGTAGAGGTAGAAGCTCAGTTTCAACTGTCAACGGGAATTCTGCTGTCCTAAGGAGTTTAAATCCTATCCTGTGATAAGTGGGAAACCATTGAAGGCTTTAAACGAGAGGAGTGACATGACCAGAATTGTATAATGGAAGGAATCCTGATAGCCACTTAGAGCAAGAGTTAAGGATCAACAAATATTTTCTGTAAAGACCCAGATTGTAAATATTTCCAGCTGTCTTGAATAATTTCGGGGGTCCGAACGATCCTTTGCTCAAGGAAAACCATCAACCTTTAGCTTTAGGTTAGGAGCATCAACCCTCTTCGGGAATGAATTTGCTTGAGACAGAGTGACTTTCTGGACCTAAACTGCTCTGTTTGATTTGAAAAGCTTTGTCTGTGTCATAGGCAGAGGGGCCCTCCTCCAGATTTTCTCCCGCAGAGAACTGTTGCATTGGTAATTAAAGTTTGAGCCACATTTATGATTAGATAACCTTGCTTACTTGTAAGAAGATGTGGACCCTTTTAGGGGTATGTATGGGGCAGAGAGCAATGGGAGAGGCTTGATCCATGGTTATCCATGAGATTGCAGACACTCTCTCCAGAAGCCGAGGCCAGATTCCATGAGGAACTGTGTGAGATTCTGGGTGAACCGTGCTGCTTCAGGACCCAGATGACAAAGTGAGACTTATGGTCATTGGGGCAGTTGTTCTTCCAGATCCTAGTGTTTGGGAGAACGGGAGCTGGTGTCTGGGGCCCTCTCAAGGGGGACTTCCTCGTAGAGGCAGTGGAGGGGAGGACTGATGCAGACATCAGGTACAAGAACCGGAACTGACTCTCCCCAGACATCAAGTGTAACAGCCCAGGTCTCAAAAAACTCAAGGGACGTGCACAAGAAGCCCTTGAGACCTGCAGGGACAGGTAGGGCTCCACATCATTATTTGGGCATTAATGGAAGTGTGACCTCAACTTGCAATCACAGGTTTTGGAGATCGAAACAAATCCATGGACTTGGAAGAAATGACCCCAGGATAGGACATATTCCATATCACAAATATTGAATACAGGAAGATAAAAAACTGCACCTATAGCTTGGGGTGCTCCCTGTGTTGTTCCCCCACCCCCTGCCCCCAAAAGGCTCATTTCTTTAAGACTCTTGCAAAATAGCTGGCAATGCAAATTGGGAAAATGCCTGCACTCTACAGGTCAAAGAGAATCTGATCATTCCAAGGGGATGAAGAGAAGGGAGAAGCGCATCCTTTTCTGATGGTAGCGAGCCACTTCCAGGGGCCTTTTCTTTCTCCCTCCAGCACGGATCAACAGGTCTTCCACCGCATCATCGCAGCTGAGATCTTGGCTCAGAGGCCTTCATAATTTGATCACATAATTACCAGGAGAGAAGGATCGGTGCTTGATCGTTGTCTGCTTCGTGGGCCTCCTTTCAATTACTGTGTAGAGCTGGGTCATAATGGAAAATGGGCACCATGCCATCCGTTTGAGAGATCTTTAGAGATGAGGCTCTCTGGGCAGCTTTCCTGATTGATTTTTTGGGTAATGTTATCACACTAGCCTTTGAGGCCCTCACATTCCTCTAGATTTACCTCCTTGGAGAGTAAATGAACTTCAAAGGATGCCTGGTTCTGGTTGATGCATCAGTCCAGCCTTTTGGTTTGGGCTCTTCCCCCATCCAAACCAAGGCCTTCCAGGGTGAGAGGGGCTGCAGGGCTCAACGGATCTGGGTGAGGGTGCCTAGGCAGTGCCCTTTTCCACACCGTGACTGGTGGGGTTCCCTCCTTTGGCTGGATCTACAGGCTCCCTTTCCTCCTCCCAGCTTCCTGCGTGCAGCTCCTGCCACTGCCAGTTCAGTGGAAGAAAAAGTGCTCCGGGATGCAGGAGGTCTGCTCTTCCACTCTGGGTGCTCCAGGGCGGCAGACCCTGTGAGAACTTCCAAACCTGCTCAGAAGGCCCTTCGGAGAGGCACCTGGATTCAGTGTCTGCAGAGAAAGGCCAGCAGGCTCCACGTCTAGCCCCCTTCTCGCTGCTTGCACCACCTGGAGTATGCTTGCTCTCTTTTAACCCACGTGGATACTCCAATCAAGTATTCATTTCTGGGTCCAGCCTGGAGCTCTGGTTGTGAAAGATGCAGCCTGCTGCTGCTGCTGCTGCTGCTTTGCTTCTGAACATTCTCTCTCTCTCAGGCCATGGCAACAGCCTCCTGATTTCTCTCTGCTCCAGTCTTGTCCCCTCCAGGGCACACTTGTCGCCGCTGTCTGCAGAGCTGCTAAGTTCCCTGACTCCAGGGGCCTGTTCACATTATGAGCTGTGGAGTTTTGGGGGCACCTCTGATGCAATGTGATAGGTGCTCTCTGGAGCCAGAACTCCTCCATTAAGTCCTTACAAGGGCTCCCCGATGTTTGCAAGACTCAACCCAAGATCCTTAGCTTGTGACATGAAGTATCCCAGACCTGGCTCTTGCTGCCTCTCCAGCATCTCCCACTTTCCCAGCACCCTCAAGCTGTATCCTTCAACCATCCCAAATTCTTTGTAACTTCCACATACCGACAGCCCGGGTTGCTCTCTTCCGCCCTGTGCATTTGCAACCATCCCTCCATCCCTCAAGACCCAGTATCACCTCCTCCTCCTTTCCTTACTGTCCTCCAAGCCTTCACTCTGAGCCCTGTGCCTCTAAAGCTGGACTGCCAGCACATGCTTACAGCCTGTTCTTTATTGGACCCTGACGTCCTTGTGGGAGAAGACTGTCTTATTCATCACTGTATCCTCTGTGTCTAGCACCATATATGACCCAGAGTCAGCACAGAATGGATATCTGAGGAGGAAATGAATGAAATACACAACAGCCCAAGGCCTTCAGGACCTTAGAGTCCACCTGGGGAGACATCACACACCTGGAGAGACATTACTCACCTGGGGAGATACTGTGATAGGACGGTTGCTGGCCGTGCTGTGAGCTGTGGGCACTGAGGTTACTCACAAAGGGAAGGGTGTAGACAGGAGTATTCAGGGATTATTTCTAGAGCTTAAAGGAGCCTCAGGGATCACTTATCTCTATTGCCTCATCCACAGATGAAGAACCTGACGTTCAGAGAGAGAAAGAGACTGCCTGAGGTTATTTTGAGCTGTTGGCTGCCAAGCGAGTAATAACATCTAAGCCCCTTGATTCCCAGTACAGGATTTATACAGAAAAACTCATCAAGCTGGAGCTAGCAGGCATTTTGATGTTTTCTTGTAAATAATTTAGGGGGAGGGGTATAAAACAAAACAGAATTTCATTACTAAATATTGATGCTGTAGCTGCTACTTAGAGAAGATTGCCTATGATGTTTTCAATTAGATTCTCTTTATCTGCCTTGAGAAGCCTTTTTTTTTTTTTTTAAAGGACAGGATTGTAGTGCGTTATTAACACTGACAGCTCCAGTATTCACATTGTGCTTCTGAAGGCATCAGGGGGAGATACTGATCTATCAACATAATCCCCGCAAGGAGCATTGTGCAGATTTCAGATGAGACCAGCAGGAATTGCTGTCTTGGCATTCCAGCACAAACATCCTCATGTGTTTCCAAAAGGGTGTTCCATCCACTGGTGCTTCCTGGGCATTCATGCTGCCAGAACATGGCGGAATGGGGTTGGAGGGTGGTGGGTGGAGAGCCCAGCTCTGATAAGGGGAGAGGGTGAATTTCAGCTGGAGGGGCCAGCAAAGGCTGTCTCTGAAAAGGAACTCCAGGGATCAGGACATCTTGGACTCACAAGGCTGCCAAGAAAAGCAACATCTAATACATCGAATGCTTGAGACATGATCAGCCCTGCGCTCCGGGCTCAGCTGGCATTATCTTATTTCTCACCACAATCCTGCAAACTAAGTGTTATTATGATTCCCTGGTACTGGCAGAGTTCTAAGATGGCCCCAAGATCCCTATTTCCTGGTGTACCCACCCTGTGTAATCCCTGGGACTGTGAATGTGATGGATTTCATTCTCCTGATTAGATATGTTATATCAGGGTGGGGCAGATTTAATCACATGAGCACATTAAAAGTTTGAAAAAAAAACCTGGGTCTAGAGGTTAGAGACAGAGGAATGTAGAGATACAGAGTGTGAGAGGGTGCCGATGTGGGGAAACTTCTGTTGCCTTTGAAGATGGAAGGACCACACGGTAGGAATCTGAACACATCCTCTAATAGCTGAGAGGGACCCCTGGCTGGGAGCTGAAAGGATGATGGGGACTTCAGTCCTGGAGCAGTAAAGAACTGAATTTGCCAACAATCTGAATGAGTTTGGAGGTTGACCTTGAGCTCAAAAATGAAGACGTAGCTGCTGACCCCTTAATTTTGGTTTTGTGACACCTGGAGCAGAGATGCCAGCCATGCCATGCCTTGACTTCCCACCTACAGAGCTGTGAGACAATGGGTCTGTCTTCAGCCACTAAGTGTGGCAGCCAGAGAAAACCAGTTTACAGATGAAGAACTGAGGCTGGAAAGATTCGGTTGCCCAGGCTTACAAACCTGGGGTGTGAAAGAGCTGGGATTTGAACTCAGGACAACTGACTTCTAAGTGAATGTTCTTAAACACTTCCAAGTGATTCCCAACCCAACATGTGGGGAGCTTGTTCAAATGAGATTTGGCATAGCCTCTGGGTGTAGTGGCTGCCTTCCTTCCCTTGGTTTATGAACCGCGGTCTTAGAGGGCTCCTGAAACTAACGATGGTGTGTGTGCTAGGTGGAAACCTCACCTTCCTACATAGCGATGGGCTTCGTTGTGCTGTCCAACATTGTACTGAAAAGATAAGGCTGGTGGAAACAGCCCAACAGAGAAGAGCTTCCGCACAGAGACTGTGTTCCTGTAGCAGCTGTGACAGGGGATGGATTAAGCAGTGGGCCACGAGAGAGCTGTGTCTCAGAAAAGCCTGGAAACATCCCACAGCCAGCGGTTCTCAAGCTTGATCCTACATTAGGACGACCTGGAGAGCTTAAAAAAATCCTCATGCCCAGACCACACTCCAGATCAATTCACTTCAAATCTCTGTGAGTAGTGCCAGGACAGCAATACCTTTAAAATTTCCCCAGGTGATTGCAGTGTGTAGCCAGGGTTAAGTATGACTGACTCACAAGGTCAACCTGGGGGTCAGAGGGCAGGACATGAAGGAGAGACATGGGTGTTCTTTAGGACTTGTGTTGTTCCTATGCTGGTCTGCTGGCTCTGATGTTATTTCCCAAACCTTTAATCATTGCGCTCACTTTGTTATTCCAGGTGAATTGTGTTTAAAATTCTGGGTGTGGTCAGAGCAGTGACTCCAAAGGCCCACAGTGCTGCCAGCGTTGGGCTGTCAGGACCCACACTCTAGGTAGATCCCCGTGGTTCAGGGATGCAGAGAGTGGGGATTCTCAGGCTTGAGCACATCACAGACACCTGGGAGCCTTGTTGAAACACGGACTCCTGGCCCCATCTCTACGGTGTCTGAGGCATCCAGTGCGGATGCGACCCAAGGGTTTGTGTTTTGAACAAATTTCTAAGTGACAGGTGACACTGCTGCTGGTCTGGGGACCATGTGCTATTTGGAATTCGAGGATGTGGGCTTGAAACCAGACGTCTACTAGCGTGAGGTCATGGAGACATCCTTTATCTCTGTGTGTTTCCATCCATCTTCTGCTGAATGAGTCTGATGGTGGCATGTATGGCAAGAGAGCCCTGCAGGCGCCTGGCATGAATGAACCCCCAATACACGTTAACTGTTCCTTTGGTTGGTGCTTCTGGTGGCAGGTTTTTCAGAGACTCACTCATAACACTTTGAGAAAACAATAAAGAAAAAATAAAGAAATGTATGGGCTAACTGAGCTGGCCATGGACCGTATCTGATTTGGCTACTGGACTCTTTGACTCCAGCTACGTCAGGCATCTCTCTCTCTCTCATCTCCATCTTTCTGCTTTACTTTCAGGGAGGGTCTCCTTGCTTGGTGACAAAGATGTCCTGGCAGTTCCAGCTTGCTCTCCTCTTTACAGCCATGGCCCCAGACTTTTACACACATATTGCTTCTCTGCTAGGCTGTGTCCATTCTGCATTCTAAGAAACAGAGCCGTTTCTTCCTGGAATCCATGTGAAGCTGGCTTTTTCTAGAGTTTGGAGAGTCTGCTTGCTAGTTTTTGAAAATGAGCACTGCAGGTACCCACCTTCAGGCACCTGAAGCCTCCCCTGTTATTACTGCCATTTGCAATAATGATAGACGCCATGTGAGGGGCATTTGCCACGTGCTTCACATCGGCTTGTCTTTCACATACACCACCTGCCTGGATCCTCCATCATTATCCTTTTCTTAGAAAAAGACACATTTTCTGAGAACATTTGAGCAGTAGATAACCAAGTAACATTCCCAATAATTAAGTAACATGCTCACTTTCGTGAATAAGCAAATGCTCAAAGTGTCAATTGTTACAGAGTTCCAACAGGTTGGGAACTAGTGAAGAACTAGTGAAGTCATTTGGATTTTGCAGGGTGTCCTTGGCTGCCTTTAAGAGAGCATTTCAAAATAGTGTTTGGAAAGAAGGTCTGTTATAGGGAGTTAGGAAGTGGGTAGAAGCTAAAGGTAGAGGAATAGACAACATGCTTGAAGTATGTTGTAACGCGTGAAGAAAGGTGATTGGCTGAGAACCAGAAGGGTGAAGGGAAAGATGATTTTCCAAAAGTTCGTGTGAGGTAAGGTCTAATCAAGCCTCTTTTGCCATGCCTGGCACAAAGTATGTTTTAATTCATGTGACTTCCTTGAACGTGGGGGAGAATCGATCATATTGGAAAGCAGAAGAGGATCCTTGTTGAAAGGAAAGGAATCAAGGTATTGAAAAAGGAAATAACTGAGGAAGAATAGATCACAATAGGATAGGATGGATGCACTTTTGAGTACTGGTAGAGAAGGCAACTTTAAAGCACAAAGAAAATTCTCTGAACTGGATGGAAGAAAGAAAGGGAAGGGAAGGAAGGTAATGTTTTTGAGGACTTCTTTCATGCTAAGTGTTTTATAGACATCATCTTCAGAGCAATACAATGAGGGGGACTGCATACATTTTCCAGGTAGAAAAACTGTAGTTCAGAAGGATCAGGAAATGTGCATAAGAACAAAGGACACAGCCAGGGTCTGAACCCTTGTGTGCCAGGCCAGTGAAACCCAAGGTCTTTTCACTGTACCACAGTGTATGAGAAGTTTGCCATAGAACAGTCCCTTGCCACATGAGCATGGAGGACCAGGAGAGGTCCGATGGCTACACACTTTATCATTCAAACCTTTGAGAGTGAAAGTGGGGGAGCAGTAATATTAATGATGCTGGCACTGTGGATTACTACCCTGGGCAGTCTGGGATGAACGATGAGCCAGTGATAGGATTCTTTATGTTGGCTGCGTTCTCCCTTTTCAAGATGTCTCTTAAGACAGAGGAGTTTTTAGGAAGAACAGTGTTTGGGTAGTAAGCTGAGAAGACGAAGAAGGCTAAGTGTGATGGTTAATTTTATGTGTCAGCTTGACTTGGCTAAGGGATGCCCAGATGGCTGATAAAACATTATCTGTAGGTATATCTGTGAGGCTGTTTCAGGAAGAGATTAGCATTTAAGTTGGTAGACATCAGATGGTGGTACTTCTCAGCCTCCATGATTGCATGAGCCAATTCCTTATAATACATCCCCTTCAATATAACTCTCTAGATCCTACTGGTTCTATTTCTCTAGAGAACACTGACTATACAGTAAATTAAGAATAGAGTCCATCCCACTGCCTTGCCCCATAGCATGTAAATAGAGCTGTGGTGAGGGCTGGCGGGATACATATTCAAACTGCAGCCAGTCCTGGGTCGGGCAGAAGCTTTGATGCTATTAACCATTGCGTCTAGAAAGGGGATTGAATGAAGGTCTTAGGGCAGGGAAGGGGTAGGAGGGTGAAGGGGTGGCTGAGGAGGCAGCTGAGCCAAAGATGACATGATCTACCATTTCTCCCATGAAATGCCTTTTTCTGCCTCCATTTTTCTGTAAGTAGTGTTACTGGATGACACTCTGTAATGCTTTGTATACAATAAAACTTCCATTAACCAATTGCTCAGGGGACTGGGAGTGTTGTTAATTGAATCATCTGATTAACTGAGAGTTAATTAACCAGAAACCCTTTGTAATTCCAAGCCATGCTGCAAATATTCCAACACATCTAAGTCTTCTACCAGGGCTCAGAAGGGAAAGAAAGTCAAGGAAGAAGGGAAATGAAACCAGCTTTAACGGAGGATCCAATGTGCATCTGGTACTTTACAGAAATACTATTACCTGGTTGAATCCTTGTAACTATTGTACGAAGCCAACATTACTATCCCATTTCATAGACGAGAAAATCTGAAAGTATCTTAACCATCACTGAACGTTGCTTTGCTGACTGAGAACACAGACGGGTCTCAGAGGCATCTCTGGGATATCAGTGCTAGAAGCAGATCTAGTGTGGGTTCTGGAGATTGTCAGCCCCACTTATAAACCCTGGTCCTGACCCCAACTAGCTGTGTGACCTTGACTAAGTGGAGGGAACCGCAGGCATGTGTTCTGAGAAAATCAAACTGGGTTCAGATTGTTACTCCACCTTTTTCCAGGTGGTGTGATCTTCAGCCAACAACTTGCCCCCTTTGCTTCTCAGCTTCTTCATCTGCAAAATGTGCCATCACCTAGCTTGCAGGGCTGCTGGGGGCCAGAGATGGGTCCTACATGAACTGTAGCTGTGCTTACTATCATCCACATGGCCCATGGTCACGGTCGCATTAGGGGAGCAGAGATGGACGAAGAGAAAGATGCAGTAGAGAGACCTCCATCTCAGGATGATCCCTGATGCTTCCTTTATATTCAGTCTCTGAGGCTAATCTTTTTTTTTTTTTTTTTTGTGGTACATGGGCCTCTCACTGCTGTGGCCTCTCCTGTTGTGGAGCACAGGCTCCGGACTCACAGGCTCAGTGGCCATGGCTCACGGGCCCAGCCGCTCCGCAGCATGTGGGATCCTCCCGGACTGGGGCACGAACCCGTGTCCCCTGCATCGGCAGGCGGACTCTCAACCACTGCGCCACCAGGGAAGCCCTCTGAGGCTAATCTTACTCTCTTGTTCTTTCTTTCTTGCTCCTCAAAATACGATGTGAAAAACCCATTCCCGAAGGTGAATATTTGCTAACTCAGATTTTACTGCCTTGGCACCTCCGGGAAAAGAGAACACAGTGGGGCCAGCAGGCATTGTTACCTACTAAACCAAGCATTAGTCTGGTGAAGTCACCAGCCTCTGTTGCCATCGTATTTTTAGGGAATGAAAAGAACAGTTCTTTTCGCTCAGAATGCTAGATTTACATTGCTTTCATTTAGCAAGTGAATAATTGATAAGCTGGGGCATATTAACATTGAACAAAAGAGCCCAATGTTACAAGGGTCCTGGGAAGGCTGTCTAAATCAATATACACTCATGAATTTTGAGTGCAAAAGGTTGAACTGAGAAAGAACACAGATTTAGACCCGCATGAATATTTGAAATACACTCTACTCACGAGAGGCTCACAAGAGCCCAAATGTTAACTGAAGGGGCTTCAGAGAAATGGCTTCTAAACAAATTTGAAAGCAAGAGATTTTCTCCTCCAAAGATTTCACGAGAAAAATCAATCATCTGTGTTGTTTCTGCTGTCAGAAGGCATCTATTAAAAATCTAATTAGAGTATTTTTACCAATTAAACATACCAATGCAACACTTGTCTGACTCAATGTCTGTAATTGCTAGAAAAGCAAATGTATCGCCCTCTGTGATCAACCCAGATACGGTAAAATGTTCCAGCCACTCCTGCAAGCTCCATCTTCCCCAGGCAGGAGCCAGCCTTAAAATTTGGTTAATCTAAACATTTTGTAAGTTGTCAAAAGAGTTTACTTGCCTGATGGCTCATGGTCACCCAAAGTGCCGGCCTGACCGAGGCCAAAATAACATCATCATTCACAATTTGCTTTTGAAATGCCTCCTGCTAGGCCCCAATTTTAGCGATCAAAGCTGGAAATTTTAAACCAAGTAGGAAAATGCTTCCAATCTCAATGATTCCTTGAACCCAGCGTCCTGCTGGAAAGTCATCTGTAGTCTCTGAAACCATGGGCATGCTGCTATGACCATTGAAGATGTTTGAATATTCTAATATATTCTGATATTTTAATGACAGTCAAGGAAACCATTCTCTGTGGGTAAGGGAATCACTTTTTAGAAGTCATGAAATAGAGTCTCACAACTGGAAGGGGCCTGCCTGAGTGATCATTTCATCTAGGCTCCCACAGAAAATAGCAATTCCTCCAGCCAGACTCAGGCTCTGCTTGCATACCCCTCATGCTGGTGGACTCACCACCCTGCGAGGCAGCGCACTCCATCCCGAGACACCTCTGACTTTCAGAAGGAGACTTCTTAGGTTGAGCTGTGTATAACTTGCCTTCTTAAAACTTAGGTCCAAGAAGATGACTCCTAAGCCTCATGGATGCAATTTTCTGAGCACCGTTTGACACAGAGCTGGATTGCCAATACCACTCTACTCCCATGAAGCAGTTAATTTGGAGGATAATTCAGAGCATGTGCTCATTACTGCGTCTTAAAGGCTAAAAGAAAAATTTGGCCCCTCCACAGTACAGATGGTATTTGCTCTTTTCCCTGGAATTCTCGTGGTATATATCTTAATTAATGAGTTAATGAAATTTTTCAGCTGAGTGGCCCTAAGGACAACTTATCTTTGAAAACTCCCCTTCTGCCTGTACACATGGTTTCTCTGTTTTCCCTCCAATACCCTAATTAACAAGCAAAGGAAGGTCAAGGCTACAGCTCCTAGACTTGCTGGAAAGGTCTGAGATTCTTGATGGGAAGTCACACTGAAAGATTAAAAAACGCCTGTCCCCAAATTCTGAGAAGCTTTTTTAACGAGGGCCAGGAATGTTAGAGTATGATTTGTCCCATCGTGAGAGCAATCACCATGGCTTGGGCCTCTGTAATCCCCCTTTTAAGTAACCATCTGCTATTCTTACCTGGAGAAAAGAGAGAAGTTGCTGCAGTAGAAAAAATACAATCTACTGAGTCAAGCAGATCAGAGGTTTATTTATGGCTGTTCCCATTTCTAGCTGTGACAACTTGGGTAAGTCGCTAAAGCTTTTTGAAGGGGAGTTTCCTGTTCTGTACAATTGGGATAAAAATTCCTAGCTCACAGGGTTATTATTATAAAGATAAAGTGAGATAGTCAAATGATTTACCGTGGTGTATCAGTTAGCTAACACTATGCAACAAAGTACCCCAAACTCAGGAGCTTAAAAAAAAAAAAGCATATATTATTGCTCATAAGTCTGTATGTCAGCTGAGAAACCTGTCAGTTTGGGGCCAGGCCTGGCTGATCTTGGCTGGGTTGGCTCATGTGTCTGTGCTGAGCTGGTAGATGGGCTGAGGATTGGCTATCTCAGATGGTCTCATTTACATGCTGGCAGTTGGCTGGGGGGCAGCTGGAGTTATTGGATGTCTCAGGACCCAGCAGGCTAGCTTGGGCTTATTCACATGGCCAGGGCCCAAAAGAACAGCAGAAGCAAGCCTAGCTTTTGAAACTAGAACCATGTCACATTCTATTGGCCAATAGAGTCCACCTCTTGATAGGAGGAGCTTTAAAGTGACACTGCAAAGAGCAGCCATAAATCTTGCAATTTGTCTGTCCCATATAGTATCTGGTGCGAGTACTCTGAGCACGGCAGCTATTCAGGACAGATTTCCCAGACTGCACATCGCAAGGACTGATCTTGTCTGCAGCCTCTTAATGGAAGCATTTAAAAACTGTCCATTAGCAATCTCGCATCTTAATCATTTTGTTGTTAACATTAGTAATATCTCATAGTTATAATTTTACTAGAATCCATGAAGTTGGGGGAGGGGCGTGGTTCCTGCTGGATCAAAGCCACTCATGGTAGAAGCTGGACAAGTTTGTAGGTCACCCTGAGTGCAGAGTGGGGAGACCTCCTGGTCAGATCTGCACCAGCTCTTGCAAAGTAGAAATCCTGGGGTTCAGAACCCTGCTGCTCTTGAACTGGGAAGAACCCACTGTCATCTTCACCCAAGCAAGAGGAAGGGCATGCACGGCTGAGCGTTCCTGTGCTCCGGACATGGTGTCAGGCTCCTTCTGTTGAATCCTTACCTGCACTCTGCAGCTTCTCCATCATTCTCCTCATTTACCATTGCTGAAGCTGAGGCTTGGAAAACTAGGGTGATTTATAAAGGACAGAGCTGGAGCTGAACTCAGGGAAACGCAGCTTGGAGCCCTGACTTGTTCTTTCACACCTCACTGCCCCTGAGGTCAGTGGCAACAAAAACATGACAAAGAAGGAAGAGAAGCAATTTTTGTGAATGGTCACCACGGTTGGGCACAGGTACCTTGCACCATTATCACTTATCATCCTGACTGTCCTACTTCTTTTAACCCTGTTTTACAGGTGAAGACAAACAGGTTCAGAGAGGTTATGTAGGCTGCCCAAGGTTGTACAGCCAGGAAGTGGCAGGGCTGAGGTGAACGAATAGGGCTGATTCCTCACCACTTTGCTGCAAGACCATCTTTGAACAGCAAGAGAAAGAGGAAGCTCTCTGTTTATGAACCCATCACCCCTTAGAATACAGGCTAATCCCTCTCTTAGGAAAAAGTCCCTGTAACAGTCTAATAATCCCTGGGAAATGGCAGGCGCGCTGGGGTGTGGGAATTGGCTGATTAACAGGATGCTGCCATCAGTGGAGACTCAGGGACCCCCTGGGCTGATTTTCAGTTGCCCCGAGATGGGGCAGACTGGATGAAACCAGTCACCCTGCATCTTTAATCCAGGAGGACTCAGAGAGAAAGCACCAGGGATAGACGAACCGGGCCTGCAGAATTGTTCTTGGCCCTGCAATGCCCTCTGATTCCCAGGCAGAGGCTGGGGTGGGGGGTGGTGGTGAGGGCAGGCAGGCACACCAGGGGCTCAGTAGGAGCTGTCGGGGGAAGAACGGATTAATCCTGGGGATGCAGTCATGTGGATAGGGTGGCAGTGACAACCTCAAAGAGAGACTGGCTGCCTCAGTCCCTACCAGCTTAATCACAGACCTCGGGCTCCTGCCGCAAGCCCCTTCTATCCCCCATGGAGTTCCCAGGTGGCCTCCCTGCCCACCCGGCTCATAGCAGCTGCTTCCTTTCCTCTCTGCCCACTCAGCCCCTCTGTGGTGGCCACTGGTGCTCTCAGAACTGCTTCCCTGATACCTGGGAAGCACTGTACCTACACCTCTCTCCCTCTTCAGCTGGCGACGCTGCCCTGGATATTGGAAAGCCGAGGATGCAGGCCAGGGAGGGGGGCCTCATCTCTGTCCCTGCCGGCATGCTGCCTGGGGCTCTGCCTAGGGTGTGCTTCTGACCTGGGTCTGGGAACCTGGGGAGGGCCCCCAAAGTCATTCAGTCCGCTTCACCTGCCCTCGGAGGCCTTCCTCCTACCCCTCCCCTGTCGCAGAGCTCCTGAGGACCCCACACCACCCTACTTCAGAGCCTGGTCCCTGTCTGTGCCCAGGACACCACACCCATCCTCTGTCTCTCCTGCCAGCCTGTTCATCCCTGAGCGCAGGGACCTGGGCTGCTCTGTGTACTCAGCCTGGTGTCCAAACCCCAGTGAATGGAGTGGAAGAGAATCCCCTCCCCCAGCCACTTTCCCCAGCTCCAGCCAACAATTAGTGTGCCTCCTTGGGTCGCTCAGTTTATACACTCCATGTCACTTTTGCTATGGCTGTCTAAAATGACATTGCATGAGATTTTGGAAGAAAGACATCACAGGGCCCCGGCAGTGAGCAGTTAACGTGGAGCGGTAACTTCTTGGAGAAGGAAACCCAGGGCAAGGCAGGGTGGGGCAGGGGTTTCACCAGAAGGATGAGGAGAGGGCCCTGGGTGGGCAAAGGCCTGGAGGGGATGAGCTTGCCTGGAATGGAGGAGCTGCGGTGTGCGTGTGTGTGTGTGTGTGCGTGTGCACATATTGTACGTGTGCAAGTGCACGTGTGTACATGTGTGTGGGGGCATGTGCACACACGTGTGTGTGCATGCATGACTGTGCGTGTGTATGTGTGCATGTTATGTGTGTGTGCATGAGTGTGTGTAGCGGCATCAGCATTGAGAAGCCAGGTTGCTAGGCAGCCAGTTGCCGGATCTCGAGTGCCCGTCTGAGCCGTCTTGAGTGTCAGCGATGAGCCTGGGGAGAAGCTAAGTGAGCAGAAGCCTCCCTCTGCGTTCTGGCTGCAGGCTGGCTGTCCCAACAGCCTGGCTGCCTCCGTGTGCAGGGCTGGGGCATAAACCCCCGAAGTCAGCTGCTCTGTCCCCACCTGGCCCCAGCATGACCACCAAATAGACCTGATGACTCAGCCTCTGAGTTTCCTCTTGGATTCTGGGCCTCTTCTCCGTGCCTGTCCTGGCCAGGGGTCCCCCTGCCTGGAGCCTCTCTCACCACCGCTCCATCCACCCTCCACTCTGCTCTCTGCTGTCTGGTTGGCTGCTCTCAATACGACTCCCCTGCCAATGCCCTTTGCAGGCGGAAGACACGTCCCCACTTCTTTGTGTGGCATTTGCTGCCTCCTTCTTGGGCCTTCCAAGACTCCCTACCCTCTGCTCTCCCACTCACTACCAGCCTCAGCTGCAACCCCGCTTCCCTGAACACCCGAGTCCATGTCTTTGCAACTTTGTTCCTTCCTTCTTTTCTGCTAGAAGTGCTCTTTATTGCCTGGTGAAATCCTATTATTGGCTCAAAAATCACCTTCGCTCTGTAGCCTCTCTGACCCTGGCAGGCAGAAGCAGTTTCTCCTCCTGGGAGCATCCCGAGTCCCCAGCTCATTCAGTCGGCAGCCACTTTTCTGCCTGTGCTCTGGACTGGTCTACCTGGGCCTGCCTTCTCCTGGCAGCCTGCTGGCTCCCTGGGGGAGGGGCCCTGCCTGATGCCCCCACAGTGCCTGGCACGGGGCGGTGCACAGCAGGCGCCTGGGTGGTGTTGGCAGGAAGGAGGGACCAGTCAGCCAGGAAGGGCCTCCTCCAGGGCACCGTCCTCCCCAGTGACTCACGGACATCCTAGGGGTGGCTCTTGCTCTTGACCGACATTCCCCTTCTGGGTCTTATTATATTCTGATGCTGGGTTTGGTTCACTGCAGTTATTTTCAGTCCTTGAGGGCTGCTTGGGACTTGCACATGCAGCTTTTCTGAAGTCTTGCTAACCACAGTCTCTAGGGGGTGTCTTCTCTCCTGACTAAAGTTTCTCTCCTATCAAATTTCAGGACCACATTGTAATTCCAGCTGGAGGTATTCGAATACAATGGGTTCTGTGCTGGTGCCAGGATGCAGGGAGCCATATGCTGGGATGGTCTAGAGGGAAAGGGACTGTTGGACCCAAGACTAAGGCAGTGTGGGGTGGTGGGTAAGGCTCATGGGCAGAGAGGCAGCATCCACGACTATGGGAACTTGGCAGGTGTCCATTTCTTACCTCTAAAATGGTGTCAACACAGTGCCTGCCTCTCTGGGTCACATGGGACTGCATGAAGTCAGACATGCCATGTGTTCAGTGTCCGAAACAGAATAGCCCTGAACGTTAGCTGTTGTTGTCACCAGCGCCGTCAATGTTGCTTTTCATTGTGCCCTTGATTCATAGCATCTCTGAGCTGGATCTCGTTCACATCCCCATCTCTGTCATTGAGGAAACCCATTCACAGAGGGGAAGACTTTGACGACATCACAAAGCCGGCATGGGAGAAAGGGGGACAGAACCCAGGCGTGCTGGTGTCCAGGCTAGGGTTCTTTCTTTCCACACAGTGCTGGCATCTGGGACACAGGGCTCTCTGAGATTAAAGCAGGTGGGAGATGGGTGTCAGCTGTGCATCTCCCTGACCTTGCCAGATCTGGGGCTGCATAGCCCTGCTGCCTGTCTGCATAAGACACCCTCGATGCAGAGTGGTCAGAGGTGAACCTGGACCCCAGGGAGTCTCCACTCTGTTCCAAATCTTTGTTCTCCTGTGTGAACATCACCAAAATCTTAATTGGGCTCAGGAATTTTTTTTATTTTTTAAAAAATTGTTGATTTACAATGTGTTACTTTTTGCTGTACAGCAAAGTGAATCAGTTATACATATACATATGTCCACTTTTTAAAAGATTCTTTTCCCATATAAGTCATTACAGAGTACTGAGTAGAGTTCCCTGTGCTATACAGTAGGTCCTTATTAGTTATCTATTTTATATATAGTAGTGTGTTTATGTCAATCCCAATCTTCCATTTATCCTTCCCCCCTTCCCCCCGGTAACCACAGGATTGTTTTCTACATCTTGAACTCCATTTCTGTTTTGTAAATAAGTTCATTTGTACCATTTTTTTTATATTCCACATATAAGCGCTATCATGCGATATTTGTCCTTCTCTGCCTGATTTACTTCACTCAGTATGACAATCTCTAGGTCCATCCATGTTGCTGCAAATGGCATTATTTCATTCTTTTTTATGGCTGAGTAATATTCCATTGAATATATGTACCACATCTTATCTGTTCCTCTGTCGATGGACATTGAAGTTTGCTTCCATGTCCTGGGCTCAGGAAATTTTAATCTAAAAATGACCTTTAGAAGGGAAGGAAACATGTTAAGTATCTTGCTCAAAGCTGTGCAGCTGTTGAATAAGGAATCCTGCCCCTCAGATGGGGCTCTCCCTCCCCCCTCACAGGCTTACTGCCCATCTGACCTGGCACTAGTCATCATATAGGCTGAATCGACCCCTGTGGCGCTCTGGCCACTGGGGAGAGGTCAGCCCTGGTTCCATCTTGGCCCAGGGCGATACTGTTGGCTCAGCCTTCTCAAGGGCTAGGACAGACACATCGAGAAAGGACACGATGGTCCAGACAAATGGGTCATGGTCAGTAGGCCACAACCTCAGTGGTAAATCAGGGGTTTAGGCAGAGATGGAACCCAGAAACTGGTTACCTGGTATGGCTTGCTCAGTGGGTGTGAGAGCAGGGGGAAAAGATGGGTATCTTGAATCTTTGCCATCACCCGGATAGATTCATCATCAGAGTGACTCCTTACTTGACCAGAAGGTGCCCTCCATGCTCTACTAGGATGGGCTTCGGGGTTGGTGGGCTTGGGGGTTATGGCCATGGTGACTCCCAAGGTGTGATGAGGAAGTCAGAATCTGATGAAGGTGGTCTATGTCTTCAAATACAAGTTATTTTCAAGCCTGAGAAGTCTGAGTAGTGTTTTGGGGATTCCACGTGTATACATATGATCTCATCTTAGCCACTGTTCCTGGGTGTGATTGAAATCCATTTACCTGCTTTGCCAAAGAGCATCTCCCGGGCCTGGAGCTGCACCATGGTTGCCATTTTCTTTGGACTCTTTGAGAGGAATCTGGGAAATGTCAGGGCCAGGCTACCAGCTCAGTGGTTCTTGGGTGTGAGTATTGCTATCCAGCGCTGCTTTGTTTTGTGACTGTCTAGAGTTCTCAGCCCAGCCACGAAGTGTCAGTTTTCCCCAATGTTCCCCCATGAAGGAAGTTAGACAAGCATTTCTTCCCATTTTACAGATGAGGAAACTAAGTAGAAAAATTACTGGCCCATTGGCCAAAGGGGAACAGGGATCTAGGTGACCTGATTCCCAATTCAGAGCTTCTTCAGTTACACAACTTCATCTTGTTGTGAGAAGTCTTCCAACCTTGCCCTGCTTTAATACATTCCTGTGGCTAGAATGTTCTTCGGGGCAAAGTCTCAACTCTTTACGATGGCCTACAAGGTTCTCCCTGATCCCAGTCAGCCTCTCCGGCCTCATCACACCTACAGCTCGTTTATCTCCAGCCACTCTAGATTCTCATTTGCTAAAGACTCCTTTTTGCTTTCAGCACTTTTCACATCTCTTTTACTCTGTGTGGGATGCCTTTATCTCCTTTGTCTGGTGAACCCCTATTCTTACTCCTGGCATTAGCCAGACTCAACATGCCCCCATGGAGGCTTCATGTCCCTGAATTTCTGAGGTTGTTGAGGTCAGTGCCCTCTGGAAGAGTCTCTATTGGAGTCACAGCGAATGGCCCATAACAAGATGATGTTCAATTCTGAGCAGAGATGGGAACACAGGGAAGAACCCACCAGGCTCTGCCAGCTCCATGGACTTGGATTGGACATACTGTAGGACACAGCTGGGAAGGAGGGGTTGGCTCCTTCCATCCTGGGAGGTTGGGATTCCTGGGAGGTGGGTGAGATGAGGAGTGGGTCCACCAAGGACCGGTGTACTATAGACCAGTTCTTCAACCTCAGCATCCCAGCGAGCTCACAGCCTTGGCTGGACCTGTTCAGACACCCTTAAGTAATACCTTGAAAAGGCTCTGTGCACTTTTAAGCGGTGGTTTTATTTAATTTCAACAAAGTTGTAGTTGCAATTAGATCTGTCCAGATAATTAACTCCAATTAACCGGTTTGCACTAGTAATTAATTGCTAAAGTCTCTTGAGTGAGCCTTGGGGAGGAAAGTTATTCCTCTGAGGATGGAGGCTTTATTCTGAAGGCTCGGAAACATGTCCACCTTTGGGAACTTGTCTTTTCTGTGACTCATCCTGGCTCTGGCTCATACACAGGTGACTTTGGGCAAGTCCTCAACCTGCCCAACTCTCAGTTTTCTCTCTAGGGAAAGGGGAGCAGTTCCTGCCTCATTTAGCTCATAAGAACCAATGATCAGGAGGAACAAGATTCACGGGTTGGGATGCAGCCCTTTCCCTTCCCACAGAGCTGCCTAGCTGTTCCTGGGCACAGCTGAAGAGCGTTCATTCACCTGCTTTACCCTGACCATCTCCCGGCTCTGGAGCTGGTGCCATGGTCACTGTTTTCTTCAAGATTCAGGGCTGAGCTCTGAGCTCAGTCATTTTGGGTGCTGCTACTGCTGTCCAAATTCTGCTTTGTTGTGTGGATGTTTAGATTTCTCAACTCAGCCGTGAAGCGTCAATTTTTCCTAAACATACACACAAAGATATTGGCAGGTTTTCCATTCCAAAAGTCTACATCTCCTTACTGTTTGCTTCATCCTTGAGGACTTCTTATTTTTCTATGATCTTGAGCAGTAAATCTCAACCATGGAAGCATACTAAAATCAGATTTCCTACCATGAACGTTTAATGAAATACTGATTGACACTATAACAGGGTGGGGAAAGTTGGTCTTTTTAATAACTGGGTCAATTAGGCATCTCTCTGGGAAAAAAAAAAAAGAACCGTGACCCCTGCCTTACACAATAGCCCCAAGTCAACTCCGACTGGATCATAGACCTAAACAAGAAAGGAGAAACACGTAGCTTATGGAAGATAATGTAAGAGCATCTTTATGACTTTGGGGTGGGCAAAATTTATATAAGACCCATAAAGAAAATTTATATAACTCCTAGGTATAAACAGGAGTTCACTAAAATTAAGAGGTTCTGTTCATCAAGAGACATGACTTAAGGGAGTGAAAAAGTAAATTGCTGAATGGGAGAAGATATATTATGCAATACGTGTTTCCCAGAGGACTCTTATAATAAATATTTAAAGAATTACAAATCTATAGAAAAATACTGACACCCCAATTTAAAAGTTGGACAAAAGAGCCACCTGACAAAAGAGTATATCCAAATACCAGTAAGCACAAAAAACTCTTTCACGTCATAAGTCATCAGGAAAATGCAAGTTAAAATAAAAATGCGATACCACTATACACCAACATTTATAACATTGACAACTAGACTTTCATACACTGCTGGTTCAATTCCTTTGGAAAAGGGTGTGGTATTTTCTACTAAAGATGAACCTATGTAGGCTTCCCTGGTGGCACAATGGTTGAGAGTCTGCCTGCCGATGCAGGGGACACGAGTTCGTGCTCCAGCCTGGGAAGATCCCACATACCACAGAGCGGCTAGGCCCGTGAGCCATGGCCACTGAGCCTGTGCGTCCAGAGCCTGTGCTCCGCAACGGGAGAGCCCACAACGGTGAGAGGCCCGCGTACCGCAAAAAAAAAAAAAAAAAAAGATGAACCTACGTAGATGCTATGACCCAGCAATTCCAGTCCTGGATATATACCCAAGAAAAATGCCTCTCCCTGGGCACCAAGTGACATGTACCAGAATGTTCATTGCAACATTATTCATAAAAGTTCCAAAGTGAAAACAACCCAAAAGTTCATCATCAAGGGAATGGATGAATTGTGGAATACAGAATGGAATACACTATAGCAATTATTGCAATACCTAATGATTTGGAGGAATTTCATAGACATAGTGCTGAGCAAAAGAAGTCAGACCAAAAGAAGAAAGAAAAAGAAAAAGAAAGAACAAAAGAAGGAAGGATGGAAGGAAGGAAGGAAGAAAGGAAGAAACTGTATGATTCCATTTATACAAAGTTTGACATCAGGGAATTTTATGGTGATGAAGTCAGAACAGTGGTTACCTGCAGGGTGGTGATCAAATATTGGGAAAATGCAGAAGGGAAGCTTTTGGAATGCCGGTAATGTTTTATATCTTATTGGGGGCAGTAGTTCCACGTGTAGGCTCAGTTTCTAAAAATTTTTATTGTGGTGTACATCAAAGATTTGTGTCATTTATTATATCATGTATTCTTCAATATAAAAATTTACTAAAAAAGAAACAAATTCTGGCCCTTGGACCTCACCCTACACTAACTGAAGAAGAACATGGACACTGTACCAGGGCTTGAGTGCTGGTGCCTATCAGCCTCCAGGTGATTCTTACATGCAACCAGGGTTGAGCATCCCTACCTTAGACTAAGAACCAATGTACTTTACAAAGTCAACCCTCATTACTTTGCCCCAAGTGTAACAGGTTTGGGGGCCTAGTTCAGTGGTTGGTCCCCTGAAGGTACATCATTGAACTGGACACTGATCCATCGCAGGTAATCCAGGCTTTGCTCTGGTGGCCATTTAACATGACCAGCTCTATCACTGGTGCCTACCTGCCTGGTTCACCATTTAGACATGATTTAATGGTTGTTAGTCATCCTAAGTGTCTCACCTAAAGTCCTCTAACTGAGAAACAGAAGAACTAGGGCTTGAACCTAGGCTCTTGACTGTTCTGAACCAAAAGATGACAGACCCAAAGCCTGACGCAGAGGAAGAAATGAAAAAATCTTCGAATAATTTTGATAATTTATAGGAAGCGGGCAGTAGATAAGATGGGAATCAAACTTGCCTTTCTAACTTATATCTGATGCAAGACCTCCCTGTCACTGTTTATTGGCTTTTTTTTTTTCTGAATAGAGAGATTTTGAATTTATAATCAGTATTGCTCTTTATTTGCTTCTCACCTCAAGTAGGGTCCCAGATCAAGCCTGTCTCCTAACAGTAATACACCGGAGGATGTACTGTCTTGCTCTGACACTCTCTACCACTGTTCTTGATCTACAGCCCTGTAGGAAGACTCCAGACTGGGGATCTTCCTCAGAAAGGTGTTATGAGTAGAGATTAGTTAGGCAAGTGGCAGAGTGAATGCATAAGCAGTGATTTTGCATAACGAGGCGTGTGAATTCCCACTGGAGGTTGTTAAAACAGCAGACAGGCTGTGGTAAACAAGGAGAAAGGTAGGCTTTGAAAACAGATGGCTTTGAAAACCTGGCAAAGCCATGTTTCAGACTTTTAAAAATTGGTTTCGTTAGTGCAGGTTATTTTTTAAAATTCTACATGCATATTTTAAAGTTCTGGTTTAATGAAAACGTTCCGTTGGTAATTGAACATCACTTTACACCCTGCTGTAAACAAGCTAACAGCCAGATGTGATGGACAGCTTGCCCAGAGCCCAGAACTGTTCTTGTATATTTGGATTCTAATACATGATTTTGGTTTCAGGCTGGGGCAGCTTTGCTGAGTGGGTGCATGGCGGTGTCTGCCCCTCCTGGCTAAGTACACCCCCTGGGAGCTCCCTGCCAGTAACCAGAGCTGCTCTGGAAGCTCTCTCCCACACCTGTCCTCATTTCCCCCAGGAAATGGGTCTGACCCCCCTACTTACCTTTCTGGCCTCACCTGTATCACTTCTAACTTCATGTCTCTTCCCTCCCAACTTATTTTCAACCATTTTTCAACTGGTGTGATTCCTTGAGTCCTCTGCCTTAGTGTGGGCTGAACCCTTTGCCTGGAGTGCCCTTTTTTGATAGTCCCCCAATTCTTAATAGAGTCACCCACCCATCAGAGCCCCACTTCTAGATGTTTTGACCTCTCCCAAAGGATGATGATGATGGGCCCCTCCCAGTCTTTGTTGATAAAATTAACTTACCTCCCAATTCAAAGCTGCCTCACCATTTTTATATATTTATTTCCAGACACTATAGATATTTGGGGGCCACATATAGTAAAAGCTCCTTCATCCAAACGCCACTTAACCAGTTCACAAAACATTCGTTCTGGTCAATAATGATGATCATAATGATAATAGCAAAGCCTCCCATAGTACTTGCTGTGTTCCAGGCATATTGTAAAGCACTTTACTTCTATTAAGTCATTTAATCCTCACAACAACTCTATGAGGTAGATGCTATTGGAGACCCATCTTACAGATGGGGAAACTGGGGCACAGAGAGGTTAAGTACTTGCCCAAGTTCATACAGCTGATAAGTGGCAGAGCTGGGACTTAACTCAGCCACCATCCATGGTTTAACCACTATGCTTTACTGCCTCTCACCTCTGGGAAACATACTAACTCGTATTTTAATGATCTCTTAAAGCTACTAGGCTCCAGTCTGCTGTATCAGGCACCACTGCCCTCAATTGAGTAGAGCGCTTATCAAGAGTCAGTTATATCTATGCCAATTGCACTTGTTATTGTGATGATATAATTTAATTATTATATAGATGGATGTAGTATTACTGCAAAAAGAAAGAGAGCTTGTATATGAAAACTAAATGCAATCTATGAGCAAGTCTTCATATAGACACATGGCTGAAAATATTGCTGACAAATTAGGATGGATGCAATAACTGTGAAAGATTGGGGAAGGGATGGATCTATCTTCTCAGATTGCTTCTGAAGTGTCTGAACAAATGAACTGAAATCACAGATGATTCACTATGACCATATGATATGGTGACCATCTTGGTTTTTTCTGTGGTTCTACTAAATTATTAATAGTGCCTTTTTCATGCTCTCAAGTGTCCCATATATTATAAAATATGTGGTCACCCTCATCATGGGTATAGTCTAAAGCAAGATAGAGAAGCAAAAACCTAAGCAGCAGATTTGCTTTCAAAGAAAAGCCCATGACTATTCATTAAAACCCCTGCTGTCACAGAGCTCATACCAGCCTCTGAAAGCAAAGCATGGAACCCTCCCAGCCCACTGAGAATCTGGGCTTCAGAGAAGGTCCTGGAAAAGATTGTTCTTGCATTCAGAAGGTAACTGTTTAGGAAGTTCCCTACTGGTGTGAGATATGGAGTGAGAGTCTTAAACTTTATCACACACCAGAGAAAATCAGATTCCTGCACTTGAAGCAGCTTCAGGATCAAAGAACCCTGCCCTGGGCTCCAACACGCTGCCATGATGTACACCCCTCCATTAACCTGCATCCTAGGACCAACCCGGACAAACATTAATTTGGCTTAGTGGATACTCTGGCTTTTGTTTAGGTGTAATGAATAATACGATGGTATTCATTTAGGGTCTGGACAGGGCAAATACTATTATTTTGAATTTTTGGTTTGAGTTGTTATCGAATCATTCGGTACATCTCCTCATCTGGGTCACATCTGGGGGCTGTCACATTTGTTCATTTTGCTGCTTTTTTTAGTGCACTTTAATTCAGAAAAGCAGTTGCTTGCTTAGGTCACTTTCTGTCAAGAAAAAAGATTCTCAAGGACGAACATTGGTTGAGTGTTTATGATTTCCAGAAATGATGCCAGGTAAGTCAAGTCAATTATCTCATTTAATCATCAACAGAATCCAGGAGATGGGTTTTTTGGTCTCTAATTTACCGATGAGGCTGAAGTACAGAGATGTGAAGTGACTTAACTATAGTCACATAGTTAGTAGGTCAAAGAGCTATGGTTGCATCCAGGTCTTTCTACTTTCAAACCTTTATGCTCTTGCTTCTCTTGCAAGGTTTTCTCCATGCCAAGCTGTATGGCCCTAAAAAAATGCGATTGATCAATAACAAAACAGCTTTGGCATAATTATGCTGCCAGTCGGATCTGTGGGATCTGACATCCCAACATCCCCAAACGCTGTTCCCTTCTGCCCGGGCTGGCGTGTGATCTAGCACCCCATGGTGTACGTCCTCTTTCCTGAAACACACTCTAAGTGCCTTGGGAGCCAGGACCATCTTGCCTTCCTTCAGTTCTCTTCTGCTAAGTGGTGTATCCAGGGGCTGATGAGCATCAGACCTTCATCCATCTCTGATTGGGCAGTAGGGGGCTTTGAACGAAGGTCTTTGTCTAGTGTGTGGTCAGACCAGCTAGGAGACTTGGTGACTGTCGTACAGATGAGACTGGGATGGAGGAGGGCAGGGACTTAGTCTTCCACAGCAAGAAAGCGTCACCCCAAACCTGCTCTCTGGGCACTGCTGCAGACCCCTGCCCTGAGACGTGTGGTTCCCTGGATTTGAGGCCTGGAATCCTGTTCTATGTGTCTTTAGCTTTCAGTATCTGAAGCCGGAGCTAGAGTCACACCCATCAGAGGCAGGATTCTGGGATGTGCTCTCAGTCATGGCTTCTCCCCTCGTGGGGCCAGTCTTCATGGCACCCCGGGATAATGACAATTTTCTGAGTCCAAAATTCATTCCCTGCTCGCCTTATGCTTTTTCATGCTCTGATTTTCCAGCCAGGTTAATACTAGTTTCTCTTGCTAGATGAAGGTTTTTCATGGAACCTCAGAATTCCACCCCAAAATCCAGCACAGGAACTTCGGTGACTCTTTTTCTGGAGGTGGCCTCGAACAGAACCATAGGTCCCAAGCACAAAACCCTAGGCCAGTCTTCCCATTCTATAGGGATGTTATAAGCATCTGGAGCCCTGATTCATTCTTGGAGAGAGATTCAGATCAGCTTGCTTTCAGTAAATAGAACTTAGACCAAGTTGCTTCTGTATAATTGTTTGCTAACTGTATTACTCACCACCTGTGGGCAAAATACAAAAATCCCCCCGTTGTAGCAAAGGAAACTTGATAATCTGAGTTCTTGGGCAAACCCAATGCATGTGGCAGATGGAAACCCTGGGAAAAAGGAAGCCCCCACAAAGGGTACTTGGGGAGGAGGGGTAGGATGATCTCTGATACTTTCCAGCTTGGATGTCCTAGAATCCTGTCATTACACTTTTTGTATATATATATATATATATATATATATATATATATATATATATATATATATATATATATATCTGGTACATGTGTACTGCCATCCATTCTGATTGAGCCAGTGTTTGTTCTATTTGGTGGGATATTCTGAATATCCCCTCAGTCTCTGGCCTTTATGGTTAATTGTACTGATAACGCCTCTGAATAAATCACTCAAGAGACATCATCTTCCAGGAAATATGTGAATTGACTTGAAGATTCCACTCAAGTGTTTTCTGAAGTACTTCCATCATACAGTTAATGACAGTATAAGGTCCCCGTTGCAGCTAGTGTTCGTTCTCTCTGGCTGGTGTTACGCCGATCTGGGTAGGGTCACTAGAATCCCCCAGTTCATGGACCATTTCAACTTCCCCAGACATCTTGAATCCTCCTCTTAATGGCATCTTTTGCCTGTATCCTGTAACACATGTTTCTCAGAATGTTCTTCTCTCCATGAGGGCAGGGCCCCCCTCCTCCGTATCCCACAAAGCCAGGCTCATCATTGGTGACTCACAGTTACTAGGGGATTGACTTATTTCGGAGGAATAGATTAAAACAAAAACTTGAGGGAAACATTTGTTTGGGATGTTTGTTTTCAGAATTACATTATAAATCTGGGTGGTATGGTCTCTCCGCAGCCTGTTCTGTCCTACTTTTTAATTTTTAAATTTACACCCTGCTACATGAAGCATCACGTAAGAGAGAGATTCTCCTGCTCTTACTAGTCAGACTCTTGATTCTGCACAACTCACACCTCTGTGGCTGGCACTGCCCTCCATGATGTCTGTTATTCTCTATGCTCCTGACTTCTGATTTTGAAGTTCACTCTCTCGTTGTTGGCCATGCCCTTTCCCCGAGGCTTTATGCTTAGCACAGACTTTGTGGCCATGGCCTTGAACCCTCCATAAACCATGGTCTCTCTCTTCTCTCCAGCCAGGATGCTTCAGTCTGCTTAAGGAAGACACTTCTCCCAGCTCAGTCCAGTTCCTGCATCTTTTATCTCTTTTTCCTTCCCAGACCTGCCATGTGGGTAGCCCTCCCACTGGGCTAACATAGCCCTCCATGCCTGACCTGAATATTAAGAACACATTTTGGAAACATTCCTGGTGCAAACTCTTCGAGTAAGGGTCAAAGGAGATTTGACGCAGAAGAGAGGTCTGTGGCAATTTCCATGAAGAACCTTGGAATCAAACACCAGTTCCAGGGTTGTGTACGTGTTGGATTTGTCCTAAATAGCACTTGGGACCTCTCTGATGAACCATCACTTTCTTGGAAGGGCAGCCATTTACAATGGCTTCTTGTGCTGCCTTTGACTCACACTGTAATCGAAGAGAAATCACACAGAGCTGTGTTCTGTCAATGGTCAGGCAAAGGGATATCAGGAGAGACAAAATGATAGGTGAGAATGTTAGCATCATCACTTGGAGACTCTTGGTGTTGATAACTTAGGATGGTGAAAGTGGACAAAGCTTTTTTCTTATAGTAGGTAAGAATGTACTTAAAACCCCCAGACCTCCTTATTGAAATATAATACACATAAAGTACATTTAAGTGTATAGCTCTCTATATTCTTACAAACTGAACATATGTAATCAGTACTCAGGTCAAGATAAAAAGTGGTCCCAGCTCCCCAGAAAACTCTCTTCATTGGCCCTTCCAGTCATTACTAACCCTCATCCCCAGGGCAACCACTATTCTGGTTTCTAACAGCAGAGATTACTTTTACCTGTGTTACTGCTTTATCTTAATAGATAAAGATATGGTACATGTACCATATGGTTCATGTATCTATGGTTCTATGACATGTACCATATGTTGTAGAACCATAGATACATATTCTTGTATCTACTTTTGCTCAACATGTATATGGGATCCATCCATGTTGTTAAGAGTAATTGTAAATGACTCAATTTTTAAAAAAATAATTCACAATATTTATTCTTTTTTTCTTTTTAAAATAACAGCTTTATTGAGACATAACTCACGTATCATAAAATTCCCCCATTTTAAAGTGTACAAGTCAGTGATTTTTTTTTCCCTAGGATTGTACTACATTTTTTTTTTCAGTTATACATTTTCAAATTCTTTTCCCATTTAGGTCGTTATGTAATATTGAGCAGAGTTCCCTGTGCTATACAGTAAGTCCTTGTTGGTTATCCATTTTCAATAATTGACTCCATTTTTAAACCACTTGAACAGTGGGATTTTTAAAACTATGAGAGAAAAATTATGTAATTTTTATCGTTTATTGACACCCAGTGGATAACATTCTTTAATGCATATAAGCACTTTAATATCTGAAAGCTACTGTTCTCTTGGTTGCACAAACCTTATTGTTAGGAGACATTAGGAGAAACACTTGAGTGTTCTCAATTGTTGTATGTTGGTTAAAGTAGCAGGGATCAGCCGTAACACCCAAACACAAACCGCATTCCTTCTGGATGTGGTCTTATGCAATGTAGTCGTTTTATACTCAGGAGTGAGAGGAGGTGGGCAGGGCTCCCTGTCTTGATCTCCATAAATCTCCACTTGGATGAAAACAATCAAGCCACCTGCTCAGTGCTTTCGCTTATATGACCTCATTCATTCCTCAGAGTTGCCCCATGGGAAAGCCCTCGGCCATCCCATTGGACGAGGGAACTGAGGCTCTGAGAGGTGAAATGGCTTGTCCAGATTGCACAAAAATTATTAGGATTTAACTCTTCCCACTTCCTCATTTTGTCTCCCTGTAGATGATACCTCTGAGCGCCCCATGTAACAGAGAGCTGATAAAACCCAGGGACTCTGAATAGGAAGCTTGCGTTTTCTGTAGAGTTATCAGCTGTTAAAACCCAGAGAAGGGGCAGGCATCTGAGCCCAAGCCCAGGGAGAGCCAGCTGCTGTCATGCTGGGAGGCCTCACAATTTCTGCCTCTGAGCCACCCAGCAGTCTTGAGCTGGTCAAATCCTCCCCCGCTACAGGACTTGTCACTTCCACCTCTCTGGCAGGGGTGCAGGTGGTCAGAGGGACAGGCAAATTGGCCAGAGGAGAGACAGAAGGCTTGGTGACCTGGCCTGCGTGGTGAGAAGTGCAACAAGGCAGCAGCCGGGACAATTTTTTTGACGATTGGGAACCAGACAAGGGCAGAGTGAAAGTGTTAGTTCTTTGTTAGTTCTTTGTTCATGAGGGGCTATTAGGGAAGAGAATGTGTTTGGCTATACAAACCCCGAGACCTAATGCTTTTCTTTGTAATAATTCTCCAATCATGTCTTCTGATCTTGAATTGCAACTTGGTCTTTTTGGCCTTGACTGCTGGAACAGACT
The DNA here is from genome assembly GCF_949752795.1 of Hyperoodon ampullatus. Taxonomy (NCBI): domain Eukaryota; kingdom Metazoa; phylum Chordata; class Mammalia; order Artiodactyla; family Ziphiidae; genus Hyperoodon; species Hyperoodon ampullatus. The sequence continues at coordinate 49,375,050 of NC_136927.1, read as the reverse complement.
TCCAGTAGGTGGCTTCCGCTTTGGACCTCCTTTGTCCAGCTGACCTTGTCGCCCTGGTGAAAGGCAGACTTCCCTGCTCTCCTCCATGACACCTTGTGGCCATTCCTTCAGCCCATGTCTTTAGTTTGGCACGCGCTGGCCTCCAGAATCACCTCTGTAAACTTCCCATTTGCCGAAACCACCCCTATGTTCCAAACATGCTGAACTACACTCCATTTCTCCAACGTTCTGTGCCCCTTCACACTTCGACACTGTTTGCAACAGGTAGGTTCTGCCCATGACTCCCATCTACCTACTCCTTCGTGGGATAATGCATTTCCGCTTCTAAGATTCAGCCTGGTCACCCTTCTTCCGGTAGGCGGTTCCCGATTCCCGTTAGATTGGCCCTTCTCTTCCTCCCTGTGATACCCATGCTTCCTAATGTCTAGTTCCTGGGCACTGTGTCAGTCTGCCCCTCCATTAGTTTCTCCTTCTAGATTATCTGCTCCCAGCAGGGTTATGAGCCACTATTCAGTAAATGTTTTTTGACCTAAATGGCACAAAGACCCATGGTGCCGGCTTGAGGCAGGCAGAGGACATACAAGGTGCCTTGTGGGGAAAGAACTCAGGCCAACTAAACAACTGTACCCCAGAGACTCTTCTGGGCAGAGGCCATGAATCCTGGAGGTCTCCCCACGTCAGGCCTCAAAGCTTGCGTTTGGGGCACGTGTGAGCCCTGCACTCTATTAGGAGAATTTTCTCTATCCCTGGGGTTAATGGATCCATTCCCTGTAAATGGAGCCTGGTGTCCAATACACACGGGTGGGGGGGCAGAGAAAGACAGCAGCAAGGGGAGGAAGGAAAGGATGTGCCATTGGAGTTGGTTAAACAGCCGACAGCTGCACTGACTTAATTGGGTTTTATTCTATTTGATCTTGGATAAAGAGGATTTTTGAGAGTCCATTTTCTCTTCTTAAGTGTTCCTGCTAAAAAAAAAAAAAAACCCATCCTAATGTCTGCTCAGTTCCCAGATCCTTGCTAGCTAAGTTCGCTACACTTGGGGGCAGTAGTACACCACCAACCTGCTCAGAGGCACCCACGCGAGCTGGTTTATGAATCTGGAACATTCACCGGGAATTTTAACGCTAGTTAAAAATTTTTCCATTTCATGTTCATCAGCAAGAAATATCACTTAAGACAAAGTTGGAAATAAATTAAGCAGGGAACCACATAAAGAGGTTTTTATTTGCTTTTCTGCCATACTCTGTGAATCTTTATACTTTGAATGTTTTCAGACTGGATCCCAAACCCCCAGTTTGCATCCAGTTGGGCCCTAAGGCTATTCTCATCAACTTGATGATGTTTCCAGGAATTCCAGATCAAGATGGAAAATCTCTCCGTGTCAGCTAATGGCTTTTGAATGCTTAGAATGTGCCCGGCCCAGTCCCATGGATGGTCCCATGTGTTATTTCAGGAAGTTCACATCATTAGCCTTCTATACTGGAAGAGGAATCAGGCTCAGAGGGGTGAAGTGCATTGGTCAAGGTCACACAGCTGAAAGATGTAAAGGAACTTTAGTGCTTGTTCTGTGAAGGCCGGGAAGGATGCTTGTCTTGTTCACTAATGTATTCCTAACACTCAGGGCAGTGCCAGGCCACATGATTGACACTTAATAAATATTTGTCAAGTGAGTCAATGGCTGAAGAGTTTGTTGACTCTGAGCACAGTTCTCTTTGGACTGTGCTGTGCTTAAGAAAGGGGTCAGCGAGCCTGAAACCATCTCTAGTGGATGCACTCTTGCTGTGGCAGCCCTTGGACTTGGGAAGAAAGCCCCTTCCTCTAGGAATTTCTGCAGACCCACATTCCAGAATCAGGAAGCTGGGGAGAGAGATCAATGCATCCTAAAGAGCCATTTCTTGCTGAACAAATTCCTTGTGAGGCGAAAGAAAGAAAACAGCGCAGTATGGATTTGGAGCATCAGATTTCATCCTAAGTAAATTGTGTGGAACTGGGTGATAAGGAGCCGTTTGCTACAGAGAGGAGAGTGTTTTGATTCCAACCATCCAAACTACGGAAATATTCAGCGATGGGCAGGAAGAGGCTATACCCCAAGGGCACATTCCTGTGTGGGGCAGAGGCTCAGAATGGGGGAGTCACTGAAACTTGAATGATCTGCTTGGAACCGGGGTCTACCAGTGGCCCCTGGTTCACACACTCTGTTCCGTCCTACCTGCCTCTCTGCCCTGTGCTGGGATAAGACAACTTGGTGGTGGAGGATGGAGAGCTTGGGTGGCCAAGAGAGTGGCAGGGATCTGAGGGGCTGAGAAGCTTGCTGAGCTCTACTTTGAAGAGTGATCCAGGATCCCTGAGAGCCCCGGAGATTATGGGAATATCTCAGAAAGGGGAGATGGTGTGAACCAGGGTCCGTGACTGATAGACCTTTGTGCTCTTAAAAAAGTTTGTAAATTCAACATGCTCTTTGTGGTACCCATTTACTGAGAGGCACTACAAGTTTTAATAGGAATGGGCCAGTGTGCTTGTCTTGAGGGAGCTGGGCAGACTCACTCCACAGGCAGGCTTGGGAAGGATAGGATCCCATAGAGGAGACCCCATGGAGGTAGATACGTGAGTTGGCCCAGAATATAGAAGAAAGGGAATGAATCCTTGGTCCTATCAGCAGGAGAACAGAGGGCTCAGCTACCCAGCCCCAGTTGGAGAAGGGGCTGTGCAGGGCTCCTTGATTCCCTGATGGGCATGCACTGTGACTCCAGTCTCAAGGTGGTCTCACAGGTGTCTGGTGGTCTGTTATCAGTCATTAGGTGACACTGGAGCCTTATAAAGCAGCAGGTATCTGGGCCTCTTGGTGGATGGAGCCAGGTTGGTTTCCGGCCAGCTTCTTTTGTTTGCCCCCCAAAATGGATCCTTATTAAAGCTTCTTGTAAAGTGGGTGTGGGTAGGTTGGTAAGATCTATGGGAACCAGCCCTGGTCCTGCAACAGAGATGGAGGAGATGACTGCTCCCTCCATCTTTCTGGTCCTTTCTATTGCTATAGGTTTCCTACTGCAAAGACTCAGTCTTTGATCTCCAGAACCTTTGCTCTTGATTCTAAGTTTCGTTAATTCCACCGAGATAGTTAATCTTTTGTGACTGGGCCACAGAGTGCTCAGATATTTGGTCAAACAAATATTCTGTGTGTGTCTGCGAGGGTGTCTTTGGATGAGATTAGCATTTGAATTGGCGGCCCAAGGAAAGCAGATGGCCCTCCCTGATGTGGGCGGGCTTCATCCAATCTGTTGAAGGCCTGGATAGAACAGAAAGGGTGGCTTGACTCTCCTGCCAGTAAGAGGGACTGTCTCCTGCCTGACTGCTGAGCTGAGACATTGGTCTTTTCCTGCCTTTGGACTTGAACTGAACCGCTGGCTTCTCTTGGATCTCGAGTTGGCCAGCTTTTGGACTGGAACTTATACCATCACCTCTCCTGGTTCTCAGGCCTCTGGACTCAGACTGAGTCAAGTCTGCTTGGGTCTCTAGCTGGCCAACTGAAGATCTTGGGACTTCTCAGCTTCCATAATTGTGTGGGCCATTCCCTTCAATTCTTTATAATAAACCTCTTTATGTGTATATCCTGTTGGGTCTGTTTCTCTGGAGAAGCTTGACTAATGCATCTACTTTGGAAATGCTTTGTGATTCTGTGTTTTCTTTCCCATTCTCACAACCATGTCCACTGAACTCATGTGAGCCAAATTGCTTTGACTGAAGTGGGGTGAAGAACTCAGGACTCTGCTTGCTGTCCTTCCTGCCAGCCCTTTCTCCCTTGCTAAAGATTCTTTGACTTCATGAAATATGATTTGAAACTACTGGTCTACAATGTCAAGACCAACTTTTATCCTGATATTCAAGTCAAGCAGGATCTGGCCCCTGGGGACTCTCCAGCACACTGTCTGCCATGCATACCCTGTGTCGGGTAGACAAATCTCTAAACATACCATATTCTGCTCTTCCGCACATGCTACTTCCTCTACCAAGAAGGCCCTCTTGTACCCACACTATGTTGCATCCAGCAAGTTCTTTCCCATCCTTCAAGATGAGCTCAAATGTCACCTTTTTTGTGAAATCCATTCTGACTGCAGGCAGAACTTGTCACCCTCTCCTCTGGTTCCCATGCCAGTGATCCCACTGGAGTGTCATCATCAGTGTGCTTTGCCTCCCACCTGCCTCCCTCTACTACAAGTTCCCGGAAAGCCAGAGCTATTTCTCTGGTGCTCTGAAGAGTTCTCGAACACTTAGTAAGAGCAGGTTCCAATCTGCCGAATGAATGAACAATGACTATACTGTCTGTGTCTGACTATAACTAGATTTTCAAAATATTCGTCAGTGAGACAACCGCAGATCCTTTAATCCTAAAGGTTTATCCAGATTCTTTGACCTAATTCTTTAATACCGCATCATCAGATAATTCCTTGTGAGCGGACCACGGTAATGTCAGCAAATACTGTGCTGAATTTCACCTCCACCACAGCGTGGGGAGCTTGGAGTCCTTTCATGAATGCACAGAGAAAGAGAGAGATCTGAAAATTAGCATTCTTATAATGAGCAGGAGAGAAACAGTCATCAAAACTGCTCAAGTGCTATCAGTAGAACATCTCTAAGCAGAGACATCTGCTTAAACGGCAGTGAGAGATGGCAGGTTTCACAGGTTGGTCATGGGGCAGTTTGTTAATTTCACAGTTTATAAAAGATTAATGGTAAAGGAAATAAGTTACAGCTACAGTTACCTAATTGCAGGAAATGCTTTGTCTACGACACAACCCAGAAGAAAATAGTAAGGAGGATAGAACACTTTCTTTGGAAATAGGGCTTGACTTTATTTACATCTGACTTCAGAAACAATGGGGATTCCTAGCCAGGGAGATTTTGCCCAAGTCTGGAGTGTGGGTCAGAAGACAAGTGATTCCCTATTTTAACAGGAATCCAGGTTGGGAGATCCTGCTCTTGAGATCTATGTGAATGAGGAGGATACAAGTTGACTTCAGTTCTCTGAAATCTGAGAGATGCCTTGGATCACCTCTGCAGGTGGTTTCTGAGTCCTGAGATCATGGATCTCAGGAAGGGTCTAGAGTCCAAGGTCTAAGGTCTGACCTGAAAGAGTTCTGCGTGCCATTTTCTAACAAATATTGAAATGCTTACTCAGTGGGGTATGTTTACTTCCCTTTCTGCCTCTTTTTATTCTCTGCCCTCTCACATTCTATGCCCAGGAAGCTCATAAAAGACCAGTCATGGCCAGTAGGCCCCATCTCTAGAATTCTCTCAGAACACCCTTGAACTTGACCACTTAGACCTGCCTTTACCTATTAATCTATCACTTGTGTAACCTTTTAGGCAAGCTGCTTATTCTTTCTGTGCCTCAGTTTTCTGAAGTATAAACTGGGGGTAAGGATCAGCCTTTCAGGGTCTGCCCTGAGGATAATATGAGACTATGGATGTCAAGTTTTTGCAACTGTGCCTGGCATTAGGTACAGGTTGTTTCTACAATTTACTGCACAGGGCCTGGAACATAGTAAGTGCTCAACAAACATTGGATCAGTGACTGAATGGCTGAATGAATGATTTGGGTTCAGGGTTCATGTCAGTAAGGGAAGGAAAGCCTAGTTCTTACTGGTGACAGACAGAAGCCGTTCTGATGCCATTGACTGTGAATCAACCCCATATCAGTAGATTGCTCTCAGCTGGGCACAAGGCAGGCACTGCCTCTGTGTCCTGGTGGAGCCTGCAGATGACTGGGCAGGTCTGTCTGCCCTGGAGACCACCAGGGAAGGAGGGGAGGCTAGTGGCTGAGAGAGGCATGAAATCCCATTTCACACCTTGACTGGGACTGAATCCCAAGACAATACCAAGCCCTGTACTTTCCCTTTAGAATTGATTAATGCTTCCCTGAATGAGGCAGAGAATCCTAGCCTTTCCTCATATTAGGGGCTGAATTGTGTCCCTTCAAAATTCATATGTGGAAGCCCTAACACCCAGTACCTCAGAGAGGGACTAAATTAGGGGATAGGACTTTTAAAAGTGATTAATTAAAATGAGGCTGTTAGAATGGGCTCTTAATCTGACTGGTGTCCATATAAGAAGAGGACATTTGGATGTAAAAAGGGACACAGGGGCGCAGGTATGCAGAGGAAAGACCATGTAAAGACACAGAGAGAAGACAGCCGTCTGCAAGCCAATGGACCTGGCTCCCCATCCCCTGCTGGGGGCCCCCCACTCTTCACATCTGGAGAGTGTATCACACACCTTTAGTGTCCCAGTTCACACACTCTTGTCCCCCATTCATTTTTAGCCACAGCTATAGTGGAAAGTTCCTGAGTGGGCTTCCAGCTGCTCACCCCAAGTGCCCACGATGGCCTTTCATTTCTACCCCTAGTGCTTCTACACCCCCGAGGCTGGTGGGAGCTCACTCATCAAGCGTATATGCTCAGCATGGACGTGAGGCAACACTCAACCAAGGGTTTAGGAGCCAATAGATACATGCTTCCATCTTGACCTTGGGTGGACCGTTCTGGGAGGTGCTCTGTATACTCCTCTGTAGGTCCCAGGTGGGACTGAGCCCCAGATGCACATGCCAGTGACCTCAATAATACACCCGTGGATGGGTTTTTCCTCTTTCGCTCACATCCCAGCCCTTTGCTGCTGCTCCCTGAGATTCTCTCACAAATAAGCTACCCACACCCCAGCCTCTGTTTTGGGAGGAACCTAAGCTAAGACAAGCAGTGACAAAAATGTTCCACTCTGACCTCACATCTCAGCTGTGTCTCAAGTTCAACTTTGCCGTGTTCTTTGGCACTTATTGAGCACTTTAATAAAACTGATTGTTTGCTCCCGGTTCTCATCTCCTTGAGTCCCTTCTGCCTATATTAGACTCTGGTGTAGACGAGGTGGAGTCTTGCACTCCTAGTAATCTCGATAAGATAGTAAGACTGGGAAGATTCATAGTGATCAAAAAGGATAGCACCCCCTAAAGAATTCGGGCTCAATTATATTTATTTCAGTCAAAGGATTTATGTTATACGTTATATGTGGTCCCAAAAGGTATTCCATGGCAATGAAACACCACACTGGACTTGAAATACCAAGTTTTAACACGTTAATATACAAAAAGATTTCATTTCACTTAGGCTTATGGAAAATGGAGTCGTGATGTCATATTGTGCAACTACAGAGCCTGTCAATCTAGGTCTTTAGGATCCATATGGTGAATGTGCATTCCTTTATTATTTTTAAAAATGTATTTACTTATTTATCTTATTTATTTTTGGCTGTGTGGGGTGTTTGTTGCTGCGCGCGGGCTTTCTCTAGTTGTGGCGAGTGGGGGCTACTCTTCGTTGAGGTGCGCAGGCTTCTCATTGCGGTGGCTTCTTTTGTTGTGGAGCACGGGCTCTAAGCGCGTAGGCTTCAGTAGTTGCAGCAAGCGAGCTCAGTAGTTGTGGCTCGCGGGCTCTACAGCGCAGTGTGGTGCTCGGGCTTAGTTGCTCTGTGGCATGTGGGATCTTCATGGCCAGGGCTCGAACCCTAGACCCCTGCATTGGCAGGCAGATTCTTAACCACTGCGTCACCAGGGAAGTACCGTTCCTTTATTTTTAAAAATCCTCTTTTGTAATTAATTACAGTGAGAAATGAACTTTTACCCTGTTATTGTCCATCATGTGCCTCTTGCATATTAGCATGGTTGCACTTCATGGCTTATTTTAGTTATCAATCGTGAAACTTGAAGAAAGACTACACCATCTTTAAATATTAATTCAAATGCATTTCCCTGGGGCACTAAACCTTCTGACATCTGGACTCTTTCTACTTGGGAGACAGTTTTCGGATTTTCAATTCAAATGAAGCTTAGCTCATATATATACAATCTTCCCTTTTTATGCTGGAAAAGAATCCCTGTTCTCATATTAGCCCATTTCCTGCTGAGGAAAAGAGAGGCTGCCAAATCTTTAGGAGATAAAGATTCCAGACCAGCACAATAGCTCTTTGGTATTCCTTTCCAAATCATGCTTCCTGAGATTTCACTGAAGGTGAACTAACACGTTTTAGGAACTCATCATCACAGGAAGGGCTTTTTGAGATTTAGCCCTTAGTACTGTGCATGGTACCTGACAGAGGCTCAATAAGTCTCTCTTTGGATATTAAGGGAATTATACTCTATAATCACCAGACCAGGCATCTTTGAGTGAATCTCTGAGAAGTGCTGATGTGTGTGTGGCTTGAGAGCTTGCTTGGTGCTGGTTGATGGGATTCCCCCACCACTGTGCCTCCTGGGGGGACCCTGAGCATCTCCAATGTTCTTCTGTGATCAGAGCCAAGGGACTCCCAGTGTGCCCAGGAAAGAGCTACGCATTTCCTAGGAGATCTGACAGTTCATGCACACGCAGTTTGCTCAGCAGGGAAATGCATCCCCTCAACAAGAATCCCAGCATCTCTCAGAGCAGGAGATGCTACCCTTCAGCAAGTCCCCTCCACGGGGTTGCAAGAAGCCCAGCTCTCTTTTCCTCATTGGCAATTGCTGTTTCTTGCCCATTGGGACCTCCTGAAATATGTCTCCTGGACACAGTTCAGGTTTGGTTTGGTTCACCCTTTTTGATTCATTTCATGCACAGCTTGAGCCAAACGTGGTTGGTAATTTTTCTGTATTCCCTCAAGCCATGTCCCCAGCCAGCATCTGTAGTAATTGCTTGATCTGGAGGCAGGAGTCTACACTCTGGCCTGTTTCTTTCCACCAGTTCTTTATAAACACCTTAGTCAACAGTTAGTCCATTTACTGGGAAAAGTAAACCCTTGCAGGCACGCCATGTGCCCCCCTCGGCCTAGCTTTCAGTTTATACCTGAGATTCTATTTCCAGCTTACCTGCCTGTGGATCCCTCAGTTTCTCCCACAATCCCTTCTCCCACAAGAATTAATTTGCTCGTTCGTTTGTTCATCAGACATTTATGGGTCACTGAACTTTGTGAAGCCTGAGATGAATCAGACAAATGCCATGCCCTCGAGAAGTTCACAGTCCAGGGAATAAGAGAGACACAAATACTGAAAATTATAATCAGTGTGATGGACCTATAAAAGTGGGAAGGCCAAGAGTCATGGAGCAGACAAGGAGCTCTGAACAAGGGTGCTGGAAAGATCCTCTTGAGGAAGTGGGATATTTAAGGGTGGAGAGTGAGCCGGAGTTAACTGTCTAGAATGGTAGGGTGGGGGAGAGTTACTAGAACATTTCAAGTTTGTGAGATGTAGCTTGGGGAGATGATGACAGTTAAGGTCTGGAAGGCTTGAACTCCATGAAAGAAGACTGTATTCCACAAAGAACTTGGATTGTACTCCAGGCAGTGGAACCACTGGAAAGCTCCATAGCAGGGGAACAATTATCTGGTCTCTGGTTTGGAGGCTGGGTTGGAGGGGCTGAGACTGGATGTGGGTAGGCAGGTCTCCTGATGGTGAAAGCATGAACGAAGCACAAGCTGTGAGCAGAGCAGGGGATGGGAGTGTGGAGAGAAGGTGTTGATTGAGAGGGCTTATTGGACAGTTGGATCCCTGGGGGCGTGGAGATCAGGTGGCTGGGGATTGGGGGTGGTGGTGAAAACAATGGCAGACTCTTCAGTGTCTCTGAATTCCTATCAGTGTCTGGACTTCAGAAGTCTCCCAGATAGCCACAATGACTGCCACATCCAGTTCTTCCACAGACTCCCTCGAGGACCGTTCTCCTCATCTCTGTCTTTAGCCCCTCCCAAAAGCAAGCCCACATTCTCCTTGGGCCAGTCTCAGGACTTCTCCCGACATCCACCAATGATGGTGTGTCCCTTCTCTTAGACTCTGGAGCTCACTTTCTGTACCAATATTGATCTTTGGCAGGGTTGATATTGCTTTTTATATTAACAATGAACTTGGTCACCAAAAAATAATTAGCATAAGAAGACTGAATATTATTAGGGGCCTCATTAATTTCACCAAGTTTATTTAAATTGCAGCAGGATGTCAAATCAATAATGATGACTAATTAAGAAAAACACATCTGATTATGTTAAAGCACATGGAGGGCGTGACACAAAGGCTGCAGTGGGGAGGAGGGTGGGCAGTTGCTGGTAAGCAGAGGTGGTACCTCCTCTCTTAAATGGAGGACACCAAAGGTGAGGACCTCACGGTCTGATGTGGTAGGTAGGTAGGTGGCCTTGCTGAATTAGGGAAATGGTTGGCTACAGCCAATTTGGAGTTTGAAGTGATAATTCCAGAATAACCAGTGGCCTGAGACCCCCAACTCATCATGAGACGTCCCCCTACCCTCTCTGAGACTGGATTAGGGGACGTGGACTAGGGTGAAAAATAAGGGATCAGACCCAGCTGGGTTTGAATTCTGGTCCCTCCACTTATATCTATGCAACTATGGGCAATTCACATAAGTAGAGAACATAAAATTTACCTTCTAGGATGCTGTGAATTTTGTTTTTATTTATTTTTATTTTTTTAAAAAATTATTTATTTATTTATTTGTTTTGGTTGCGTTGGGTCTTTGTTGCTGCGCACGGGCTTTCTCTAGTTGCGGCGAGCGGGGGCTACTCTTCGTTGCGGTGCACAGGCTTCTCATTGCAGTGGCTTCTCTTGTTGTGGAGCACGGGCTCTAGGCATGCGGGCTTCAGTAGTTGTGGTTCGCGGGCTCTAGAGTGCAGTCTCAGTAGTGGCGGCGCACGGGTTTAGTTGCTCTGCGGCAGGTGGGATCTTCCCGGACCAGGGCTCGAACCTGTGTCCCCTGCATTGGCAGGTGGATTCTTTTTTTTTTTCGGTACGTGGACCTCTCACTGTTGTGGCCTCTCTTGTTGCGGAGCACAGGCTCCGGACGCGCAGGCTCAGTGGCCATGGCTCACGGGCCCAGCCGCTCCACGGCATGTGGGATCTTCCCGGACCGGGGCACGAACCCGTGTCCCCTGCATCGGCAGGCGGACTCTCAACCACTGCGCCACCAGGGAAGCCTAGGCAGATTCTTAACCACTGCACCACCAGGGAAGGCCTGGGATGCTGTGAATTTTAAATGAGGTGCCTTGGTTGCCTGAGGTAGAGAGGTACTGAGGAACTGTCCTCTCTTCCTTTCCCTCTTTATTACATCCCTCTCCTGGAGAGAGACCAAGTGTCCCTTTGCTGGGTTTGCTCAGCAGGGGCATGGCCATGTCCCTGCTTCAGAGGCACTCCAAGTCTTCCCTTCATGTGTTTCTGCCTGTAGAAGCTTCAGTCAGGAGCCCTGGGAATCGATAATTACCTATTAGAGGTGATTTTATTTCTTCAACCTCTGCCCCGCTCCCTGCTCAGAAATAGCTGCAAGCTTTGGGAGTTCCTGTCATCAGGATGTTTAGGCAGAGCCCACCAGCTTCAAACAGAGCAATCTGTTTTGAGCAATGGGAGGGGAAAGAGTGGGAAGCTCGGTCAACAAGGGGCGGCCTTTCTTCTGCTCTCCACCAGGGAGGGAGCCGGCTGGGCAGCTGAGAGCTGCGTTAGCGATCCACCTGAGGAGGAAAAGGTAGCGTGACTTTTGGGTCCAGCTTGTGTGTTTTGTTTGTTTTGTTTTCAGGGAAATTGTTCTTTTGGATAGTTGAACTGATTCCTTGGAAAGCCACGTGCAAAACCGAGAAACCCTTAGGGGATCATTTTGAAGCAAATTAGAGAGTTTTCCCCTAGGTGTCAGGAACTTGCATCGCCTTTGTAAATTGAGAGCACTCCCACTTTAAAGATGGGTAAACTGAGACTCAGGAGGTTATTACCGAGGACTAGTAAGCAGCAGAGGCAGGTGAGACCCAGAGGGAACACTGGTGGGGTTTGGGGCTGCTGACATGTGCTTCTATTATAGCCCCTCATTGCTATTTCTATGTTGGTCTCCCCCTGCTGGGAGGGTGCGCTAAAAATTAGGTGTGTGTCCTGCTCATTTCCATGATGCTGACACCTAAGTGCACACTTGGCACATGTGAGGGGCCCAGCCACTGTTTGTTGACTGAATGAGGGGATAATGGCCATAGGAATCCAAGATCCAGATGTGTGTTCTGAACGAGAGCCCAGAGCCCTGCAGCACAGGAAGGAAATCAAAGGCCAGCATGGCCCCCACTGGGGGGAGTGGGTGCAGGGGGCACATGTCCTGGCTGAGTGCCTATGCCTGGCAGCCCTGCACGGGACCCTGGATATGCAGTCTCGTCCACCCTCAGAGCAGGCGTGTGGGGAGGGCAAGGTTATTCCTGTGATAAATGAGAGGAAACTGAGACTCGGACAGGTTTACCAGCTGGCTGAGGGTGAGCCGGGGAGAAAAAGAGCAAGCCACGTTGTTCTCTCCAAATCCCATGCTTTGCCAACTGTGCTTCAGAAATGGGACAAAATGATAAGAAAGGAACTGGTGGGCAACAGAGGCAGTTTGGGGGCCTCAGAGGAAAGCAGATGGGTCTCAGACACAGAACAGGGCACTGCGGGCAACACGGGAAGTGGAGCTTTGAAGGCCACCCTGCCAGGATCAGGGGCCTCAGATTGCTGGTGTGTTCTTCCTGGGTAAGTTTCACCAGGCCTGGGAACTTGGAGAGAGTGGAGCCTGACACACGGTCACCAGTCTGCTCAGGCGGACGGAGAGGGAGGAGACAGGAGACCAGGTACCATCTACACCATTTTCCCTGGGGCTCCTCTGCTTTGTGTCAACTCCAGTGGACAGCTTGGTGGCAGACGTTTCTTTCCTTCTATATTCTATTTCCTTTACCAGAGGCACCTCTAGATGCTAGCTCATGGTCAGAGTGGAGAAAGATACCTCCCAACAAAGGTTCTCTCGGCTCAGATATCAGCTGTATCTCCTGCTCCCATGTCCCAATGGATCTTTCCTCCAGCATCACTGCAGGAACCCCTCATCCCAATTTTATTAACCCAAACACCTTAACGGTACATCTGGTTGACCAAAAGGATCACTTCTTCCAAGGGAAGAAGCATTAAGGAATTCTTTCCCAGACCCTTTGAGTATGGAGACCTGTGATGGTCACTTCAAGGAAGACTCAGGTCAGTTTTCTGGATGCCCTTCTCAATCAATTTGAAAGATAAAGGTGGCACAGAAGATCACACATCTGTTTTAATTAAGATTACAGAAGGATGGCACAATTCCCCCCAAAGGGCTCAAGCCATTCCTTGTCCTGATGCGCTGATCCACAGAGCTTGTCTGCTCTTCCAGCTGTGGAGACCCTTGCCACCAACACAGCTAAGTGGTGGGTGAAGTTCTGGTTCATAGGAAGGGATAGCAAAGGGCAGCTCCAGGGGGTTTAAATCTCCTATCACCAGCTTTGCTCTGACTTTGTTCTTGCTTGTGCTTCAGAATCTGCAAAGAGCCCAGCTAATGAGCAGCAAATCTGTCCTCACACCCCGCAGCTCAAGTTTCCTTCCGTCTTTGGCAATTTCACCTGCTGTGCTCCCTTCACTGGGCCCCAGGTAGAAACTGGAGCAAGTGGGGAAAAGTTTAATTGGGCCCCAAATGTGATTAACCAAGACTGGCTTGCATATGCTCTGCTGGTGTTTAGCATGCCACAAATTCTAACGTTACCCAGTGGGTCCTAAAAGCCATTCTGCTTTTAATGTTCCTTGCCTAGTTTCCTCAAGTAGGAATTTAAATCAAAAGGTAACATCTATATTGGGGATAACTTTATAGTTTGTCTTAATATAACAGCTAATAAATGTCATGGTTTAAAGGAGCTTTTTAAAAACAATAGTTTTAACAATGTTATATACTTTTTAAGGGAATCTGGTAAGCAATTGACTGAATCTGGTACACTGTAATTTTAGGCATTATGACAACAGAGCTACAAGAATAACAGTCTCAAAGGTACTTGAACCAGAGCCAACACAGATATTGGGATGTCCACAGAAATAAAAATGAAGCATCCTGCATCCCCCCAACTCAGGTCCAAATAGGACTTCTTGGCAACAGGATTTCTTTACTGGCCTCCTTTAAATTGGAAAGATTTAACTATTAATGCAGGCTCAGGGGACCTTCTTGGAATCAACATTTCTAGTGCTAGCATTTGAGAAAAAACCCTTCACTGACTCCATCTGGGTCATATGAGATCACAGTAGATTCTAGCAGGGAGGTTTAGGGCATGTGAAGGGAATCGGTAGCCCTCATCTTGCCCTGGCCATGCCTCTGACATGTTCTGCACCTTTAGGTGGATCCCTTAACCTCACAGAGAGCTTCATGCTCTTCATCTGTGAGATGAGGGATCTGGGCAAAGTGGTCTCTGTTATGATGTTTGGTTCTTGTGCTTGTATGGCTCTATCCCACATTCCCAATGTTTTGAAGAAGAAGGACTGTGGGGCTCCTCCAAAGCCAGTATCTATTTTCAGAAAGGAACAAAACACTCACCAAAAAAGCATGTGTCATCCGGCTAATTCTACACAACATCCTGGGCAAAGCAGACATGTTCTGGCATCTCTGCTAAATGTCATCTCAAAAGAGGTGAGTTTCTGATGAGCTCACAAATGCATCTTTTCTGGCTATCTGTTCTAGAAAAATGTACTGACTTCTTATTTATTTATTTTTAATAGGTCAAGTCACATAGCTGGTTAGACAACCCCAAAACAGCACCAGGATATATGGAGCATGAGGGCATTGATAAATTTCTAGGAACTTGATACAATTTCTGAAATACTTCTATTAATAATATTTACCCATACAAATATAACCTAGGGAAGACTAAGCATTTCTTAGTTGACAATGCTTTTCATGCCATTGAACATATTAAATAAACCTAATTATTTTTTTTTAACATTTTTCACTTTACAAGGGGAAAGAACAAATTCTTTGAGATTTTCCAGGGGACCTCTGGGAAATATCAAACTCAGTTTGAGAGCAAGAAGATTTCATTTAGGACTTGATTTGGGGGAAGGCAAAGTTGTCAAAAATGTCAAAAGGTTTGAACACTTGACTAAATAGAATCATAGGTCACTGGGAAACAATACCTAGCTACCTTTTTAGCCAAAATAACAATAAAAGGTTTCCAAAGTAACTGAAGGAGATAACATGGTTATTTAAAAGAAAACAAAATGAAACACCTTAGCTCTTTTAAAAGTGAGAAGACTGGATTCTCTCACATAATCAAGGACATGATAAAGTCAACATAAAGCACAGGAAATGATTCTGATGAGACACAGAATCTTTGTTTCCTAGGCAGATTGCTTAAAAGGTAAAGAAAAAACTCTTACAATCCCTTATTAGGAACAGACCAATAATCCAAGAAAACTTTGCTGTTTTAACCGAGAAAACCAAACTCTAGTTTTGCATCAGTATTGATACTAAAGCTCCTTTAAAAAAAAAACCACATAAATAAATCCACCCAATTTTAGATTACTTTGACCTTATGATATAAGATTTCTTTTTCAAGATTTTCCACAGACCTGCTCTTTGGCTGCAAGTTACCAAAAAGACTGGAAACTGTTTTAAGGCAGATATTATAAAACATAATTATTATTAAAAAGTACATTCTTAAAACTTTTATTCCACACGTGAGCTTAAAACACTTGGTCACTCAGAAGACGGTGCTGTTTTGTTAATTATTTATATTTATTAATATAGTCTAAATATATAGTTATATATTATAAATATTTATTTATATTAATATTATAGCTACTCTTATTTACCAAAGATTTACCCAAATTATGTGGACTTGAAAAACATTTGGGTTAGTTTCTCTCTTTCTGAGAGTTTTAGGAATATTTAATGTATAGGAGCACTTCTTTATCTCTAATCCAATATGAATGGTGTCCTTAGAAAAAGGGGAGATTTGGACACAGAGGTAGACACACAGAGAGAAGATGATGTAAAAGACGCAAGAGCGAAGACAGCCATGTGACTGGAGTGATGTAGCCACAAGCTAAGTTGTGCGAAGGAATGTTGGCAAACAGCAGCAGCTGGAAGAGGCAAGGCAGGATTCTCCCCTAGAGCCATCCGAGGGAGTATGGCCCTACCAATCCCTTAATTTTGAACTTCCAGCCTCCAAAACCTTGAGACAATACAGTTCTGTTGCTTGAAGCCACCTGGTTTGTACAGCAGACCTAGGAAACAAATTCAGATGCCAAGCCAGGGAGGAGAGAAGTGTGAATGAATGGACAGAGGAGCTGGTGGAGGACACTGAGAAGGAGTCAGTGAGGCAAAGGCAGGAAAACCAGGCGTGATCAGCTCAGAGCATCCCAGAGAAGGAAATGTGCTCAAAAACGATGGAGAGAAATTTCTACTGAGGGTCTCAGAAGGTAGGCAGGGAGATCTGGAATTTGGCAACTAAGATGTCACTGTGAACTTGTGGAAGAGCAGTTCTGGGAGAAGATGTGGAACCAGGATTGCCTGAGAAGGATGCTTGGGCCAGCTTTCTTTCGCATGAGCTATACCAGCCATTCACCACCTGACTCTCATGGAGCTAAAACATACATTATATCAGTGCAGTTTGCCTGTGAGGACCAAACGGATTTATGCCTTGTTTCTGGGTCTTCTTCTTTGATTAAGGATATGAAAATAAAACATTTCTTACAAAGAAAAAAAAGGTGTTTGTTAGCAGCTTGGGGAATGGAACTGTTTATTAAGAAGAAGAAAAATGCAAAATAGAGGATAAATGCAATGAAATTACTCTTAACAAAACACAGCTCTCAAATAAACATACGAGAAAATGCTCAACTTGTAATAAAAGGAATGCAAAGTAGTGAGATACTCTTTTTCTTTCAGTGATTTGGCAAAGATTTAAATATATATGTATATGGTAATGCCCTGTGATGATAAGGCTAGACATGACGGGGCATTTCAACACAAATGTGGGAGTAGAACCTTTTGGGATGATATTTTCATGGGATATTTAAGAGACTTAAAAATATGTATAGTTGCTGATCCAGAAATCCATTTATAGATTTTTGTTTTAAGGAAATAATTAAAGCTATATGCAAAGCCTTTATTATAGGAATATACATTTCAGTGTTATTTATATTACCTCCAAAATGAAAACAAATGAATATTCAATAATAAAGAACTGGTTAAATAAGTTATAGTTATATGACTAGACAATATAAAGTCATTCAATAATAATTTAGGAAACATTTATAGACAATGAAGATATTCAGAATGTATTAATTAGGAATAAAAAGATATCAAAACAATATTTACAGGAGGAACCAATAAAAAATTTTAAGTACCTGAAACAAAACTATACAAAATAATTACAGTAGTTAATATGGGGTAATGGAGTAATGGGTGATTTAAAATTTTTGCTCACTTTTCTTCTTTGATTTTTCTTTCTTTTTCCTAAAATGAGCATGCATTGATTATATGTTTGAGATGAATAAGTATTATAAATAAGAATTGAGTCTGTTCAAGACTGAGAGAGAGAAGTATTTGATTCACTGAAATTTTATCAAAGGATAAGCAGTGAAGGGCTGTCTTTCTTACCCATTTTATTGATGAAGAAATTCTGGCCCATCGAGGCAAGATACTTGCCAACATGTGGATTCTGTTTTGTTTTGTTTTTTTAAGTTTTTTTGATGTGAACCATTTTCAAAGTCTTTATTGAATTTGTTACAATATTGCTTCTATTTTATGTTTTGGGTTTTTTGGCCACGAGGCATGTGGGATCTTAGCTCCCCGACCAAGGATCGAACCCACACCCCCTGCATTGGAAGGTGAAGTCTTAACCACTGGACCTCCAGGGAAGTCCCAACATGTGGATTCTTTTCATTCACTTTTCCCGTCATGTGAGTGTAGGACCACTCACCTGGGGAGATCTGAAGATGACCACTTAAAGGGTTACATGAGGTAGTGGGACAGAAATATGAATCAAGTATGAATCAAGCTCCTGATTCACAGTCTACTTTCCCCACCACAACATCTTCAACCATTCTGTCTTGATTTATTTCTTACATTTAGGATTTCCATTTTGAAAGGAGATTTTTCTACTTCTCAGCTCATTTCATCCTTTTAGTTGAAACTCATTTCTCAATGCTTTTGAAGAATTTTCCTTCCTGGACACACTGGACATCATAGACTACAGATGCTAAATGCTTCTTTTTTTTTTTTTTTTTTTTTTTGCGGTACGCGGGCCTCTCACTGTTGTGGCCTCTCCCGTTGCGGAGCACAGGCTCCGGACGCGCAGGCTCAGCGGCCATGGCTCACGGGCCCAGCCACTCCGCGGCATGTGGGATCTTCCCGAACCGGGGCACGAACCCGTGTCCCCTGCATCGGCAGGCTGACTCTCAACCAGTGCGCCACCAGGGAAGCCCTAAACGCTTCTTTTTGTAACCAAAGTTGTCCTCACCATTCAGGTGTAGTGATGAGTCAAAGCCCTTCAATCCAGCCAGCTGTCCCACTCCAAAACAATGGAGTCACAAGATGAACCCCTGAAACATGGGGCAAAGGAGGAAATTTAAAAGCCCCTTACCAAAGGCAGTTAATTACTGATAATAAGAAGATCAATAACAATTGGAGAAAAACTGATGTAAATTTCAAGGATGAGGCAATAGTTGAAAGTACTGGATAAGCTACACCAAAAATTCACCAAAAATGGATTGTTCAACCGTGCTGTTTAGGAAGGAAAGCTCAAAAGTAGGAAACAAACAAATGATAGAGTAGTTACATAGATCTTCAGTTTGGTAAATATGTGGTTAGGTTTGCCACATAATATATAGGCACTTGATTCATTTCCAACCAGCCACTTTATCTTCTGCAAATGATTTGTTGATTATAATTCTACTAATATCATCTTTCCTTTAGATCACTGTAATCAAACGCAGGAAAAGCTTTGAATTATGTGTTCTTTCAGCAGCTATTAAAAAAGCCCACCTTACTCCTTTTATGCCTAGAGGTAGGACTTTGTAAGCTTTGCTGTGGTTTGGATCAAATTAAAGACAGATTTTTGCGCCATAAAATAGGACAAAACACTTTATTTTTGTGGGTTGAGATATCTGTTGTAAATATTAGCATCTACCAAATGATGAGCTGTCTCTCCTCTTTGAACTGAATTCTGAGCTAAAACTTTTTTTGAAAATAGAAATTAATTTATGTTACCAGGGGGGAAGGGTGGGGGGAAGAGATAGTTAGGGAGTTTGGGATTGACATGTACACACTGCTTTATTTATTTATTTAATTTTATTTTTTGTCTTTTTAAAACATCTTTATTACAGTATAATTGCTTTACAATGGTGTGTTAGTTTCTGCTTTATAACAAAGTGAATCAGTTATACATATACATATGTCCCCATATCTCTTCCCTCTTGCATCTCCCTCCCTCCCACCCTCCCTATCTCACCCCTCTAGGTGGTCACAAAGCACCAAGCTGATCTCCATGTGCTATGCGGCTGCTTCCCACTAGCTATCTATTTTACATTTGGTAGTGTATATATGTCCATGCCACTCTCTCACTTTGTCCCAGCTTACCCTTCCCCCTCCCCGTATCCTCAAGTCCATTCTCTAGTAGGTCTGCATCTTTATTCCCATCTTGCCCCTAGGTTCTTCTGATGATTTTCTTTCTTTCTTTTTTTTTTTTAGATTCCATATATATATGCATTAATATATGATATTTGTTTTACTCTTTCTGACTTACTTCACTCTGTATGACAGTCTCTAGGCCCATCCACTTCACTACAAATAACTCAGTTTTGTTCCTTTTTATGGCTGAGTAATATTCCATTGTATATATGTGCCACATCTTCTTTATGCATTCATCTGTTGATGGACAGTTAGGTTGCCACACTGCTATATTTAAAATGGATAACCAACAAGGACCTACTGTATAGCACAGGGAACTCTGCTCAATGTTATTTGGCAGCCTGGATGGGAGGGGAGTTTGGTGGAGAATGGATACAGGTATGTGTATGGCTGAGTCACTTTGGTGTGCACCTGAAACTATTACAACATTGTTAATCGGCTATACTCCAATATAAAATAAAAAATTAAAAAAATAGAAATGGTAAATTCTAGGGTAGCAAGAGACAGAGACCAATTGAAAGGTTTATTATTCTCCTTTTATTTTCTATGATTTGTAATGCCAAGTAATATCTAGGTATTAGCTACATGCTAATATTATCCATAAGCTTGAAGATGAGAGTCATTAATGATCTGAATTGTTCAGGACATCAGAATTGGTCTTTAAGAGAGGATAACAGAGGGGTGCCCATCATCTGCATCCAGGCCTATGGCAACACAACCATATACAGGTGTGTAGGTTGTATCCTCCATAAGGGCATCTGGCTGAGGGAGTGAGTGGGAGGTGAAATTGAGGCCATGCTTAGCTGTTACCTGGAGGAAGGGATCTCTTTTGCTAATTTAAATTAATTTATTCAAGAAGTATTTATTGAGTGCCTACAATGTGCTAAGTCTTGAGAATATACCAGAAACAAACAAACAAATGCAAAAACTAAAACAACAACAAGAGCAAAAGAGATCCAACCCTCACGAAGCCCACAGCCCATGGGGAAGTGTCAGGGGACTGTGGTTTCTCTCAGCATGAGGTTCTACATCTGTAGAATGAGGACAGTATTATGTATATGTACACATTTGACCCAAACAAGTGCTTAATGAGCATGTATTCCTTCTGTGGTTGTTGTTTTTGTTTTAATTTTCCTTTGAGGGAAATTTCTTCATGCTTGATTCCTCTTTTTTCATCTTCAGGACTTAATGGCTGAATCCAATTTGTGAGAGTTTTACTTCTTAGATGTCACATGGATCCAAGGCATTTAGGCTTTTGACCTTTTGAATTGACATTGTGTTCTTATAGAGGAAAGGTTGTAAATGTATCTGGATTTATCCTTTGCCTGTATCATCATTGGTCCTCTGTGTACACTAGCAGCATTACTGAGATAGAAAGATGGAGGGACAGAGAGTGTCAGAGATGGGAGGAAACTTAGGAATCACTTGTGAGTGAGGAAGCTGAGGCCTGAGGAGGGTGTGACATGCATGTTGTTACAAGCTAGACAAGCTTGGATTGGAGACTGGTTCTCTGTTCCTCGTCAGGGTTCTCTATGTCAACGTATGACCTTAGGACTGCCTTCAGATGGCCAGGCGAGGAATGTGCATTTGGAAATAACCTTGTTCTCAGATATGAAACGGGCTTTGTGGAGCACATGCCATGTGTGTTCCAAACCCTGTTTCTCCCCAGTCTAGAGAGTTCTCGAATTTCCTTTGCTCAACGATCAAGTGGCTGGGGACCTTTCGTGATTCAATTCATTAGTTTGTGGTGGTTCCAAGCTGTAACACAAATCTCCAAAAGGACCCCTCTCATGTCTTCTTCATTAAAGGAAGTCTTCCCTTGGTATTTCTCTCTGGCACTAGTCCAGGTATGAAGGAGAGGGACCAAGAGGCAGGGGAGAGGGCTCCCGGCTTAAATGCCAGCAATCCAATTAAAGGAATGTTTAACCTTTGTAAATAAAGCCCCTGCTTAGCCTGCTTCTCAGATGGAGGGAAGAAAATGAACTGATTTAGTACAAAGCCCCATACTGAGCGGAGAAGACTGGAGTTTATAACTTCCTTCCTGGCAGAGGGAGCTCAGCCTGCTGTTAAAAATTATTCTCCCTCGAAGGCCAACTGGCAGCAGATGCAGGAAAACATGCAGTGCAGTAAGCCACCTCCTCAGGTGCCCTCCCTGGTGAAGGGGACTCTTTACCTCTGCATCTGGTTCAAAAGAGCCTTTGGAGGGTCCAGTCCAGTGGCTTGGCTTCCATTAAGAACATGAGAAATAAAACTAATTGTAAAACAGCAGACAGTGGAAGGTGAGCAGAAAATAGAATTGAATATTTCATACACCCTTGGATAGGGAAGACCTCTGTGGTTTAGAAGCAGTGCAGGAAGCCACGAAGGAGAAGATCAAAAAGATTCTATGTCTATGTATGTAAAAATATTGAAGGCAAATACACTGAAAAATACTTGCCATGAATGTGGCATCAAAAGGCTATTCGTTGTTATTATAATAAATTCATTCATTTAACATTTATTGGGCTTGCTGCTAGAGATACAGAGATCAAAGGCTTCGAGCCCTAGGTGCCACCCTGCAGAGGGGGATAGAATCCATCAACCTTGTTTCTAAACTGCCTGTTTATTCATTCATTGGCAGTTGGGGCGGGTCTGGGGGCTTCTATGTACATATTCACACATACTGATAAGAAAGCACTAGGATATCATTAGGTAAATGGACAAGTACAAGAACT
Source organism: Hyperoodon ampullatus (assembly GCF_949752795.1). Classification (NCBI taxonomy): domain Eukaryota; kingdom Metazoa; phylum Chordata; class Mammalia; order Artiodactyla; family Ziphiidae; genus Hyperoodon; species Hyperoodon ampullatus. The sequence goes on along the minus strand of NC_136927.1, from coordinate 49,352,864 downwards.
GGAAATTTACAAAAGAGGGAATATATTTGGTTAGAAAATATATGTAAGAGTTCCCCGTCTCATTAATAATGACTGAAGTATTATACAAATTAAAATGAGGTCGTTTTAGCCTATTAAATTACCAAACTTATTTTTTAATGATAATATCCAAAGCTAGCACAGATGTAGAGAAATAAGTAATATCATGCTCTTGTAAATAAATGGTTTTTAGACAGTATTTTGAGAATATTTAGAGAGTCTAAAATGTCCATATTATTTGAGAGTAACTGCACTTCTAGGAACTTGTGAAAAGGAAATAATCAAAGATGCAGGCAAAGATTCATATATAAGAATATTCATAGTATCTATATTCTCCCCCCCAAAAAAGCAGTTTTTAAAAAAACATTTTGTTTTTTTGGGGTCATGCCACATGGCATGTGGGATCCTAGTTCCCAGACCAGGGATTGAACCCTGCAGTGGAAGCATGGAGTCTTAACCACTGGACAGCCAGGGAAGTCCCTCCCGGAAAGCAGTTTTTTTTTTTTTTTTTTTTTTTTTTGCAGTACGCGGGCCTCTCACTGCTGTGGCACTTCCCCTTGTGGAGCACAGGCTCCGGACACACAGGCTCAGCGACCATGGCTCACGGGCCCAGCTGCTCCGCGGCATGTGGGATCTTCCCGGACGGGGGCACGAACCCGTGTCCCCTGCATCGGCAGGTGGACTCTGAACCACTGTGCCACGAGGGAAGCCCCCAGAAAGCAGTTTTAATGTCCAACAACAGGCAAGTGGACAATTAAATTAAGACATATCTGTACAATAGTTTATTTTGAGTAAAATTCATATTGAAGAATATTTAATGATAATAGATATGCTCAAGATATAATACAAAGTAAAAGAAAAAGCGGGATACAAACTATATAGGAGTGGAATCTAAAAAATAAAATGAATGAATGTAATAAAACAGAAACAGACTCACAGGTACAGAGAACAAACTCGTGGTTACCAGTGGGGAGAAGGGTGAGAAGAGGAGCAAGATAGGGGAAGGTGATTAAGAGGCACAACTACTATGTGTAAAATAAATCAGATACAAGGATTAATGTACACCATGGGGACTATAGCCAATATTTTTTAATAATTTTATATGCAGTGTAATCTATAAAAATATCAGATATGTTGTGCACCTGAAACTAACATAATATTGTAAGTCAACTGTATTTAAATTTAAAAAAAAAAGAAAAGGAGGGAGTTTAGCAGAACGTTGGTTATCTGTGGGTGGGGCAGGTGTGCTCTAACAGACATGGAATTCGTGGCTTCTCCTCTAGAGCGAGCAAATCACTTGAACTCTGTGGTTCTCCAAAGAGTCTGTGGCCCCTTGGCTTCACTTGAGGATTTTGCTTTACAAAGATTCCCATTGACAGAAAGGGGGCTTCCTCTTGAGAAGTTGAGGGGAACACACTGGAGAAAGAGATTTGAACCTAACACTGGTTTTGATGGTTGAGAAGGGTGAGCTCTGGGGCCACCAGTGCTGAGTTCCTAGGGACCAAAGATAGACAATGGTTCTGGGGTTGTAGGACCCATCTGTACCCAGCACCTGGGGACTGCAGGAACCCTGAGAGCCACGGTGTGGAAAAGAGAGGTATGGGGTCTGCGATCTTGGTCACGCACGTTCAGTGCCCTTGACTGAGGTCCACCCTGAGAAGAAAGGGCCTTCTTCCTGGTGAAACTCTGAAGGTTGGTTGGCAAGTTTGAGGCAGGTGGTGGGGATGTGACTTTCCCTGAGATCAGGTACCTGGCAGGGTGCTTCCAGCCCCAGCTGGGGATGAATGCAAGGAAAGTAGTAGTTGAGGCAGAGACTTGCATATCAGTCCCTCTTGAGGGAAGTGTAGAAGCCAGATTGCCTCATGTTGGACCATGTAAGCCCCCAGGATTTTGGGCCAATTCAGGGAGAGGAGAAACTTCAAGAGGAAAATGAGACCTCCTGCTAGTAAGACATGAAGAGGCTCAGTTATTCGTTGGAAGAATAAAAGCAATGAGATCAACCTTATGCATTTTATGATTGTGAAGTGGTGACAGCCATTGTTCTGCAGTGAGCATATAATTTTATACAGACAAAAACATTAAAATTTAAACACCACCACCCTCCCACTCTGATGGTTAGGCAATGTGTGAGATTGTCCCACGGGATTTAAACCTACCTGGCCATGCGGTTAACCGGATGAGTGTGTGGGCCCTTCTATCCGATAGAGGCCCTCCCTTTAAGGATCTGAGAGTGTGTGTAGCACATCAACCCCCTCCTGGCAGGCTCCTCACAGCTTCACCTGGGCCTTAGGGGGCCTGTCAGCAGCCTCTGGGGTGTTTGGCGGGCCTGCCGGACGCCTGCTCCCCTCCCGAGAATCAGAGTGTTTCTGTCACGGATGGGCTACCCCTGAGCTTCCAGATGGCTCTGAGCAGGGAAATCTTAATCCCAAAGCAACAGACACCCTTCTGTACCCCAGGCACTGAATAAATCAGTGGCGATCTCCAACTCCATAATTCTAACAGAGCCATCTCTGATGGCTGTGCAATTTGCTGTCTCCTGGGTTAGCGACCGGCCGTAATTGATGAGGAAACTGACAGCACTTTGTCTTCCTTCACCACATTTGTCATTTGGCAGCTGGCTTATTCTTTATCTATTGCCTGTGACTCTCTCTCTCTCTGTGTCTCTCTCTCCGTGGGCACTTGTGGAGCAGATGTATCTCCTCCTCTCCCTACAGACAAAATCTATAAAGCCATAACATGTTTTTAATGCAATTCAGCTTTTTGAAACATGCATAATTGGAGAGTTCCAAAATAATTAGTTTATTATAGTGGGCCTGTAAAAATGAACTTGCATCTCATTTATGAGCCATTAGATCCCATGTTCTACGAGGCTGATTGCTATTAATGCCACCAGCATATAATTTAGTATACTTTATTAAAATGTGTCACAATTGAACGTCTCTTGCTCCCAGCCACCACATCTTGGGGATGGGATGGGCTGTTCTTCCCATAGCAGAATTCTTCCCATAGCAGGCCTGCAGCTTTATTAATTTATTAATTGATTTATTTAATTGTGGTGAAATATACACAACATAAAACTTATTATGTTAACTATTTTCAGTGTACAGTGTGGTGGTATTAAGGACCTTCAACTTGTTGTGTAACCATCACCACCATCCATCTTCAGACATCTTTTCATCTTGTAAACCAAAATGCTGAACCCATTCAACAATAACTCCCCGTGGCCTGAAGCTTTTGCTGCAAAGTCCCCTCCCCACAACCCTGGTGAGTTGCATTGTGAGGCCCCTTTCTGGGAGAACATATGACATTCATTCTGTTTCTTTTAGGAGCAGTTAAGCAAAGGAAAGATCTAAAGCATTGGGATGGTGAGGAAAAAAAGAAGAGAAGAAAATCCAGGATGTGTAATATGTGGTTCAACCCATGGGTAGATGGCCATTGTTCTAGAAGGTAAGAACAATTAGCTCTTTCATGGGCACAAGCTTGGATTTTTTTCAGATAAATATAATGAAAATAAAAATATTATTGCATATCTGCTACTTATCTTCCACATGTGCCAGATGTAGAACATGGAGAGGGATGAAAGAAGAATAAGTCATATTCCCTCCTTAAGTAACTGTGGGTATGGTTGGAGAAAAGAGCAAGAATTGATGAAAAGTTATATAATACAAGAGACTAATAATAATGACTCTGTAACAAAACCCTAAGAAGGGAAATGGAATCGCCTGCAGTCCTGGAACACTGCAGGGTTGTGCTCAGGGCAAAGGACCCTGGTGTGGGTGGAACAGGTGAGAATAGTTCTTCATCACCCCCTTTATGTACCCCACAGATAGCTGCCCTGGGTGGGGAGAAGAGGAAAAGGCTGCCCTCAGGTGGAACACTGGGAAGCGGCAGTGGGCTGCAGTAGGACCTCTGTCTCAGGGTCTAGCACATGATGTGCATACCCCCAACCATAGCCCAGAGATGCTGAACATTAGATGACCTGATATCCCTTTTTTCCTGCATGGATGTCATCAAGGGGCTGACTGGAACATGACTGGGGTCTTCAGGCAGAAACCCTGGAGCCTGGTACACAGAGGGAGATAGCAGCTCTGTCTCATTTCTTTGTGGTCTCATCACTGAAGAAGGAGAGGGCTCCCCCGCTTTTCCCTCTTAAGGGGGCAAGTTGAGCTTTGTGACTTGATGTTCTGGGCCTACACCAGGGATTAGAGTCTTTCATATTTTGGTTTATAGAAGAAAACAGCTGGATTGCCACAAAAATGGAGTCTAAAGAGTGGGGGGTGGGCATCTGAACTTGGGGGCACAGTGATTTCTGAGGCCAGTGGAGGATGTAGAGGTGGTGCTCCCACATGTCAACTCAAGATGGGAAGGATTGTGAGAAGGTGGCACAAGGATGCTTGGGGACTGATCCCAAACACCAAGGTCATGAGAGCCCAAAAGAAGGACATATGAAGGCTGGCAGGTGAGCATGTGCTTTGTGAGTCTTGGAGGTCCTGCCTCTGGCCAGGGCAATATCATGTGGACTTGGACCAGGAGTGTCTTGGAAGCAATCACAATGGACTGAGACCAATAAGAGCACTTCCCAGAATGTATGGATGGCTTGATCTCCTCTCTCATCTGACACCACCCATGACTCTGATATAACCCTATGGAAAAGAAGGGGCCCATTAAGAGCTGATATCTGTATCTAAGCAATCTTGCCAAGGATCTTCAAAGCTTAACTTAATTACCAAAAAACAAACAAACAAACAAACAAAACCAGATCTTTTGCTCCTGACCATTGTGGAGCAGATTCTGTTATATAGACTAAAGGAAAATGGCTTATGAGAATCAAGTGGTGGTGTTTTATAAAACTCACCAGGGAAAAACTCTACAGCCCAGAACCTTCCAGGGGAATATCTATTACATTTAATTTTATAGAATTAAAGTTTTTAAATTTCACCAAGTCACTTTTTTTTTTTCGGTACGCGGGACTCTCACTGCTGTGGCGCCTCCCCTTGTGGAGCACAGTCTCCAGACGTGCAGGCTCAGCGGCCATGGCTCACGGGCCCAGCCACTCCGCGGCATGTGGGATCTTCCCGGACCGGGACACAAACCCGTGTCCCCTGCATCGGCAGGCGGACTCTCAACCACTGTGCCACCAGGGAAGCCCTCTTCCTCCTTCTTATTCTCCTTTTTGGACTCCTTTTACCATACTATACTGCTTCACATATTCCTTTTTCATAAAGCAGTTATTATTAATTAGATGTAAAATAGCTATTAAAAAAGTCACTTGGTGGGCTTCCCTGGTGGCGCAGTGGTTGAGAGTCCGCCTGCCGATTCAGGGGACACGGGTTCGTGTCCCGGTCGGGGAAGATCCCACATGCCGCGGAGCGGCTGGGCCCGTGAGCCATGGCCGCTGAGCCTGCGCGTCCGGAGCCTGTGCTCCGAAACGGGAGAGGCCACAGCCGTGAGAGGCCTGCGTACCGAAAAAAGGAGGAGGAGAAAGAGGAGGAAAACAGAGGGCAGCTGAATATCCCCGGCTGTGACACTGGTTATCATTGTAATTTTGTGTAAACAATTTCTGAGCCGCCACTTTCTATACCTATGAAATAAAATGATGGGATTGTACTAACTCTTTTCTTCCAACAAAATTTTACATAGAAGCCCAATATATATGACACACACCAGTGGGGCTACTTAGATTGAAGAGGTGGTGAGTGTGTGTGGGGTGTGTATAAGGGTGTGTATATTGGGGGGGTGGTGAATGCAAAGCCAATAGCTCTACTTTGGAATAAGGTGGAGTAGCTTTGTGTGCCCAGGGAACCTCTCTCTGGTTGAATATTCTCTTACTGGTGCATGGAAGCATCTGGAAGGCATTTGGGAGAGGAGAGCAGAGGCCTTTGGCCCAGGGGAGGGCCTGCATGAGTGTTAGGAATCCCCCAACTGGCCCAGAGTCAAAATGCAGGAGTGATAGAAAAAATGGCCAGACCCATGCTGACATCAACTGGGACGTCCCGTCAGATGAAATCCAAGGTATCTGACGTATCTGTGACTGGTCTGCCAATATTAGCTCCCAGAGGGTAGAACAGGCAGCAAGAGGAAACTGCTACTCCGGGCTTAACTCCAATCGGCAGAGTAAACTTGGTTGGTGAAGCAGAATTGACTGAGGTCCTGACAATTAATGAGGACACAGTATAGAGTTTGTGGTAACCAAGATGGGGAGGGGTCTCTACACTGAGAGATGCTGTGCAGGTCCTACTGGGTATCAAAAGGCTCAGAATAATAATGGGTACCATTCCTGCAAGTTGAATGATTTGCACAAGGCATCCAAGTACTGGATGCACAATTTTTCAAGGCCCCAAAGATGAAGGAAGGGGAAATTCATAGGGACACTCTCTGCTGAGTTCAGGTGTAAATCAGCATGTCTGGATGAGGGAAATGGGGGCTCGTGGCCCAGGATGAATTTGCAGGAATGTTATGTCATGAACGTGGAAGCCGCACGTATCGGGGGCTGCCGAAAAAGCTGAGGAAAATGCAGTAAGCGTTTTCTGATCATAACTGGGACAGATGAAGGATCAAATATGGGCAGGTGGGCAAGGCCCCTGTCTGCTCTGACGGGGGTGGTGAAGATGGATGGAGAGGGGCGGATCCCGTGGCCCCATTTGATTTCTGCATCCTCCCTCTAGAACGGTGGATTTTGGACTGAAAACTCAGGTGCTGAGTGAGAAACAGGGAGGCAGCAGGGGGTTTGGGTTAAGAGGCTTAGGACAGAGTCCTCACCCTCCGTGATCCTGTGCTTCCATCTCCTCCTACATAAAATGGAGATAATAATCCTTATCAGCAGGCTTCATGCTGTGGTCCTCAGGCAGCAGCATCAGCAACACCTGGGCACTTGTCGCACATGCACATCCTCAGGTCCGACCCCAGACCTGCTGCATCAGAACATCTGAGATTGGGGCCTGGGAAGCTGTTGGAACAGACCCTTCAGAGATTCTCATGCCCTCTCAGCCTTGGAATCCTTGTCCATATCACTTGGCTGGCAGGAGGCTGAGAGAAGGGGCAGTATAGGAAACACCCTTGAACCCTATAAGACATCTTGAAACTATTAGTTTTTAGTAAATAAGTTTGAATGTCCTGGCTTGGACGAACAACATCCCTAAAGCTCGACAAGACTGCAGATGAGATCACCAAAGTGCTGTCAGTTGGCAGAGCACGATTCGAAAAGAGCAAGTCGGATACTTTCTAGTCTAACCAGATGGAAAGGTCTCAGGAGGAAGTTATAAGGAACAGTTGGAGTAGCCAGAATGGTTCTCTTTCTCTCCAATCCTCTCCCCGCAAGCACCTCCCTCCTTTCATTTAGTCAGTGTAATAAATAGAATTAGAAGTGCACAGGGCTCCTCCATGCAGGGAAGCAGAGATTATTTCTCTAGCATCAGAGCACTAATTTGTAACGTAGATTAAATCTGACTTCAGATGGGGGAGGGATGGCACCTTTAAGATTTGCACATCATTTAGGGAAATCACTCACTTTACACATGAGAACGGATTAGAATGTGTCAGTATCAATACCGGGCATTTCCCTGTTGTCACATGATGTTAGAGGAACAATTATTTCACGTCTGAGTAAAAATCTTACTTGGAGGCTAAAGTTAATGTAGCAAATGGAACTGTGTGGAAACTGGGCTTGGTCTTGCAGAGTCAGGCAATTGCTCGTTACCATGCTGGTTAACATATTTTTTCCTCTTCATCTGTTTTACCGGATATGAGACGGTTATTGTTTTGCTTAGAAGAGGCCTTGGCCCCTCTGAACTCGGAACCATGTAACACAGACTCACAGTTCAAAGGTTAAAAGAGAATTGATCTGTGAGCTCTCACCAATCCCTTGCTTTGCTCTCTGCTCTATGAAGGATAAATCTCTTTTTCAGATAAATCCAGATTGGCTTTCCAACAGATTGGCTTTTGGCCTCCCCGGCTGAACAGTACTTTGACATAACCTGGACAGCCTCCCTATAGCTACGAAGAAATCATTTCCAACATCTGAGGTTAATTCACTAAATGAAGCGTTGGATTTTCTTTCAGGGAAGCAAGAAAAATTGTTTGGATGAGGTTAGAAAAGGCTAGGCAAGCTCAGAGAACATTCCCTGGGGCTCCAGCCCTGCACGAAGCTCTATTGGACATTTCTGGCAGTGCTAGATGAATAAACAGTAGGAAAAAAAACCCTTCATTTTCGCATTGTCTTTTATGTTTTGAGTGACTTATTTATTGTCCGAAAGGCCTTGTGGGATAAGAAAGATGGGTGGAATTAGCCTTATTTGGCAAATGAGTAGAGTGTGCCTGGGGAGTAGTTGAATATGGCTGGTCACTCAGCACACATCCAGTTACACCATACAAGGGTCAAGGGGTCTCTGGTCTCTTCCACTGGGCTGTGGTTCCTTCTCATTCAGTGAGTCTGACTCCAAGTGCTTGCAGAAGGAAAGAAAAAAGAAAGAGATGTACAAATCGCATTATCCCAGCATAGGGGAATCCTGGCTGCTGTGGCTTCATGCTCTCTCTCCCTGCAGGTCTCAGGATTTCTGTCATTATCATGTTCCTTGGAAACATGTTATATGGGGAAAGACCTCAAGTTCCCTTGGAAGATCCACACTGCAGCAAGGACTGGTTGATTTGATGTGTTTAAATCTGGCACTGGCGGGAGATCAAGTCCCAGAGGATTGGAAGAGAAAAAACCCAGAGGGGGGAAAAGCTCAAAGGCTGGGGCATAGGCAAGGGTCCTAGGGCTGAATGGGGCTACAGTGGGCACCCTGGCCTAGCGGGTGCCTGAAGCTCCTTGATGTATAGAGGTATTTGTATTTGTGTGCAAGGGAGTGGCACACAAGAGCCAGAAGTGTCTCATCAAGAAATTCCTGGGAGTGAGCCTTTCATGGAGAAGGAGGCCTGTTGTGATCTGAAAAGGAACTATAAGAAGGGGACCAGGTGGCCGACCTCAAGGACACAGGGGAATAGGGAAAGCCTTGGCCTTCTGGAAGCCACCAAACTTAAGTTCAAGCCAATAGAGGATGACAGTCTATCAGACTTCTCTGTGCTGACAATATTTGGAGAGTCCTTGTTTATTTTGTCTAATTTGGAGTGAAAAAATATATGTTATGGGTTGAATTGTGACCTCCCCAAATTCATATATTGGAGTCCTAAGGCCCAGTACCTCAGAATGGGACTGTATTTGGAGACAGAGTCTTTAAAGAGGTAACCAAGTTAAAATGAGGTCATTAGGATAGGACCTAATCCAATATGACTGGTGTCCTTATAAAAAGGGGAAATTTGGACGCAGAGACAGACACGAACAGAGGGAAGGTGATGTGAAGACACAGGGAGAAGACGGCCATTTACAAATCAAGGAGAGAGACCTGGAGCAGATCCTTTTCTCACAGCCCTCGGGAGGAACCAACCCTGCCAACACCCTGGTCTCAGACTTAACAGCATCCAGACTGTGAGGCAATACATCTCTGTTGTTCAAGCCCCCCAGTCTGTAGTACTTTGTGACAGCAGCCCTAGCCAACAAACATAATCTGTTACAATAAAAATAGCCACTCCCAATGTGGATGAACCTTGGAAATTTTATGCTCAGTGAAAGAAGCCAGACACAGAAGGTCAACCACTGTATGATTCATTTTCTATGAATTGTCCAGAACAGGTAAATCCACAGGGACAGAAAGTTGATTAGTAGGGTTGCCAGAGAGGGGGAGAGGGAGTGAGTGAGGAGTGACTGCTTCATGGATTTGAGTCTCCTTTGGGGGTGATGAAAATATTCTGTAGCTAGATAGTGGTGATGGCTGCACGACATCACGAATGTATCTCATATCGATGAATTGTATACTTTAAAAGGGTTAGTTTTCTGTTATGTGCGTTTCATCTCATTTTAAACAAATGAATGTGTTGTGTGCATCCATGGTAGATAAGCGCCTGTTGGGAAGGGTACCACCTTCCACTCTGCAGTTTGCCTCAATGGAGTGGGTGGTGGTAGCCTTGGAAAGGAAGCAGAAGTGTATGGAATCTCTGGGGCCAGTGTGAAGGGAGAAAGGGCACTGGATCCTAGTCTGCTCAAAGTGACTGTGGTGTTGGACAGGCATTGCTGAGCTAAGGGGACAGGAAGCTGCTTGACCTTGACCTGTATTCTGATCATGCTGAGCCCTCCCTGCACACTGTCTGGATGAATCCCTAGAGTAGACATGTGTCCTTGGGGGTGCCCGAGCCTCTTTTGAACACTCTTCTCATGTTGAGAAGTTTCCAAGCTTTCGAGTCTTGCTTCCCAAGCCAGTATCACTTTTTTCCAGGCTTCCTTGCGACTGGGGCGCAGGGATTAACCAGATGCAATGGCCTGGGAACAATTTAGCAGCGATGACAAGAGGAAGGAGGCTCTTTGCAGAATTTGTTCCGTGGGAGGGTGGGAAAGGGTGTCCAGCCTTCAGAGGCAGCTGAATGGGGCCCAGGATTGGCGTCCCCAGCCCACAGTGGAGGAATGCCTTCAGTGTGTCATTACAGCTCTCCCCATGGCAGAAGCAGTTCCAGAATGTTCTGTCGACGGTGCTTCTGACCTCAGAGCCCCCAGTCTGGACTCTGCAAGCCCTTGTGGTGATTCTCGGCTGCCTTTTATACCTAAACGAAGTGGGGTCTTGTCAGTAAGAACCTTGATGTGTTATGCTTTTACCTCAATAATAACAAAAGCTTCAACATTCAGGCAACTCTTGGCCTCTGTGTTCCAACCATGGGTAGAAAGCCAGGCGGCAGGGACTGTCAAATCAAAAATGCAAAGAAGACCAAGGACAACCCATTATGTGTTCTAGAGAGTTCTGAGCCCCGTTTCTATCCTGTTTATCCCAATTGTTCTTTGGATCACATGGGCCAGTCAATTCTTTCCTTTGCTTCAGCCAGTTCACGCTGGGTTTCACTCACATGTAATCAAGTCCCACTTAAGCACGCCCCAGAACGGCAGGGCGTCCATCCGCATCTGCTTGGGTTCCACCCAGAGGGAGCTGGGAATGGAGCCCTTTAGGCCAAGTGTGAGTGGTTAGGTGGGGAATGCAATGTTCCTACCTCAAAGGCAGTAGCAGCCCTCCAACAGACTCCGGGAAATCTTCTTGACAGCATCTCTCTAGTACAGAGGACTCTGCTGTCAACTTTTCCACTTCAGCCTAAAGCTATTCCCCCAATTCCTGGACCTCCCCCCGTCTGGCCCTGGGCCCTTGTCTTGGCCTCGCCTGGGCTCACAGACTGACTGGCTTGCCAGACCTTCTCCCTTTTCTCACTGAGTGAAATTCATCTCACAGAGTCTCAGTTTCTCATCTGTAAAATGCGATGAAAATATCTTCTCAGCAACCCCACACAAGTTTGCTATGGAAAGATGGAAACTGTGGTGTGTGAAGTGGTTGGTATAGTGTCTGTCACAAGAGTCTTTTCTTGTCTGTAAACCATGAATAACTTTCCCTGGTGAGTGTCTCATGGTTTACCTGCTTTAGAGGAAACACAGCAGGTAAAGCACTTCAAACAGTGCTGGGCACATTCTCAAATGCTCAAATGTGAGTCTCCTCCTTTTCTCCATGAGGCCGAGAGCCTCCAGCTATTCTGCTCCCGCAGTCCTGGTATTTTTGCTGGTGCCTTAGGTCCTCTAATGTGCGTGACCCCCCATCTCTCCCTCCCTAAGAACTTTCTTGACAATCCCATTGTGTGGGGGGAAGGATGGACTAACGTTTCAACAAATGACCCTTTGAGAAAAGCATCAGAAAATTATCCTTAGCGAGGTGCTCCGCCTAATTTAAAGACTGCTCTTGGGAAAGAATTTGCCATATTAAATGCAGTGGGACCTCCCTTGGAGATACTCGGTGTTTGAGGTATCCTAAACACCCTTGTGTTACCACTAACCATTTTAACTTTACCAACAGGAAATGTCAGTGATGGGCCAAAGGGAATATTTCCTTTTGCCACCAGGGTTTTTTAAGCCCGAGCTCTGGGAAGGGTGAAGGGGGAACTTCTGGAGGTGAGTTTTCTACTGAATACAGCCACTGTGTCAAAGATACTCTTGTCACTTGATTTGTGAATGCAAACGATTTCAAGTGAACGTAGGCTTTACATAAACTCTCCAGGAGGGAGACGCAAGAGGGAAGAGATATGGGAACATATGTATATGTATAACTGATTCACTTTGTTATACAGCAGAAACTAACACACCATTGTAAAGCAATTATACTCCAATAAAGATGTAAAAAAAAAAAAAATACTGGATGTTCTCCAAAGTGGCAAATTCTCCCCTGGCTTTGCAGAAGATGATAATGCGTTATTGCTAATAGAACCATAAAGCTGTTATTTGCATGATTAAAATGGAGCTAATGTGTAGATAAAATTAAACTTTAAAATGAAATATTGTTAAAACAAAACAGGTAATGAATTTAGACACGTTATTGAGCAGGTAAGTTTTGCAACTGACCAGAGTGGATAATTTTAATTGGTCTCCTTGAATCAAAATCAATATTGGAAATTGTACAGCATATCAGAAACATATCCATCTCCTCCTTCTGTTCATATTTGGATCATTTCCGGCATGAATCCCAGGCCCTGTCTGGTCAATCCTAATGGGCCAGGAGGGAGGGAGTGGGTCAGATCATTCTCTGCTCTTATGGAGGGCAGCTAATCAATCCTGAAATCCAGGAGAACTCTGCTTGATCTTCTCAAGATGAACTTTCCAGGGATGTAGTGCACAACCCAAGTGCCAATCTTATCCTGTGCCAACTTCAGCCTTGGGAGGGAAATTAATAGCCGGATTCAGACAGGATCCTCCACGAGAGGGCCTCAGATTTGCAATATTAGTGGGTGAGAAGCAGAACAGCAGAGACAGAAGCACTCACTTCTATCCTTCCCACAGTTCAGATCTCTAGAATCCTGTGGATGCTTAGTTCTAATCGGTTATACATCACCTAAGATGCTTCGGGTGTGGCTGGGTCCTGGAGGTGGTATGCCTTCCCTGGCATTGCCAGGAAAATGCCATGCACTGAATGGCTTAGATTAGGGGTTGGCAAACCACAGCTTGTAGGACCACATCCCACCATCTGATTTTGTATGAGCTAAGCACAGTTTTTACATTTTCAATAGTTGAAAAAAATCAAAAGAAGAGTAAGATTTCATGGCACATGGAGTTATATGAAATTCAAATTTCAGTGTCCATAAGCAAAGTTTTAGGGGAGCACAGCCACACCCATTAGTTTATGTATCGTCTGTGGCTGCTTCCTTGACATGACGGAGGAGTGGAGTGGTTACAGTAGAGACTGTAGGGCCCACAAGCCTAAAATATTTACTGTATGGTCCTTTACAGAAAAAGTTTCTTCTTGCTTCGGCTAATTGCTGTCCTTGAAAGACTGGAGCTGGGTATGGGGGCGCTATACCCAGGGATGAGGGCTAGATACTGGGTTTTTTTTTTTGGCTTTTCCAGTATTGTATTATTTTTTTAACATCTTTATTGGAGTATAATTGCTTTACAATGGTGTCTTAGTTTCTGCTTTATAACAAAGTGAATCAGCTATACATATACATATATCCCCATAGCCCCTCCTTCTTGCATCTCCCTCCCACCCTCCCTATCCCACCCCTCTAGGTGGACACAAAACACCAAGCTGATCTCCCTGTGCTATGCGGCTGCTTCCCACTAGCTATCTATTTTACGTTTGGTAGTGTATATATGTCCATGCCACTCTCTCACTTCATCCCAGCTTACCCTTCCCCTCCCTGTGTCAAGTCCATTCTCTATGTCTGTGTCTTTATGCCTGTCCTGCCCCTAGGTTCTTCAGAACTTTTTTTTTTTTTTAGATTCCATATATATGTGCTAGCATACGGTCTTTGTTTTTCTCTTTCTGACTTACTAGACACTTAAACAAGATCAGGATTTTATTAGGGAGAAAGAAAGGGGAAGCCGATGCTGTGCAGGAAATTAATGGTGTTCATTACATTTGAGAAGCCATCCAATTTCTCTGAGACTCATTTTCCACACCTGCAGATGTGGGGTATAGCAGATAAATTTCTGGGGAATTGGTGAGAATTCGGGAGAAGGTGTGTAGATATGACTGGGTGACGTATGAAGGAAGGAAGGAAGGGAGCAAGGGAAGGAGTGAGGAGGGAAGGAAGGAAGGAAGGGAGGGAGGAAGGAAGGAAGGAAGGGAGGGAGGGAGGGAGGAAGGAAGGAAGGAAGGGAGGGAGGGAGGGAGGAAGGAAGGAAGGAAGGGAGGGAGGAAGGAATACGGAGTCGTCAAAGGTGAGGTTGGGGAGGTGAGCTGGCCCTGATCATTGGCTTTATTCTTCAACATATAGTGGCCTTTGAAATGGTTCAAACAAATGACAAAGTGGCATTTGCATTGGAGGGAGAGAACATGGCATTTGGTGGGTGGCTAGAGCAGAAAGCCCATTTGGTCAGAGAGCAACAAAAATGGACTGCTCATTGAAAGGGAAACTCATCAAATTGCTTTCTCCTTAACGCTTCCCCCAGGAGAGGGAAGAGACAAGGAAGGGACAGCTCTAAGGAACAGGATATGGGATTATATGGGTGAAGCACACTCAGAATAACCCTATTAAAACGGGCATCTGGTCAGAAAGCTGTGTGTCATGCAGTGATGCTCAGACTAGGAGGGTGATGGGAGGAGCATGGCCCACAGGGGGCTTCATGAGAGGACGTGGAGAACGCTGTCTCAGAGGCCACGGGTTCTAGTCCTGACCCCGCCAGGAACTTGCTCTGTGACCTGGAGCAAATGGGTCCACCTTTCTGGTTTTCTGTTTTATAATCTGAGAATGAGAACTCTCCAGTGAGATCATTTCTTTGAAAACATGAATGTACTGGCAGGAATAGATTCAAGCTTTGAGAGACCCAAAGTTGAAATACTTGGGGAACTCTCTTTAAGGAAAAAGAAATACCAAATTGAATGAGAAAGTAAAAATTTATAAGGAGGCAGGAAATCTGACAAATGATGTATTTTAAAGTGATGAAAAACACTCTAAACGTCACAAAAATTCAGAAAACTATCAAAATATTATTATTAATGAAGTGCTTGATAAATTCTCATCCAGTTTTTGGCTGCATACTTTTGGCTCACTTTTTTTTTTTTTTGATGTGGACCATTTTTTTAAAGTCTTTATTGAATTTGTTATGTTACTGCTTCTGTTTTATGTTTTGGTTTTCTGGCTGAAAGGCATGTGGGATCTTAGTTGCCTGACCAGGAATTGAACCCGCACCCCCTGCATTGGAAGGTGAAGTCTTAACCACTGGACCTCCAGGGAAATCCCTTGTCTCATTTCTTCATATGACAATGCTTTTATTATATTTTCTGAAGAGAGGATAGAATGATAACGTAGCCTTTTCGATGGAAATTTGTTTTTAATGATTGATAATTGGACAGAAGGAAACACGTGACTCATCCCACAGCTATACTTGCTGTTTGCAGTCTCTCTCCAGGTCTGTGACCTGCAAACACAGGGATTCTAATATTTTCTATTTGGCATGACTCCCATCAGAAAACGTAAGCGTGGGGTGTATTGGTAATTGTGTACACTGTACAACTGCGTGCGTTCCTAATGCTAAGAGTTTACATTTTTGACCTGACATCAATGAGAACTGAACTCTCTACGTACACTGTTACCTGTCTGATGTAAGAAAGACATGTATTTCATACCTTGTTCCTGTTCCATTGCCCATGTGCTTCTGATGCTATGTCAGGATCCAGCGGAGCTGGCCGTGTGCAGCAGGGATATTCCTGAAAACCAGGATGGTTAGAACAAGTGACTTTAAGCCATATATGTGTCTTAATGAACCTAAGCCAAATGTGTCTCTAGGGCCCCTTAGCCAGACCCAGATGTTCAATAAATGATACTGAGACAAATTGCCATCCTTAATGGAAAGATCATATTATTTCCCTATCACACATAAATACCTCCAATAGTCCATATGTATTAAAGACATACATGTAACAAACAAACCCATGAGACACTTAAAGGAACACATAGGAGAATTTCTTAGTGACATTGGTGTAGGAGAGGATATCTTAAATCAGTTGGAAAAGGAAAACGTCATAAAAGGAGACAACAATAGAATTAGCTTCATCAAAATTTTAAATGTCTGTGATGACAATAGACACTGTAAAAACAACTGCTATTTTTTTTAACATCTTTATTGGAGTATAATCGCTTTACATTGTTCTGTTAGTTGATGCTGTATAACAAAGTGAATCATTTCCATGTATACGTATACATACATCCCCATATTCCCTCCCTCTTGCGTCTCCCACCCTCCCTATCCCACCCCTATCCCACCCCTCTAAGTGGACACAGAGCATGAGATGATCTCCCTGTGTTATGCAGCTGCTTCCCACTAGCTATCTGTTTTACGTTTGGTAGTGTATATATGTCAATGCCACTCTCTCACTTCATCTCAGCTTAACCTTCCCTCTCCCTGTGTCCTCAAGTCCATTCTCTACGTCTGCGTCTTTATTCCTGTCCTGCACCTAGGTTCTCAACACTGTTCCAAGTCTTTTGCACGTATTATCTCACTTAATTCTAATAACAATAAAATGAAGAGTATTATTACCTCCATTTTAAAGATGAGGGAACCGAGGCAGAGAGAAATCAAATAATTTTCCCAATGCCATGTGGTTAGTTTATAAGTGGCTGAGTTAAGAGACTTACTCTTAGCTAAATGTGTTATCCTATCTCACCTTCTTGCCATTTTATTTGTAATAAAGTGAAAAGACATGCCACAGATGAAGGGAAGATCCTTGCAATTCGTAAAACCATCAGAAGATCAACATTCAGAATATATAAAGAACTCCTACATGCCAATTAGAAAAATAGAAACAGCTCAATTGAAAATGGGCAAGGTATGGAAGTTCCTTAAAAAACTAAAAATAGAACTACCATACGACCCAGCAATCCCACTACTGGGCATATACCCTGAGAAAACCATAATTCAAAAAGAGTCATGTACCAAAATGTTCATTGCAGCTCTATTTACAATAGCCAGGACATGGAAGCAACCTAAGTGTCCATCATCGGATGAATGGATAAAGAAGATGTGGCACATATATACAATGGAATATTACTCAGCCATAAATAGAAACGAAATTGAGTTATTTGTAGTGAGGTGGATGGACCTAGAGTCTGTCATACAGAGTGAAGTAAGTCAGAAAGAGAAAAACAAATACCGTATGCTAACACATATATATGGAATCTAAGAATAAAAAAAAAAGGTCATGAATAACCTAGGGGTAAGATGGGAATAAAGACACAGACCTACTAGAGAATGGACTTGAGGATATGGGGAGGTGGAAGGGTAAGCTGGGACAAAGTGAGAGAGTGTCATGGACATATATACACTACCAAATGTAAAATAGATAGCTAGTGGGAAGCAGCTGCATAGCACAGGGAGATCAGCTCGGTGCTTTGTGACCACCTAGAGGGGTGGGATAGGGAGGGTGAGAGGGAGGGAGATGCAAGAGGGAAGAGATATGGGAACATATGTGTATGTATAACTGATTCACTTTGTTATAAAGCAGAAACTAACACACCATTGTAAAGCAATTATACTCCAATAAAGATGTTAAAAAAAAAAAAGAAAAGAAAATGGGCAAGGGATAAGAACAGATGGTTCATGAAAGAGGATCCAGAAATGTCAAGACACACAAGAAAAGATGCTCAATGTTACTAATAACTGGGAAGATGCAAGTTAAAACACCAAGGGGATTCATCTCATAGCCAGCATACGTGCAAAGGCTGAAAAGTTTGGTAATAGCAAATATTGGGGAACATGTAGGGACCAGAAATTATTCTGAGGGTCAGATGATGCAATTACTTCCAGGAGCAATTTGACAGGATCTAATGGAGTTGAAGATGTACAGTTCTTGTGACTCAGCAATTTCAAGTCCATTCGACTCTAATAGAAACCTTCACGCTTACACATAAGGAGGAGAGTGCTAAGTTTTCTCTACTGTACTGTTTTAATTGCAAAACAATAAAGATGTTAAAAAAATAATAAAATATATACATATTTTTTAAAAATTGATTTAATTTTTATCAAAGGAATACATGCATCTAGTTTTAAAAAACTCAAATAATACTAAAGTGTTTATAATAAGAAGCAACATTCCTCTGTGGGGTTTCATCACCCCCAGTCTTGCTCCCTAGAGGCAATCACTATCTACTGTCTTAGCTTTATTTCTTTCAGTATTTATCTCCATATTTCTGAATAACATGTGTAGCAGGGCAATAACTAGATTTTTGCTTTGGTCTCAGAATTGCAGCTATAACCTCAAGGCAGAAAATAATAGGTGCTAAAAACTCCCACAGTCCAAAGAGAATTGACAAGATGACAAGACTAATCTCCCAAGATCTTACTAACATGTGGCAGAAATAATAGGAATAGATAACACTTGTCCAAAGTCCTATTCTCACCTCCTTAGAGTCATTTACTCATTTAACTATTGTAGTAACCCTACGAAATCCCTCTGTTTTATAGATGAGGTAACTAGTAATTCTGACCAACGACAGAAGTAGGTTTCTATCACAGATAGTCTCGCTCTTGACCATTACATGATACTGCCTCTAAGGGGCCTTTCTGCCATCACCCTGTCCTTCCACTCCAGCCTGTATGGGTAGAACACCAGAAACTCTGGAAGGATTTTGCCCTCAGCCTAGGGGTGTCTCTTCACTTTCCCGTGCACCCTGCACATTGCAGCTGTGAATCAAGAAATTTGGGGGGGGGGTGTTCCAAGTAGAAGTTCGGGGTATCTACAAGAGAGCAAGATGGGCATCTCATTCCTCTGATGGCTGTTTGTTTGAGGCCCATTGGCTGATTGCCCTTCATGTCTATTTCAGCAGGGAGGAAGTAATGAGAGCAAGGTGGGAATAAAGGCATGGAAAAGATGCAGGATTTCTTGTAGACCAAAGGGGCACCGGGGAAGTTAGCCAAGCTTGAGCCATCTTGGTAGCACTCTGCTGGAAGGAACAGTAGGAGCAAGAGGCCAGGGTGTGAGGTTGGATGGAGTCAGAAGAGGTGAACCTGGTGGTGAGAAGGCACCTGAGGGTCCTTCAAAAAACTCATACAAGTTCCATAGGAGAGAGCGAATCAGCACCAAGATTCTGGCCAAATGGTCAACATCTAAGACCAGCCAGTGTTAACTAGGAGGCAACAACAGCAGTGTCAGGTAAACATAAAGGTGTTTACACCTTTACTCTGACCCCTACTTCCTGACCAAAATGGAAGGGGGTGAAATTGCTGACATGTCTCCTCCACGCTTTGAGTTCCTTGGTTGAGGCTCATCTGGAGATGAGAGAAGAGAGGAGAGAAGGAGGACATTTAACAGGACCTAAGGTTGAAGTTTTAAAATGAAGACAGAGGGATTGGACATTTCACACCATTCTTAAAATGACCAGCAAGCTCTGGGGTCTGACTGAGAGGTTATTAGCTGAAAAGAAAATGAAGTCAATATAGCACAGTTGAAGGTAGAGATCAGATGAGAAAATATAATGACCTCATGTTTATACCTCATCTCAGACTGAGAATATGCAGTTCTCTGAGTAGCAGATGGTTGCATTGGCTGAATACATGTGTTTTTTCACTGCTTCTTATTGATTTAACAGTTTAAATATTTTCTATTGTGTTTTTTTTGTATGTAGGTAAATGATGAATTAGCTCCTTTTCACGCTTCCTTTCTACACATAAACTTTTCTTCCCTATCCTACCAACTCAGCTGTATGTTTAGAAAATCAATCATAAAATTTATGTTATGGTAGCTGTCTAAATATTGTTCACTCTTGGGCC